>NC_140931.1:115037711-115675568 GCF_014529385.1 Adiantum capillus-veneris
ACTAAACATTGTTGAGGCTGCTTCCATGTTTGAGAAACACTTTACTACTACCATGCTAACCATTCAAGTGCATCTTCTTGTTCACATAGTTGATGAGGTGGAAATAGCAGTCACAGTGCATTCCAGATGGATGTTCCTTTTAGGACGTTTCAGGAAAACACTCAAGGGATATGTGCCTTAGAAGGCACATCCTAAAGGTAGAAAGGCAGAGGGTTGGCTGGTTTCAAAGTCCCTTGTCTACATTAGACAGTGGCTCTCTGGAGTTGATCGTGCCTTGGATACACTTTGGTGCACCATAAATGATGAGCACATATTTGGGTTGTGATGTCGGTCCCATAGAGCACTTGGATGTAGTGGCTCACAAAAGACCAATATGATTGCAAAGAGCTGTCTCAATTGCATTCCATTTTGAAAAAAAGAGGCCTCCTGGAGGCAAAGTAACCATTCTTCATCATCTCCTCTAGCTATACATGCCTCCTTATATGTAGCATAAAAGTGACCATCATATGTCTACAAGCCTTCAAAGCATTTACATCCCTTGCAAATATTTAGTAGCATTCGCAGGTAAGAAAATTCACCAGCAGTTGGGATGATATTATAGATTCTTCCAAGAGAAACTCCATGTTGTTTTGGAGATCATATCTTTTTCGTTTTATTCCAAACCTAAACACTTGGAAAATCTGCATATGTGAGGCTATTTGCTTTTGGATAGTTTTGATTTGAAACAAACCATTCTGTCAGGGTAGTTTTTTAATTTTGCTCATTATTTAGTAAGTCTGGTATACCATCACAATCTTGGAATGTAACCATATTTTGTGATGGAAGGTGTAGTTGGAGTCGTTGAATAGATGGCTTCTCATTGTGCATGTCAAAGCCAAATATTCTCCACATAGCCTCGGATGCAGAAACATAACATGCATTGAGATAACTATTGATTTAGTCAATAACTCCTTCAGAATCTTGAAAAACGAAAGTGGCCCGATCATGTCCCTTATAAACATACTTCTAAAGGTATTTTACAGTAGTGATAGTTGAGCAAATCTCAACATTAATGTGGGCTTGAACCTCAATGATAAGAGAGGGTTATAAGGAACAACCCAACAATTATCCAAATTGTAATCTTTTGATGGAACAAACCTTCCATCATCTCGTTTTAGATACACTGGATATCCACTTTCATTTACAGTCGTAGACGTACTAAATATACGTGGAAACTTGAATCTACATTTTCCATCAACCTTGCATGGAGAATTTGGGTTCAAAGGACCACATGGTCCATGAACATTACAATGGATCACTATATCAAATAATTCTGGAAACACATTTCTATCAGGGATTTCAACACAAATCAATTTATCATAGTGACTTGTATCTACAGGCTTGTATTCCGATGCAAGTATCAACAATATATGAGCATGAGGAGACCTTGATTTTGAAACTTTATCATTGAGACATGCCCAATGACCTCCCCAAATAAAGCTTGCTTGATGAGTAAATGCATCATATCTTGAAACTTCTGATAAAACACACATGCAATGACATCAGGACGATCGACAAAATTTTGCCCAAGTAGTATAGCATCATCAATTTCTTCCATCATGGGTTACATGTGAATGTAATGAAGAGATCTGGTTTACCTTTACTACGAACAATTGCCATTGCATCTTGGTACAATTGACACATATACCTTGGACCTCCAACAAAAGAAGAAGGCAATACAATTCTCCGACCGATATTTTGACCTTCAGCCCTCTCTAAACCATCTCTAGCTTCAACCATGTCAACCAATCCTTGGTACACTTCAGCACGAAGTGTTCTTTGTTTATTTCTCATCTATAATAGTCATGACTCCTCCATAGTACTAAAGGCATCAACAATATATTGTTGTAGTAGCCTACCCCCTTGAAGAAAACATTTCATTGTATCATCTCTTATTTGTAAGAAAAAACTATAATATTGCTTTTGACTCACCCGTTTTTCATCGCTAGTCTCTAAATAAGGATGCCACCCATCTTACAATATAGACATATATGATCTCTGGATATTGGAGACTCTCTTCAAGCCTCAATGCTGAAAATTCAACACAATGTCGCGATGACCAATATCCCTATCATCCCCTTCTCCAGGAACAATGGCAACAACTTCAGAACCCCTTGGAGCAAGATATTGTCAACCATTACGCGGATGCTTTGCAATAACCATGCTAATATTGAGAGCAATAGCATACACACAAAGAAGTAGCACACCGTAGAGCATTGGCATAGGGATTTACTATGTGCATCATAGATTGTAAACACTTTAGAACACTACAATCTAAATTTGGAACATGATGCGATCTGTTATTCAACTCATGAACAATATCAAAAAGGTATAATTGGGCAAAGCATGGGACTTCATTGCAACCTTTAACTCGTGCCAAAAAACCAATATTATGATAAACATACCCGTGCAACTTAAAGGTGTATATACCTCTACCACCATAATTGATAGTGTCATCAATATGGGCACCAAGAGATGCAAATGCCAATACATTATTATATCCCCAAATATTTTGTAAAAACTTTCTACTTCTTGTTGAGGTTGAACTCATCAAATATCTCAATTTAGTTGGTGGTTCATTAAATGGAAGCAGGGATTTTATTAAAGTAATCACGATACTGTGACTACATCAATAACTCTAGTATTTACACAAGAAAATCACGTGATCACGTTAATTGTTAACGTGGCTTTGATTATGACCTGCAAAAATCCATAGAGCCGGTTAGCCCTTTGGGGTTTTTATTTTTCCTTGCGGGCCCACCGGGCTTTTTCAGGTTCCCAACAGGCCCGTCGGGTACCTACAAAAGCCCGGCGGGAGTAATTATATATAGTAAAGAGTGTCCTAACCGCAGTCCTTTAGCTAGGCAAATCCTTGGGGAGTGTATCCGAGTGCCGGGTATAGTCATCTCCTTGTGAATTGACCTAAGGTTACAGAGTCAGAGGTCCTTTTTTTAGACTGAACGTGATTCTTAATTCTATAATCACTTCTAAAAACTTTTAGTTTGTTTACCGACATAAAGGTATGAAACCAAAATAACAGAAAGCTTACAGAATCATGCTCATTGCAAAGAAGCCAGTGGTCCAAATGATTGCTGTAATTGGTTTTAGAAGATAAGCATATGTAAATGACGAGTCGACAGTTAAGGGTCGAATGTCCTTTACTAGTGTACTGGGCATATAAAGATCCTTGAAGTTTTGCATTTTTCACCATCATAAATTTGAGTTGATTTACACTTGTCACTCCACAATATAAGAGCTACAATCCTTAATTGGGTTAAAATAGCTTTTATATATTGAATTGGTTGCATGGGGGGGCTACAATCCTTCACTGGGTACAAGTAGTCCTCAATTGAGTGATTATATTGAAGATTTATTTGTGTTAGTTCATTCATTGGTTTATACAGAGAGTGCATTATGTATTATGATAGATTATTAGTGCATGATATGACCAATCATATGTTTTATTGCTGTTGTTTGTTTTTTGTAGAAATTGAAATTAGATGTGTCTTATTGTTTGCAAATCATAGTGGACATATAAATAATCACTATAACAATAATTGCATTGAGAGATTCATAGCATTGTTGTAGTTATTATGCCGTGCATAGACTGCATTTCAATGTGTATGTTTGCTCACAATATAGGTGATTGATATGTGGATTGACTAGCGTGCATTGAAAATATCATATTGTGCATCATGGTTACTTTCATATTGAATGGTTTTTAAAATTTTAATATATATTGAAAATAAGAAAAATGTTTCAAAAATTGAACATCTGGTTCTTTTGTCTTTAGTTTTAATTTAAAATCAATGGAGCAAAATGTGGGCACAAGTGGTACGAAGAAGCCAAAGAATAAAAAAGCTCCTCTCACAACATATGCGATCAATATATGGAGTGGAAACGTAAATTTTGTCACACAACAAAATCAGGAGGTACACCACGTACTAGGGATCATTTTTTGGGTAGTGTTAAAAAGAGTTGTAAGAAATGTGAACATCCTCAGACACCTGCAGTTGCAAAGCGTTTGAGAGAAGAGCTCGCCAAAAGGGTGGCAAGAGACAACAGATATATAGCTTTGAGGCTTTGAGTCAAGAGTTCTCAAAGCCAAATATTAACTCCGCAGATCTTGTAGTGACGCCAACTAACCTTGGTGAACAACCTATGCAGGGAGAGGAAATTCTAGGCAGTTTTCCTTTTAAGCATCACAATGAAGGTGGACTTAGTCAAATGCATCAAAAATCATTACATCAAACTCTTTTGAGTGCAGTCTCTAGAAGAAGCACAAACTCCACTCGTCAAAGCAATATTCTTTACTGGAAGTGCTTTGGTCATGGTAGAGAACAATCATTGGAAGGTTGCTTGGAAGAAAATGGATGATTTTGGCCCAGGATTTTCAGCTCCTTCTTATCACACAATACAAAATGTTTTCTTGGAAAAATGTTACATCGAAGTCAAAGAACGTGTTGGCAAAATAATACTTGGAAATATTAGGATGTACGATTATGAGTGATGGCTGGTCAAATGTTCAAAGAAGACCGCCGATCGATATAATATTGGTTTGTCCAAGGGGAGAAACATTTATAAAGGCGATTGATAGTTCTGTTGCAATTAAAAGTGGCAATATATTTTTGAGGTCTTGATTAATGTAATTAAAGAAATTAGTATTGAACATGTCATTCAAGTAGTCACGGACAATGCAAAGAATTGTAAAAACGCCAATAAACTAATAAAGAAGTGCTTTCCATACATTTTTGCTAATGGTTGTAATACGCATAGTTTAAACTTCATGCTGAATGATTAGTACACTAGGGAGGAAACCACATGGTTCGCCAAAATAATTCCTACAGCGCGTCAGGTTGTGAAATTTATCTTGAAACGACAAAGAGTGCTTGATTTGTATAGGATGCACATGTCAGTGATGCTGAAACTTCTTGCTGAAACTCAGTTTTTCACACACTTTTATACCTTGGAATCACTTCTCCGCAATAAATGTGTTGTGATTGACACATTCAATTGCACGGGCTTTGATGAATAGCAGCTTGAGAAGCAAGAAAAAGTGAAAGATAAAATTACATATCTACGTGGCAATGTAAACAAGGCTGGTTGGTGGAGGAGTGTAATGGATGCATACCATGTAATGATGCCCGTTATGTTTGCGATCCGCAATCTTGATCAAAGGGCACCAAACTTGGGCAAAGTGTTGGTGGTCAGTCCAACAGTCTTGAAAATCCCAAAGAGCTGAAAGAGTCTATAGTAGAGAAGGAGTGGCGACTACCATTCTTTGGCAAACAACGAAAATTTTTGGCCAAGTATTTTCATGCAAGGTGGAAGAGCGCTCACAGTCCACTCCATAGTGTTGTTTACATGCTTGATCGAGAGGATTGGAATTTTGATCTGATGTCCAATACAGAGGTGGTAAGCAATTTCTATCACCACCTGGTCAACACGTTCTACTCCAACGTTCAAGACCGAATTGATTGCATCAAAGAAATGAGTGCATTTAGATTAAAATAAGGACCTTTTGCAAATGATTTTGTATAGGTAATAGCAAAAGAGCAACCTACATGGAAGGTGGATGATGAATGGTGGAGAGCATTACTCTACCTTATGTCCCCTTGCAATGCAAGTACTGGCACAATGTGAAGCAAACTCAAGTTCAGAGAGAAATTGGAGTATGTACAAGTATGTTCATAGCACTATTTGCAATAGACTATTAGCAGACAGAGCGGAAAAATTAGTGTATATATCTTGCAACGAAAAGATATTTGAATCACATCAAAAGTGCTGGCTACGAGGAGGAAATGCCAACCTAGTTGTATGATTTTCAAAACTAAGACGAAGAAGAGATCAATATTGGTGTATCCCAATGCGCTATAGACAAAATAGAAGAGAATTTGATAATGTGTGGAGGTTAAAATACAAGGAGAACCATAACACTCAGACTTAGAACTAGATAACAACTTTCCAGATCCAATATAGCTTGAGAGTAGAATGAATATCGTGTCAAGAACCATTGTATTCAAAAGTGTTTTGATTATATACAATGCTTCATATTTTGCGATTATACATAGTTTGACGATCTCAATTGTGTTTTTCTGAAGTAGCATCTTGTTCATCTTGTTAGGCGTATCTTCGTGGGCTTGAATCATACTCATTTGCCATGCCAAACATAATATATATTCCTTGTGGAATATCTTGTGAACAGATTGCGCATTGGCTACTGTTTTTCATTAAACAAATAAGACAAACGAAGTGATAATAATGACCGCATATCAATGTATCATATCCACTCCATCCATGAAAATCCTTGTAGCAAACTGGACATTCGGAAGAAGAGGATGCATCTGAGGTAGACGAGGGACCAAATCTGGATGGAGACAAGGTGATTGATGTGTGTCCCTTATACAGATGTTGAATTCACTCGCTGTGTTAGATTTTGAAGGTCCTGGCTTAAGTGGTGAATGCTTTTCTCCATCCGGACTTGTGAGGGTTGGGGAGTCTGGGTGGCTATAGAAAGCCGTTATTTCTGCATCTTTCTTTGCCAATTGTGTCGTGTAAATATCCTTCTCTCTTTTCTCCATCCGGACTTGTGAGGGTTGGGGTGTTTGGGTGGCTATAGAAAGCCGTGTTATTTTTGCATCTTTCTCTGCCAACTATGTCGTGTAAAAATACTTCTCTCGCTTTAATTGTAGGTCGACACCTTCCACTATCAATGCTAGCTCATCTCGGGTGAATGTGACACTACTCTCCCTTATATCATGAGTGGCAATAGTTGTCTCCTTTGATGAAAATTCTATTGGTCATCGGTGCACAAAGTGAACATATAACACTTTTGTAAAATATAGCGCACAATCTGCATCTTTGATACTTTTGAGTAAACTCTCTCAGCATTTTTTTTGATTGCATCATGGTTCCACTTTAAAACCTTCCACCTTCCTTTCTTGATCTTTGCATCCTCACATGGCCATATTGTCTTGATCATGTCCTTCGTCACTTTTTTTTTAATTTCTTTCATTTGCATATGGTTTGAATTTGCCCATTTTGAGAGTTGTCAAGTAGTGCGTGTCGCTTGTTGTGCCGCCATACCGTGTGCTAGAGACTTCATGCGTTGAAATGCATTAACAACCGCTTGTTGTTGATCATTGGGCACAATGATGTGCCAATATCTTGTTCTTCATCGGCCATTTTCTCTTGGAGTTGCAATCAACATATAGACAAATATTCAATATCATTGGCGAATATATATTCTCACGATTGTACAGTCTCACAGAGGCACAAGATAACAACTTCTCGTCCACTACATTAGACATCAGAATCCACTAAATCAAACCACAACTAATGCGACTAATTGAACCACAAGGCAAATTTAAAATACCAGCACTCAATACAAAAAATTTGAAATGACTAAACATAACTGACTCAATTAGGTGAACCATTTCAAACCAGATAACACTTCAATAAAAAATAGAATACCCTGGACAAGACATGTATATCTTAAAAATGATGGTGCAAGTCAGCAAGGGGATGTTGGACAAGGTTAGGGTCTATCTTTAATTGTTCTTTGAAAAATATCAGCACGTCAGAAGCATTTCTTCTTTGTTCCAACAATCTACTTCGATACGAATAGCCCTTATAACATCTTTGTCCGGGTAATGAAAAACATCTTCAAGAAAATAAACTTTCCCGGCTACACTCCAAAAATCTGCGAGCGTGTCAAATAGATAGCCCAATGCATAAATGTTGCTTGCTTTTGTGTATGCATCTATGCACCTTGGATCGTATATTTTTGGAGCAATCCACGATCGCTTAGCCATCTCGGCATCCCCTGCTCTCTGTGCCTCTAAAAATGTCGAGTCCGACTGTGCGCTTGGATGTAGATAATTAATTGTTTCACGCTCAACTGGCATTCTAAGCATCATCCCCCAATCAATTATGCCGATGCAGGGTTTTGTGGAGTAAGTAAAGTTCAACATTATGTTGAACGGGTGCAGTCATTGTGCACTATCCCTTCCGAGTGGGTGGCTACAACGCCATCGATTAAGGAATGAAAAATGGTTGGCATCTGCTCGATCATTGCTTTGATCCGTGCTGTGTCTATCTCTTGTACATGAAGGCTTGCTGCTGGCAATGACCTCCAGTCGTGTCATAGTTAAAGGACATGGGGACTGAACATGCTAATCTCCACCTAGCCATGCCCTATATAGGCCCTTGGCCTGCTAAATATAGGGATCCCCTTGACTGCATGTCCATCCTAGCCCTTGGCCGTGACTGGTCCTACAATTGTCCTGACATTTGGTCGTACCCTTGTCCTGACATTACTCCCCCCTTGAAGAAGCGTTTTCGTCTGCGAAAACACAAGTGATGGTATCTTTATAAGAACACTAATGTCTTCTATCGTAACATCCCTCATGAATCCAGCGGTTCATGTGAGCGGAACCTGGGTAAGTAAGAGGTTCAATGAAACCAAGAGTAACATCTTGATTTTCTACAGTGTTGTCCATTTGTAACCATCTGATGGTAGCGGTTCCTATCCAAACATGGTGTGTAGACTCCATTTAGAATGCTCGTGAGCATGGTAAACGAGTTTATCACAACAAAGATGTACCAAAAAGAGTACCTCTTATCACTTTCCATGAAAGTAACTTGCTGACATAAATCATCAGCCAAGTTTAAGTCCTTGACTTGTTCCCAATTTTCATCATCAGTAAACAACCCCACCCTAACGAGTGTTCAAGGTTAAGAACCTGACTTATACATGAAGAGACTACCTAGTCGCAACATGCGTTAACTGATAGTAAGTAAACTCCAAGAAGAGCAATAAATGCTTATTAATTGGATTGCTTGGTGCTAATGTACGCACTTTGCATATCCTTTTAGCCCAAGTTTACACTTTGTAATCTACCAATCTCCTTAGATACTGACAGTACTGAGGTGTGTTTCCCCCCATGGTTTACATACAGTCTTTTCAGACGACTGGTAAACGGGGAATCACGATAGCGTATAACATTGTTGAGGAATCAACAATGTCCGGAATAACCGTCGTAGTTAACTTGAAAAATCCACAACACCTAAACCGAGCCATGACCTCTATTGGTGATTAGTAGACCCAAAAGTAATCTATAGAGATAGTGCACATAGAGTGCAAAATGCTTCATAAGCAACAACCTGAGGAGTATGCATGCTGTTCGAAATCAGCCTTTGCTAAACGCTAGGGCCCATAACACCGAGTGTACATGCATTTAGCAAGAAACAGATCCAAACCTGTATATCCATGGTGATCTTTGCCAATACTTATGGAAAATGTGATGCGCATAGCACACATTAAAGAATAATGTAAATAGTTCTAAAAAGAAACTAAATATTTTTAGTTGCAATCTTTTGCAAGTCTTGTTGAAACGTCTGAATGGAAATAGAAGGTGAAACATTGATCACTTCTAGGTACAGACAATGAAAGTTTTTCATTAACCACTTATAGCCTTGCTATATGTATAAAGAACTATCTGTAATGTTGTTTAGCAAGACTTGTAGCTAAACAAGTCATTCCAAGTATCCGACAATTTCTGGCCACTGAAATTGCTCCTGATACATCGTGCTAAAAAATGGTCGAGAAAACAGATTTGACTAGCACGTAGGGACTTTGTCGTGACACATATTTGAAATAGGGTACGCCAGTGTCAATCCCAGAGACTCATATTCGCCACATGTGGAATATGTGTCAATTAAGGATGTCTGAAAAAAGAACATCCTTCAAGTACAACATGTACTTGTGTGTGGAGGTAACTCTAAACACTCTGTGACAAGAGTGAGAGGGACCCTCATTCAGTGCTCCACACTGGCTAAACCGAACTTCTTGAGTTCCTATACCATGTTGTATCCCATGTGACAACATGTGCCAAATTGAACCCTACAAGTAGGTTCCTAACAGCATAAGGCAGAAAGATAGATTGGACACTTGGCCCAAAATACTTTGTGCCGACATGCCCTTGGCATGGCTCTGTAACATTCAAGCGTACTTATACGTCTTGAAAAACCAAGCAAAGCATACTAAAAATGGAATACACCAAATCAATAGATGCGTACCTGGAGATTTGAACGTAATGTTCACTTACCCGTATTCAAATGGAGAGGAGTACGTCCCCTACCTGAAAAAACAAAGAGCATTGCACTGGAAACCCTGGGTGTTGCCTTTGCAATCCAAGCCCTTGGATTAGAATCTACGTAGTGAAAACCCTTGGTAAGACTCTTTGTAGAAACTGCTCAACTAGCAGATAACGATAACCAACATAGTCAACCGTGTACAGAATGATTGGAATCAACGTGAAAAGTGTGTTCATCCGCCGCTACCGCGTGGTAGATTTCGGAATTCTTTCCTTGAAAGTATAACTAGGAGAGATCAACTGTGATCCTCAATGCAGATCAAACTGTGATCCTTAATGCGAGTGATGTAGCAATCACCCGCTGGGTCTTACCCCAAAACAGTATGTCCATAGACAATCCGTAGTGCTATAGAGGGAGCCGGAGATCCACACAAGTGAAATGCCTAGCTCTTATGGAGAGCCATGCTGTCTCAACCTATTGCTGCATCTATACTCCGTGGTAGAGATCAGTTGATGGGAGTTTAAGGTTATCAAAAACTCAACTCGAGCATCGCATTGAAAACATGTAGTGCAAAATGGCACACTAAACATCTGTAATGACAAGACTCTTGCTGGTCCATTAACGTCGATGTGTACCTCCTTGGGTAGATCTTAAAAACAATCACCCAAAGAATGCCAATAGTTGGGTCTTACCCTTGGCTTCACAACGGCTCTTAGCCTGTTTGGCGCATAGCCCTTATGCAAAATAGTGTTCAATCGACGAACCGATGAAGACAAATGTGAGTAGCATCTTAGCCATGTGCTAGCTGTGAGTTAGAGCACCTTGGCTCAAGATGACTCATGAGCAAAACATGTATCAAAACCTTCTTAGAAGAGTTTCAATTTTTATTTTTTATTTTTTTTAGAGAGAGAGAGAGATATAGAAAGAAAAGAAGAGCATGCTGGGCTGAGGAACTTTCCTTAAATTTCTAGTGTGTGTGTGCCCAAAATGTGTCGTCTTAGACATCTTATGCTTGATTGGCAGCTTATCCTAGAAGCCTGCAACAATCTGCCTGTATAATGCTATCATCAAGAGAGGAAAGAGAAAAACAAAGCCATAGCTTGCCCCACTTACCATATATGGGGTCATGACTTTAGGACGACTTAGCATTGGCACTTTGCCCGTACAATAAGTCCTTGATTTAGGTTCCTGTTAGTGTTGGTGTGTGTTGATAGCAACCAGCAAGCATAGTAAACAATCCATCCTTAGTCTGTCCTTGACAGAGTTGCGAGTGTGATAGCGAAAGCGTAATGCATGAAATGGTAGAATTATATCCACCTCACTAACATGCCTTGCATGCAGAATTGTAAGCCCTTGTGGAGAGTGATGGCCTCAAACGTGAGAACGAAAACCATAAGTGCCTTGCACAATTTAGACCGGTAGGGATTCTGTGAGCTGATATTCCCTATTTTAACAGTTCCCCAAAGCCGTGCTTCTTCAAAAATTGCCAAAGCACTTTGCTTTGCACAATGACAGTAATTCCCAAGTAAAGTGTAAACAGGGAAAAACAAGAAAAACGTAAACTTGGCTAACCTGGTCGTTGTTGCTGCAACCAATTGTCATGAAATTTGGAAGGAAAAACTCATTTCGAAACGGCTCATAGACATATCTGCACAGACACCCTCGTATATCCTATACACCCGTCTGGTACATAATGAAATAACCTGCAGCACATTGCCTATTCCTTCCCAATTTTGTATGTTCATAGTATATGCCAAACGAGCCAGCCTCAATGCAAGATGTATAAATTGAATATTTGCTTCATAGAACTATGTCTGGCCTTATTGCGAACAAATGCTATTGACGATAGATGTCATAGCAAGGAGACTAGACCTTGTCGATCATGCACAAAAAATCGACCTTGTCTACTTGTAGATCTGCTGGAAAAACAGAATTATATGTGCAATAAACAAATACCAACCACTGGAAAGATAGAATTGTATGTGCAGAGTATGTGCATCTCGTACATACTTGAGTCTATGAGTGATATTCGTGATCAATCGTAGACGCACATTGCATGCCATAGTTATGGAGCACATGCTCAATAAACAAATATCAACTGCGTACCTTATTGAGTACACTTGCCGACAAAGCGTGCCGTCGGAACAATCGAATGAGTTGCCAGCAAGAAGAAAATCGAGAAATGATTTTCCAGATACTGATATTTGGTTCAATAGTCATGGCCGACAGTGGATTCAACTTCACATGTTCTGATTGCCTACTCTTGAGAATTGAATTTATGATCGGGACCAGCCTTGCCAATCACCGTTGCCTAATAAGGCACAGGCCATGCCCGAGTTGCCTCTACTACGAGACAACCATGCCACGTGGAAAACCCGTACAGAGGTTATTTCTATTGGAGCCGTGCTCCTTAGTCTAAATCATGGTAATAACTTTCAAAATTGGATGTAATATGTCGACCTTGGTCATACTAGACTTGTAGGAAATCTCGCAGGGCACCATGGCCGAGATTAACATAATAACATATTCTTGCAATACAATTGTATATAAAGCTATGAAAATTGTCAGAATGTGAAATTGCAAACCTGAGAATCCGTTCATGTGCCTATCCGAGGTCACCGTCCTGATGCGCCATGCTTTCATGGCCGTCGAATTCAACGTGGTGGAGTACTACGCCCTTACTTTGTGTAACAAATCATGGCCCATTATCGAGGTCAAAAAAACGAATTCCATGGTGCATGGCATAAGCTCGCATCTCCAATTCTGCAATTCTGCAGTGCCTGGTGGTATAAGCTCATAACTCATAGCTCCAATTCTACGGCGCGTCCTGGAATATGGTTGCAACTCAAAGTCTTGGTGGAAAGGAACCCTTTGGTTGGCCTTAGGGTTGGCAATTGGGAGCCCACTTGTAATCCGAAAAAAAAAAGCGAAAATAGCTTCAACAGCTATGGCGGCCGTTGCGTAGAGGCAAGGGAAGGAGGTCGCGCATGCTACAAGGCCTGGTTCAAAACGCAGCAGAAACGCATTTTGTTCTCTTGCTGAACGTGCACCCTTCAAGCCCGCAACCTAGGGATTCCATGCAGGTCCATGTTTGCCTTCCTCCTCCCTTAAGCAGGTGTGCATACAGACTAACCGTCCTCGGCTGCCAAGAGACCTTGCCCACGGCTCTGCATGCCGACGGCCCTCGACTGTTAAGGGCTCTTGCCCACGGCCTGGTTTGGCTTCTTGAGCCTGCCATGGAAATCCCCATATAAGGGGTCCCTCCTGTGGTTATGCCCTCAATTGACCCCTCCATGGAAGCTCGCATGAAAAAGCGAGAGAGAGAGAGAGGGTTTCTTCGGACAGAGGGAGGCCATGCCTCATGCTTCGATCGCGAGAGAGAGAGACAGAGAGAGAGAGAGAGCAACCTTCCCCCCTCCTCCATGGCTCCTTCTCCCCTAGCTCTGATACCAGTGAAAGGACATGGGGACTAAACATGCTAATCTCCACCCAGCCATGCACTATATAGGCCCTTGGCCTGCTAAATATAGGGACCCCCTTGACTGCATGTCCATTCTTGACCTTGGCCGCGACTGGTCCTATCCTTGTCCTGGCATATAGCCTGTGCATGTGTCGTCTGAACAATCCGTGAGCGAATGGTAAGAAGCACATCATGTCGCCCATGGTACCCCCATTGTAGTATGGGAATATTGTGATCCAAGGAGCTTTGGTAGTAAACCCAATGCACCTTACAATGGAGGGGTGGAGCGTTTGCATTCCTTGCTCTGTCTCGAAGCTGTCAAATTTCACCTCACTTCCTCCCTTGTAGCATTTTTTTCACATATGTAATGTGGTCTGGAAAAAAGGAGATGCCTTTGATGGTGTACAATGTGCACACACCAAAGGATCCTGCTTCAACCCTCATACCTTCTACCAAGGCTTCGTGAGGCATGCCGACAAGATGAGCGCCTTGGCATTCAAAGTTGTGCGCATGATTCTGCTGGCGCCGCTAGCATCGGATCAAACTCCAAAGCTGCTTGTGCATCTTGGGCCATCTTCAATCTCTTGGGTAAGGCTGCTTGGTCCTGCACTTTCACACGCTTCATCTTTACCTTCTGTTGTTTCCACAATTTACCCCAGAGCTCTAATTTTAACATGTCGCTGGCAGGTGGGATATCTTCGTTTAAGTCTCTGCAACATACTTTCATATTGCCCAACACTGTCCTAACCTTGTGGTGGGGGTCAAATTCTCGAATCCGTGCTGGAATCAACAACTCATATTGGCCTTCACCTCGCAGCCTGCGCACTGTGTTCTCCCATAGAGCAGTAGTGAGGTCTTTCATGAAGACATCACTTTCACTAATCCTCGGGGAGGTCACCTAATAAAAATGTAACCTATCACGTGAGTTCAACAGAAGGGTATTTAAAGTTCTTGAAACTTACAAAAATATATAGACAGAGGGGCATTATTTTTTCAAATTTGAAAAAAACTTACAGATTTTAAAAGAAAAGGGTACATCATATTCTTTACAAAATTCACAGATAAGGGGTTTTACAAACATGTCTTGAACGCACGTGATATGGTAGTTTTACACATAATGAACCCCCCGAGCACTAATCTATGCGACCAGCTGCACACGATGAGTTGCCAATATACATTCTTTACGAATGTCACGATTAATAATTTTCTTTTGATCTAGCGTCATATTTGCACTGGACAATAAAAAACATCATATCAAATAGTCATTCATGGTTGCGAATGACATTAATACTCTCACACTATTTCAGGCAAACCCTTAACCACAACTTGTAGACTTTAAGAAATGTGCAAGAAAATATTGATAAAAATTTGAAAAAAATCTTCACTTAAATTTGCAATTTGTTACACGTGTACAATGCAGATCAAACAAGTAGTTTGTAAGAACTTAATCAGATCAAACAATACATAATAACAGTTTGGCACATTTCAACATATATTGAATTTTTAACTTAAATTTTTCTCCGTGCGCACATACTAGTTCAAACAAAGCACACACCGACTTAAAAACTTCAAATATATTTAAAACATTGGAAGTATACAAATCGGATTAGAAATTGCAAAGAATGTATTGCTCTTTAAAAAGATAGAAATAAATATTTAAAATGCAAATTGTGTTTAGACTCTTTTTTACATAGAATTTATGTAAATGTAGCATTCAATATAGCGATGATAATTAATGCTCTTTAAAAAGATACAAAAGAATACTTAACATGCAAATTGTGTGCCAATTCTTTTTTACAGAGAATTTATATAAATGAAGCATTAAAAATAGCGATGATGCTTGAGGTCATTTATAAAGATAAAAAATAATATTTAACATGGAAATTGTGTCCAAATAATTTTTTGAATATAATTTATATAAATGGAGCATTTAAAATAGCGATGATTGATAAATAAAGCATTATTTTGAATATAATTAGCTCGTATATAATTTCATATGGACAAGTAAAAACAATAAAAATCAAACTATTCAAACATTTGTATATGAATATACTTAATAATTAAAAAAATTAACTGCACATGCACACACAAATTATATGACGTACCGATCGATGCCCATATATTTTTTGGGAAAAGGGAAGGGAGGTTGACTTACCATAAGGATACTAGATTCGTTGTGTTATCGACGTAGTACCCAGACAATAAGCCAATACTTACCATAAGGACACCATCTTCCTTGCGTGGCCGAGATGACACCCCCGTGCTAAGCATTGTTCCGTAGAACAGCTTACGCACACACTCTCATTGTGTGGTAAGGTACTTTATGATTGTTGTGCAATACGACAAAAGGCATGCTACCACACAATGCATACACACACAACACATACCCAGATCATGTGGTCAGGTACTCCGCTACTGCCGTGCATTGCGACGCAGAGCACGCTCCCACATGACCCCCTCTCTCACTCTCTCCTCTCTTCTCTCGACATACCTGCAAAGACAGTCCACGAGCTCTCTCTCTCTCTCTCTCTCTCTCTCTCTCTCTCACACACACACACACACACACACACACACACACACACACACACACACACACACACACTCACTCACTCACTCACTCACTCAGAAGATGAAACAAAGAAATAACACCCAGTGGGACCGATCAAGCCCGTATATATATAATTTTGCGGGCCCATCGGGATTTCCAGTATCCCCGATGGGCCTGCAGGGAAAAATGGAATAGCCCGGCAGGCCCGGCGAGAATACAAGAAAGCCCAGTGGGATTTTAGTGGTTTCCAGGTGGCCCTTAACCGGATTCTTTGTGATCATGTTTAGTGTATTAATGTAAATGTGTCAATAAGACCTTGTGATCACACAAAATTTGTTGTAATTACGTAAATATTAAATACTTGAATGGAAGTAGCCTAACTCTTCCATTAGAGCAAAAGTATTTGCCAAAAAATATTTGGATAGCCTTTCCGTCAGCCTTCCAAGCCTTTGCTCCACATTTAGAGCAAACAAAATCTAAGCTTCCCAAGTTGTGTAAAACAAACTTTTTGAAAAGAACAAATTCTAAAGAATTGTGATGTAGAAGAGGAGAAGTACGGTAATCAAAGCGGATTGAAAAATAATACTTTGCTACTTTAGAATAGTTTCCCTCTTGAAATATAACAATAGGATTTATGGTCTCCTCATTACATCGAGCTGTTATGTTCTCAGTCATATCAATATCCATGGATCCAGAGTTTCTTCCATGTACATTAGGTAAGCATTGTCCTTCAATGCACTCTAGTAAAGTACCAATAGTATTTTTGAAGTGAATGCCTCATTCTTTCTCGTGCTATTTTGCGTCTCGCCCTTTGAGATTCATCACATAGTCGCCTGCGTCGTGCATGACCAGCTGATAATATATGTGGTCCAGATACCATCTAAGAATTCACATGAAAATAGATACGTCACAAATTAAAGCTACTTCGCTTAATAATAATCTATATGTATTTTTATACATAAATCATCAAGCAACATGGAACAAAATTAATAAACATTGAAATATCAAAGTCTGTCTTCTAGAGAGAATTGAATACAATAGATGCATTGCTAGTGTACAAATACTTGAAAACAAAGTTTTTATGAGGATACAACATAGCATTATATATTTGTGGAATTGCGTGGATTAGGACGTGAGAAACTTGAGGCGGCTTAGGTTGAAAAAATCTAGCTAAAGCACTTAATTAATTTGAAGTAGTTCGGATTTCTGAAAGTCTTGAACCTTGGAGGCGCCCAGCTTGTTGAGAGTACTCTTGAGTCTTGGCATAATGTGTCACAAAGTATTATCTTGATTTCTGCCCTTTGGTCCACATTGACTTTTTGAAACCTCTTTGTGCAGATTCTCAATAGATGCTATTATCATCTTTTGAGTTTCTTCAACTTTAGAAAGTTTCCCTAGCATGTATGCCTCACTCTCCAACCTCTGCCCATTTCTTGCTTTTGCCTCTTCTCTCAATTTCCACACAATTCCGCTTTCAATATCCAACATAGAGCTAAGCGTTTCAATCATGCCAGAGACATTGGTTTTCATTGTCTCAACTCTAGTGTAGGAGGCTTTGATATCCTCAAGGGCGTCAATAATCTTCCTTTTTGAAATCCTTTCGATATTTCGGGATGCTCTTTTTGCCGCACGTACATTATGAATAGAAGGAGACGATAATATATCCTCTTCATTAGGTAATGTAGATACTGATACTATTTGAGGAGTTAGCACTCCATTGGTTGCATAACAAAAGGTATAGCATGAGCAATCTCCATTTCAATGTCTACAAAAAAGTGTAGTGGTTGGGCAGATAAAACGTGACAATTAAATAGAAAAGGTTTAATGATTTTTTATTGTACATCTCCAATATTTAGCCAAGTAGATTAGAAGTACTCTTGATTGGAAAAAAACAATGAAAATAGAAAATCTCTATCTAGCTTACTATCTACAACCATACCGGAGAGACAATAAGCTATGAGATATAGCAAGAAATTACATGGAAATTTGCCATCAGCCCAAGTTACTCTTCACATAGCTACAATCAAATGAAATTGTTTTTTATCATTACATAATCAACCCCATCTACGTTTGAAAATTGGAAAAAAGCGTTTCACACTCGGACACTTGAAAGCAGGTTCTTCGTGATTCTCTATCTTTTTAGAGCCTACAATGCTCTTTAAAGCATTGATTTTACTGTAGGCTTCACAAATAGAGCAACAGCCTACTTGGAATCAAGGTAGAGAGCGTCCGAGTACCCCAACTTTACTTGTAACTGCAATAGGCGCAGGTTACGAAACCATTGTCTAGGATCATTTTGAATTCTGACAAAAACACGGTGAAAGGGTATTCCATCTCGAGTCATAGATGTATGATCATAGGTTCTCCAAGATTCCTCTATAGTAACGCTTGGAAAGAAACTTCGAACAATGCTTTGATAAAAATCAGCTTTCTTCTCTGGAGAGTAAAGGATCATTATATGATTAAATACTATCTCCATTGCTTCAGATCCATGACCAAAACATTCACAAGCAACTTTAGCTGCCATGAGGTCTCCGATTTGCAAAAACAGGAGACAATATAATTTTATTTGCTCTAGGATCCTTCCCACACAGGAATTCTTTTCTAAAGCAAAAGTTGACGTTAAAATTTGTTTCTTTAGTAAATTCTCAAAGCATTAGAAAAATCTCTATCCCTCTCTATCTATCTATCTATGTATCTATCTTTTTGTGATTTGCCATTGTGTGGGACTAATCATCCTGGAGACCTTAGAGATTTGTAGGGTGTGAAAGTAAGAACATGTATCTGGCCTACCCTCCCGCTCATAGTAATCAAACAATGGTAGAATAATTTTTCTATCACCCAAGAGAGCTACTTTAAATGAGTGAGAGAGAGAGAGAGTTTAAAGCATGTTAGAGCTTTCTAAGAATCATGGCGCTTATAAAGTGTGTACATCTTTGTCTTCTACTTGCCTAGTAGTGCTCGAGGGGTAACAGAGGAATGGAAATTTCTCCTCTAAGCCATGGAATAGGCGCAGGTTACGAAACCATATTCTGACAAAAACATGGTGAAAGGGTATTCCATCTCGAGTCATAGACGTACGATCATAGGTTCTCCAAGCTTCCTCTATAGTAACGCCTGGAAAGAAACCTCGAACAATGCTTTGATAAAAATCAGCTTTCTTCTCTAGAGAGTAAAGGATCATTATATGATTAAATACTATCTCCATTGCTTCAAATCCATGACCAAAACATTCAGAAGCAACTTTAGCTGCCATGAGGTCTCTGCTTTGCAAAAACAGGAGACATTATAATTTTATTTGCTCTAGGATCCTTCCCACATAGGAATTCTACGAAACCATATTCTGACAAAAACATGGTGAAAGGGTATTCCATCTCGAGTCATAGACATACGATCATAGGTTCTCCAAGCTTCCTCTATAGTAACGCCTGGAAAGAAACCTCGAACAATGCTTCGATAAAAATCAGCTTTCTTCTCTGGAGAGTAAAGGATCATTATATGATTAAATACTATCTCCATTGCTTCAAATCCATGACCAAAACATTCAGAAGCAACTTTAGCTGCCATGAGGTCTCTGCTTTGCAAAAACAGGAGACATTATAATTTTATTTGCTCTAGGATCCTTCCCACATAGGAATTCTTTTCTAAAGAAAAATTTGACATTAAAATTTGTCTCTTTAGTAAATGCTCAAAGCATTAGAAAACTCTCTATCTCTCTCTCTATCTATCTGTCTATCTATCTATGTATGTATATATCTTTTTGTATATTCATATCTTGTTTTTGATTTGCCATTGTGTGGGACTAATCATCCTGGTGACCTTAGAGATTTGTAGGGTGTGAAAGTAAGCACATGTAGCTGGCATACCCTCCCGCTCATAGTAATCAAACAATGGTAGCATAATTTTTCTATCACCCAAGAGAGCTACTTTAAATGAGTGAGAGAGAGAGAGAGAGTTTAAAGCATGTTGGAGCTTTCTAAGAATCATGCTTATAAAGTGTGTACATCCTTGTGTTCTACTTGCCTAGTAGTGCTCGAGGGGTAACAAAGCAATGGCAATTTCTCCTCTAAGCCTCTCTCTCTCTCTCTCTCTCTCTCTCTCTCTCTCTCTCTCTCTCTCTCTCTCTCTCTCTCTAACAACAGTCCAAGGGAGAAAAAGCATTGGAAATTTCTGTTTCCCTATGTGGTACATCATGGATGTTTCCTTTTTGTCTCATAAGTTATTTTGGCCTTTTGAAGACTTTAATATAAAAGTTCATTTCAATTCCTCTCTCTCTCTCTCTCTCTCTCTCTCTCTCTCTCTCTCTCTCTCTCTCGTATATATATCCCATATATCCCACTCACATCCAGACATGGTATCTGATTCACCAAATTGTACCAATGATGACACAGCCCACAATAGCTCCAATATAGCATCTCTTTTTTTAAAGCATAGAAATGGTATCAGATTTACCTGTATATGCAACGATTATGGTGCAGTGGCCACCCATATAGTAGGTGATCACACATACCCCACACTTCTATGCATGGTATCAGATTCACCATAATGTACTCGAGCTTCTCTCTTTTTGGTTTTTTATAATCTCTCTCTTTTGGATGACACACACCCCACATAATCTCTGTTAGTAGCAACCCTAGATTCATTTTAGGGTATGTTTTTGTTATATGCAGTCATGGTATCAGATTACACTATTTTAGGGTCTTTTTTTTATATGCAGACATGGTATGAGATTTAGCAGTTCATAACACGTTAGTATATCATTTCATTTCTCTCTCTCTCACACAGATTCACCATAGCACATAACGGTTTGCATTGTATTTGGTTTTATATATCAATGATGACACACCTCCCACATAATTCTTGTGAGTAGCAACCCTAGGTTCATTTTAGGATCTCTTTTTGTTATACACAGAGATGGTATCAGATTTAGCAGTTCATAACACAGTTCATTTCTCTCGCTCACACAGATTCACCATAATGTAACAATTACATTCTTTTTGTTTCATTGATGACACACACCCCACAAAATTCCAATTAGTAGAAACCCTAGATTCATTTTAGGGTTTCTTTTTGTTATACATACACAGACATGGTATCAGATTTACCCTAGATTCAATTTAGGATCTCTTTTTATTATACGCAGGCATGGTATCAAATTTAGCAGTTCATAACACATTACTATAGCATTTCGTTTCTCTTTCTCTCTCTCTCTCTCTCTCTCTCTCTCACAACACACACACACACACATATGCACACACACACATTTCGTTTCTCTCTCTCTCTCTCTCTCTCTCTCTCTCTATCTTTGTTTTTCTGCTAGTAGCAACCCTAGATTCATTTTAGGGTCTCTTTTTGTTCTACGCAGACACGGTATTAGATTTTAATATATCATTTCATCTCTCTCTCTCTCTCTCTTATATGGCACTAGTCCCACATTGTATCAATGATCATACATACCCCACACAATATCCTACATGGTTTATGATTCACCAGTTTGAAATGGTTTGGATGACACACACCCCACATTATTCCTATTAGTAGCAACCCTAGATTCATTTTAGGGTCTCTTTTTGTTATACACAAACATAGTATCAAATTTACCCTAGATTCATTTTAGGGTCTCTTTTTGTTATACGCAAAAATGGTATCAGATTTAGTAGTCCATAACACATTAATTTATCATTTCATTTCTCTCTCTCACACAGATTCACCATAGTGTAACCGTTTGCATTCTCTTTGGTTTTCTGTATCAATGATGACACACCCACCCACCACATAATTCCTATTAGTAGCAACCCTAGATTTATTTTAGGGTTTCTTTTTGTTATACGTAGACATGGTATCAGAGTTACCCTAGATTCATTTTAGGATCTCTTTTTGTTAGATGCACACATGTTATCAGATTTAGCAGTTCCTAACACATTAATATATCATTTCATTTATCTCTCTTCACAAATTCACCATAGTGTAATGATTTGCATTCTCTTTGTTTTTCTGCTAGTAGCAACCGTAGATTCATTTTAGGGTCTCTTTTCATAGGTTCTATGTAGACACGGTATTAGATTTACCAGGTTAATTGTAACTCATTAATATATCATTTCATCTTTCTCTCTCTCTCTCTCTCTCTCTCTCTCTCTCTCTCTCTCTCTCTCTCTCTCTCTCTCTCTTATATGGCACTCGGCACACTTTGTATCAATGATCAAACAAACCCCACACAATACCATACATGGTTTATGATTCACCAGTTTGAAATGGTTTGGTCGCCTACGCAACACCACCCTCTTACTATTTTAATAGATCATTTCATTTCTCTCTCTTTCCTAATATTTTTTATCTCTATTTTCAATTTTATCTCTCTATATATCTCTTTCTCATACACAATCAACACACACACGCACTCGCTATTTCTCCTCGTTGTAAGTGGCTGCTTGAGCGCACACTCGCTCTCTTTGCTGGTTGCAAGTGGTTGCTTACACGCGCACACTCCTTTTGCCTGCTTGCATGCGCAGGTACTCGCTCTTTGGTCGTAGCCACTGGTCGTAGCCACCCTCTACATACCCTCTCGAGTTTCACCCCTATTGCAGAGCGTCTCATTGGAAACCAGGAGCTCCTCCACTTGTGCAAGGAGCTGGCTAGCGTGGTGCCATGCAGTCCGCAATCCATGCGGTCAACCGATATGAAGTCGACCATCCATGCAGCCGTGTTGATGCAGTCACCCAATGCGAAGTCCGCCACGTTATTTTGATTTCGGAAAGCTGGTGTGAATGGGGTGCTCCAAGACCATTGATCTCTTCCAAGGACGTCTAGGTGGTCTTTTCGCACGATCAGTGTAATTTCTTGCAGGTCGTCGCCTTGAGTGGAGAGAGAGAGAGAGCCATCCATGCAATCGCTGATGAACACACACACACACACACACACACACAGAGGTACTCGCTCACTCTCCTCGCAACCCCAGCTGTGCCATGTAGTCGGCCAATACGCAGTGGTGTTGACGCAATCGGCCAGTACCTACCTGCTTGCACACACATGTACCCGCTCTTACGAGATTGGGCACCCTCTTGTTGTAGTGGTTAGCTGCAATTGGGATAGCTGGGCGTAATGGTTAATTATGTGCTGTCTATTTATTTTACTAATTGAGTTGATGATGATTTTGTAGAGTGGAATGCGGGGAGTTGATGAAGAGGCGGCGGCAATTACTCTTGGCCATTTTATATTTTCACAGTATCTTAGAACATCATTTCAATAAGCCACTATGGCTCTGTAAATAGTTGTAGTGGGAACTCCCCTTATGGGTCATGCAAGAACTAATGAGCTTCACTCATTTACAAAAGTGAAGTGGTTGTAAAAGAGGGCCCTCAATTTTTGGCACCTTAAACTCAAAATAATATATTAAATACCAACTCCACAAGAGAGGTTCCGTGGAGTTTGGGGCTAGATTTAGGCCTTTCTCTTGCAGATTCTCTTCTATACTCTCTTAAGCTAGTATTTGCTGTGTACTCTCTAATCTAGTCTCCATCTCTTACACATCTCTTACAAGCTTTTCTATGTCAATTCTATGTTTACTGTGTATGTGTGTGTGTGTGTGTGTGTGTGTGTGTGTGTGTGTGTGTGTGTGTGTGTCATAGTCTAGGTGAGTGTGTGTGGTTGGAAATTGGAAGAAGAGGTGGACAGTTTGATGGTGATTGCTTGGAAGCTTGTGTTGAGTATTTTAAGCGGTCGATCTCCCCCTCTTCTCCCAACAGTGGTATCAGAGCGAACAGGTTCGATTGAATTGGCATCAGATTTCAATTTCAAGGAGGGAACTTCTCGATTCAACAAACCCGATTTTACAAAGTATTGAATTTGCAAGTCAAATCTGTGCGGTCATAATTTGGAAGCTTAATCGGTGAATTAATCAACAAATTGGCTATCATCGGCAACAGAATCGGTATGTACATCTCTTAATTTCAAGCACCGGTTAATTTTTGTCGGGAATTGGCAAACTACGGCCAAGAAGGCAAGAAGAAGAGAATTGCGGAATGAAGGAAGGGATTTTTAAAGGATCGACAAAGCAAGTAAAAGGCTTTCGAAGGAGCTATTCGGGATTATTTTCAACTCTCGTAAGCAATTAACTCAAAAAGCGAGCTCAAGATAGTCAAGCCAGATGAGAAAAGAAGGACTTGGAGGAATTCTTGAGCTAAATATTTCGAAAATTTTTGCATCTCGTAACATCAATTTTAACTTTAAAATCCCTCTTTTGCTAAGAGCCCAATCACCCATTCTTGCTCTCGATATTCTTGACCCTTGACGAATCTCACCATCTGCTAGTTGTTGACGGCAACAAACTCAATTGGCACCGGCCAAAAATTGTTCCGCTCCGGAATGGTAGAAAGTTCCGCTTCGAACCGGCAAAAATTAATCGGCATCGGCGGTGAAGATAATTTTTGTTTTTCGTCGATCTTTCAAAGAACAAAATTGATAGAGTGGTAAAACGACGATCACAATTAAGCCGACAATCATTCGCCAAGGAGCAGGTCACCTGAATAACTTGCGGAAAAATGACTACCTACTACTTTCTGCTCTGGGGGTATGGAAGATCGGGTGCCACGAATTCAACCGACTCGCAAACGCACCGTCGCACCGTCTCCTCTCTTACAATTTCCTAGCACATCGCCATTCCGGACTGGACGCCACTGCTCTTTCTCAGCTAAGTACATTAAATTTCTGTTATTTATTTTATTTTATTCTGCATATTGCATCTGTGAATATCACCAAATAGCCTTTTTAAGAATTACCATTTAAGTTTTTTATTTTTTATTTATTTAAAGCACGCAATCATGGCACACCTTCCTCATGCACCCACGATTGCAGAGCAACTTCAAAATTTGCAGCGGTCACTCACATATGAACTCATGCGAAGGCAAGAACTTGAAGATAAATTATTGCATTCTGCACACACCGAATCTGCACCGGCACCCAGGAAAAACAAAATTAGCAGAAAAGTCTTCTTTTTCAAAGATTTTGATGGCACTAAAGATGCTAGCACGGTTCGAGCACGGGTTAGTCAGTTAGATGACTACTTTCATGATGAAGAATTTTCCGAGCGTGAAATGGTAAAGTGTGCATCCAATCATCTCACTAGCAAAGCTGCATTGTGGTGGAACGCCACCAAACAACATGGAAGAAGACCACACACCTCGAATGCATTTAAAAAAGTGTTTTTACCCCAATTTTTGCCCACATAGTACAAAGCTAAAGCACGACGTCAATGGGATTTAATTCGACAGGGTAGAAATGAAGATGTACAGGGTTACACTGACCGTTTTTGGAATTGTCTAATTCAATTGCAAGCTATTGAACATGTTAGTCACAGGAAATTGAAGCGAAAGTACATATCAGGCTTGGCACTACAAATTAGTGCTGAGGTAGATATGTTCGAACCAGATTATCTCTCAAAGGCCATTAACTTGGCTCTCAACGCAGAAAAGAAGAAAGGTGGACATTCCTCTCACAGTGATCAACCTACCAACACTAACCGCAACAAGAGACCTCCTTTCTCTCCTAACTTTGATAGAAGCAAACACCAAAGCCGTACCTTTTTCAAAAGACGAAGATTTGATAATCTTCCTACGATTGGTCAACCTCATACGAGCAACAACCACAACAACACTCAGCAACGAGGCAACCAACATCCTTCCAACCAGCGTTCTCCACCAAATTATAATGGTAACAAAAAGGTGAAGTAACAGGGGAAAACATCTCTAGTATTGGTAAATCAAATTTCTGATGAAACTGAAACTTCACGTAATTCCACACACTATGAATTTCTCTCACAATTTAAAGATTGTTTCATGCATGATCTGCCACCTGGAATTCCACCATCACGCCCAGAAGACCACAAAATTGACATCATACCGAGTAGTGAACCTCCTTGTAGAGCACCTTATCGTGTAAATCCTACCGCACACAGGGAAATACAAACTCAAATCACTGATTTACTTGACCAAGGCCTAATCCGACCTAGTAGTTCACCATACGGAGCTCTAGTACTTCTTGTCAAGAAGAAAAATGGAACCTTTCGTATGTGTATCGACTACATGGCTTTAAACAAGATCACCATTAAGAATAGGTTTCCAATTCCTAGAGTGGATGACCTATTAGACAAACTGAAAGGGGCACACATCTTTAGCAAAATTGACTTTAAATCAAGATATCACCAAGTCAAAATGTTTGAACATGATGTCTACAAAACTGCTTTCAGAACACAAACTGGACATTATGAATTTCTTGTCATGCCATTTGGTTTGACAAATGCACTAGCCACATTCACACGCATGATGAATCGAAAATTCATTGACCATCAAGATTTTGTGATTGTATTTTTTGATGACATTTTGGTATTCAGTAAATCTGAAGAAGAGCATAAGCAACATTTAACACGTGTATTTGATCTGCTTGCACAAAATCACTTGTATTTGAATCTTGAAAAGAGTTCATTTTTCCAATCTGAAATTGAATATTTGGGACATATTGTATCGGGTAAGGGAATACATGTCGATCCAAAGAAAATTGAAGCCATTCAATTCTGGCCTAGACCCAAAAACTTACATGAGCTACGATCTTTTATTGGTGTTTTTAGCTATTACAGGAAATTTGTTTGTAATTTTGCTTACAAAGCACATTATTTGACTCTCTTGTTGAAGAAAAGCACACCTTATGAATGGATTGATTTCCAAGAAAGCTCATTTAATGCACTTAAACATGCTTTGACTAATGCACCTGTACTGCAATTGCCTGATTTTGAAAGACCATTCTTTGTGGTAGTCACTGATGCTAGTGGAAAAGGTATCGGTGCAGAAGATAACCATCCAATTGCTTTCGAAAGTTGTAAATTCAAACCGTCTGAAACAAAGTTCAGTACTTATGATAAAGAGTTGACTCCTGTGGTACATGCATTGAAAATGTGGAAACACTATGTAATGGGTACTGACTTGATCATTAAAAGTGATCAACAAAGTATCAAATATTTACTTTTTCAGCCCTTAATAGATGATAGACATATTAAGTGGGCCGCTTTTGTTACCATATACATGTGGTAGTGATGTGTGTGAACACACTAGGACCGCCGGGGCATTTTTTCCCTCTTTAGGAGGTTTTTTCCCCCGTGCATTGTATATACGCCCATCACTCTAGGGCTATCTATCTTTCCATTGCACACTAAGGAATACACTCTCTATTGTGTGCCTTGAGCTTCCTTCGTCTTCTCCAAGCTGTGTGTGTTTCTCTGCAACCCTAATTCCAACAATTGGTATCAGAGCAGGTCACGTCCTTCCGGGCTTAGTCGCCAGCTGCTCCAGCACACGCATGCTCACTTTCTCCGATTTCAGTGAGCTTTGGCAAGCGTTCGCAGGTCGACAAATATTTTGATTTGGGCTCATTTCGGCCTCCGTTTCCACTACGGGCAGTACTGCACAGGTTATTTCGTCATTTTGTGCAGATTTTCTGTCAGTGCCGTTTTCTGCATAACAGGTGCCTTATAGTCTTCGACGGTTTGTGCTATATAGCACAAGTTGTTCCCGCTCCATTTCTCCTATTTTCGGGCAGTTTTCACATCAGGTGCAGCATTTACCATGGCTGACAACAACAACACAGATGTGTTCAAGATGTTTGCTGCTGAGGACAGGTTGGATGGGAACAACTACCCTATGTGGGCTTATATGATGCAACACGTTCTTGTGTCAAAAGGTGTCTGGAACATTGTGCAGGGCATTGATGTACGTCCTGGTTCTGAAGATGTAGGCAATATTGAGGATGTTGCAGTTCTTGCTGCAAGGATTGCAGCTGTTAGAGTTGTTTTGCCTACAGCAGAACAAGCTCGTTGGGATGTTAAGGATGCGCAGGCTCATGCATTGATTGCGTTGTCTGTGAAGCGCACCATTATTCCTCACATCCGTTCAGCAAAATCTGCAAAACAGGCTTGGGATATTCTAGCAGGTCTTTATGCAAGCCGCAATGAGGCTAAAATTGCTTTGCTGCGTAAAGAGCTAGAGTCGAAGATTATGCATGAGGAAGATGATATGGACACTTTCCTTGCTAGTGTCAAGGATATCAATGAGCAACTCATTTCTGTAGGTGAAGTCATTTCTGACAGTTCCCTTGTGCAGACTGTTCTTGATGCCTTACCAGATTCCTACCAGACTTTTGCTAGTACTTGGAGACTGATGACCCAAGGAAATCCTGAAGTTGTCAAGTTTGATGCATTATGCACATTGCTGTTGCAAGAGTCACTTTCTAGAAAAAACAGGACTAGGCAGCGTGCAGTTGAACAGGCTTTTATTGCTTCTCAAAGAAAGGGTGGTAACAGTAATGCAGCCACTTCTTATGGTTCTGCTGCGAGTGGCAAAAATTCTGTTCCTAATGCTTCTGCTGGCAGCACTTCGTCTGGCAATTCTGGTGATAAGGGCAAAAAGAAGATGCGTTGCCATTATTGTAAAGCCAATGATCACTTGATCAAGTCGTGTCCTAAGTTGAAGGCCAAAGAGGCTAAGAAGAAAGAGGGTGGTTCCACTGCAAATGCTGGTTCCACTACAAATGCAGCCATTGTTGAGTCTTCTGTGAAAGGAGATTGTGATGCTGATGTTGATGCAGAATGGGCTTTTAGCGCAGAGTGCACTTACAATCCTGCTGTCCATGATGCATGCTTGTCAGTTGCTGCAGATTCACATGTGTGGTATTTCGACAGTGGTGCTACAAAGCACATTACCTCACATCGTGAATTGTTTACCTCTCTCGAGTCTGTCCCTCATGGGAATTCAGTCACTTGTGCCAACAACGCCTCTTATCCAGTTCAGGGAGTTGGAAAGATTGTGCTCACTGCTGCTAATGGCAGTTCCTTCACACTTGTTGATGCACTTTATGTACCTGGGATCAAGAAGAATCTCTTGTCTGTATCCGCACTTGCTAGACTTGGACTTGTAGTCAAATTTGTGGATGACAGATGTACAGTTCATGATCTCAGTTTTGGTGATGAAATTGTTGCATCTGGGCTTTTGTGCCGTGGGTTGTATAAGCTCACTTTGTACGACAAGTGTGGACAAAATTTTGCAAATGCTGTTGCAGATTCAAGGGCTATTTCAGATGCAAAACTTTGGCATGCACGTTTTGGTCATCTGAATTTTGCCAGTTTGCTGCGTTTGCAGAAATCTGATATGGTTGCTTCTTTGCCGCCTCTTGAAGCACCTATCAAACATGTTTGTGAAGGCTGTATTCTGGGTAAAATGTAGCGTTCTAAGTTTCCAAAGGATGGTTCAGTTAGGGCCACATGCAGGTTGCAGCTTGTGCATAGTGACGTTTGTGGGCCCATGCAAACTCCGTCCTTGGGCAATTACCTGTACTTCGTGACTTTCATTGATGATTACTCCAGGCATGCGTGGGTATTTCCGCTTAAAGCGAAGTCCGAAGTTTTTATGTGCTTCAAACAATTTTTGGCTATGGCTGAAAATGTCTCAAAATGTACTATGGGCACCCTCCGTTCCGATCGAGGGGGGGAGTATATGTCTCATGAATTTAATGCATTTCTGGCTAGTCGTGGGATAAAACACCAATGTACAGTGCCTTATACACCTCAGCAAAATGGTGTTGCTGAGAGGAAAAACAGGTCACTAACGGAAATGGCACGATGTATGGTCAAAAGTCAAGCTTTGCCGCATTCTTTTTGGCTTGAGGCCATCATGTGTGCCACTTATGTACTTAACAGGTGTCCTACGAAAGCTTTGCAGTTTATTACTCCATATGAAGCATGGCATGATAGAAAACCTTCTATTGAGCACATGCGTGTTTTTGGCTGTTTGGCATATGCTTTGGTGCCACAAGTGCAGCGCAGAAAATTGGATGATAAGGCTGTCAAATGTATTTTTGTTGGTTATAGTGTTGAAAGCAAAGGTTACAGGTTGTATCATCTGCAAACAAAACGTATTTTGGTTTCACGGGATGTAGTGTTTGTGGAAGATTCTGTTCAACCCTTGCTGTCATGTACTAGAGACAGTAATGTAAGCTCACAGGACATTTATGACACTTTGTTGCCTCTTTTCAGTGGTGGAAATACGAATGCAAGTTCCAATGAGGCAAATGTACAGCCTATGGGGGTTTCTGAAAATGTTTTAGAACAGCCTATTACTGATGCAGATGTACATGATGTACTTGATGAGGAAAGGGCTGAAAATGAGCAGGCTAGAGGTATGCCAAAATGGCTGGTGCACACTTTGCGTGACAGTAAATTGGATGCACCTTTATCTAGTCGTACTCGTTTAGGCTCTCGCCATGCATCTTATGCATCAGATTGTTATGCTTTGGCTGTGTCTAGTTTACATGATGTTGACGAGCCTCTGTCTTTTGATGAAGCACAGAATTCAGAAAATTGGATTGCTGCCATGAAATCAGAATATGATGCACTTATAGAGAATGACACATGGACTTTATGTGATTTGCCTCCTGGCAAAAAGGCCATTGGTACGAAGTGGGTTTACAAGTTGAAATGCAAGCCGGATGGTGAGATCGATCGCCATAAGGCTCGACTTGTTGCAAAGGGTTATGCACAACAAAAAGGCATAGATTATGAAGAGACTTTTGCTCCCACTTGTCGTATGACTACTGTGCGTTTTCTATGTGCATTGGCAGCTCATTTTGGTTGGGATGTACATCAATCAGACATTGTTACTTCTTTCTTGAATGGTGACATATTTGAGGAAGTTTATGTAACGCAGCCTCGTGGTTTTGTCATAAAAGGACAAGAGGACAAAGTGTGCAAATGTAAGAAGGCTTTGTATGGGTTGAAGCAATCTCCTCGTGCTTGGTATGAGAAAGCTGACACTCATTTGGTTAAACGAGGCTTTCGTAACAGTCCAACAGAAAGCACATTGTATGTAAAGCGTGAGGATGATGTATTTCTCATTGTGGTTCTTTATGTTGATGATTTGCTGATCACTGGACCAAATGAGAGACATATTGCTGAATTTAAGGCTGATTTGAATGCTACTTTCAAGATGAAAGATTTGGGACTGTTGCATCATTACTTGGGTATACAGTTTAAGCAGTGTGATGGTGGTATTGCCTTGTGTCAGAAAAGTTACATAGAGACATTGCTATGTAAGTTTGGACTTGAGGATTGCAAACCTATTGCTACTCCCATGGAAACAGGTTTGAAGTTGAGTCTACATGATGCTGGCGATCCTGCTGATGTCACTCTTTACCAAACTGCTGTTGGCTGCCTCATTTATGTATGCAACACGAGGCCAGATATTCAGTTTGCAGTCTCGCAGGTCAGCAGATTTATGCATAGCCCAGGGTCTAAGCATTGGCAGGCTGTCAAGAGGATTTTCCGCTACCTTAGTGGCACTTTACATCTTGGCTTGTTTTATCCCAAGGGGGGATCATTGCCGCCAGACTTACATGCTTTTTCGGACTCAGATTGGGCTGGTTGTTTTGACACGCGAGTGTCCACAAGTGGTTTTTGTTTCATGCTTGGCAGTTCATGTATATCATGGTTGAGCAAGAAGCAACCTACTGTGGCCACTTCGAGTTGTGAGGCTGAGTACAGGGCAGTCTTCACAGCTACAGTTGAGTGTGTATGGCTCAGACGCCTTATGGCTGACTTGGGTGTTGGACAGGACACTGCCAACACTATCTACACTGACAGTCAGAGCGCATTGGCAGTTGCGAGGAACCCAGTTTTTCATGCTCGCACAAAGCACATTGAGGTGCATTACCACTATGTCAGGGAGAGGCTCTCAGCAGGAGAGATCAGCTTGGCTTATGTGCCAACACAGGACAACCTTGCAGATCTTTTCACAAAGGCATTGTCTCGTGAGAAGCTTGAAGCTTTCCGCAAAGCTTTGGGCTTGCTCCCCTTTGTGGACTGATCCTGTCCTCAGGGCATGGCACTTCCCTTTACTCATGTGCCAGCTCTCGTTCACCGCATCACTCCAGGGGGGCTTTGTTACCATATACATGTGGTAGTGATGTGTGTGAACACACTAGGACCGCCGGGGCATTTTTTCCCTCTTTAGGAGGTTTTTTCCCCCGTGCATTGTATATACGCCCATCACTCTAGGGCTATCTATCTTTCTATTGCACACTAAGGAATACACTCTCTATTGTGTGCCTTGAGCTTCCTTCGTCTTCTCCAAGCTGTGTGTGTTTCTCTGCAACCCTAATTCCAACAGCTTTTATTCAAAGTTTTCAGCCCAACATTCAATACCAACCTGGTAAAGAAAACGTTGTAGCTGATGCTTTGAGTAGAAGACCCTCACTTAATCATCTATCAACCATTACGAGAACTTCATTTGACACTATGCTTGACACTTATGCACATGATGATGACTTCAAAACGAAATGGTTGCACATGCTTGATAATTCTGTACACACATTTCTCGAATACACTATTCAAGAAAACTTCCTTTATTTCAAACAAAAATTATGTGTGACTAAACCTTTCCATACATTAATTATTGAAGAATTGCACAAACCTCCTTACGTTGGACATAGAGGATTTGCTGCAACTTTTCAAAATTTATGTCGTGATTTCTATTGGCCTACTATGAGAATGGATGTTAAATAGTATGTGTCAACTTGTTTGATTTGTCAAAAAATCAAAGCAGCTACAGGTAAGAAATTGGGACTTTTACACCCTCTCCCCATTCCTGAAATACCTTGGGAACATATTTCAATGGATTTTGTTATTGGTTTCCCACTCACAACGCACAAACATGACATGATATGGACTATTATTGATAGTTTATCTAAACAAGCGTACTTTGTTCCATGTAAGAAAGCACTCACAGCACATCAAGATGCACTTTTGTTTCTTAAGACTGTTTTTCCACATCATGGTTTGCCTAAAGTGATTATTTCTGATCGAGACTCAAAATTTTGTAGTGCTTTTTGGACTACTGTATTTGAAAATCTTGGCACTACACTTGACTTCACTTCTGCATTTCATCCTGAATCTAATGGTCAAACCGAAGTCACCAACCGTACTATTATTGACTTGTTAAAGTCTTATGTTTCTTCTCAACCTAAGAAATGGGATGATTACCTACATATTTTGCAATTTGCATACAACAACACCACTCACACTGCCATGGGTAAATCTCCATTTGAAATTGTATATGGTCACTCACTACATACTCCTGCTTCACGTATTTCTAATGTTGTGCCTGCCGCCGGCACTGATGATTTCACTACTGACTTTCATGATATTTATGCAAGTGTGCATTTTTCCATTAAACACTCACAAGAACTTTACACTAGGCATGCTAACAAACACCACAAAGCACACCAATTCAAAGAAGGTGATCATGTTTTACTTCGCATCGAAAAACGAAGGATCAAAAGTGTTGATACTAATGTCTTTGTTAAGCTTGCTCCTCGTTTTTATGGACCTTTCAAAATTTTAGTCGTCATTAATGATGTTTCTTTTCGTTTAGACCTACCTGCACATTGGCACATTCACAATGCCTTTTACATTAGTCTTTTACGCCCATTCCGAGGACCCCTACCTACACACCACATTTATGAAGACCCACCTTCACTTGTAGACCGAGAAGAGAAACTCATCCTTGATAAAATAGTTCACAATGAGACCACCACTACACGCACTGGAATGGTTTATAACCGTTACCTTTTGACTTTCAAGGGCCACCCTAGAGAGGATGCCAAATGGATGCTTGAAAAGTTTTTTTGCAACCTTCCCGACTTTCTCCACACTTTCCATCACTCACGGTCCAGTTGATTTCTCTATTGAGCAACTGAGGACATTTGCTATCCCTGGTGGGAGGGATGTTATGAGACTGGACACCCTTTTGTTGTAGTGGTTAGCTGCAATTGGGATAGCGGGCGTAATGGTTAATTATGTGCTGTCTATTTATTTTACTAATTGAGTTGATGGTGATTTTGTAGAGTGGAATGCGGGGAGTTGATGAAGAGGCGACGACAATTACTCTTAGCCATTTTATATTTTCACAGTATCTTAGAACATCATTTCAATAAGCCACTATGGCTCTGTAAATAGTTGTAGTGGGAACTCCCCTTATGGGTCATGCAAGAACTAATGAGCTTCACTCATTTACAAAAGTGAAGTGGTTGTAAAAGAGGGGCCTCAATTTTTGGCACCTTAAACTCAAAATAATATATTAAATACCAACTCCACAAGAGAGGTTCCATGGAGTTTGGGGCTAGATTTAGGCCTTTCTCTTGTAGATTCTCTTCTCTACTCTCTTAAGCTATGGGTATTTGCTGTGTACTCTCTAATCTAGTCTCCATCTCTTACACATCTCTTACACTCTCTTACAAGCTTGTTTATGTCAATTCTATATTTACTGTGTCTGTCATAGTCTAGGTGAGTGTGTGTGCTTGGAAATTGGAAGAAGAGGTGGACAGTTTGATGGTGATTTCTTGGAAGCTTGTGTTGAGTATTTTAAGCGGTCGATCTCCCCCTCTTCTCCCAACACCCGCTCTCTCTCCTCGCAGCCCCAATTGTGCCATGCAGACGGCCATCAATGCAATCACTCAACACACACACACACACACACACACACACACACACACACAAGCCGCACCTTAACTGCTTCTCTCCCCTGCTAGCGATCACATATGCAGAACGATAAGAAAGATAAGAATGCAACTCGAAAGCAGAATGCAACTAGAAAGTTGTGGCAACCTTCACCTTCCTGTTTCGAATGTCTCTCTCTCTCTCTCTCTCTCTCTCTCTCTCTCACACACACACACACACACACACACACATACACACACACAGGCCGCACCTTAACTGCTTCTCTCCCCTGCTAGAGATCACATATGCAGAACGATAAGAAAGATAAGAATGCAACTCGAAAGCAGAATGCAACTAGAAAGTTGTGGCAACCTTCACCTTCCTATTTCGAATGTCTCTCTCTCTCTCTCTCTCTCACACACACACACACACACACACACACACACACACACACACACACACACACACACACACACACACACACGTGCGTGCAACGCGCTCTGTTTCTCTCGCTCCTTAAGTTATTTCTGGCGCGTCTGTAACGTGCTCCTTAAGTTACTTGTGGCGCATCTGTATTAACAGTGGCTTGCCGGCGGTTCAATTCGTGGCTCAGAGAGTTTGAAGGTGCAGGACCCCGCCTTCAAAGATGGTGGCTAACTCTACGCTAAGGGCGTGGTCACACGGTCTTAGTTATCCGTAATGGATAACTAAGGGCAACCATGCAGCTGCAAGTACAGAGAAAGCGGCAGCAAACTGCCTCGTGGTTAGGCGATGTGAAGAAATTTTTGCTAACTGCCACCTGCAGGTAAAGCAATAGGATGCCACTCACACCAGTAGGTGCCGAGTAGAGAGAGAGAGAGAGAGAGAGAGAGAGAGAGAGAGAGAGAGAGGAAACACCCTGGCGCTGCTGCCTACTTGATCGCATGGGCCATTGGGCTGCCTCCACGTCGCTCAAAAACGTTAAATTAATATCTTTAACCTGCAAAAGATGCGCAGCAAGCAGGTGAATTAAAATACTCTTTTGCATAGTGGTGCAACTATGCCGAAATTGGCATAGTTGCAAAAGCATGGGCTTAGTTTTACTATGCACCCTACTAAGCTTCGTGTGACCACGAAAGAGGAATAGTTATCTGTCAGAATTACAGATAACTATGCCTCGCCTGACCATCGCCTAAGCTTTTATTTGTTTTTGTAGGTAAGCCTTCAGCTTGCAGTTTCAAACACGTGAAAGGTAACTCGTTTTGCCATTACAGAATATAGTATAGTATAAGATGGAATTTTTTACTGCCTACAAATGGCAGAATATTTGAAATATAAAGTGATCAAATGTTGGTATCATACCTGGGGCAGGCCTTTTTGTCAATTGTGGTCATACACAAGGGCCTCGTACTGCATAGTAAGAACACAAGGGCATACATAGCAATTGTGGTCATACACAAGGGCCTCGTACTGCCGATTTCATGAGACATGGCACCCGGGATGTAGATTGCGTGCAGCAGAGGAGCCGACATAGAGATGAAAACACATTCTGTAGGGGCAACTATATTTAGCCAGTAGTGGCAAAAGATGCCAAGCAAGGAGGGCTTTCTGACATTGAAGATCATCGCACGCCAGAAGTGAACCGCCTATCATCTGGATTTGAACACATGTTCCCGCTAATGGTTAACCAACAAGTCAGCTAGTGCATGCCAAGAACTCACGCACGGTTGTACTACCGTAACTGGGGGCCCTTAGTATGTTTGGTGAGTTCCACCACAGCGAGGTGTCTGAAGCGTTCTTGTCTTTGCCCAGGTAATGAAAGCAACTATTGCCATAAAATCATGGAGATTATGGGCTTGGGCTGATGCTTCAATGTTCTGCAGGAAGCATGCCATATCTCTCCTAGGATTCATAGGCAGCAGTCTCCTATAGCAGCCCCAGTCAAGATTATCACATCCTAACCATGGTAAAGCTATTACAAAACATCTTACCCATGACACTATCAATGTCCCTATCCTCTATGCACCCAATATGCATCGGCACTGCAGCCTGTCTACTTCCGCCATCAAGTAGGCATCAATGTGCTTCCTCCACTCACATCAACATCCATAACCCTGCTCGTTGTAGCTAGTTTCCCTTCAACCCACGTCTCTCTCTCTCTCTCTCTCTCTCTCTCTCTCTCTCACACACACACACACACACACACACACACACACAGCTTGTAGGCTGTAGCTCGTAGTTGCATGGGACTGCTCTTACACTTGCTTATAAAGAGGAGGGAATTGAGAACAGGTGCACAGAATGGGCATGAAGGTCGGGGGGAGAGCCTCGTCTATAAGTGACATGGAATGTCACTCGAGGGATCTACGGTAGGGGCAAGTGAACGGCGGGGCGCGCGATCTGCGCCGTCGAATCGACGCAGCAGAGGAGGGCAGATATTTGATTGCGCAAAGGTACATAACTTGTATCAATGGGCGGCAGCATAGGTGGATTGAGCTGCGGGCTCGTGAGGCGGAGATTATGGGTTCGAGAGATGAAGCTAGGCACTGATAATTTTTTATTTAAATTGGGGGGCGATCAACGACCGATCCATCCTAGTCGTTGATCCCTCGAGTCCACCCCGTGACACTTATGGAGAGAGAGAGAGAGAGAGAGAGAGAGAGAGAGAGAGAGAGAGAGAGAGAGAACATTGGAAGCAAAACAAGCTTAGCTGTCAGAGGGAGTTAAAATAGGAGCAAATGTTACCAACATACAATTTCTTGATCACTTGCAATTAGTTGATGCATCTATTCTCTTCAATGATGGATAGCTCTTCTTCTGACTCTATGAACGTTTCTCAAGGAGATCATGATGTAAATAAATTCATCATGCCTACACCTCCAGAGCGCAATAGCGTGCGAGTTGCAAAGCAGTTGGCCAAATCCGAGGAGAAATTGAATTGCAGGGGTCCTTCAAAGTGTTTAGAAATCATTCATGGAATTTGTGAATGCAACGAAGCTATCCAGCAAGAGTGCAGAAACTTCTTACAAAAGGTTTGCAAACAAGTTCGAGGTGAAGAAGACTGCATCACCTTTTGAGAGGAGGTGATTTTGGCATTGCAGGGTATCAAGGATGAAACTGCATGATTATAAATCAATCAACATGAACTCTACACATTCATGAAAAATTTCCAGCATAAGGTTATGCAACAATTGTCTTTGTGCTTCAAAGAACACAAGGACCAAGTTGAAGCCTTGAAAGCACATATACAAGGTTTGGGGTTTGTGATTAGGACCTTTAAAGAACACAAGGAGCAAGTTGAAGCTCCGAAAGCGCATGTAGCAGATTTAGGGTATGAGATGAAGACCTTAAAATTTGCAATTAATCGCTTGAATGACATCGATAGGAGACTTAGTCGTGTTTTCATGCCTAACGCACTACACGGGAGTGATACTACATCCTATCCTAAAATGTAATGTTTTTTATGAAAGAGCCTCAAATTTAGGGTGCTACATGTCTTCAAAAGCACATTTCGGCTTGAATTCTATTCTATAGTCTTGATGAATGATGAGGCTCAAATATTCAGGCGAGGTGATCTGAGGAGCCGATGTTGCAAGAAAAGGTTAGGCGAGCTGAGGAGTCAACCCTGCAAGAAGACAAGAAAATGCTCACCCTTCAACTCACCTTGCTGTTGTGATATAAAAGCATCAACGAATGAAAAGGTTCGCTGCTGCTAACCTACAACGTTGTTGCAAGGTGACCTAGATACTGACTCTGTCTGTACAATTTGGCTCTATCCCGCCAGAGTATGTAGACATCTAATGTTATTTCTTTTGCTAGGCGGTTCTCTCCATTGGCGCAGCTGAGCTACAATGACCAGCCGCCCAGGTTCTCTCTCTCTCTCTCTCTCTCTCTCTCTCTCTCTCTCTCTCTCTCTCTCTCTCTCTCTCTCTTTGCAATCGAGGGCGAGGCTGTGTATTGAGGGGATGTAGAACTGTAGTAACGTTAAGTGAGACGTGAGTGAGAAGTTGCCATGGAAGGTACCCTCCAGCTCTTCAAACCCAAACTCCACCTGCCTCTGGCCCCGTCGCTATACTAGCCAATGCAACTTAGACCCGCCATGTATGCAAACTCCACCTTCCTCTTGAGCGTCATGCCACAGACAAAAACAACCCCACTCCACCTGCCTCCTAAGCACCATGCTGCAACCTGCAATGCGGTGTGCCAAACTGCAGCACGATGTGCCCACTCACATGCTCCTGACCAACCCATGCCGCAGTATGTAGACAGCTAATGTTATTTTTGTTGCTAGGCGGTTCTCTCCATCGCTGCAACCAGCTGAGCTACAACGACCAATTGCCCAGGTTCTCTCTCTCTCTCTCTCTCTCTCTCTCTCTCTCTCTCTCTCTCTCTCTCTCTCTCTTTGCAATTGAGGGCGAGGCTGTGTACTGAGGGGGTGTAGAACTGGAGTAGCGTTAAGGGAGACATGAATGAGAAGGGACCATGGAAGGTACCCTCCAGCTCTTCAACCCAAACTCCACCTGTCTCTGGCCTCGTCGCTATACTAGGCAGTGCAACTCAAACCCACCATGCATGCAAATTCCACCTGCTTCCTGAGCGCTATTCCGTAGACAGAGACAACCCCACTCCACTTGCCTCCTGAGCGCCATGCCACATCGAGCTGCAATGTGGTGTGCCAATCTGCAACACGGTGTGCCCACTCGCATACTCCTGACCAGCCCATGCCGCAGGTGTCGGCTGAAGCCACTACTGCAAACCATCTCCATCATCACTGAGCGCCATGCTGCATGTGGCAAGAACCAAACTCCACGTGCCTCCTGAGCGCCATGCCGCAGGCAAGCTGCAACGTTGTGTGTCCAGCCTGCAACACGGTGTTCCCATGGGATTTGGTTATATTTCGGCCTGCTAGGCCGCGTGGCAAAGCAAGGGTCGCCGGTTGCTGGTCGAATGTAGCCGTTAGGTGACCGTTGACCAAAAAGTCAACACACGCAGCTCACACGGAGTGTTGAACCCCCGACCTCACATCCCAAGAGCACTACCCTAACCACTGCACTACGTGCGTGCATATGCACGTGATGGGGCGCATGCGCTACATATGTTGAAGATGTCTGCTGCCCCCCCAAAAAGCGACGTGACCGGCTGGGTTAGTCACGCCCACCTACATGCAGCCTAGCAAGCCGATATTTAACCAGAGCCGTGCCCATGCCGCAGGTGTTGCCGTTGCTAATGATGAGCTGCGTAGCCTGAAGCCACTGCTGCAAGCAATCTCTATTGTCGCCCTGCAGCTGGCCATGTTGCTCAACAAGCAAGTGAGAAGGAGCTGCTGTCCATGCGGCCAACGCCGCTGCCACCCTAGCTGCAGTGCATGAATATCGAAAATATTTTTTCCATTGAATCTTTCTATAGTTACTCTATGTAATTGAGCTCAAAAAATTGTTTTTGAAGGACCTTGGAGCTACTCTAGGCAGAGGCATGTTTGGGGAGACCTACTGGCGAGTCTTCAAAAAATTATTACAAAAGAATATTCTCTCCTTTAACCCCCTCTCGCCCGTATACCTTCTTTGCTTCATTGCTTCACCTCTGAGAGCCCTCCTTGAATCACATTGCCTCCTTGCCATAGACTACACTGCTTTCCTTCTCTGTGATGAACACTCCTATGCGCCTCCTCTACCCCATACCCTTTTGCCCACCTCACCTTTGCGGCCTCTGTATACCTCATCGAAAATATTATCCATGCTAGGCATATCCCCCCCTCCCCCCCGCGTAGGCGGGTTTGCCTGTTGGTCTTGCTATATGGCGTCGGCCATCGTTTCACAACGCAGCAATACTACTATAGTAGCCCATCTGCAAAAACTAGATGCCCTCTTCCATGTTATCAACATTAGCAGTCACAAGCAGGCAACCAAGGAGGCCTCTCCCTCTTGACACTGCACCTTGGTGTCTTTGCCCACGTCTTGGCGAGGCAGCATATTGTTAATAGAGGTTCGTTGCATGCAAAGAGAGCGGAACTGGTGCAACTGTGTACACGTCAATGAAAGAGAGACGTCTATGTACACGTTAACATTTATGCATTTACTTTAAAACGGAGAGCCTTAGGATCTCTCAAGATTCCATTGAAAACTATATTTTCTCAGGTTTTGGTATCAGCTACTCTAGGTAGTGGGATGTTAGGGCTTATTCCTTTCCTTCAGTTTGTCAAGAGGAAATTTTAAAAAATTAGGCATATTTTTTGGGTTTTACACTAGTTTTCTTTGTTTGGGGGCGGAATTTCTCCTTTTTCTCTTGCCCTCCATCGGCATTTTTGAAATAGCTGAGACACATTTTTCCAGAACATTACATTCTTCACTGTTCGAGGTGCTATATTGTGATAATACAGTCACAAAAAAACACTTAGTGCCTCATTTCGAGTAGAACTTGAAGATGTCAATGGTCATGGTGGATTGCATTTTGAGAAATCGGCAAGGTAATAATGACTATATATGCATATGGCATAGGTTCAACACTTTGTATATATGGTATTCATGCCGAAACACTTTGTATAGATGGTGTCATGGCTTGAGCCTGTCCAGTATTATTTTTCTTCGAACGAGACCCAAGATCTTGCTTTGTTTAGTCATAGCTTTTTGCACAATGTCATGACACCAAAAATTAGTTTAGCAGGTAGTGAAAGTAGACACCATATAATGCTCGCAATGATCTAATGGCTTGCTTGCCCACGAGAAATACTGCATCTAATGTCTTGCAATGACAAGTTTCTCCCTACCTCTCCTTCTCTCCTCTCTCTAGACAATGACAAATATTTGTCTCTTTTTATACCTAGATTTTCCCACTTTATCATAATTCACTTATACACGTTTCTCCCCCCCCCCCCCCCCCCCCCCCCCATCTTTCTATCTCCCTCTCTATATATATCCATGTTACATGAATCGAATGACTAGGTTTATAATTAATTATAATTTGACACATGACGGTGTAGAAGGCGAAGACAGTTCTAGAAGGTGGGAACTGTCCCTTAGAAGACCAAGCAGTAGGAAGCAATCAGACTGGCAGTAATTACCACAGGATCATATAACAAATTGCTCAAAGCTTTCGGATTGGAGTATTCAGATAATAGGGGTGATGAAGACATTCTCTGCAAACTAGATAAGATTAAACAAGGGAAGTTTTCAGTGAGAAGTTATGTAGAAAAGATCAAGGAGTTCACCAGGCAGTTGCAGGAGCCACCATCAGAAAAGAGGCTACGCGCATGGTTTCTAAATGGGTTCCGTAGTAAAAAGCTCAAAGAACATGAGATACCTACACCAACAAAGAAATTCAATGGTTTAGTGCAAAGAGCTTTGAAACTTGAACATCAAGCTAAAAAGGAGAGAAGCCACAAGAAGAGGAGGTCTAGTAGCAGCAGTTCTTCCTCTGAGAATTCTGATTCTAGTGCAACCTCCAGCTTCTCTAATAGTGGCTTAGATGAGAAAAGCAAGGATAAGGCTAAGAAGGGGTCTTGGTCTAGAAAAATTGATGAAATGGCCCTGCAGATTGCCGAAATATAGCCAAACCAGACAACCAGTTAGGAGAATGGAAACTTGGTGCTCAAGGTGAAAATCGAAAGATCACGTTTCCAATGAATGTCCACAATGTACCTATTGCAAAGCGTATGGTCATTTATGAAAAAATTGTGGCATTCGCATTTATCACTTCAAGAAGGGAAAGGATTTGTCAATAGTAGCATTTACCAATGTTGAACCAGCCAGAGTAGAGACAACCAGTGTACCCCAAGAAGAGAAACCTGGTACCAGTGGTACTAGTGCTGGGCGCGGTAGATACCAAGGTGGTACTGGCCGGGACGGAGGTTGTGGTAACTTTCAAAACCGAAGCATGAATTGTTATACTTGTGGCAAGTATGGGTACTTTGCAGCTCAATGTCCAGAGACGCCCACTACTGCGGGGGCTACAGAGGTGAAAGTCCCAGAGCCAGTTCCAATAGGAGCAGTTACACACAGTAAAGGGATAGTCATTGAGGAAATCCCAGATGAGCCGGTAAAACCACTCAGGGCTGAAACTAACAAATGGACTCAACAGAGAGAGGTATGGAAGGCAAAGGACAAAGAGAAGGTAGTCGATGAATGGCAGGAGCAAAGAGAACTAGCGGCTAAGATCACCGAAGATCTAGCCAAGAAGCTAGCAGAGCAACCAAAAAGTTATGAGGCTTGAGTCATTCAGAAGATACAAACCTAGTCTTCTGAGAAAAGACAGTCAGATCAGTTAGGATTTGGACTTTCTGAGACCATGCTGGCTGCAATCTAGGGACTGACAAAGGATCTAGAAAATGTCAAAATTAGATCTAACTAGAATAAGAAACAGTCCAAAAGGTAAAAATGACACCAGAGCGGAAGGTTGGCATTGTGCAAATGGTTTCGTTTCCTCAAGTTCTGAGGATAAATCTGATCAAGAGAGAGAGAAAATACATGTAAAGATCTGTGAAAAACTGACAGTTGAATTAGAATACATTAGAAAAACTTTGCCTGAAGCAACAAAATTATCAAACAACGAAAGAAGGTTGAAGCCTATGCAAGAGCAGTTGACCTTGCAGCCGTCAGGGATGATGAAGTGCTGGTGATCTAGGTAGACTACAAAGTCATAAAACAATGGGAACCATTGTCCGTTGTCATACTAGATGGAGGGGTAGGTGTCAGTATCTTGGGGACACACCTTCAACAAAGAATGGGGATCACAAACTTGAAACCAGCACCATTCAAGATTAGGATGGCCGATCACAGAGTTGTGCAAGCAACTAAGATGATTGAAAATATGCAGATAAAAGTGGAAAAAGAAAAGTTCAAGACCAGCTTCTTAGTTCTAGATGTGCAAGGCGCATATGTGATGCTATTGGGATGCCCATGGTTGCAAACACGACATAGGCTGTTCACGATTACATCAATCAGACTCTGAAAATATAGGGTTCCAGTAGAAGAATTCAGCTCCAGACAAACAACACCAGAAGATGGAGAAAGGCATTGTGACTAGAGGAGTTTTGTCAAAAATATGGGGTAAAGAAAATTGAGAGAATGCTGGCGGCAATGAATATTCTTCCATTGGTCGAGATAGATCTAAACGTAGTATTATCTGACAAGGACCAAGCTGGAAAGAAAAGGAAGCAATTTCCAGATCAGTTCACTGAATAGAATCCTGGAGAACGACCAATTCAGCTAACGAGATGGCCAGAGAAACCATTTGATTCCAAAGAAAAATTGTCAGATTCCAGTACACCAACGGCCATTGAAAAAATGCACTTTGAAGAAATTTATGAAGTTTAGAATGACAGTTCAGAACTACAAGGAACATCCTGGAATTATGTTGAGGAGTCAACCAAAAGGAAGGGAGGTGGGCCTAATTGGCTGCTTCCAGATGATCATGAAATCGAAGAGTGGAATCTGGGACGTTCTGAGGAAAATCCTCGACTAATTAAGGTAAATAGGCATCTAGACTCAAGAATGAAAGATAAAGCTCGAGACATGTTCCAAAAGTACAAAGATGTATTCGGATGGGAACATACCAATCTAAAAGGCGTAGATCTAGAGGTTTGTCAACATAGAATACCTCTGAGGCCAGATGCAACACCGGTGCGTCTGCAATGGTACAAAATGAATCCAAATTATGCCAAGAAGGTCAAACAAGAAATCCACAACCTTCTGAAGGTTGGATTCATCACAGAGGTAGCCAGTAGTGACTGGTTGTTTCCGATTGTGGTTGTGCCCAAGAAAAATGGAAAGCTCAGGGTTTGTGTGGATTATCGAAAGTTAAATTCTCAAACAATCAAGGATCCTTTTCGATTACCTTTTACAGAGATGCTTCTTGATGCGATTGCAGGCCATGAGATGTATAGCTTCCTGGATGGCTATAGTGGTTATAATTAGCTGAAGATTGCTTCTAAAGATCGGAGTAAAACCACTTTTCTTACTGAATGGGAAGCATTCATGTATCTGGTCATGCCATTCGGTCTTTGCAATGCTCCAACAACGTTCCAACGGTGTATGATGGAAATATTCAGTGCTTTCTTGCACTGATTTCTTTCCATATTTATGGATGATTTCACTCTATTTTCAATAGAGGAGAAGCATTTATTATTTTTGGAAATGGTCTTCCAAAGATGTAAGGAAAAGAGGATCTGTTTGAACCCATTGAGATCTATTTTTCTGGTATGGAAGGGACAACTACTGGGACATATAGTGTCCAGGAATGTCATATAGATTGCCAATGATAAGATTCAGAGTGTCCAATACGCCAAGGCACCCCCACACATCATTAGAGTTAAGTTCATTCCTGGGATATATCAATTTTTATAGAAGGTTTATTCATATGTTTGCTTCCAAGGAATTGCCTTTGTATGAGCTCACAAAGAAAACCAACAAGCTCATTTGGATTGCTGAATGTGAGGATATTTTTTGGTGTTTAAAGAATGCCATTATTAGTAAGCCAGTACTCTGGCAACCAGATTGGAAATTTATTTTCCATGTGAATGTCGATGCATTAGGATTGGAAATGGGAACAATTCTGGATCAACCAGAAGGGAGGAATGACTATCAGGTGTATTTTGCTCGTTGGAGTTTCAGTCAGGCTGCACAAGGATACACTACTACGGAGAGAGAAGCTTTAGGAATGGTTTTTAGTACCACTATGTTTCGACATTATTTGCTGGGCAAGTTGTTTCATTTTTATGTGGATCATCAGGCATTATTATTTTTTATCAACAAAGTTATTATTCAAGGGTGATTGATTAGATGGATGATGTTCCTGATGGAATTTGAATTCTGTATATTTCATAAGACCGATAAATCCCAATATTGTGGAGCTGATTTCCTATCCAGAAGCACTGATGGTTATTTCGAAGTATCCCTGAGAGATGAGCCAGTGGACGCAGAAATGTTTCAGATGACAGTTGATGAAAATACGGATCTAGAATGGTCTGATATATATCAGTTCCTTTCCAAAGGAGGATTCCCAAAAACTGGACTCAAAATCAGAAGAAGGCTCTGATTATTAAGAGACTGATGTTCACCATCATCGGAGGTTTTCTCTATAGGCTGGGAGTATTCTTTGAAGGTACTTTGAAGGTGTGTACCGACGGAAGGAAGAATGGAAGTTATTTCCAAAGCACATGAAGGGGATTCTAGAGGAAATTTCTCCACTAATATTACTTACAAGCTAGAAGCTTTTGTAGGCTGGATTGTGTGGGAAACTCTGATATATGATGTTTGAAGTTTTTGTAAAACATGTGATATATGTCAGAGGATGGGCAGACCAATAGTAGCAGATATGACTCCACTTAATCCAGTTCAACCATTGGGAGTATTTATGAAATGGGGTCTAGACTTCATGGGTCCATTCAAGAAGATTACTCCTAGGAAGAACGGATATATATTGATGGCCACTTGTTATGTCACCAAATGGGTAGAGGCCAAGGCTCTTTCAGGAAACACCGCAAAGTCCACTGCTGTCTTCTTATTTGAAAATATTATCTGTCGTTATAGATGCCCTGTGGAGATTGTGTCTGATCAAGGAACACACTTTATTAATAATACTATGGATATTCTGATGGAAATGCTTTCAGTAAAACACAGAAAGTCAATGCCATATTATCCTAGGTGTCATGGGCAAGCTGAAAGCAGTAACAAAACCATCAAGAACATTCTCACCAATATTGTGCAAAAGGAGCCACACCAATGGGATCTTAAGCTCCAAACTGCTCTATGGGCCTACAAGACAGCTTATAAAGTTACCATTGGACTAACACCATTCAGAATGGTGTATGGTACTGAAGCTGTAGTGCCTATAGAGTTTGTGAATCACGGTCTCAGGATGGTGGTGGAATATGGATTGGATTTTAATCACAATATTAAACAGAGACTGGAGGAACTAACACAGTTGGATGAGTTAAGACAATGAGCTATGCTGGAACAGGAGATTATTCAGCAAAGAAGGAAGCACTGGCATGATAGGAGAATCAAAGTTAGGGAGTTCCAGAACGGCAACTTGGTTTTGCTCTATTAGTCCAAACTAAGCCCAAAGAAGCCAAACTTGAAGATAGCTTGGGCTGGTCCGTATGAAGTGGACTGGGTGTTTTCCAATGGCACAATAAGGTTGAAGGATTTATCTAGATTACTGTTGCCAGGTGTTTATAATGGGGCCAAGATCAAGCTATATTATTCTAACGAGAAAGAGACTTCCAGAGAAGAAGATACTGGTATTCTGGGTACTGATAGTCACTACAAGAGGTCGTGTGCACTTGTGACGCTATTAGCGACGGAAATACATTGGGTTTTTATACTCTCCGGTGTCGCTAAGGCTGTCGCTAACAACGTGGATACGGGAATTTCGCTATGGGCGTCGCAATAACGTTTGCTATACGCGTCGCTATAGTCATCCCTTTATAGCGATGCCTATAGCGACGATCATAGCGACGTTTACAGGCCACCTATAGCGACGTCTATAGCGATTCTGCAGAGCCTTATATAGCGACACCCAAGAGAAAAAAATTTTGGTGGCAGGGCATTGAATTCCCTGCCACCCATCAACCATATTGAATGTTTCAATCATTGAGTAAACCTAAATGAATCCAAGATAAGCCCAGATTCACCTTTGAAAGAAAGTGCAAGCTTAGATATAGACCAAAAGTAGTCACCCACAAGACAATATAACCATTAACTCCATCATCCATACTATTGTTTGCAGAATAAAGATACACAATTGACAAAATTAAATTGATGAAAGTAAATCAATGACAATTGTATGCATCATAGACAAAATCACTTGATCGTTAAACTTTGCAAATGTAATAGTTACAACACCATTGTCATTATTTAAGAAAAATATATGGTTTTCAAAAAGACGTATACATGTCATCTCATGATACATATGCAATGACAAAAGGTAACTGATGCTATCTAGCTACGGCTAGACTGACGTCGTCTAATCAGACATCTCATTGTGTCCAAGCGGCGTATCTATCGGTTTCTGCAAAAAAAAACATTAAGACAGCTTTCTGTTAGTATACACATATAATTTATAAAACCATACAATAAAGAGAAAAGAGTAAATCCTAATACTAACCATGCCGCCGCGAGAACTCAGAATGTCCATCAGGGCATTTAAGCCCTTCTTGACTGCGTACTCGCGCTCGTACGGTGTGGGGTCACGTCCTGTCATCGACCACTGTCAAAACATACAAAGAATCCATTATGTTAGAATTAAAAAACCCCTAAACCCTAAACTATCAAACCTAAAGAGCAATGCAAAAACACTTACAAAATAGGCCTCAAATGAGGCCCACCTGCCGCTCCCCAAGTGAAACGAGCTCTCTGCCTCTACTCGCGCTCTGGATGCCTCCTTTTGTTGCTTCCACTTGTTGGGATTCTCGCTCGCTGCTTTCTTCGCATTCTTCCAATCTTCTTTGGCGAGTCAATCTGGTCTGTTCCACCCATGCTTAATTGCTTTTTTCACTTCAAAAAAATTGTGCTTGAAGTATTCGCGCATTCGGGAACCTTCATCAGGTCTTCATTGAAGCGGTCATCCCGTGTTGGAATGGGAAACTTTTCATGCAGCATGTTGATGACTCTGTCTTTTAAATCCCTTGGTACTTCACTCCAGGTGGTTAGTATGTAGTGTCTAAACACCTGAGAGAAAAGACCGCGCATGCGCGAGATCGTCTTCTTGCGTTCATCATCCAAGATGATGCCGCCACTGAAGTCGACGGAGTAAGGCAATCCCTCTTGTCGGTGACGCGTGAACCTGGGTGTCCTAGCAGGGGTTTCTAGCGGCATGTCAACGAGGGTATGGACGTCAGGTGTCTCCACTAGAATTTGGGCCCCGAAGCGAGGAGTGTCGACTGGAGTGACTCCTGGAGAATTAGCTAGTGGTGTGTAGACACTAGGAATGGCCGTCAGCCGCGCAAAACGTGGGTGTGTGTGTGTGTGCCAATAAAAAGCGGAAAATGGTATAACCTTTCTATCACCCAAGTGTGGTATATTGGTTATGCCATTTCCCTCTTGAATAACAGGTCTTGAGTTGAACTCCTCTTTGCCTAGATCTTTAAGGTCTCTTGGGATAGTTTCCTATGATGTTAAAACTCTCTTCTTCTCGGGTGTGTGTGTGTGTGTGCGCCAATAAAAAGAGGAAAATGGTATAACCTTTCTATCACCCAAGTGTGGTAGATTGGTTATGCCATCTCCCTCTTGAATAACAGGTCTTGAGTTCAACTCCTCGTCGGCTAGATCTTTAAGGTCTCTTGGGATAGTTTCCTATGATGTTAAAACTCTCTCCTTCTTCTTCTTCTCTTTTCTCTCTCTCTCTCTCTCTCTCTCTCTCTCTCTCTCTCTCTCTCTCTTTTCCTCTCTCAATGTGTGTGTGTATGCATTCTTTTTTTATGCATATGTGTGTGTGTGTGTGTGTGTGTGTGTGTTTTGTTTATGCATGAAATCTCTCTCTCTCTCAAAAACACAATGTGTGTGTGTGTGTGTGTGTGTGTTTTGTTTATGCATGAAATCTCTCTCTCTCTCTCAAAAACACAATGTGTGTGTGTGTGTGTGTGTGTGTGTGTGTGTGAGCGAGAGAGAGAGAGAGAGAGAGAGAGAGAGAGAGAGAGAGAGAGAGAGAGAGAAAGAGGGGAAGGGAACATGAGAGAGAGGAGAGGGAAAGAGCATAACTGGCCCTCCTTCCTCTCCTCGTGTATGTGTGTGTGTGTGTGTGTGTGTGTGTGTGGTGAAGAATGAGAGAGACAGAGAGAGAGAGAGAGAGAGAGGGAGAGCGCGGGTTACCTTTGCTTGCTTGAGCGCCGAAAACTCGGATCTGAGATCTGAGTTTTTGGGTGCTCTCGGTTTATTTTTTACCCCTGTCGTCGGCGTCGTCGTAACGTGGCACGTACATAGTGTGAAATAAAAACATTCACCTCACTTTTGACACTTCTCGATGCATGGAAAGAAAAACAATAATGTACATATAGTGATATATGCTAAAGCGGCTACCGAGGTCGCTATCATGTACATACCTATCCGGAGAGTCGTGGTCTTGGATGTGGCTCATTTGCGTGCTTTTTCACTTGATAAGATGCCTAATTTGGTTTGGCAATGTACATAGTCCAAGTGTTTCATGGTGGCACACTCATCTCGCCTACAAAGACTGATGCGGGCAAAAACTGCCAAAAATAGCAACTAACAGGCACCGTTGTAGGATTGCATGGAAAGTGACCCAAAATGGTATATTGATGACAATGATGCTTATCTATGATTTTTATGCTTATGCAAGTGATCCCACAAATTTAGGGATTTTCTTGACTCTGTTTGGGATTTTTCGCATCAAAACTGACATTTTTTGGGTCAAAAATGAGCTGAAAATGGCCACACTTGTTGAAGAAAAACGCAAGAGATAAAATGGAGATGAAGGGCCCTCAAAGAGGGCTACTAGAGGTGGAGGGAGAAAGGATCCGAGTCCCTCTCAAGAGGCCATGGCAAGGGAGCCTCCATCACAAGAAGTACCAATGAGAGATGCTGGATCAAAGGAGAAGCAAGATAAAGAAAAGAGCAAGGGAAAACGCCCATCATACAAGCTACAATCAGATACTGAAGCTACCACAGATTTAAAGAAAGTTTTAGAAGAAAGGATCTTAAATAGCAAGGTGGAGTTTACATTGGGAGAAGTCCTTGGCATTGCAAAAAGAGAGTTCCACGAGGAAATCATTGATATCATAAGAAGGAAGGGACAAGCTTTACCAGAGTCTATCCGATTAGAGGCTGAAGAGAGTGCTTCAAAGAAACATGTGATACAAGTACAACAAAAAAGATGAAGATGAGAATTTTGTAAGCTGCTACCAGTCTTCGGGTGGCAGAAATAGGCATGTTAAATTTGAAGATGAAGATGAAGATGAAGACGAAGCCACTCATAGGAGCCACTATTCTAGAAACCATTGGGTAAGGGCTACAACAAAAACCTTGGTTAAAGTGGGAGATCTTGAGGAGCCTTATGTGGCCTTGATAGACCATGCTTCAGAGTACCCTCATGTCCAAGAGTCTCTATATGAAGGGAAAGTGGCCAATGGATACTGACCATGGGTGGATGATTAGGGCTGCAAACAACTCATCCGGGGATCTCTATGGTGCTTGTCCAAATATTAATGTAACCATAGGGGATGTGAAAGGTGAGAAAAATTTCTTTGTTCAAGAGATGTCAAGCTATCCTCTAATCCTTGGACAACCATGCATCACCGCAGTGCGAATGGAGACAAAAGTATTGGATGATGGATCTGCCTATGCCAGGGTCAAAAGCAAAGATGGAAAACAATTTGTTCAATTCTTGAGTGTTTGCATTGACCATGAGTGAAATCGTGATAGCTTAAGGGACCATTCTCTACCAAAACCAAGCAAGGAGTTTTGAGATCAAAGGGAGATGAGGGGTTATGTCCGAGTACCATTGTAAAGCGGGAGTGCAGTGGTACAGAAAGAAAAAGATTCTCGCCTGATCCAAAGGGAGACAAAGCTTTTTCTACAGGTGCCTTAGTAGTAAAGGATGGATCAGTATCTTTCACAAAGCTTGGAGATTTAAAGAAATGACAAAAACAATATGTAAATAGTGTACAAAGAAAATACAAAAACCATAGTTTGCTAGATGAAGACAAGTACATTTCAGGTGTTTTTGAGGAGGTTTGTTTTGTAGATACTATGGGTGATCTCAATGCTATAACAAGTTCTAGTTTCCAACAAGGGAATGACCTCATAAAAGTAGCTTCTATGGACATTTATAGAATCATTGAGTCTTTCAAAGATGAGGAGTTCTTCAATGTGCAAAAAGATCTAGAAGTGCGAGTGGAGACGAAGTACAAAACTATAGCAAAGAAGGTGAAACCAGTGGCATTGCCTTTGCCTACAGTTTGCAAGGAAACGATGGATCAGGCTTCCTTGCAACCTAGTCTCCGAGATCCAAAACGAATTGGACACAAGTTTACGCAAGAGTCATTGAAGATGTTAAAAGTTGGAGGCAATGACTCCTTGACAGAGATTGAAAGAAAATTCTTTGAATAGACACTCTCCAAACATGGAAAAGCTTTTGCATTTGAGCCACATGAGATAGGGTGTGTGGATCCATCTATATCATCAAACCAATGGTAATATTCACTGTATCTCATGTGCCTTGGAATCTACGACCAATTCCAGTTCCAGAAGCACTCTTGCCAAAGCTTATAGATTTACTCAATGAAAAGATAAAGATGGGGATTTTGGAACCTTCATGTGTCCTCTACTCAAGCAGATGGTTCATAGTACCAAAGAAAAATGGAGCTCTACGTTTCATTCAAGACATGCAGCCTATCAACAAAGTCACAATTAGGAATATGGGTATAGGGCCAATTGTAGATGAGTTTGCAGAAGCATTTGCAGGAAGGGCAATATATTCTATGGGGGATTTGTACTCAGGGTATGATCATTTCCAACTAGAAATGGAAAGTAGGGACTTGACTACCATGACAACACCCTTGGGTTTGGTAAGGATGTGCACCTTACCGCAGGAAGCAACCAACTCGGCTGCGCACATGATGAACGGTATGAACAAATTCCTTTGTGACTTCATACCTCAAATTACAATTCCTTTTCTTGATGACGTTCCAATCAAAGGATGCGACTTAGCTTAAAAAGATGAGGCTCTAGATTCGAGGGGGTTCCGTAAATATGTAGCAAACCACATCAATGATTGTGATAGAATATTAACTAGGCTAGAAGAAGTGAACCTTACATTATCTGGGCAAAATTCATTGTTTGGGGTTGAAGAAATATTGATAGTGGGACATCTTTGTAGTCCTCATGGCCGCCGACCTTGTCCAACTAAAGTGGATGCAATACATAGGATGAAGTAAGTATGCGTAAATATCACGGAGGTGAGAAGGTTTCTAGGTGCATGTGTCTTCTATCTCATATGGATTCCACATTATGCACATGTTGTAGATCCTCTTATCAATTTCTAAGGAAGAATCAAAGGTTTCAATGGAATGATGTACATGTAAAAGCTATGAGGAAGTTGAAGAAATTGTTGCTGTCTTCACCGACTTTGAGGAAGATTGACTATGAGTGTGGAAGACCGGTGATTGTGACAGTGGACACTAGTCCAACGGGAATTGGATGAGTAGTAGGACAATTAGATGATGAAGAGAAACACAGGTATGTGGTGAGGTTTGGGGCCAAGGTATGTAAGCTCTCGCCAAAGAGCATATCCACAGGTAACAAGGGAGTTATGGGGGGTGGTTACAGCATTAAAGTGTGACAAAGAGTACTTCATTGGAACATCTGTAGTTGTGGAGACTAATTGCTTACCACTTCTAGGGATGATTGCAAGCTGCTCTACTCTTGATATTGCTATGCTTAGGTGGATTGCTTATATAAAGTCCTTGAACCCAGAATTGAATTACATTGCAGGAAAATATAATGCAATGGCAGATATGATTTCAAGGGCAAGGTATGAAGACGAGGATGATATGATTGATGCGGAAGAAGATGTGGGCACAAAATTCTACACAATTTCTCATGCAAAGTGTGATGATACATGCATTGTATCTTCACTTGAATCCTTTTCAGAGGAGTTCTATGAGGATGAATGGTTGCTCATAGGTCGCTACCTGAGTACTTTACAAAAGCAAGATGATTGGAGTAAGTCAAAATTCAAAAGGATCACAAAGAAAGCATATGGATTCTTCTTGAGGTATGGCTACTTATGGAAACATCCTAAAAGAAGATATGGGACTCCATTACGAGTAGTATGTGATAAGCCTACTCAGCTCAAAGTTATCAAAGAGCTTCATGAAAGCCTATATGTTAGACATCGAGGTGTATGGGCTACTTTTTTCAAAGTGAAAGAGAGATATTGGTGGAAAGGCATGTATAAGGATGTAGCGGATTTTCTGGAGTCTTGTGTCACATGCCAAATGTATTCCAATGTACGTCATCATGATGGATTGCATCCTACATACCCATTAGCCATGCACTATAAATGGGTTGTTGATCTAGTCACAATTCCTTAAGGACTTTGGCAAATGAGATACTTGGTACTTGCACGAGAAGACTTGACAAACCAAGTGTAAGGGCGTGCATTGAGGAAAAAAACTACAGAAGTTGTTTGTAAATTTTTGCTTGAAGATATAATTTGCCGCTATGGCTGTGTGGGAAAGATAGTTGCTGATAGAGGTGAGTTAGATGCAGATGAAGCAAGGGATTTCTTTACAAAAATTGGTATCAAGCTAGCCCTGACTTGTGCTTATAATCCAGAGGTAAATGGGAAAAGGGAAAGAGGACATCCTCCTATTGTCAAAGCTTTGGCTAAGGCATGCAAAGGTAGAATGCATAAGTGGCCAAGGTTGCTACCATATGCTTTGTGGGTTGATCGTACAACTCATAGCTCAGTGACTGGTTACATGCCTACTGAATTGATATATGGTCAAAAGCCAGTCATGCGAATTGAGGATGTAGTTCCTACTTGGAACATGTTACCTTGGGAAGCTGGTGTAAGTAGGGAAAATCTACTTGCTTTGTGCATAAGGCAATTGGAAAGAAGACATGCAGGAAGACATAGACATTGCTAAAGCTCGATTGAAGGACGCAAGACTAAAGAATAAAGATAGGTTTGATAAAAGACAAAGGCTTCGACCAAAGCCTATTGAAGAGGGTGATTGGGTCCTAATGTACGACAGTAGCCTTGATAACCAAAACACCACACAAAGAAAACTTGCAAAAAGGTGGTTTGGTCCGTATGTTGTCAAACATCTGCATAGAAATTCTACATATATTTGAGGGAGCTCGATGGAACAGAGCTTAAAATTCCCATAGCGGGCAAAAGAATCAAGATGTTCAAGAGGAGACATGATAATGATCCTTTTGATTCACAACAAGATGATGATGAAGATCCTAATGACATTTCTACAAATGAGGATGAAGAAGCAGAGGATGATTTTCCAGATTTTGGAGAAGATGAAAATGACATCCAAATATTTGTGGATCTTAATGAAGATTAAACTTATATAGGGAAAATGTTGGCACATGCAGGAGGATGTGCAAGTTTAGAGGGGGTGGATCTCGTGCCGTGGAACGTACATAGTTTGAAATAAAAATATTCACCTCACTTTTGAAACTTCTCGATGCATGGAAAGAAAAACAATAATGTACATATCGTGATATATGCTAAAGTGGCTACTGGGGTCGCTATCATGTACACACCTATCCGGGGAGTCATGGCCCTGGATGTGGCTCATTTGCGTGCTTTTTCACTTGATAAAATGCCTAATTTGGTTTGACAATGTACATAGTCCAAGTGTTTCATGGTGGCACACTCATCTTGCCTACAAAGATTGATGCGGGTAAAAACTGCCAAAAATAGCAACTAACAGGTGCCGTTGTAGAATTGCATGGAAAGTGACCCAAAATGGTATATTGATGAAAAATGATGATTGCCTATGCTTTTTATCCTTATGCTAGTGATCCCACAAATTTAGGGATTTTCCTGACTCCGTTTGGGATTTTTCGCATAAAAAATGACATTTTTGGGTAAAAAATGACATGAAAATGGCCTAGTTTTGGTCCAAAGTGGCAAAATGGCCCAAAAATTGACACATCAGCTCATATTGCTGTCGGGAAGAGAGAGAAGGGGGCATTTTACAAAAAAAACCTGGAATTTATGACTACTGTGTAATGGCTTCCATGGTTGCCCAATCTATGTGTGTTGCAATCCCGCCTCTTCGCAATCTTGTATCTGAGCTTGTGAGGGAATGAATTAGGGTTTCCCCTTATCAAAATGGTGTGTGGGATTCACTTTAGAAGCTCATAAATCTCTGAAAAATCAGAAAATTATCTTCGTGAGGGTGGAAGCTCGAGCATTCCTTTCAATTGTTTAATGTTACGACTATGAAATTGGGGGCGAGGCTACATGATACCATGAAAGAGGTTTGGGTTTTGATTGAGAATTGTGCTTGTATGAGCATCGAGGTTTCATGGCTGAAACATTAGTGTTTTTCAATGGTCCTTTTAAGTGAAATTGAATGTGATTTGGTGATCCTCTCATCATACTCTCGACTACGAGAACAAGCAGACTCCAAGCACGATAGGAAAGAGGGTTTGTGACTTTGCTGTCACAAACGCTCTTAGATTTTCTATCACCCTTAGAAAGAGGGTTAGTGATTCTCCACAAATGCTTTCTCACAAAGTGTTTGTGACTCTCATCACGAAATCTCACAGCCAGAGGTTCTGCACCTTCCCAGCTAGCCGCACACATTCCGACAGCGTCGCTATGGGCGTCGCTATGAACGTCACTAAGTTACAAGTAAACTAGAGACGCCCATAGAGACGCCCTGGGTTTTCACTTTTGAGCGTCACACTACGAGCGTCGCTAATGTTAAGTACCTCTTGTAGTGAGCCCAGAATTTTCAAAATCAGCCATTTTAAACCTCTTCCATCTACAACCTGTACCAGAGCCAGTCACGGTGTCAAAAAAGTCTGAAAAGGACAAAACAATGCCAGTGTCAGAGTCAATAAAGTGTCAGAGTCAGTACCAGTTTTTATGGGGAAAAGTGCTAGTGATAATCATTAAAAGGAACATGGGAAGTATAAGCCAATGCATGTATGACACGTCGCTGATGGTGCATAAAACTCTATGAACGGTAAGTAGTGGAGCTTTTATGGTGCGAATGCATATAACAGTAAGGAGGGTGGGTATTCTTCCTAATAAAACTCCTGCGCGATGTCTCCCTGCTGTTACACATTTGCCATCGTCGAGCTCTGAGGAGTCTTCACTGCAACCGCAAACTTCATCGTCAGCACTCTGTCGATCACTCGCTACACCAGATGATAATGACCAAGTACGGATGGCTTGGAGTCAAAAGCCAATCCTAGAGACTAACAACATCGAGCTGTCTTCACATGAATAAGGTCTAGGCCATCAGCTGGCCCTAACTGGACAAAAGAGGAAGGTCACACAGGGGAAAGCCAGTGGTTCCAAGAAACCAAGGATGATGTTGGCCAAAAGCACTGCTTTTATTAAGCAGCCGGAAAATCAAGTAAAGTCTTTGCCTACTGGAAAAGCTTCAGCAAGCTAGACTTCAGCCACAACTGAAGAACAGACACCAGCAGAGACAAGTGTTGGGCAGGGTGAGCAGGAGAAACAGACCCCAGTAGGCAACAACATTGGAAAGAGCTCAAAAGAAAAGACAAGCATTGAACAACCTATAGTCAAAGTTAAGGAAAAGGTTCCAATACCTGACAGTCCAGCCAACTGAATCCCCTTCAATGAATTGGCCTTATCCATAGCCAAGAAGGATAAATTGCAGTTGCAGCATAACCCCCTCAAAGGTCGACTGACATTTCAAACATTTGATTTGGAAAATTTACCATACATGGCTCCCGTAATGGTTTATGAGCCAGTTCAATCTGACCAGGAAAACATAGCTGATGGATGCTCAATGCCTATCCAATCATCATGGAACACCATTGTCAACACCTTAGTTCAGATGATGGATGTATCAGCTTCTAATGAGTAGGTGATGAAGCTAAAAATAAGAACTGGAGAGCAGCCAGGTAGGTTTAAAAACTTCAAAAGGATGTGGCGGCACAAAGACTCAGGAATACTATTAATGAGAATCAGTCAGTGAGGACAATCAATGATCTGCAAACAAAGTTGTTGAAGATAGAAACAAAAAATAGAGAATTAAAGGAAGACATGGCAACAACTTTGAGAGATGCTAATCAATTTCATACTTTGCTCCGAATGAAGTGGACAGATTTCAAAGAACTGATGACAACTCACATTGCAATAAAGTCTTTCCTTAAAGAAAGATATGTTTATAATAGTCTTACAAATATTATGACTCCAGAAGGAAATGCCACTTTGAATATGGACAATCTGAAGGACCTAACGGAGACTATGTAGAGTGATCTGCAAGAAAATCTCTCAGTATGCAATACGACATTAGCAAATCAAGCCATCAAAGATGATGACTTTTCTCCTTCCCCACCTTCAGGATCTGGAGCTGGTGGATCTGCTGTCATAAGGGACAATCAACCCAACAGAGATCAGACAGACCAGTACAAAGACAATAGTAGACCAACAATGGGGGGACCAGCGGTCTGTTGATCCAGGCAGTGGAGAGAAGGGCAACAACAGAGATTATCCAGTACACCAGTCACAGCACCTTGTTGACAGCAAAGGAAAAGCCAAAGCTGACAGCAAAGGAAAAGCCAAAGATGTGACTGAGTCCCTAAAGGATGATGAGCAACAATCATTACAGATCATCACACTGAGTAAGAGATTAAGACATCAACAAGCTCTTCTTACTAAGATGTATTTGGAGAAGGGTACTTTGATATCAATCTGACATGCTTTCAAATGCTATATGTTGGAGCCAGAGAAATGATACATCAATGGAAATCGGTTGCCTTCCATTATTGTGTCAATTGCCTGTGCACCCAAACAAAATCTAGCTGCTAGGAAAGGGTACCTGAGTGGGCACTGACTTATGATGATAGGATAGTCAATCCACATTGGCAACGACGATCCACTGCAGACCGATGCTCCCTAGCCCTTGAGTTAGACTTGCTATTTGGAAACAAGCCTACATACAAGTGTATGAAGGAAGTCAGAACTCAACTGAAAGAAGTTTTACTTTAGATATGCGAATTGCCAGAGGAGTTCTAGACCAAAGGGTGCAGGCCATCATTGAAGACCATTCTTCTAGAAGCAAAGGACCTCGGACTCAAATGACAGTAGGAGAATAGGCAACGGCTCTCCGAGACTCTTTCAGCTAATCTGGGTTACCAGGAAAATGATGCAGCAGGAGAACCAAACTATTCTAAATTTTTTGGAGTTTATGCTTGATTCTCTAGTTCTCCTGTACGCATTACCTACTTAAGAAGCTGAACTGCCTAGATTCTTTCCGGCCTTATATCCCCGGCATCTTGAACTAGTGAATCGGCTCACCTACTTTGGTATCACTAATGACCTTCAGGATTGGTATGAGCGGGCCACTGTGGAATGGAAAACCTAAAAAACACTGATCAATGACGCTCTAAAACTAGATGATGTCATGGAGTTGCAGGGAAAAATGCAGACGGTCAAACTCTATATGGGACAGCGGAAGATCCTGCTTTGAGGTTTAATGAAGATCACAAATCAGTTGCTTCAACTAACTGTGGAGTCTTCAAAAATCCCTGAAAAGGATATCACTGCTAAACCAGGATTGGGACCACAATACAGAGAAATGGCTGAGATTATCTTCGAAGCTAGAATAAAGATGAATCAACCTTTGATGCTGTAGGGATGGATCCACACAGCCTCGCACTATCACAAATTGGCCAAAACCCGTCTGACAAAAGGGAAAACGCACTATGTATGATCCCAACACCAAAACCTACAATCCTCTCACGCTGTGAGCGGGATGAAAACACACACAGCGCCTCTATAACGACCTGACACACACTCTTGGAAGGATATACACACACGCTATGGGGCACCACTCGGCTTACACAACACACCTAGCCGAGACAGGGAACACACCTCTGGAGTGAGAGGAGAGAGACTATTCACTTGCCCACTCCACACAGACACACAGACACACACACACACACACACACACACACACAAAAAATCAGCTCAAAAGAGGAGAATTTCTGATGTTTAGATACAATTGAGCTTGGGCCAACACCAATGGGGCAAACAGCTCACATAATATGGGTAAAAGATACCAGATACAATCACAAATTGGAGAAGAAGCTTCACTCACCGGAGAAGATTACACAGAAAAACAGCAGAAAAAGAGAGAGGAATTTGGCAAAGTGGACAGCGCCATCGCATCCGGAACGGCCCAAAACCCCAGTCTACAATGTCAAAGTGCTCAAATCCGACCTCGGATGAGCAGTTTACGGCCAAAACAGGCTCCAAAATGAGCAAAAACACACTTGCGGCTGTTCCTCCTCTCTTCTCCACGTTTTTTCTGGTCTTCTCTCAGTTTTTTCAGTTCCCATACTTAAATTTTTTAGTTGGGCACCCTTGGCCTTTTAGATGACCTCAAACGGACCCCGAACAGGCCAAAAACTGACCTCGCAGTGCATAGTTGTCACCTTTTTGCATCATTCGCACACCTAGCACTCAACTTTCCCCAATAATGCATCCCGCAACCACGTGAAGTGGCCCCAAAAAAAGGTCCTCATGATGAACTTTCTGCATAATTCTCACAAGCAAACACCCACGTTGTGTCCGTCCTCATCCGCGTGCAAATATTGACCTCGTTCGCCCTCCTGACGCCACTAGATGCCATCTGACGCACCTGCTGACCTCATGTCGTCGGCCCGCGGATAGATTCCTCGAGAAGTTTTACGCGCTACCAACTCCTCCTTATTGTAGAAAAAACACACTAGTATTGATAATAGTAAAAATCGCTGCACTATGTACATGCTGTCCTACTTGTACACGTGTGGGCCCCACATAACCACTTGGCTAAGGAAAATGGGCAATTCTTTATTTGATGCACCATGCATGTGTATGTACATATGCGAAATCCCTTGCTCCAAAAAACTCCTGACATAATTTGCCCACCCCCTAGCCTGCTAGATCATTCATGATCAGCAGCAGCAAAGAGAGATATGAGACTCGCCGCATCACAGGTCTCCTCATCCCTCACAGACATCACTCGCTCTTCAGAAAACTCATCTTGCTCCACCATCATCAACCTGGCATGATACAACTTAAGACGCAACCCATTTACCCTTGACTTATGTAGAAAACCATCCAGGTTAGCCAGCTGATATGTGCCATTTGGAAAACACTCTACTACCTTGAAAGGGCCTTCCCACTTAATTTGAAACTTCTTTTGGAAGGTGCTGTCCAGCTTACTGTTGTAGCGCAAAACCAAGTCGTGTTTCTTGATACCCTTACTTTTGACCTTTTCATTTATCTTTGCCAAAGCCTTATCCTGCATCTACCCATAATTCTCCAATGCGCTCATCCTATCCAACTGGACCTCTTGTAACTGCAAGAGCCTCTCTTTGAATGCATGACTAGGCGGCCCAAGCAACTTCTCTAACATCTTGACCGCAGGCAACTCTACCTCCACAGGCAATAGTGCTTCCTTTCCATACACCAAATGAAATGGAGTAAACCCTATACCTGTCTTCACTGAAGTACGGTAAGCCCATAATGCACTAGGCAATTCCAAATCCCAATTCTTTCCTTGGTGCTCTGTCACTTTAGAAAGAATTTGTACCAACTCACCATTGAACCTTTCATTTAAGCCATTACACTGCGGGTAATAAGGAGTGGTATGCTGGTGCCTAATCTTCATCTTTGCACATAAAAAATCTAGCAGTTTAGCTCTAAAGCCAGGCCCCTTATCTGAAAGTAGCTCCAGTGGCACCCCAAACTTGCAACATATTTCATCATACACAAATTTTGCCACATCCTTTGCAGTGATCTGTTTTACTGCTATAGCCTCTGCCCATCTAGAGAGATAGTCCACTGCCGTCAAAATATAGCTTTTGCCCCTGCTTGTGATAGGTAACGGGCCTATTGCATCAATCCCCCACTTTTCAAACACATCAAACGCCATAATGTTTTTTCGTAGCTCTGGCTTCAACACTCTCTTCCCAAATGCTTGACACCTATTGCAAGACCTACACCAATGGTGAACATCCTTGTGCAAACTAGGCCATACATACCCCTCTTGCAAAATCTTATGCAAGGTGATCTTTAGAGCAAAATGACCACCACATGCGCCTTCGTGATTCTCTTCCAACACTCTGTAAAGCTCCTCCCGCCAAGGTACACGTCTCAACACGAGATCAGCCCCTTTCATGTATAAGACATCAACAATCAATTTGTACCTGTATGCTCTACGCACAAAGCCATACTTCTTAGACTTCTGAATCTCCTTTGGAATGATTCCTGTTAGCAAAAACTCCTCTTCTTGAGCCAAACTTTCCCGACCATGATAAAGAGGTAAATTGGTCCTCAACACGAATAGCTCCCCAATCATGCCTTGAGCTGCTTCATGTGCCTCTCCATTTAGAGCACGTTCAATATGTCTGATGCTCCATGCTTCAAACTTTTTCAACAGACCTTTAATTCTGAAACACATTTCCTTCAATGCGGTGTTCTTGCTCTTCCACACACCCAGCACTTGCTTCACAACTAACAAGGCATCACCTTTTATGCTCAACCTTCGAACCCCATGCTTCAAACAAATGTGTAATCCGGCTTCCAATGTAGCATATTCAGCCTCATTGTTACTATGCGCATCCAATTTGAACCCTCTCTTGCATACTAGCTTCCCCTCTGGATCATAAAGTGCTATACCCCCTGAAGCTGCATCATGGCTCTTTCTGTATGAACCATCAAAGAACAACACATGTGCATTGCTGATCTGTGGCACTTCTTCAACTACCTTTCTCACCACCTCTTCCTTAACAATAAGGGGATTCTCCTTGTAGGTCAACAAATCAGCTAGGGTAGCCCTTGTACTATCTTCCACTAGAAAAGAGAACTCAAACTCTTGCAGCTCAATTACCCATTTCTTCACCACATTTGACATGTTAATACCATTAATTAACTGTGGCAAAAAGGCATAACTTGTCAAGAAAACAAAAGGACGTGGTAGCAAGTAATGACGAAATCGTCGACAAGCAAATATTACATTGGCCATCACTAGCTCTACTTCCGATAACTTTCTCTCCGCTACCAACTTCACTCGGCTTGCACAATACATTGGCCTCATATAATGGCTGCCCTTCCCCTTTTGCAATAGCATAGCTCCAATGGCATCATCCCCTACTGATGGATTTACATAAAAAACTTTCTCCCAATCAGGAGCCTGCATGGCTGACAAACCCCCTAACACCTCTTTCACCTCTTGAAACACTTCTTCACACTTGTCATCCCATTGCAATGGATCATGCTTTGCCACTTGCTGTAATGGATAAAGAAGCTGCGAAGACAATGGAATAAACCGTGCCATGTACTTCACTTTGTGTATAAAGGTTGCCAATTGCTTCGTACTCATAGGTGATGGAAGAAGAATAATAGACTTCACCTTATCTGGATCAGCCTCAATGCCATTTTCTGACACCATATGGCCCAATAACTTCACCCTTGGCTGTGCTAGATGACATTTCTTTGGATTTAGTTGTCCTCCACATTCATCATATTGAGCCAATACCATCTGCAGCTTCTCATGGTGTTCAGCCCTACTGCTATAAACACAGAAGTCATCCATAAAAGCCTTAACGCAACTACCAATGAATGGTTCCAGCACCCAATTTGCTCTTTCTTGATAGAAAGATGGTCCATTTGACAACCCAAACGGCAACACTGTGTAGCAATAGCAGCCCCATGGCGTAATAAATGTTGTCTTTGTGCGGTCTTTAAGAGCAATCTTCAATTGAAAATAGCCTGAAAAACCATCACACACACTGTACCTCTCATAACCTGCCACTGAATCCAAGATCTGATCGATGAATGGAAGAGGATATGGGTTCTTCTTAGTGGCTGCGTTTAAGGGTTTAAAATCTACACAAATTCTCCACTTCCCATCCTTCTTTGGACTGACTACTACTGGACTCACCCATTCTGTGGTCTCCACTGGAACTATGAACCCTGCCTTCAATAACTTGTCCACCTCTACCCGCAAGGCTTCCATTTGCTCTTGACCCATCCTTCTTAGCCTTTGCCGTACTGGCTTAGCACCTTCTTTCAGCTCTATATGCATCTCTTCACCCTTGAACCCTCTGATCTCTTCATATGAAGTAATGAACAAATCAGGAAAACTAGCCAGCATATGCAAAAATATATCCTTCTCCATAGCTGAGAGGTCTCCACTAATCATTTGTGTCATTAATTCCTGCTTCTTTGACAACTCAACCTTGGTTTGCATCAGCCCTTCAATCACTTCATAAGGCCCTTCACTTTCATCTTCAACTTCATTCGCAAATGCGACTAAACCAATCTCCTGGATTTCTTTGTCCATCAAAAGAAATGCAACATCAGCATCCTCATCACTGCTGGTAGTGCTATCAGTGTCCTCGTCTGTCACCGTGGAAGAGTCTTCATCACTAGACTCATCCTCATCATCATAAAGCTCCTCTAATTGTTTCCTTGTGTCCATATTATAAAGCTTCTTGGTACGTGTCTTTCCATAGAGGCTAATTGTACCATGTCGCCAATCTTGAACAGCTCCCACTGCACGTAACCATGGTCTACCCAGTATAATAGGATATGCTTTCAAACCTACTGGCATCACATGAAAATCAACCACTGCCTTTGCATCATATGCCTCCACTTCTAAGCTCTTTACAACACCCAAGCATTTTACTTTTTGATGGTTTGCCAATCTGATGCGAAAACCTGACACCCCAGCCACTGTGAGACCCATCTTCTCAACACATGAGTGTGTTATGACACATATTTGGGCTCCGCCATCCACATAACCTTGTCCCAAATTTTTCCTTTTATGCCACACATCTACTATTGGACAAATGTCTGGTAGCTCATCCATTGCCAACACCTTTACTGAACCTCTCTCTGGCTCTTTCTCCATTGGGTTAACCATCCTCTTCCACTGTCGCTTTAACTTAGGCACCATCTCTATAAGCTGCCCAAAAGTAACATCTGCCTTCCTGCTCGTCAGATCCTCCCTCAAGTCATAGCTTAATTGCCCATCCCCTAGTGGAAAATCTGAAACATGAAACTTTCGACGAGCTCTCCTTTTCCTCTTGGCCTTGACATCCTCGTCTTCATGGCTCTTTCCTTTCTTCTTACTAGGACCTGGGGCACTTCTTCCTTCCTTATCCTCTGTGGTCCTCTTCCCAATAGGCATCACTAATGTATCCTCTAGCTTTGATGCCTTCTCCAAGGTGACTACACTTAGCACTTTTGTCTTTCCCTTTTCCTCCTGGGTCAGTCCACTGGTTCCTTCGTCTCCCTTAATTTCGATGCCATAATCATTTGACCTAGTTAGCACCTGTCTTGGCAATGGATACATGTCTCCCCCCATCCTTGGTGGCTTATCACATTGCGGGCTGATGTGACCCAACTCTCCACAATTATAACATGTGGGCGTCTGCCTCCAAAACCTACTATTACTTTGTCCAGCACCATTCCTAGGTCTTTCTTCACCTCCTGGATGATTTGCAAACCGCCCTCGACCTCGATTATTTCCCACTTGACCTAGCATGTTTACGCTGAGATTCTTCATCAAATCAACCACTTTCCTCATGTCTTGCCTTAGGCCATCATCTTGCACTGTTGTAGTGACCACAGCTGGCATAACCTGAGTAGTAACAGGAACCACTGGTTCATGATGAACCCCTGACATACGACCTTGTAAAGAGTCCATAGGCTGAAATTCAGACCTCATGGGCAAAGACTCCACCCCTAACTGGCTCATTTTTCTCAGCTTCCACTCTTTGTTCCTTGCTACCTCTAGTGCATCTTCATATGTCCTAGGATTCTTTAGCTCTACTCTCCAACGTATATTCTCCCAAAGACCAGCTAAGAACCTGTCCTTCTTCATCATGTCAGGCGGGGGTACCTGTGGTGCTAAAGCCTTGCACATTCGCTCCCATGCCAATGAAAACTTACGTATGTACGCATCTACTGGCTCACCTTCCTTCTGCACCAAACCTTGTACTTCTTGCCACACTTTGTCAGGATCTTCTATCTTCACAAAATCCACTTCCAATCCATGCCTTAGATTGTCCCAACTCAATCTTATAGGTGGATCTGCTGCACGCAACTCCTCTTCAAATGCCTTGGACCAAACTCGTGCATCACTCTTCAAAAAACTTTGGAGAAGGCGCAACATCTGCGCAGGGTCATGAATCTGGTTGATAATGCAAGCAACCTCCATCTTTTCCAGAAAGTCCTCCACATCTTCATCACTTCTTCCATGAAACTCCGGATAAGAGAAAGCCATGGCTAGAGAACCCCTTCAAACAAACGTGCAAGAACCCAAAACTTTTCACTACCCAATCCCCAGAAACTTCAATGGAGCTCAGCTTTAGATGAGAACAAACACATGCACATCAAATGAGTTTTCATAGTTGATCATCGGAATTACAACAGGCAAAGGACATTCCAGGATCTCTCTCAATCTTCTTGGCCCAAACATAAAGACTATGCGCTGCTGGAAAAAGATCTTCCTGGACACATGAACATTAATCTGAATTCTTTGAGTTAAATGAAAAGGAGTGAACTGAGGGCCATTTTGATCATCCATTAAAGCCAACCATGAAGCTCCCAAGAAGGCACACCTGACTCAACCTCTGATTTTGCCAAAATTTCAGCAGCATAACAGCATAAATGGCTCAAAATACCAAAAAACCAGCCATCATAACTTGGGAAAATTTCGACAGAGTTTCCTCAGAAGTAGAGCAGTAGGAACCCAAAATATAGACTGTCTATGTACGCATAAATTGTCAACAATAGAACCCGAGCATCAAGTAGGACTCACTAGTACATAGCCTATGGCGAGGTCACGAAAAGGGTGCTCCAGCTACCTGTATCACCGAAAGGATCTCCACATTTGAGAATCCCCCAGCTCAATAAAAACCTCACGCTATCGACCCTCACACGAAAGCTAATGCAAATCGCGTATAGTCAAGTCTCAGAAATGACTATCTTCCAGACCAAGTCTCAGAAATGGCTGGGACTGCCAAATAAAACCATATATGGCTCCACAAATGCGTACAATGACAGTTTCCACAAGCAACGTACAATCCAGCAGACAATGCGCTCAAATAGGCGCCAAGTGATGCATTCCCACAACAACTGCAAGTGACATCACTGCTAGTATATCACTGTACTCCAGCTACCTGTACCTGTGTGAATCACCTGTACCTGTACCTGTACCTGTCCCTGTAACCTGTAACCTGTAATCTGCAACCTGTAATTTGCAATCCCGAAGCTCGAAGCTCGAAGCTCGAAGCAGAAGGTACTCGAAGAAGATCCTCCGTGGGGGCACCAAAAGAATGTGAGCGGGATGAAAACACACACAGTGCCTCTATAACGACCCGACACACACTCTTGGAAGGATATACACACACGCTATGGGGCACCACTCGGCTTACACAACACACCTGGCCGAGACAGGGAACACACCTCTGGAGTGAGAGGAGAGAGACTATTCACTTGTCCACTCCACACAGACACACACACACACACACAAAAAAAAAACTCAGCTCAAAAGAGGAGACTTTCTGATGTTTAGATACAATTGAGCTTGGGCCAACACCAATGGGGCAAACAACTCACATAATATGGGTAAAAGATACCAGATACAATCACAAATTGGAGAAGAAGCTTCACTCACCGGAGAAGATTACACAGAAAAACAGCAGAAAAAGAGTGAGGAATTTGGCAAAATGGACAGCGCCATCGCGTCCGGAACGGCCCAAAACCCCAGTCTACAATGTCAAAGTGCTCAAATCCGACCTCGGATGAGCAGTTTACGGCCAAAACAGGCTCCAAAATGAGCAAAAACAGACCTGCGGCTGTTCCTCCTCTCTTCTCCACGTTTTTTCTGGTCTTCTCTCAGTTTTTTCAGTTCCCACACTTAGATTTTTTAGTTGGGCACCCTTGGCCTTTTAGATGACCTCAAACGGAGCCCGAACAGGCCAAAAACTGACCTCGCAGTGCATAGTTGTCACCTTTTTGCATCATTCGCACACCTAGCACTCAACTTTCCCCAATAATGCATCCCGCAACCACGTGAAGTGGCCCCAAAAAAAGGTCCTCATGATGAACTTTCTGCATAATTCTCACAAGCAAACACCCACGTTGTGTCCGTCCTCATCCGCGTGCAAATATTGACCTCGTTCGCCCTCCTGACGCCACTAGATGCCATCTGACGCACCTGCTGACCTCATGTCGTCGGCCCGCGGATAGCTTCCTCGAGAAGTTTTACGCGCTACCAACTCCTCCTTATTGTAGAAAAAACACACTAGTATTGATAATAGTGAAAATCGCTGCACTATGTACATGCTGTCCTACTTGTACACGTGTGGGCCCCACATAACCACCTGGCTAAGGAAAATGCGCAATTCTTTATTTGATGCACCATGCATGTGTATGTACATATGCGCAATCCCTTGCTCCAAAAAACTCCTGACAACGCCTTATGAATTTGAGATGTCCACCAAAAGGCAGGATTAGCTTGAGCATGAGGCCATTTGTAGACTTATCGAGAAGGATAATGCTGGCACTGGGACTTCTGAGGCACCAACACCAAAGAAGGACAAGAGGAAGTGGGTTCAGTGGAAGGATACTGGGTAGTTCCATGTCAAAATCATACGGTGGATTTTTCCAATAAGACACTGGGATTTCCTTGATTGGACACCCTTGGAATTACAATTATAGGGGTGTCAAGCACTCAACAAGCATGAAGTATGGTAAAAAAACATACTGAAAGAGTACTATCATGAGGAACATTGGCTAAAATCATGTGGAACATAGGCCAACTGAGAAACACCAAATCAAAATCAGGCGGTGGATTTTTAAAATTATTTGGAATAATACCAAAATTCAAGAAAGGAGGGAAGGATGTAGAAGAAGAAGAAAATTCTAGCGAGCGGGAACTGTCCCTTAGAAGAATCAGTAGCGAGAAGCAATCAGACTGTTAGTAATTACCACATGAAGTTACTATAGTAACTTGGAAGAGCTATAAATAGAATCTGCTACACATTGTAATTGGGTTCTGAGCTGTTTTGTATTTGGATTTAGCTTTCTTAGCACTTTCGAGCTCTTCGCCTCTAGCTTCACTCTGTAATCATTAATTCCGTAATCATCTGAGCTTGAACCATTATACATTGTACTGGTTGACCTTGAGCTATTAATTTGAGTCAACAAATACTCTTTCTAGTCTTCTAGTTATGTCTCTCGTTACAATGTTATATTCCAATTTAGTTATCTATTTCAATTCAGTCAATGTTCTGTTCCAGTCTCACTATCTGAACTGATGACATAACCAGTAGCTCTACATTCTAACACCGAAATTAGCTGTTTGAAAAGATCAGCTTCAATTCTAGATGGGCTTTCCCACAGCTGTCGGTGTTGCTGTAAGAGAACAAAGCCGAGCTATTGATCTATCTATCTCCCTCTGTATGTATATCCAAGCTATATGCATCTCCATGACTAAGCAATGATAAGTGTCTCTCTCTTTTTAGACCTAGGTTTTTCCACTTCATCATAATTTGTTTCTACTTAGCCATACATGTCGTTACCCACATACATTTTCATGATCACTTGCAATTAACTGATGCATCTATTCTCTTTCCGTGATGGATAGCCCTTCTTCTAACTCTGCGAACGTTTCTGAAGGAGATCATGATGTAAATAAAGTCATCATGCCTACAACTCCAAAGCGCAATAGCGTGCTAGTTGCAAAGCAGTTGGCCAGATTCGGGGGGAAATTGAATTGCGAGGGTCCTTCAAAGCGTTTACAAATCATTCGTGCAATTTTTCAGTGCAACAAAGCTATCTAGCAAGAGTGCAAAAACTTCTTACAAAAGGTTTGAAAACAAGTTCAAGGTGAAGAAGATCGCATCACCTTTTGAGAGGAGGTGATTCTAGCATTGCAAGGTATCAAGGATGAAACTGCACGTTTAGAAATCAATCAACATGAACTCTATACATTCATGGAGAAATTTCCAGCATGAGGTTGTGCAACCATTGTTTTTGTGCTTCAAAGAACACAAGCACCAAGTAGAAGCCTTGAAAGCACATGTAGTAGGTTTGGGGTTTGAGATTATGACCTTTAAAGAACACAAGGAGCAAGTTAAAGCTTTGAAAGTGCAGGTAGTAGATTTAGGGTGTGAGATGAAGACCTTAAAAATTGCAATTAATCGCTTCAATGACATCGATAGGAGACTTAGTCGTGTTGTCCTATCTAACGCACAGGGGGGTGATACTGCATCCTATCCTAAAATGTAATGTTTTTTGAACTAATGATGTGTAGAAAAACTTCAAATTATCATTGTAGTAACTCTCTCTCTCTCTCTCTCTCTCTCTCTCTCTCTCTCTCCCCCCCCCCCCCCCCCCCCCCCCCCCCCACCCCCACGAACACATGCATGAAAAGCTCTATGTGTGTGTGTGATGTGGCAAAACTTCAATTTATCATTGTAGTCTCTCTCTCTCTCTTTTCATGCATGTGTTCATGTGTGTGTGTGTTTGTGTGTGTGTGTGTGTGTGTGTGTGTGTGAGAGAGAGAGAGAGAGAGAGAGAGAGAGAGAGAGAGAGAGAGAGAGAGATATTACAATGATAAATTGAGAGACTACATGTGTGTGTGTGTGTGTGTGTGTGTGTGTGTGTGTGAGAGAGAGAGAGAGAGAGAGAGAGAGAGAGAGATATTACAATGATAATTAATTGAGAGACTACATGTGTGTGTGTGTGTGTGTGTGTGTGTGTGTGTGTGTGTGTGTGAGAGAGAGAGAGAGAGAGATTACAATGATAAATTGAGAGACTACATGTGTGTGTGTGTGTGTGTGTGTGTGTGAGAGAGAGAGAGAGAGAGAGAGAGAGAGAGAGAGAGAGAGAGAGAGAGAGAGAGTACAATTTATTATTGTAGTCTCTCTCTCTCTCTCTCTCTCTCACACACACACACACACACGTGAACACATGCATGAAAAGCTTTGTGTGTGTGTGTGTGTGTGTGTGTGTGTGTGTGAGAGAGAGAGAGAGAGAGAGAGAGAGAGAGAGAGAGAGAGAGAGGAGGGGAGGGAAGAAGGTTTTAGGGTTAAGAGATATAGGGAATAAACAAAAAGGAAAACATAAAAAGACATAGGGAGGGGTAGAAAGACAACGGGAGAGATAGTGAGGGAGAGGAAAGGATATAGGGAATGAAAAGTAATTCATGCCATATCTCCTATATGAAAGACACAATTTTTTGAAAACCTTTTGTTCGGTGTTAAAATGGTCACCTTAAGTGATTACTTTTTAAAATTTTATATTTAACACAGATGGTGTCCGGACCACGGTTTTTGTTCCCAAGACACACACATGGAGCTAGATTGTGCAACATTTCTCAAAATTCTAGGCAAGAAAGAACATGGCCTAGGGCTCAACGATCTTTGCACTAGATCCCATTGGGTATTTTAGGAGATTATGTGAATATCATGCATTTAAGATATGGCTATCAATAAATGGATGCAATGGCTATGCATATTGAGAATTGTACTACAAATGATAATAGCACTAGACCTTTTGAAGTTTATTGTCTATCTATTTATTGCATTTATCCAAATGCAACAATCTTGAAGCATGACTCTATGCTTGCCCTCTACCATGGAAAATGCTTAGTCCACAACTTGGGTGGCTGAAATTTTGTGTGCTCCTTTTGGGGTGCATGTGCTTGGAAGGTTGAAGGTAGGTCTATACGCACATTTATAGGTAAGTATTGTTTCTTATTAGGAAAAGTCAAATTACTTCCTTTGAGTGATCCGCCAATGGAGCTCAAAGAATTGATGCAAGGTGCTACTAGCAAGAGCAAAAAATTTCTTAAACACATTAGAGCATATAATAATGTATTGGATTTTTCTTCTTTGGGTGCTCATCTTGATGAGAAACTTACGCAAGGGAGAGGTGTGTACACATTGAAAGTTCACGGTGCCAACTACCATAATATTGGGCCCATGAAACCTAGCGAAAGAGTGGATCAGATCCCTCGCTTTGCACAATTGTACTTTTTTGATACAAAGAATGAGCTCAACAATAGATTGCATCATGTGCCAGATTTAGATAGAGATTCCTTACATAGTTTGCATGCTATGATGCCTCGTGTTAACCCATATGCAAATGCCTTTTGGTTTGCTGCAACAACAATGGGGAATGAAGGAATATCAAGCATGAAGATGTTCATTACTAAAAAGCGTACAAATGGTTGGCAATAATTAGCCCCATGTGGATCAGAGGTTGCAGCAATTATGCCAGGGCAAGGAGATGAGAGCAACATCAGCCATCATGATATTGCATTGCAGTATCATGATGGGGGGCTTAAAAATATCTCCAACCTACATCAATCATATAGGCCTTTACTATATGTTCTATCATTTCCTAATGGAGAGGATGGGTGGCATCCATATATACCACAAACTCACAATGGGCAGCAATTTTCTACACAAAAACAATACTACACTTTTAGGTTGCAGATTAGGAGTGACACCACATATTTCCTTTTACATGGAGGATGATTGTTTCAGTAGTACATTGTTGATTCCTACAGTACTATGGAGGAGTTGAGTTATTATGGTTTAGAAACAATCAGAGATCAATTTGTGCAAAAGTGTATCAAGGCCTTGCAGATATGGTTGCTTCTAGTGACAATGCGCATGGGGTCATGGGTGTTAATGATGGAAGAAGAATTGTGTTGCCTTCATCTTTTGTGGGGGGACCTCGGTACGTGCACCAACTCTATCAAGATTCCATGGCAATTGTACATAAGAGAGGAAATCCTAATCTATTCATAACTTTCACATCCAACTCAAGGTGGAAGGAAATAGAAGATGCATTAATTCCAGGACAGACTGCTTCTAATCATCCTGACTTGACTACACGTGTCTTTTATCATAAATTCAAAGATTTGATGGACTTGCTTCTAGAAGCACTATCTTTGGAAAGGTTGTTGGACATGTTTGTGTGATAGAATTTTAGAAGAGAGGTCTTTCCCATGCTCATATCTTACTGATTCTTGCATCCGAATATAAGCCGACAGAGATGTGGCCTTATGATAGAATGGTTTGTGCTAAACTTCTATATAAAAATTTATTTCTTGATTTGTATGATGTTGTGAGTCGTTGCAATGTTCATGGTCCATGTGGCACATTGGATCCAAATGATCCATGCATGGTAGATCAAAGATGTAGATTCAAATACCCACGCGAGTTTTGTGAATCTACTTCTATTGATGGTGATGGATATCCAAGGTATATGCGGCGAGATGATGGTCAATAAGTGGTTCAAAAGTAAGAGAGGCTTGATAAAAAATGGATTGTTCCCTATAATCCATTGTTGTCTCTAAGATATAAAGCTCACATGAATGTAGAGATATGCTCAACCATCTTAGCAGTGAAGTATCTCTATAAGTATGTGTACAAAGGACATGATAGGGCCACAGTTGTGCTCCAAGATGGAGAAGGTTTTCTTGATGAATTCAAGAGTTATTTAGATGCACGCTATGTATCCGCATCGGAGGCAATTTGGAGAATTTTTGGATTCTCATTGCATGAGAAAAAGCCTGATATACTGTGTTTTCGATTGCATCTCCCACAACAGAATATGGTTGCTTTTGGAGACTCTACTGACATATCCAATTTGGTGAATAATGATGATAATAGGAAGAAAACACTTACATAGTGGTTTGTAACATATCAAAAATATCCAGAAGCAAATGATTTATTGTATATAGATTTTCCCTCCGAATGGGTTTGGAGCCCCACTAATAAAGTGTGGTTACATATAGGCAAAGAGGTGATACTATTGGGAGAATGTACAATGTTGTTCCCAATGCTGGTGATCTTTATTATTTGAGGAGCTTCTCACTTTCAATGAGAAAACCTATGCCACTTTCAAAGAAGCGTGCAATGCCAAGGGTTTGCTACAAAATGATGATGAATGGTTTATGTGCTTGCAAGAGGCATCCTGTAAAAGTACCGGCTTGCAATTACGACAACTATTTGTTGTGATGTTGGTATTTTATGATCCATTATGTCCAGGTACATTGTGGCACCAATTCTCCTTGGAGCTTTCTGAGGATTATGTTTATAATTTTCATGAATGTACAAGTGATGACGGTGTATGTCATGAGATAGCTAAGAATCAAGCATTATGTAACTTGGAGTCTCTGCTTCAATCATATGGGAAACGACTTTGTGACTACTCTGGGATGCCCGGAGTAGACCGTTCTGTATTATCTGTATGTGGGAGTGGTTTGATATACAAGAGGGGATGTTCAATGCAAACAAGAAAACGACTTTAGCCATTCGTAAGAATATTTGAATTGTGGACAAAGAGCTTCTTATATATAATGAAATCATGCAAGGAGTTGACTCATCACATGGGACAATTTTTTTCTTGGATGGACATGGTGGGACTGTGAAGACTTTTCTCTATAATCCACTACTTTTTCATGGAACATGGTCAATAGAACATCTCTTTAGCATGTGCATCCTTGGGAATTTCAGCTTTACTTCTTACCAATGGACGTACAACACATTCGAGATTTAAGATACCAATCGAAGTGCATTTTGAATCAACATGCAACATCAAGGTAAATAGTCAACTTGTAGAGATTTTGAGATTAGCCTCATTGACCATATGGGATGAGGCTCCCATGGTCCATTGTTATGCTTTTGAGGCCTTGGATAGGACTTTGAGAGATGTTATTCAAAGTGATGCATTGATTGGGGGAAAAATGTTTCTCCTTGGGGGTGATTTTAGACAAATTTTGACAGTTGTGCCCAAAGGAAGTCAACTAGATATTGTTGATGCCTCTTTGCGCCGATCTTATGTATGGAAACATGTGAAGACTCTGAAGCTAATAGAGAATATGCGTGTACCTTATTGTTCCAATGACTTGGTTGAGAGAGACTTTGCAAAATGGGTATTAGACATTGGCAATGGGAATGTATGTCATGGGTATTTACTTGGATATTGTAGCATTTCCAAGTAGTATGATACTCAAAGATAACAATGTTCAAGGCCTAATTCACAGTATATATGGTGACTTACAAAATGTCCAAAGACATGGAAGCTTCTTTAGGGACAAAGGTATTCTTGCACCATGCAAGAAGGATGTTTCCAGAATCAATGAATTGGCTATGCGTAAAAAGAGAGGACTTGACAAAAAATACTTATGTGCAGATTCTCTTTGTACATCAGATTGTAATGGTGGGTTATTATATCTGAAAGAGGTTTTGAACTCATTGGATCTTGGTGGTGGCTTCCCACCACACTGCTTGTACCTCTGAAAGAGAATGCTCCAATCATGCTCCTTCTCAACCTGGATCCAAGGTGTGGTTTATGCAATGGGACAAGATTGATATGTATGAATTTTTATTATAGGGCCATTGAGGCGGAATTAATTACAGGTTCTCATGTTGGAGACAATGTGTTCATACCAAAGATCGACTTTATCATAGGAGGTTCTCAAGGATTACCTTTTGAAATGAAGCGTAGAAAATTTCTTGTGAGACCTGCATTCAGAATGACCATCAACAAGGCACAAGGTCAAACAATTGGATTCTTAGGTTTATACCTTGCTATACCTATTTTTACTCATGGTCAGCTCTATGTAGAAATGTCTCGCGTGCATTCTTCTATTGCCATAAATATATTGATGGATGGTAGTCAAACATTGATAGAAAATTCAAATGCAAATCCAATGGATTGAAGCCCTACAAAGAAGTGCTAGAGGTCAAAAATGTTTAAGGTATCATACTATCTTTCATCCATGCATTTCTCTTCGTCATTAACTTTTTGTTAAATGAAGTTTTATATTAATCCTACTTTTTGTTATTGTTTATAGATGGCCAGTCAATCTACATTCAAATACACAATGGATAGGGTATCTGAATATATTCAAGGTAATTTGTTGAAACTTTACAAAAAAATGAGCCTCACATGTTTTCAATGTTTGAATGAGTAAAGCATACTAACCGTGTTGTATGAAGCATAGATCCACTTTTTTGGAGGGGACCCATACCTCCAAATGATGATGTCCATATCTTAGATGACTTTGATGTAATAAGGTATGGCTTTTGAGTTATTATTATTTATGTCTTGAAATAGATTTGGATTATTCTTAACATACTCTTTCTTCTTTGTAGAAAACACTATTATTTAGTCCATCTATTGGTAGGTCTATATGAGTCCACGTGGTATTTAGTACTCATAGGATACTATCATGTTTCCTTAGAGCTAGATGAGGCAGCAGAATGGGGTCATGTCTCTCTTAGAGAGATAGAGTATCAACGACCCATAAATGCAATACCTTCCTTTGGATTTGAAGCAGAGGATTAAAAAGTGAGAATAAATGTTTTCAATGATACTTCAATGCGTCTTGGACGAAGTGTGCAATACATTGGGCCCTAGGTGTTACGGGTGCAATCCCATTTCTATTGCAAGCTTCACTTTAAACCTAAATGATGCCTTCTACAATGGGTTTGGTTTGATGGTGATCTCTTTTGGGCTTGGGATTTCTTATGTTTTATCCCTTATGTTTCTGATGATTACTCTCTTATCAAGAAGCCTCTTTTTTGTAAAAAAACTATTGTCTCCTATTTGGAATGAAAACCATGTTGCACTCTTTGTGTGTGTGTGAACCATGAAAACAACTAACTAAGATCATACAAGTACAACTTATGAATACCATGTGTGTCATGATAAGAGAAAGCGAGACCCGCCAGTAGGAGGGTCATGTGAGCTAGTAAGCTCTTAAAGGAGTGTGGGAATTGAAGTGGGAGCACAACGCTGTAGTTGGCTCATTGCTCAAAGGTAGAACGAGAGAGACAAAAAAAGGGTCTCTTTATTTATCTAGGAGGTATTCCCACCTACACTCTCTTGTGCGCTCTCTCTTATTCCTCCTCACACAATTACAATAACACACACACTGTTAGCAAGTCGCCACGATGGACGTCTATAGCATAGTTTTCCGTCACTAACACAATGTCAATACTTGGGGAAGAGACTCGGATGAGGCATGCAAACTCTTTAAGGGTGTCAACCTTGAGAAGTGAACCAACAAAAAAAATCTAACTCTAACACATGCAAATCTCTCGCTCTCAGTTCCAGGAGTTTACTTATGTCCTACATCACCAGCTTAGTCATCAACCTATTTTGGCACTTGAACAGAGTCCAAATGCTACCAAACTTTAGGAGGAGGTTGAGGACACTTGGGGACACTAACCTACCAAGTTTGGTTGCTTTTTGATGAGGTGACAAAATCCAAATATATCATAATTTAGCTCTCAAAAATTGCAACAGAAAAGATTGCCCTAGGGTCTAGCAACACTCTCCTCTAGTTTTAACATCAAAAAATACTCATTACCTGACTCAAATCAGGAGATTTAGCCTTCTAATGCATAGTAAAAGCTCAGAATAGAATCAACAATGAGCATACTCTAATGAAAGAGCAATCAAGAAACATATTGCAAGTTATAAACGGCAATGCGATCATATCGTGCCCCTAGTTCTCTACTACTTCATCATGTGTGATCATTAGAAGCACAGGACTCTAGTACCTTGAGTTCGTACTGCATATATTCTTTGTCAGAGGCTTGGGGGGTTCACCGTTCAGTACCCCTATATAACGTGCATTCGTGGGGTATTAAAGAAACCCCTCTTTTAACATATTTGAATGAATAAAATGACCCCTTATTTTAGGATTTTTTTCAAAAATTGAATATAAAAACCACTTATTTTAATGTATCTCTGTTAAATTGCTTAATTTTTTTGCTTTTAAAAACCCCTCCTTTTGAACTCACGGTATACATTAACATGATTAAATAGTGCACCACCCGAGGTGAGAGGGACCACACACTTTTAAGATCCACCTCTAAATTTCCTCTCGGGCTTTTTCTTGATCTTCTTTATCATATGTATCTTCAAATTCATGTAATCATGCTTTTGTAGAAGTGCTAGGCATCTCTACAAAAGGAAGATCCATGGTCCTCTATTCTTGCTTGGATGTCTGAGGAACTTTTATTGTGGTTGGTTGGGTTTCATGGCACTAATGGCATATTATTTATGCTGTAAAGCCATAACATGTGCAGAGATTTGAGAAGCCAGCTCTTTTGCCTTTGCCAAATGTTCCTATAGCAGTGCAATCTCATCTTCTTTTTGCTTTTGAATGGCCTTATGCCATGTTGTCATTATTTTCCTGTTATATTTTTCTTGAGCAAGGGCCGTCTTGAGATCCTTCAACTCTTGTATTGATGAGTGCGGATTTTCTAAAGTAGAAGCAGGGGCTAGGGTGTCTTGCATTTCTAGGAGTTTTGTAACTGTTTTGCTGACAACCCCATAGGATTCCCCAAGTTTCACGTTCTTTTGCCTCTCTTTTTCCATCTCTTCTTCTAAGTGTTTCTACTCTGCTTGTAAATTTGTGTTACCCTCATTGAAGGCTTGAGCCTCTCGGTAGAAATGAGAAACATTTTCCTACTCCCTTTGTAGCTCAGCTTGAAGCTCTAGTTGGTTACCTTGTAAATCTTCAATCTTTTGTTGTAGCTCTTGATTGACTTTGAGTACTTTAGCTACTTCTCCCTTGGTGTTTTCCATCTCTACTTCTCGTAGGTTTTGGAGTGATCCTTGACATTGTAAATATAGCTTGATTTTCTCTTGATGGCAATCAAGAGAAAATTGATGGCATTGATGGCCATCAATGTCAAAAGAGTCTATCAATTGATGACCATCAAGAGAAAATCAAGCTATATTTACATTGATGGCCATCAATGTCAAAAGAGTCTATCAATTGTCTTCCTTTTTTATTATACCCCATGAGCGTGGCAACCTCACCTTTGGTCGTGTCTTTTGAGATTGGCTAAAGGTGTCAGCTTTTGTCTTGTCTTTCACCTCCGCTTCCTTGTCCTTATCACTTTTTCCTTGAAGTAATGGAGGATCCTGATCTATATCCTTGTCTTTAGCATCATCCACCTATTGATTTGTGGGTAGTGCTAACAACACTTGGTTTGCTATTTGCCTTGGCACCTCTATTGTTTGGTCAACCTTGCGTTTATCAATTTCTTGGTCAGCTGATTCTTGAGTAAGAGGAGATGTGCGTGGTTGGTCGATTCGCTGTTGATGGAATGCTTTTGGTATGGAATTCCAAAGGATCTACACCAATCTACACCATCCTCTTCTCATGTCTCTTTCTGTTTAGTGTGAGTCATGTCAGGCCCTTAGACTTGGTAAATTCATTGGATGATTCAAGATCATCGACGCGTTTTCACTTGGACTCTTGTTGTTCCCTTTTCTTTGCTTTAGGTTTGACCTCCTCCCTAATTCTGTGCTGCATTTTGGTGGCAGCTTCTAAATCTGCTTTAGCCACTTGTCTTTTGTATTTCTTGATTTTCTCAAGTCGTTCTTCTTTTCTTTGCTCAAGCGGTTTATCCTGGTTACCTTCTCCTTTATCGTCCGCATCAACTCTGAGCTTTGTCTTTTCTTCTGTTGCCTTTCTGTGGAGCTCCTCTCTTAGTTCTTGAGATTTTTCCATGGACCTTCGCACTTGAGAAATCAAAATGGGATTTGTATGCTCACCTGGTCTTCTTTTGAGTTGAACCTTGCTGATTGTAAAGTCTTCTTTTTCTTCTTCCTCCTTTTCCTTGTCATCTGGTGACTTGTATTCAAAAGGTGTATCCTCCCTCAAATTCTTTGTCCTTGAGCTTTTCCCAATTGATTTCTTCTTCAAAGGTTGTAGTGCAGAGGGGCCCACCTTAGTGAAGAGGTTGTAGGGCCCACCTTAGTTTAACATCTTTCTTTGACTTATGGATCAACTTTAATTGCATCTCTACAAGTGGCAACTCATCAATCATGCTCTAATGCTTGATAGGAAATCCTTGTCAACACTGGACCACCATTCAAGTATTTCTTGTTCTTGTCACTGTTATTTAGGTTTGCCTCCACTAGATTCTCTAGAATATACTAGGTGCCTAGATCACACTTTATGGTTCTTTGCTTGTATAACCCTATTGCCATTACCACCACAATGTGAAGGTTGGGCTCAATGTAACTTGGAAGATTTTATACTTTGAGGTGTTGAGAAATCAGCCACAATGGCAACTCTATCTCTGAATACACTAGGTCTTTGTAGGTGAACTTGTGCCCTTGGTGCTTCACAAAATCTTTGTCTTTAGGAGCAAATTATGGTTGGTGGCAAATGCAATGCCTGATTTATCACATCCAACGTGATTCAGAATTTGACTTTAGCTCCATCTTTGTCCATCGATATGGCCTCCCTCTTGTATTGGATCAAGGACATCATCTCATGGGTCCTCTAGAAGTCAGAAAAAGGTGTCCATCTAAAGGTATCTTGATCCCTCAATCACTTATTGCTGTCTATGTAGATTCCAAAGATCCTTAGGGAATATGGTTGTCTTTACCTTAGTACCATTAGGTGTTTCAAACCTTCTACTGAAGATATTTGTTGGAATTTGTGTGAGCTCCTCATTTGCTATGTGTGCCTTCTCATTTGATGTAATCTCTTTAACCTGGTAGGGTGGGGCTTCCCAGTACTTATTGGGTCATTTACAAGGCATTTTGTGATCAAAGAATCCAAATATTAGCTCTAGAAGTTGGCCTACAAGTTGTTGAGAAAAGTCAAAAACCGCAAAATTTGATCATAAACTGAAAAATGAGTAGAACTTCACCCAAACAAGCCCAATTTGGTCTGAAATTCACCAATGTATCTAGGCTAGCTATATGCACTAGGGAAAATTGTTATTTGGCTCAGGGGGTCATGGATGGCAATCTATGTGCAGTAACATTTTGGAGGTCTGGTGATACCATCTCATTGAGCATGAGTTGGGAGGATTATGGTTCACTTCTTTTTGGATTTGGATCACTGGTTGAGATTCTATGCCAATTTTTGGAATTTTTATCAAGCTTAGAGATTTTTGTCATTTTTGCAAGGATGTTGAAATTCAAATGACAGTTAGGTTATCCTTGATTTTTGGGATCAAGTGGTGCGGCTTCAAGGGGTCATGGATCGCGATCCATGTTGGGAAACATTATGGGATGAAACTTTGGGCACTTGTATCTATAGTCTATCCTAACACTTTGGTGAAGTTCTTCTCAATTTTGTACAATTTTATCTCTTATTTTTTGAGTTCTCCAAGTTATGGCCTGATTTGGTTCGACTTTTCCATAAGTGTTTTTGGTTGGCATCTTTGATCTCTGTTGATGGTCAGTCTACTTGACATTTTCCCAATATGATAATTTGGGGTTGAAGAAGTTCTCAATTCCAAGCTATTTGTTGAATTTCATCTTAATTGAAGTTTTTGTGGACTTTCCAAGCCTTCTAAGAAGTTTGATTGGTTTTGCAAGCATTTCTTAGCATTCTTTAAGTTACAACAAGTTCACAATTCCATTGGGTTTCAAAACTCTGTTCAAGACCACTTGCGCTTTGAACTCATAAATCTTTAATTCTAACAATTGAACCCATTGACATGTCAAACACTAAAAAGTTTCCATATTTCACAACCATTGGCCATTGGATACATTTTGAACTCAATCTTTGCCAAATCTTCTCCAAGGGGTCATGGATCACGATCCATGATCTGACACCATTTTGGACCAAATTTTGGAATTAGATTCTTGACATGTTTCATAAGCTCATGGTCCATCTTTTATTGAGATTAGTCAAGTTTTTGAGCTATGGGTAATCATGGCTCTTTGGAGACTGAAATCCCAATTTTTTCTTGGATTTTTGTGATTTCCATGACCATTTTATCCCATATTTAAAGGGTACACTCCCCAAGGCGTGATCAAAATTTTTTATTTAAAAATTCCAAGTTCGAGGTCATGGATCACGATCCATGGTCAACAATATTTTTTATCTGTCATCACGGAATTTCTTAAGAGCTTTCACTACCAAACTCTAGCATCACTTTTTTGTTTTTGCAAAACTAGGGTGGGGTCATGGATTGCAATCCATGTTCCACCACCCCTCCTGCCACCTGTGATTGCACAACTTGATTTTGCCCATTGAGTGGAGTCCCTGGGTGAAGAAGTTATTGAATCTAGACCTCTTTTGACTTTCCAAAAGTCCCTTGACACCTCCCTCAATTTTTGACTTGGTCTTGATTGATTATGTTTTTGTGATTGTTTTTGGGTATTTTGGATCATACACAATTGTTCTAGTATTGATAAGATGCATACATGTTAAGTCTTGTGTAGTACAAGTGACTCGAGTGTCTATACTAGACAAAAATGTGGCAAGAAGCTCTAGGTCACAAATCTCTCTCTCTCTCTCTCTCTCTCTCTCTCTCTCTCTCTCTCTCTCTCTCTCTCTCTCTCTCTCTACAATGTTTGGCTAACAATGAGGTTAACCTTGCCCTATTTGCCTATATGTGCTTGGTGCGTCCTAAATGTAGTTTGCATACTTACCTTACTTGCCTACATTTTTTGTGCCATACAACCTGTGGTTTTAACCGCTCATCAATTGGAAATTTAGTCCTGATTTGCAATTCTGTTCAGTTTGAAGTTAGCCCGAAATTTGATTTGTGCCAAATCTTTCCATGTTTGGCATGCTCAAAGCTCTTGCTTTGTAGATTCAATGTTGTTTTTAGAACTTGAATCGGAGATTCATGGATTTATTTATTAATTGTTGATCATTATCATGTTAAAAATGAAAGAAAACTATAAAAGAATATTATTATTTGACCAAAAAACCGGACAAAATTATTTCTCACTCTTGTATGTACGGGATATGTACACACTTTCACTCAGCCTGTTGAAATTTGTCCATATGGATCGATACTTTGCCAAATAAGAGTAGAATTTTACTAAAAACTTTCAAAAATGAAAACAATTAAAGCATAAAACACACTTTATACACTCTACATACAAGCTCTCATCATCTTGCAATGTGTTGCATCAGCTATTGCAGCCAGTGTTGTTACTCCATTGTTCCCATTTTGAGTCATCCCAAATGAAGGGTTTGTACATTGTGAATGGGCGATAACAACATGCTTATGAATGGTTGTGTATTGTGGACCTATCATGCTTAGAGAATAGATGCAATGGGGAACATCATGTTGTGCAAGCTGTGAGTTCTAAACCAATTGTTTTATGGTTTTTGCTATTAAGGTTTCTTGATTTTTACATCATCCGAACAATAGTAGTTGAAGATGAGCTACTTGTTCCAAAACGGTTGGTTTGTTTGGTTGTTTGGGTAATGGCATAATGTCCACTCTATGATTATGTCACATTTAAGGATCCATTTAAGTTTTGGTTTTGGAGACTGCGGCATGGTTTGTGTAGTTGGTGACTTTGGTCTCCATTCCCATGTGACATTATTTGGCATGTTTTTCTTGTAGATATTTTCTGTTGGAAGCATTTGTAATCTTGCGGTCCACTTGTAGTGTTGATTGAAATGGTTTTCGTGGTACTTCGAAGCTTTACTAGCTCTAACACTGGGCAATTTGTCGTACTTTGTGTTGAAAGATTGTTTAGCTAGCATTGTTTTTGGAATCCATACCTGTTTTGGTTTTGATTCTGAAATTGATTTCTAGATCCATGCTTTTTTACCCGTCATTGCATTTAGTATCATGTATGTTTATTGTAGAAGCAAGCTGTTCCACTTGAATTTGTTTGTTCACCCCAAACGCGGTCCATTTTCACAAATGGCGTGACATAAAACTGATCCTTGCAATAATAATGAAATGCATCCTCCTTCCAATTTGGAACAGCTTTGTAAGTTTGCATCCATGAAACTCCCAAGATGATGCGTTTGTTGAGATTTGTATTAGCCATAATATGGAACATATGTGGATAGTGGTTTCCGTCAACATTATGGTTTCCTTGTTGGCCACTTTTAGTTCAATTTTGGTTGTTTCAATCATGTACTCGGATAGTTTTAGGTATGTTGAATATTGCATAGCATTGACATGTGCTCTAGTATTTACAAGCGCTCTTTCTATTGTGCCATCAGTTATTTTGACATTGATTTGAACATCCATTTCACCAAGCCAAGTTTTTTTGTCTTGAACTACTGCAATAAGAGGTGGTGGGTGTTTTTTATTCTTTCTCTTCAAACACCGTAATTTTGCTTTATGTTATGCTTGATCTTTAATAGCTTGAACTTTACTTTGTCGCCCCTTAGCTAATTGTATCCTTTCCAACATGTCCACTATGAGAGGTTGGTGATAACTTTTAAGTCTGCAACCATTTATCCAATTAAATATCACCTCTTTCTCTAATGTTGTGAGTTGGATGGCTCCACTTGTTGGCAAGATATATGGTTGATCACAAAGGGACCGTTACCCTGGTGTTTAAGTTTCTTAGAATGTTTCTTAAGGGTATAGACTAAACGTTGTCACCTTTTTGAATTCCTTGTTGGTCATGGAACTATTTCAACTGGCGTTTGTACAGATACATAGCTACATCGACATGAAGTCTGGTTTTGTCTAATTGGATTAGTTGTTCCAATCTATCTAAGAGCTCATGTCTCGTCCACTCCACGTTTTGAGCTACACATATTGTAGAAATCAAGAACTTTACCAATAGTATAGCATTTATTCCAAACACTAAATTGAAAGGAGTTGTATTTTGTGGTTTTTAATATGCTACCCGATATGCCCCTATGGATGAATGTAGTTTCAATTTGCAATCCACTCTATATTCGCTGACAATCTTTGTGAGCACTATGCACAAGAAATTGTTGGTACTCTGAGCCTCTCCATTAGCCTCAGGGTGACATAAAATGAATGACCATAAATTCATGTGACAAAAATTCAATCATGTCATTGAGGAAATGTGTCCCTTGATCACTCACAATTTCAATCGGAAGGCCATAGCACGTGCAAATGTTTTCGTACAAGAATTGTGCTATGGTGCAAGCATCATTCCTTTGGGTAGCCTTGGCTTCGATCCACTTGGTCAGATAATCCATTGCCATTATAATGTATTGAGTATACGTTCTACATGCCAGTCCAGAGATAGGCCCCACAAAGTCTAATCCTTACTTGGAAAAAGCGGGTGCTCCCATCATTGGTCTCAATGGCATGCCATCTTGTCGTGTTAGTACTTTATATGTTGGCATGGGTCACAATGTTGTTCCCATGAAGGCTTGTACCTCTCTTCTCTAACTTTTTTTAGTGACTTGTGGAAGAGAAACAATCACTTGTATCTTTTCAAGATCAGTAGAGATACCATTTTTGGACATAATATGTTCCATAATCTTGCCTTGTCTTTTTATGAAAACACACTTTTTAGGGTTTAGGCATATACGATATGTCTTGCATTTCTCAAAGACTTACTTTAGGTGCTCAACATGTTCACTTTTGTGAATAGAATCACACACAAGTCATCCATATAAATCTCTAATGATTGTCTCAAATATTGAAGCCATGACTCACTAGTCTTTGGAATATGGTAGGCACATTTGTGAGACCAATATGCAAAAATGTCCCATTATGTAGAAAAGGTAGTTTTGTGTTGATCCTCTACTTTGATTTGTGAGTTGATTATAGCTTGAAAAGCCATCTAGAAAGATGTAAGCTTATTTTCCAAAAGCTCTTTTAATCACATGATCTGTGATGGGAAAGGGATAGTTGTCTCTGATTGTATGAGTGTTGACCTGCTTGAGATTTACACACACTCGTACTTTAATATTCTTTTTAGACACCACACCAATTGGTGACACCCACTCCATGTGTTCGTTCTCATAGATGAATTCTGCCTCTTTCAGTTTGTCTATCTCATCCTTATTTTTTTCACAAAAAATTCATTGTATGTGTATGGGTGCTAGTGAACAAGGTAGAAGACTATTGTGAAGGTGACGAAGGAAATACGACCTTGCTAGTGGAGTAAAAGGATCTAAAATTGGTAGCAATATTGGATAGTGGAGCCAAAATTTCTATAGACACCAAAACAATGTGGGAAAATTGGGAAAAACTTGCTCTCAAGAAAACTAGAATGAAACTTCAATTAGCGGATGGGTACCTAGAGAGACCAATTGGCATTTTGAAGAAAATCATAGTAACCTCTTGGGGAATTGCATATGAACACACATTCGCTATTATGAATTTTGATGAGAGCAGCAATTTTGATATCCTGCTGGGAAAACCGTACATGCGTCAACTCAAAATGGTACAAGATTGGGGCTACGATTATATCTACCTAAGAAACAAAGATGTCATACAAAGATTAGTGTCACGGACCATAGTTATAGAGATGTGGAATGAACCTTGGGAGAGGAACTAAACTCCACAACTGACCAAGAGGGAGAAATACCTGCTTGGCTACAAAACAAACCTCACAATTAGACATGTGGAGCTTCTGAGGGCGGTAATTTGAAAAAAGAGGATTGCATTCATGATAGGTCAATACAAGACGAGGCATATGTACCAGAGTCTTTTCCAAAAGAGAGGTTTTAATCTTTTGGATGGTAGCAGATACTCGCTACTCTTAATGTGTGCGTGAATGAAGTGACCCTGACCAAATTCTATGATGAGGAAGGATAAGATATTATTCTATTCAAGATGATGAGTGTCAGCCTAAGTCGAAAATGAGAATTGGAAATCCCTGAGAGAGCGGTTGCAGATTGTTGATGCATAAAGTAGATGAGATCTCGGTAAGGGACCTTGACCAAAGTGATGAGGAAGCATTCCAGAACTCCATGGATAAGCTTTTAGAAGACAACACGAACAACGAGCTTTCTAGTAGTTCAGACCAAGACATCAAACGGAAGGATTGATAAGTGAGCTACTATGATTTTCAAAATCAAAATCCTCGAAGACAGCCTAGATATCTGAATAAACACATGAACAAATGAAATAAGACAAAAGAATATTCAGTACCTCTTTTAACCAACAAAATTCAGTATTTAAGGTTGGTTGAAGCAATTGATTGCCTTAAAGATGGGATATCGAAAGGGGTACATGAAACCTGACTCGACCAAAACAAAATTGAAGAAGAAGAACAAACAAAAGCCACGTACAGAGAGTATTTATAAAAAGGCCATAAAGTTGTTCAAAGATGATCGCAAACACAAAGACAATGAGTTGAAACGAAAGAAGTTTGGGCAGAGACAGAGTTGGAAACTGATGAGATGAATCAAACGATGATAAGTTTGATGCACCTTCCCACTACAAAAATTATACTATTTAGGATAGAAAAATTGTAGTGCAGAATCCCAAATGAGATCCAAAAGAGCCTAGAACTTCATATGATGGGCCTGAAAAAGTCAAATGCATAAAATTAGCAGAACCAAGTGAGGCACCTAAACCGACATACATTTCCACAGATCTTACGGAAGAAGAAGAGCGAATTCTGATAGATACACTCAAGTGGTATAAAGATGTGTTTGCTTGGTCATACAAAGATCTGAAGGGGATAGATCCAAAGATCTATTAGCACACCATACCATTCAAAAGTGATGCCAGACCATGTAGACAACGTCCTTATACATACAATGAGACTTTTGCCAAGAAAATTAAGGAGGAGATATACAAACTGAAGGATATGGAGTTTATCAACGAGATTGAACACACCGATTGGGTATCCCCGATTGTGGTAGTACCCAAAAATAATGGCAAATTGCATGTTTGTGTAAACCTCAAATGGGTAAATAATTCCACCATCACGGACATCTATCCACCACCAATAACATATCATGTTATTGAGAGAGTTGCGGGGAAGGAGGCCTACAGTTTTCTAGATGGGTTCTCAGGCTACAAGCAGTTAACCATAAAAGCAGAAGATCAGCATAAGATGTCTTTTGCAACAAAGTGGAGCATATTTGCATACAGGGTAATGCCTTTTGGCCTGACCAATGCACTTGCCACTTTTCAAAGACTAATGATTCATGCATTCAAGGAATATCTCAGACAATTTTTAGAGATTTACATGGATGATGTTTGTGTTCATTCTCATATGAGAAGTGATCACATAACGTATCTAGAGAAAGTCTTTGAAAGATGCAAAACTTATCATATTTTCTTAAACCCAGAAAAATGTGTCTTCATGGAAAGACAAGGTAAAATTTTGGGCCACATTATGTCCAAAAATGGGATTTCCACGAATCAAGAAAAGATACAAATTATTGCCACACTACCGAGACCAACAAAAATAAAATAAGTGTAGGCATTTATGGGTCATTGCAAGTACTATAGGTGCTTCATATACATGTATGGTGTAATAGCTAAGTTGTTGTATGCCCTCATTGCTCAATTTGAATGGAAAAAAGAATGTGAGTTAGCTTTTCACAAATTGAAGCAGGGATTAATCTCTGCTCCAATTTTGCAAGCCCGTGACTGGAGCAAGATCTTTCAGGTTCATGTTGATGTATCCGCCTATGCCATATGATGTATATTAGTCCAACCAAGAGAGAAGAAAATGGATTTCCTCATTTGTTACTCTAGTAGGAAGTTGAACAACGCAGAGAAAATTTTACCATTACGAAAAGAGAAGGTCTAGGAATGATATATGCTTTCTTGCAAAAAAAACTTCTTTCTTCGTAGGTCTGGCAAAAAAACCTTGTAACACTGGAAGGATTCTTTGCTGGTTTATATTATTGCTTGAATTTGATTTCACAATAGTCATCTTTTTAGACTATTCCATGGAAGCACTTGAAGGTATTGATGATGATCTTTCAGATTCGTACCTATTTAATATTGAAATAGTTTTGAGACGGATTGAAGAGGTCATCCCTCTACTCACAATCAGATCATTACAGTTAGAAAGACAACCATCAATCATTCATCGAATAAGAAATCTCCAGCTTTTAGCCGGACGACTGTACAAGCACGGTAAGGATGGGATTTTGAGACTATGTGTACAGTCGGATGAATACAAATACTACCTCAAACAGGCTTATATACAAAATACGAGGTTTCAAAATGGATAAATGCAAACATACAAAGGACTAAAGAGACTAGGAGTCTACTAGCAAAACAGCTTCCATACTTATGTAAAATCATGTAATAGATGTACAAAGCGACCTCTAGTGGAACATGGTACCCTGTTTTGAGTAGTACAAGCACCCAAATGAAGTACGACACAGAATGGAGTACTTAAGAAACAAGACCTTCCCAAAGGGATGGGGTAAGGGCAGAATGAGAACTATAGCAGAAGAAGAAAAACATTATCTACTAATTGCAAACCAACTGTACAGGCAAGGAAAAGACAAACAATTACGACTGTGTGCTATGAAAAGCAAATATTTCTCTATCCTAGAACAAGCACACTCGGGCCAGCCAGGGGGGACATTTCTCTATGGATAAAACTGCAAAGCTAGTACTTCACACAGGCATATGGTGGCCAGCCCTGATTAGGGATGCAAGGGCCTATGTTAAAGTATGTGATAAATGTTAAAGCACAAAACCACCACTATGGAAAGTTGAAATTAATTATGATAAATGATGGGAGTACGAGCTTTTTCCAAATGGGGCATTGACTTTATTGGTCCCATCATACCTCTTGCATATAGGTCGCACACACAATACATCATAGTAGCAACACATTACATGACCAAATGGATGGAAGCAAAGGCAACACAGAAAAACAATGCAAGGACTATAACTCAATTCCTTTTTGAACATATCTTTACCAGATACGGTCTACCCGTTGAAATAGTGAGTGATATAGGAACACACTTTTTGAGCAACATCATTGAAAGCTTACTTAAAGAATTCATGGTGATCCATCGCAAATCAGCACCCTATCACCCACAAGTTAATGGGAAAGCCAAGAGTACCAATAAAATCCTATGCACTGCAGTGCTCACCAAAATAGTCAGCGACTCAAGAAATGATTGGGATCAGAAGCTACACACTGCATTATGGGCTTACATGAGGGTAACTTTTAAAACTACCATTGTTACCACTCCTTTTAACCTTGTGTTTGGGATTAATAGAATTCTACCCATGAAATTCTTAATTCAAACATTACAGGTCACAACACAATTAGATGGACAGGCTATTGGAGAGACTAGACACCGTAGAGCAATTAGATGAAACCAGAGTGAGAGTAGTAGTCGGGATATATGCTCCAGAAAGACAAATGAAAGCTTTCCATGATCAACATGTGATTAGCAAGGAGTTCTAAAAAGGGGATTATGTTTAAGTGTAAACCCTAAAACAACACTCCAAAAAACTCAAAAAGCGAGGGATGGGGCCTTTTGTAATACATGATATATCACAAAGTTGGCAGGTGAGGAGATGCCTAATTGGATGAGTGGTTGCAGAGTAAATAAATATCTTCTTCTACTGACACCAAAAGAACTCCAAACAATACATGCAATAGATCAACCCAAAAGTCAAGTCCATCACATTCAGGAATAGGCACAGCAAGAAGCCAAAATCAAAATATTAAAGAGGAAGGAGCGTGAAAACCTTTAGAGATGTGACCAACAGAACAATTGTACCAATTCCCTTCCCATAGCATCCATACAAACAGAGTTTACATGGCTTGGTGGCATAGATTTATGCATTATGTTGCAACTTGCTTTCGAAACCATGCCGGTGAGAACCATACCCTAAGGAAGGGAGGGTTTGTTACTAACAACAAGGATAAAAAGAACAAAAAAAGGTCTTTACCATTCACCATACCCCCCCCCCCCCCCAAGGTTAACCACCGGTAGGGCGCCGCCAGTTTGGCCACACCCCTCCATTATCACCACAAGATGATCTCTCTCTCTTACTGCCTGGCCCCGCCCATATTCTCTCTCTCCCACTTTGCTGTTGCATCATCCGGCCCGGTAGGTGCCTTTGGTATCTCTGTCACACTTCATCCCTGGCGGGCCGCCATAGATAATATTCTCTCTCTCTCTCTCTCTCTCTCTCTCTCTCTCTCTCTCTCTCTCTCTCTCTCTCTCTCTCTCTCTCTCTCTCTCTCTCTCTCTCTCTCTCTCTCTCTCTGCTTGTCCACACTCCAGCCATGGCGGGCCGTACCCCCACCTCCTCTCCTCCACATTTCCTTCGGCCCTAAGCACCCCCCCCCCTTTTTGGCGGACCATTAGCCTAAACACCCCCCTCCCCCTTATCTACACCTAGCTCTCCCACTCTTTCTTGGAAATAGCCACGGTGGGCCTTTGGGCAAGTATCACCTCACCCTTCCTCTATCTCTCTTACCCTCTCTCCCCTCTCCCCCCCCTATCTCCTCCCAACCCCTATCCTCTCACTCCCTCTCCTCCCTTGGTGGGAACCACCCTTGGCATTAACACCTCTCTCTCCCTCATTGACCAAGTTCCCCCCCCCCCCTCCGTCTCTTGTCACGCCCGCTATCGTTACCCCCCGCCTTCCCGGGCCTCGCACTCATCCAGTACGCCCGCGTGCCCCTTGCCTTCCACACCCTCCCTATCCCCTCTCCTCTCCCTCACCATCTCCCCCTCCACTCTCACTCTCTCTCCCTCGCTCTATCTCACCCGCAGGCGGCCCGGCTCCACTACCCGTCGCACACGCTCTCTATGCACACAACCGGTGCTGCTTTCATAGACACACACCCACACAACACACACACACACACACACACACACACACACACACACATACACACCCCTCACCATCCTCACCCCATCTTTGCGTCGCCCACTGCGAAGCCGAAAACCACCGAAAAAAGCTAAAATACATAAAATAATATATATATATATATATATATACATTATATACACACCACACCCCCGTTCCCACGCATGCTCGCGCACACACCCGTCTCCATATACATACTCACGCATCCATATATATACACACGACACGTGTATACGCATGCACTAAGAAAATATACAAAAAGAGGATCCTACGCCATCGTCATCAACAAAAGAAGGAGAACACCCAAAGCACGCGCCGCCCGACGACAAAAAGAAGAAATGTGACGAAGGCATGCCTCGGCTGACCCCGAAAAGAAGTACGCGCTACACCGATGCACCGACAACACACCATTCGCCGGCATCACACAACCACGATGCCATTTTCAGTAATTTGTAGGTTATGTTTATCATTTGTTCAATTTTCACCCAAGCCGTTGTAAAATTCCCACTTTGTAAATTCCCTCTCTCTAGGTGATGTTCACAAAGGCCCACCTAGAGATTCTCCTTTTTTCAATAAACTCCCAAAACAAAGCAAGAGTCAACCACACCAGGCCCACCACTTGCTGTGTCTCCCTGATTAGCTTACCCTAACCACACCGGGATTACCATAATCCAAGCAGTCAACACGTAGAAATTGGCACTGAGAGGTCACTATCGGGGGCGGGGGGGCAATTCATGAGAGGTCAGCACTTGGTAGAGTGTAGTGGGAAGAGTTGACACTATTGGAATCACGGGAAGGGGGCTTGTGTGTTGGTTTGCCTTGGGAATTGCACCATGTGCAAGGAGCCACGTCCACCTCTCAACTCCAACGGTGGATGCACACACGTACATCCTCTCTTGGTAGAAAGCTTTACAATCATTGAGTCGTCTTAGAGAACGCACCAAGCAGTTTGCACCATCTTTTCTCCCTACCTCTCTATCACCACGGTGTCCTGCCTTGCTGGATGGAAGATCATTATAAATAATGCAAAAGGAATTCTCCCTCACACCCTCGATGGTTTTCATCATTTGTCAATCTGTGTGTGTGTGTGTGTGTGTGTGTGTGTTTGTGTTTGTGTATGTGTGTGTGTTTTTGTGTATGTAAGTTTGTGGTGTTCACATCATCGTGGTGTGCGTCCTAGCCGCTCAAAGCTAGGTGGTGCCCCTTGTTCGCTTTACCGTGACAGGCTCGAGGCTTGCCATTCGGCCCCCGACGTTTTAGAGGCCGTCGGGGTTTGGGGTTCGCTTTGCTCCCGTCATTTGGTGCCCCCACGGAGGAGGGCTTTTTAAGACCATTCAGTTTACAATGCTGAAAGTCATGCACGCCATCAATTTTGGAGGAATGGCTGGAGGACGGAAGAAGAAGAGATGAAGGAGGCACTAGCCGCCTTCATTGAAGTACTACTGCTAGGCTACAGTGTCGTCAGTATTCAAGAGGTAAATTATCCATCTCGTGTTGATCGTTCTAACCAAAAATTGAGAGCACCAGGTAGGAGGTCGGTGTTGTGCCATCACTGTTGTCAACCAAGACACACTGTCAATGAGTGCCAGCAATGAAGGCAGCAAAGGGACTGAAATTGTCTACATCGACATTCATCGCGAAGAAGTCATTCACATTAAAGAAGGAGGAAAACGGTGAGGCTTCTTTTCCCAAAGAAACTGCAGTCAAAGTTATAACCTATATTCCAAAGTGGCCTAAGGGAGCTGCTCGAGCCAAAGGTAAGGAGAATCTAAGCCTATCTGGAAACACATGACCCTGAAGGGAGAAGCATCTGGCCAAGCAAGTGCTTCAAGCTCAGAAAGCCGGGTTGTACCCAGCTTGCCAAAGAGGAAGTCATCTGAAGCTAAGCAGAGGAAGGTCCCCTACTGATTTGCACGACGCATGCGAGTGCTACCAATCCACTTCGACAATCCCGAAGAAGAAGTGGTAAGAAGATTCCCATGTCCTAGGGAAGAGTGGTTCGGCTACTGCTCTCACTGTTTTGGAAGACGGGTAGAGGATCTTCCTCCTCTCCCTGTACAACTTATCCTGAAAAAGCTCTCTACCACGGGTGAAACCCAGTGGGCTGGGAACGAGTTGCAGTTGAATGGAGTAGAATTCATGCAACACGCCGACTACGGAAATTACCTGCAGTTTCTACTAGCCAAGAGGCTGGGAGTGGTCAGACGCATCGCCATCACCCCGTACGTGCTGAACGACGAAGGAAAGGTAGAACCCATGAAAGGTGACGACCTCCTATGGATGTGCCGACTCATCAACATTGGCACGGTAACAGTATAAGTAAGTATTCCACCCTCTGTGCATGATGGAAAACGGTTCAGGCCGACAACATTCCCATTCAGATTCCTGCAGCATATGCATGTGAACATCTATGTAGATAGGAAACTCTTCCACCAACAAAATATCGTGTACCTATTCGGTGCGGCGGTACTAGGAGAAATCCTCAATTCCCCAAACCCTATCATTCTTCCCATATTGGATTACCATCATTTCGTTAATGTTTCTATCTTTATCCTGTTTTAACCCATCCACCCAATCCTGTAAAAAGCCGCTATGAGCTGCTACAGTTGTTAATATATTAAAAAAAAAGGTTTGTAATTTCTTGTGTCACTATCATGGCAAGTGTTTCTTTCCCCACGTTCAGTGGAAAGAAGGGAGAAGATCTCACCACCGACCTTTTGGATGATTTCGACATTGCTTGTGTCCTCTCTAACAAAGATGACGACGCTTCACGACTTAGAATTTTTCCTCTACTGTTAAAAGTAGAGGCCAAGTCCTGGTATAATGCATTGCCCCAGGATACCAAGAATGCATGCGAAGTGTTAAGGGTTGCTTTTGTAAAGAGGTTTGGTGGAGGCACAACCTCGGAGAAGCTATGGCAGCTACTGACGGAATTGAAGCAGGGAGGTCTGCTAGAGTATGCCACCTACGAGTCCAAATTTGTGGACTTATGGGAGAGATGGGTTGCCTCACAGGAGGAAGGCGAAGGAGCGCCTAATTTCCTAAAGAAGGACCATTTCATTGATGGTCTATGGTCGCCACTTAGAGAGAAGGTGAAGGGAAGGTTTCTTGCAACATATAAGCTGGCAGTCAAAGTAGCCCGCCTTAAAGACAAGAAGCTGCGTATGCAAGCAAGAGTAAACGAGTCAGAGGAAACAAGCTTGGCCTGACAAACCCCAACAACAGCCAATCATAGAACCCAACCGCAAGAGGCATCAGAAGAGCAGCAAGACCTGCTGAGTGGCATCACCACCCAACTAGAGAGATTATATGTGCATCTGGTGCAGCAAGGGCATGCACTTGTCAGGAATCCAGAACAAGAAAGAGGACAACGAAGGCAGAACCAAGAGTACCACTGTTACAACTGCGGGGAAGATGGCCATGGTATGTACTACTGCCCACATCCAAGGAGGCAAAATTTCAATAGAGGGGGGAGACAGAATGAGATCTCTCCTCCAAGAGCAAGACCACCACCACCTAGGCAACTAGGGCCGATCCCATAGATCCAAATCCTTCTACCACCTGTACAACAACAACCACCACCCCAACCTCTCATTCCACCACTACCCCCACCACCTGCTGTGAACCCAACGGTGAGTGTTATTAGCTTGGAGGCTAAAGGGAAGGCAAAGGTAGAAGAATTAGTTTGAGAGAACCACAAAGGGAAAGCAAAGGTAGAAGAAGTGGATTCTATGGGAGTAAAGCGTGCCAGGCACAAGGAAGCCTCTCAAAGAGAAGAGAAGATGAAAGGGAAGGCCGAGTAAGCAAGAAGCTAAACCACAATGGAAGATAGACCTCGTGGACTTCTCACTAGGTGAGTATGCAAAACCCTATGACTTAGTTCAGGATGTGTTAATGCAGGGCCTGAAGATAACTTGGCCCCAACTACTCCACCTTGCACCAAGAATGAGGAGGCAATGGACAAAAATGGTAAGTACTAGGAAATCAAGACCCAGGATAGCTGGGGCTATCTCCGGAAGGGATCTTGACGACATCCTACCGACCATGGAAGCTCACATCAAGGGGAAAAAAATCTCAAATGTCTACATAGATGGTGGCACTCCAATATGCGTCATGAGTGAAAAGATGATGCACCATCTAGGTCTAGAGGTAAGTAGGCTGACACCCTATTGAGCCAAAATGGCAAACAATGTAAGAGCAAAATGCATAGGCATTGTGAATGCGATCAAAGTAAAAGCATTCAATACAGAAGTGGAGGTAGACATCTTTGTCATGCCACACAAATGGGAGGGCTACCCCATCATTCTTGGGAGGCCTTGGCTTATGGCTATGCAGGCTAAACAAGATTGGAGCACCGGAATGATTCAGATGAAGGACGCTAAAGGGAAGTCCATATTCTATGACATGAAGACTGGGAAGTAGCGGAACATGATCTTGGAGGCTTCAGAAGATGAGTCCACCAGCGACTATTCGTCTACCTCAGGAGAAGAGACAACCACCACAGACGGAAGTGACAGTAGCATCGAAGTGATGGGGATCATTCTTAAAGACCCGACAAGATTGACACAATCTGAAACACCCCCGACAAACCAAGAGGAATCATTAGGTACGTAGTCCTTGGAGGATGCAAGTAAGTTACAAAAAATGCTCTCAAAGGAGTTAACAGATGAAGAAAGGAAGGAGTATGTCTCCATGCTAGGTAACTTCACTACTTTGTTAATTGATTGCTATGATAAGATCACAGGAATTACAGGAGTGCAACACCACATAAAACTCAAGGAAGGCAGTAAACCCGTAGTGCAGAAGCTCAGAAGACTTGGAGTAATCCAACAAGAGGCACTAGTTAAGGAAGTGAGAATTTTGTTACAAGCAGGTTTCATCTACCCTATTGAAGACTCAGAGTGGGTCTCCCCGATAGTAGTCACACCAAAAAAAAATGGTAAGTGGAGAGTCTGTGTGGACTATAAACCTCTCAATGAAGCCACAAAAAGGGATCACTTTCCCCTCCCATTCTAGGATGAAATAATCAATGAAGTGGCGGGTCATGAACAATACACAGTGTGTGATGGCTACTCAGGATACTTCCAGATTAGCATTGCGGAAGAAGATAAGAAGAAGACAACCTTCATCACAACAAGCTTCCCAATATTTCACCTCCTAAGTGGGACGAGCCGTTTTATGTGAACCCTAGTGTAGGAAGTGATACACTCGGAGCCGTGCTAATGCAAAAGGACCCCTAAACTTCTTTCATGCGTCCTATTTACATATCTAGGCGTGTCATGACCCCGTCAAAAAAGGGAATTACCGAAGTAGAACACGTGGTTCTGGCACTAATGTTTGCTACCACAAAGTTCCGCTCCTATTTCCTGCCTAGACCCTTTGTAATCCTGACAATGGAAGAGGTTCTCCCATATGTAATGCGACACATGGATGTATCATCTAGGATCTCAAAGTGGTTGATTAGATTACAAGAGTTTGACTACACCATGCAAGTAGAAAACTCCACCAGGGCTAGTTTAGCGGGAATTCTCACTCATCGCCATTATGAGAAGAAGTTGAAGGTCAACACGAAAGCAAAGGAAGAAACACCATTGGTAGAGAGCCCTAGGGTAGAAAAATCTCACTCTCTTTTCTTTGACGGAGCATACAAGAGAACATTGGACCAGTCTGGCGTAGTCATTTTCAATGAGCAACAGGAGAGAGTATTCTCCATCGGGCAGTTATTACACTCCCACTCCAACAATGAAGCGGAATATAAAGCCCTAATTTTTGGGTTGGAACAATGTATCTCACAAGGAATTGAGTGCCTAAATGTGTTTGGCGATGCTTTGCTTTTGATAAGGCAGATAAATGGCACTTGGATTTGTAAGAATCAGGTTTTACTTGGTCAACTACGCCAAGTTAAGGATCTTCTAAGGAAGTTTGAAGCAGTGAGACTATTTCATGTCCCCAGGGCAGAAAATTAGGAGGCAGATGCTCTAGCCGAGGAAAGAATACAAGATGTTCCCGTAGGAGCCATCAAACTGAAGCTACCCCTCTTCCAAGGTAGTGATGCAATGCCTGATGTCATCAGCTTTCTAGATACAGGAGAATGTCTGGAAGGATACACCAAAGACCAGAAGCTGTGGCTGGTCAGGAAGGCTACCAGATACCTCCTTGTAAACGACCACTTGTACTGTAAGGGCAAGGATTAGATTCTCAGGCAAGTGCCAACCTCCAGTGAGATCACATAGGTAATTTCAAGTTGCCATGATGGAATCTGCGGCGGTCATTTTTCTCTAGATATCACCAGTAGGAAGATTCTACAGGAAGGATACTCTTGGCCTAGTTTGAACAGGGATGTACACCATTGGTGTAAAACATGTAAAGCTTGTCAAGTGGCCAGTGATCGCACCTTAACCTACGAGCCAAAAACTCCTATCATTTCATATGGTCCATTTGAAAAATGGGGAATAGATGCAATTGGTCCTTTACCAAGGGCCCAATCAGGTAAATTGTACATCATAGTGGGTGTAGACTACATGACTCGTTGGGCAGAAGCAACAGCCACCACCCTCATTACAGCCCAAGAGGTAGCAAAGCTCATTTTTTAGCCCATCTATTGCCGTTTTGGCATTCCTCTTGAGATAATATCATATAGAGGACCAGGATTCAGAGGCGATTTGGTAGGAGAGCTGATGAAGAAGTTAGGCATCAAACGCTGACACTCCACACCATACTATCCACAATGCAATGGTCTAGTAGAGAAGGTAAATGGAATGATTTATAAAATCATCACAAAGCAGGTGAACAATCACACAGGAGACTGGGATAAACATCTTATGGCAGCTCTTTGGGCCTACCGAACGACGTTCCGAACATCACTAGGTTTCACCCCTTCCATTTAAGTTATGGGAAGGAGGCAATTCTACCCATTGAGGTGTAAATAGCCAGCTTACGAGTTTTGGATAGCTAGATACAACGTCCAATTGTAAATATACAAAGCCACATCGTGGACCTGGAGAAACTCCAACTGGATAGGGAAGAAGCCATCAATCACTATGCAACACAGACAGAATGACGCCGGCTCACTTTTAATCAAGGGCTTAAATAAAAGGGAGTGGAGAAAGGTATGTTAGTGCTGAGGTACGACAATAGATTTGACACCAGGAAGGACAAGAAATTTCAACCCAGAGGGGAGGGACCATTCATCATCAAGAAATGCTATGACAATGGCTGCTATAAGCTGATGGAAGCAGATGTGAGAATTCACAAAACTAGGGTCAATGGATGGAGACTAAAAAGGTATTTTCTTAGGTTTGATCCAGAATACATGCTAGACATTCCAGAAGCAAGAGAACCCTCTAAATCCACAGCTAAAGATGCAGAGGAAGGGCTAGAAGCATGAATGCCTCTAGCCAGATGGGAGGGCTAATGATGGCCAGCTTTCGAAACCATGCTTGTGAGAACTATACCCTAACAAAGGGCGGGTTTGCTATCAAAAAAAAAGAAAAAAAAGAGCAAAAAAAGGCCTTTACCATTCACCATACCCCCCCCCCCCCCCCCACCAGGCTAACCACCGGTAGGGCACCGCCAGTTTGGCCACACCCCTCTATTATCACCACATGACGATCTCTCTCTCTTATTGCCCGGCCTCAACCATATTCTCTCTCTCTTACTCTCTCGTTGCATCATCCGGCCCGGTAGGTGCCTTTGGTATCTCTGTCACACTTCAACCCTAGCGGGCCTCCATAGATAATATTCTCTCTCTCTCTTCCAAATATTCTCTCTCTCTCTCTTCCAAATATTCTCTCTCTCTCTCTCTCTCTCTCTCTCTCTCTCTCTCTCTCTCTCTCTCTCTCTCTCTCTCTCTCTCTCTCTCTCTCTCTCTCTCTCTGTGCTTGTCCACACTCCAGCCACGGCGGGCCGTACCCCCACCTCCTCTCGTCCACACTCCCTTCAGCCTTAAGCACCCCCCCCCCCCCCCCCCCCCCCCCCCCCCCCCCTATCTACACCTAGCTCTCCCCCTCTCTATTGGAAATAGCCACGGCTGGTCTTAGGGAAAGTATCACCTCACCCTTCCTCTATCTCTCTTACCCTCTCTCCCATCTCCCCCCCTTATCTCCTCCCACCGCCTATCCTCTCTCTCCCTCTCCTTCCTTGGTGGGAACCACCCTTGGCATTAACCCCTCTCTCTCCCTCGTTGACCAAGTCCCCCCCCTCCCCCCCCCTCCGTCTCTTGTCACACCCCCCGCTGTCGTTAACCCCCCGCCCTCCCGTGCCTCGCGCTCATCTAGTACGCCCGCGCACCCACTGCCATCCACACCCTCCCTATCCCCTCTCCCCTCCCTCACCATCTCCCCCCCACTCTCACTCTCTCTCCTTCGCTGTGTGTCGCCCACAAGCGGCCCGGATCCACTACCCGCCGCACATGCTCTCTGCCCACACAATCCATGTTGCTTTCATAGACACACACCCACACAACACACACACACACACACACACACACACACACACACACACACACACACACACACACACACCCTCACCATCCTCACCCCATCTCTGCGTCACCCACTGTGCTGCCGAAAACCACCGAAAAAAGCTATATATATATATATATATATATATATATATATATATATATATATATATATATATATATATATATATATATATATATATATATATATATATATATATATATATATATATATATATACATTATTTCCCACACACGCCTCCATATACATACTCATGCATCCATATATATACACATGACACGTGTATACGCATGTACTAAAAAAATATACAAAAAGAGGATCCTATGCCATCTTCATCAAAAAAAGAAGGAGAACACCCAAAGCACGCGCCGCGGCGACGACAAAAATAAGAAATGTACCGAAGGCATGCCTTGGCTAACCGCGAAAAGAAGTACGCGCTACACCGACGCACCGGCAACACACCATTCGCCGGCATCACGCAACCACAACGCCATTTTCAGTAATTTGTAGGTTATGTTGATCATTTTTTCAATTTTCACCCAAGTCGTTGTAAAATTCCCACTTTGTAAATTCCCTCTCTCTAGGTGATGGGCACAAAGGCCCACCTAGGGATTCTCCTTTTTTAGTAACCTCCCAAAACAAAGCAAGAGTTACCCACACCGGGCCCACCACTTGCTTTGTCTCCCCGATTAGCTTACCCTAACCACACCGGGATTACCATAATCCAAGCAGCCAACACCTATAAATTGGCACTGAGAGGTCACTATCGGGGGGGGGGGGGGGGAATTCATGAGAGGTCAGCACTTCGTAGAGTGTAGTGGGAAGAGTTGACACTATTGGAATCACGAGAAGGGGGCTTGTGTGTTGGTTTGCCTTGGGAATTGCACCATGTGAAGGGAGCCACGTCCACCTCTCGACTCCCATGGTCGATGCACACATGTACACCCGCTCTTGGTAGAAAGCTTCACAATCATTGAGTCGTCTTAGAGAGCGCACCAAGTAGTTTGCACCATGTTTTCTCCCTACCTCTCTATCACCACGGTGTGCCGTCTTGCTGGAAGGAAGGTCATTGTAAATACTGCAGAAGAATTCTCCCTCACACCCCCGAGGGTTTTCATCATTTTTCAATCTATGTGTGTGTGTGTGTGTGTGTGTGTATGTAAGTTCGTGGTGTTCACATCATCGTGGTCTGCGTCCTAGCCGCTCAAAGCTAGGTGGTGCCCCCTGTTCGCTTTATCGTGACAGGCTCGAGGCGCGCCATTCGGCCCCCGGTGTTTTAGAGGCCGTCGGGGTTCGGGGTTCGCTTTGCCCCCGTCACCACCATCAAGCGTGCAATGGTGGACACTACAGCAAGGGAAAATGTTGTCAACTACTCCACTTTCATGAAATTAACAAAGGAACCTCTATCTGCAAATACTATGGGGTTCAAAGTGGAAAACAAAGGCACAATAAATAGCCTAGACATATAAATTTACCAATAACTGTTGATGGAACAATTTATCCTCATCAGTTTCATGTGATTGAGGATACAGATCTTAACAAACAATTATTATGGGAGTGCCATGGATGCACACTTATCAAGCCACACCAAATTGGCAAGATAATACCTTGCAACTCATGATAGAGGACAAATCTTACACCACACCATTTGTACAATCAAACTACATATGGGAACCTCTCCAATCAACACCTGCTCCAATCCAATGAGGTTTAGGAAAATATGGGTTAAAAAGTCCATTATGCAAACCAGACTGATGATATTATGGATACCCAAATCAAATGGCAATGCAAGTTCACCCACGGTGCATAAACTAAAACCGACCATCAACAAAGTACCCAAGGCTTCTGTCAAGAAACCCATGCCTATCCAATCACATCATCGACAACCAAAATAAGTCAATTGGATATGGAAACCGAAACGCACTCGCTCACAAGATGCCTCAACTATGAAATCCACATCAAAGCAACTTCAGTGGAATCCAAAACAGAGCCCTCAATCAAAAGACAATGCAGTGTCACAACTTCTCAATGCCGCTGTCAAAGAACGAGCGCGTATTCTACAACTACTTATGTTTGGTCCACGCAGCTTCAACTTGACCTCACCATCAAAAGCCACTGAACTTATTGTTCAAAACCCATATCTTGCATTACACTTGTTACCCCATGCATATCCTCAATTCGCAATATAGAGCCCCAATATACGGCTATGCATAGACACATACTTTGTACCCATGCACTTTGACACGTGTTCGTATGGGGCAACGCACTCTAGGAAGGGGGGAAAACCCAGCAAGACACTCATCATTTTGTATATATTGTCTTCTTTTCTTTTTCTTTTTGTTTTTCTTTTCCTTTAATAGTTTTTTAGAGCTTTTTAACTCTTAGCAATAGGAATAATCATGAGCCATATTACACCATCTAAATGTTGGCTTAAGAATATGTATGTATGACTCATGACACAAATTTTAACCAACTAATAATAATTGTAAGTAATTTTCCTTTAAACTTTTAGCACAAAAATGCTAAAACCAACAAATAATCAATAAAAATTAATAAGTTGAGTCAGGAAAGTTGCAGTTGACTTTTGAAATCAGACGCAAAAACTTCGTTGCAAGGGCTTCGAACATGGAAAATATGGAAAGATTTGGCACGCGATGGATTTTGAGCCAACATTGTTGATCAAATATCAAATGAAGAACGGTTGGAACTGCACGTGATATGAACAATAAGATATGGTCAAAGGAGGTAAGTATGAATGGGGCATTCCGGGTAGATTGGGAACATATAGCCAAATGGAACAACATAAGCTCATTTTCATTCACACACACACACACACACAGACAAAAGCATAGAGTTTCCCAATTTTTTTCTACTTGCTCCGACCACCTCAATAACTCTTACTCCACCAGATTCGACAGGTATGATCATTAATCTTACATGTTCCTCAGACCCTAAAACTAGAGAAAATTGCACAATAAATTTTCCATAAGCCCAGAAACAACCTCCACCAGTTGGAATTGCAAGATGGTTCCCAACATGGATAGCGATCCATGTACCTTGATGACATAATCAAGGTAGTAGTTGATCACTAGTTGGAGGATGCTAAAGTATAACTGGCCATGTAAAAATAGTCACAAAAAGAGGTCTTAACATCATTCAAACCTAATGATTTGATATCTTCAGTCTTTGCAAATGGTCATTTGGTAGTAATGAAGGGTAAAATGGTCAGTTTCCAGCAAAAGCATTATGGAACTTAGGGTTAGGAGGAGGATATGAAGCTACCCCACTAGTAAGAGCACTAATTGAAACATCTTGGGGCTTTATTCAAAAGAAAATCAAAACAAAAGGGAGCCCAAAATAGGGTGAAACACAAGCATTAAGGAGATGTAACATTAAAGGTTTAATTGAGGTCAAAGCAAAGCAAAAGAGTACCTAAAAGGTCATGAAAATTGTCTGAACCGATTTCCCCCTCTAGATGGATTCAAAAATTGATGAAAGTTCATGGGGAGAGATGCAAAGCAGTGGTAATCAGTCACAAATCATCCAAAGTCAAGGCACTATCAACGATCAGTCAAAGGAACTACCCAAAAGTGGTTCCAGAAAACCAATATGGCCAAGACAAGAAAAGCATGGCCATAAACTAGGAAATTGAGTATACACAAGAAAAACAAGTCCAAATTTCAAAATATCTCACCACTGTGCTAGGAAGACCTATAGGAATATGTGTGCAAAAGGCTGTCCCAAAGTCCTTCCCAACATGGATCGTGATCCATGTACCTTTTTGCCCAATCAGAGAAAAAATCACATCATTTGGCTCAGAATATCTACCAAAGCCTAGCCATGAAGTATCAACTCATCTGGATTCCAAAATGCCAAATTTTTCCAAGCTTGAGGATAATTTCCAATAATTGACCTAAGTACCAAACAAATGATCCAAATCCCAAAACATTTGACCAAGGCACCATCTTGATGTGCCCTACGAGCTACTATGACCAGATCTTCAAAAGGTGCGCGATCCATGTACCTCAGAGCCAGAATTCATTTGTGACCTCATGACCTTGTTACTATAGTAATCCTAGATGCACTGATGAAATTTGGTCAAATTTGGGATAGTTTTGACAAAGTTATGCTCATTTTGTTTTATGGTTAAAGTTTGCGTTTTCTTCAACTTTCAGACAATATTGATCAATTGCTAAATCCTATTTGCAAATTTGAAACTGGCCTCAAGATGCCTCAAAGAAAAGCACAAAGGGAGTGGGAAGCAGCTCCATATGAGATCACAGATATATCCTCAAATGAGAAAGCCCATATCACAAAACATGTGGTAGAAACAATACCAGCAAACATCTTAATTGAAGGTTTCAGGCAGTAGGTGAAGAGATAGTGAAGACCATTTTTCCAAGGGAATTGTGGGCATTACACCAAAAGTCTAAAGTGCAAGCAGGGGCCAAGTATCTACAATTAGACAGTTTGCTACGACTACCACCATGGGGAAAAGATTTTAGAAGAGCTCATGAACTCATCATCTCTATTTAGTACAATGGAGAAGCCACCCTTACGGACAAAGATGGAGCTATGGTCAAAGTTAAAAACACAGCGAAGATAATCAACAAAGCTCTCCATGTGCAGCAGAGAATACACAATCTATTGCAAAAGACCAAAGCAATAGATAATGAAAAAGCATTTTTAAAGCAAAGAGGACACAAATTGACCTATCAAGATTTGATATACTTATAGACAGAACTTCCGTTGCGCCTCATATCGGAACATTTCAAAGTACAAAAGCCACCATGATACACTAAACCACTTTTGCACATGGAAGTGGTGATGGCAATGGGGCTAGCAAAAAGAAGAACAGTTAGTTGTGACTTTGGCAACTGGCTACTTTCCAACATAGTGGAAGCAAATCTTAAGGGTAGCCAAAAGAGAAAGACCTACATGAATGCAGAACCAATGATGACTTGAATCTCCTACCAAGACAACATAGTGGAACCAAATCTTAAGGGTAGCCAAAAGAGAAAGAACTACATGAATGCGGGACCAATGCTGACCATTACCAAAACAGTAGATTAAAGAAAATCAAAGTCACAAATTTTGCAAGTTGTCAAGGCTTATAGGGGAGTTCAAAACTTACCCAAAACCAAAACCTTTTCATCAACAGACCCCTGGTAACTGGCAGAATCACTGTATGCAAAAACAATTGCAAAAGGGGGAGGAACATGGATCACGATCCATGTTCCTCAAACCCTAAAACCAAATAAAATTGCACAGTAAATTTCCCATAAGCCCACAAACAACCTCCACTAGTTGGAATTGCAAGATGGTTCCCAATATGGATCGTGATCCATGTACCTTGATGACAAAATCAAGGCAGGAGTTGATCACTAGCTGGAGGATGCAAAAGTATAACTGTCCATGTAAAAATAGTAACAAAAAGAGGCCTTAATATCATTTAAACCTAATGTTTTGATATCTTTAGTCTCTACAAATCGTCATCTGACAGTAATCAAGGGTAAAATGGTAAGTTTCCAGCAAAACCATTATGGAGTGGGCCAAAGCATGTATTGGTGGTACCAAAAAGGGGTGTCTTGGACACTCCTTTGGTAGCACTTTACAAGCCTCATCTTCATATGTTACATGTAAAAATAAACCTATATGCTATATATCAATGGATAGATTTTTTCATATAGAACTTAAACTATCTAGTTTGACAAGTTTTGAGTTTTTTTGCAAAAAAATTACCCAGTCCCCACTTTTCTTAAAGAGTACCACCAAAAACTGCAAAAAGTGGTACCACCAATACATGCTTTTACTCCAGTAGGTTTAGGAGGAGGATATGAAGCTACCCCACTAGCCACTGCAGCAATTGAAACATCTTGGGGCTTTATTCCAAAACAAAGAAAAACAAAAGGGAGTTCGTAAGAGAGTGAAACACAAGAATCAAGGAGACGTAACATTAAAGGCTTAATTGTGGTCAAAGAAAAGAAAAATAGTACCTACAAAGTCATGCAAATTTCCTGGACCAATTTCCCCCTGCAAATGGATTCAAAAATTGATGAATGTTGATGGGGAGAGAGGCAAAACAGTAGGAATCAATCACAAATCATCCAAAGTCAAGGCACTATCAGATGTTAGTCAAAGGAAGTGCCAAAAAGTGGTTCCAAAACCCCAATATGGTCAAGACAGGAAAAACATGGCCATAAACTCGGAAATTGAGTAAACACAAGAAAAACAAGTCCAATTTTGAAAATATTTCACCAGTGTGCTAGGAAGATCTATAGGAACATGTGTGCAAAATGATGTCCCAAAGTCCTTCCCAACATGGATCGCAATCCATGTACCTTTTTTCCCAATCAAAGAAAAATTCACATCATCTGGCTCAAAATATTCAGCAAAGCCTAGCCATGAAGTATCAAGTCATTTGGATTCCAAAATCCACATCAAAATGCCAAATTTCTCCAAGCCTAAGGATATTTTCAACAATTGACCTAAGTACAAAACCAATGATCCAAGTCCCAAAATGTTTGGACCAAGGCACCACCTTGATGTGCCTTACCAGCTGGTATCACCGGATCTTTAAAAGGTACACTATCCATGTACTTGAGAGCTAGAATTCATTTGTGACCTCATGACCTTGTTACTATAGTAATCCTAGATGCAGTGGTGAAATTTGGTCAAATTTAGGGTTGTTTTGACAAAGTTATTCTCATTTTTCATTTTATGGTCAAAGTTTGCGTTTTCTTCAACTTTTTGACAGTTTTGATTGCTTGCTAAATTAAAAAAAAGCACAAAGGGAGTGGGAAGAAGCTCCATATGAGATCATAGATATATCCTCAAATGAGAAAGCCCATATCACAAAACAGGTGCTAGAAACAATACTAGCAAACATCTTCATTAGAAGGTTTCAGACAGTAGACGAAGAGATAGTGAAGACCACCATTTTTCCAAGTGAATTGTGGGCATTATACTAAAAGGTTCAAAGTGCAAGCAAGGGCCAAGTGTCTACAATTAGACAGTTTTCTATGACTACCTCCATGGGGAACAAATTTTAGAAGAGCTCATGAGCTCATCATCTCTATTGGAAGCCACCCTTACGGACAAAGATGGGGCTATGGTCAAAGTTAAAATGACTACGGAGATAATCAACAAAGATTTCCATCTGCAGCAGAGAACACACAATCTATTGCAAAAGACCAAATCAATAGATAATGACAAAGCATTTTTGAAGCAAAGAGGACACAAACTGACCTATCAAGATTTGATATACTCAGAGACATAATTGCCATTTCTCTTCATATCCCAACGTTTTAAACTACAAAAGGCACCACAATACACTGAACCACTTTTGCACATGGCAGTGGTGATGGAAATGGGGTTAGCAAAAAGAAGAATAGTCAGTTGTTGTGACTTTGGCAACTACCTACTCAACAACGTAGTGGAATCAAATCCCAAGGGTAGCCAAAAGAGCACGACCTACATGAATGTGTGTAAGACAAGGGGAACTAGAACCTAAGAGTACACCACCCAACCACCCACTATATAGCATAGCCCATGGCCCTTTTCCCTAGTTAGACTCCCTTTCCACACTGCCTGGCCCGGCCCTGCCCTTGTCTAGTCCGGCCTTGCCGGTGTCCTGACATTACTCCCCCCTTAAGAAGAGTTTTTGTCCTCGAAACCAAAAGTGGGGAATTTATTCTTAAGAACACTAATGTTTTCCCAAGTGGCACCTTTCTCAAGTCGGTCTTTCCACTTGATTAAGGCATGTTGATGTACGTGATGATGTGTATGCAACTCATGATAACCGAGAGCATGTTCAGGTTCATGCGGTAAGATAGGAGGTTCAATGAAATCAACCAAAACCTGTAGGTCAATGACATTGTTGTCCCCATGTAACCGCTTACGTAAAGAGCTTACATGAAATACCAGATGAATGTGAGAATGTGAAGGTAGTAATAATTTGTAGGCACGATCACCTACTTGCTTTAGTAGTTTGAAAGGCCCACAGTATCAGGGAGATAATTTAGGCGTTGGCCCAGTTTTTCAGACTTTATAAATGTTCTAGAACACGTAAAAATACTTCCTCCCCTTCTTCAAAGGTAGCTTGCCGACGTTTCTCATCAGCGTACTTCTTATACCGATCCTGTGCTTGTTAGACATTCTGACGAGCAAGTTTTAGCATATCCATGTGGTCTTGGAGAAAATCCTTAACCTGTTGGAGTTTTTCGGTTGCCAACCCTACCGTTAATTGGTGACCTACGTTGAAACCCATACATGAGCATGAAAGGACTAAAGCCTGTTGTGACATGCTTAGCACTGTTGTAGGCAAACTCGAGAATAGGTAAGTATTCTTCTCAAACTGATTATTTTTTGCTGGCGTATGCTCTTAGCATATCCTCTAGCACCTGGTTAACTCGTTTCGTCTGACCATCTGTTTCTGGATGATCAGATGTACTGCGGTTCGGTTGTGTACACAATCGTTTAAACACAGCTCTCCAAAAGTGGTTGTTAAACTTGGGATCACGGTCACTGACAATGTTACTTGGCAAACCATACAGTTTGTATAGCTTGTCCACAAATAACTTGGCTAGTTCTAGTGTCTTAACCATTGATTTGGTCGTAATAAACTTACATAGTTTAGTCAACCTATCTACAACCACCCATACCGAGTCATGACCTCGTACAGTGGTTGGTAAACCTACAATAAAATCCATAGAGATGCTTTTCGATTTTCCATTGGGAATATCCAAAGGATGTAAGGTTCCTCCTGCTTTCAGGCACTCTGCTTTGTTAACTTGACATTTTTGGAAATGCAAGACGTAAGCTTCAACAAAGCCATGTATACCTCGCTAGTAAAATTGTCGACGTACGAGAGCATAAGTTTTTCTAATCCCCGGGTGCCCTGGACTTGGACTATCATGATATTCATAAAAAATTTGACGTTGAATGTCTGTGTCGTCGGTACACAAACTCTCCCCTTATGGAGTAGGTACCCATTGTCGATGGTTAAATGCTTCCATCGCTGTAGTTCATCACTTGATAAAGGAGAACTAGGTGTGGAGGTTTATTGTACACTATCGTCATTGGAGTGAGAAGGATCCCTCTTTTGAACATGGCTCTAACTTTGGAATATGCTTCATCCTGCTCATATTTGCCTTTGAGACAATCTAAAAATTCACTACTACGAAGTTCTGTGAACAAGAGCGAATTGATCTCTGGCATTCGACTTAGAGCGTCCGCCACTACATTGTACCAACCTTTCCGATACCTTAGCTTGGCGTCATATTCCTGAAGAATCTCGGCCCACCTGGATTTTCAACCCTTCAAATCCGTTTGTTGTGTAAACCATTTGATGCTTTATGGTCAAACACAATCTCAAACTGAGCACCATACAGATAATGCCACCATGTTTTTAAGGCAGACACTATTGCATAGAGTTTGCGTTCATAAGCAGAATAGTTATGCTGAGCTGCATCAAGCTTCTTGCTTTCAAATCCAATCGACCGTCCGTCTTGTAACAGGACTGCTCCAATAGCAGGGTCACTGGCATCCGTTTCCAAAATGAATGGTTTTAAAGGATCTACAAAAGCCAGTATAGGAGCTGTAGCTAATGAATCCTTGAGCGTATCAAAACTGTGTTGTTGAGCGGATCCCCATTGAAAAGCTTTACGTTTTCCTTTTAGTTGATCCGTTATGGAAACTACAATTTGAGCATAGTTCTTAAAGAACCTTCGATAAAAACCTGTAAATCCCAAAACAATCTGTAATTCTTCCAGATTTTTAGGAGAAGGCCATTTCCAGATGGTATCCACTTTGGATTGATCCATACATAGCCCCTTAGCTGAAATAACATGCCCTAAATAGTGAATTTTGTCTTTTAGAAAATCGCATTTAGATTCCTTGGCATATAATTTGTTTGTGCGTAACAACTCAACCACCTACTTGAGATATTGTAAGTGTTCTTCTTCAGAAGCACTATAGACTAGGATGTCATCGGGGAAAACAATGACAAATTTGCCTAAATATGGCTTCAAGACACTATCCATAAGTGTCATGAATGTTGCGGGCACATTGGTTAACCCAAAGGGCATCACCAAGAACTCATAGTGTCCAAACCGTGTTCAGAATGCAGTTTTGAGTATATCAGCAAGTCGAATACGGACTTGGTGATATCCTGACCTCAAGTCTATTTTTGTAAAAATGCGAGCATGAGTGAGCTAGTTAAACAACTCATCTACTCTCGGCAATGGGTATTTGTTCTTAACTATAACTGCATTTAAGCCATGGTAGTCTACGCACATGTGCATACTGCCATCTTTTTTCTTCACTAATAGGATAGGAGAAGCCCATGGTGAACAACTGGGTTGTATAAACCCTCTTCTAAGGTAGTCATCAAGCTGACGTTCCATCTCAGTAGCTTCTGAATTACTCATACGGTAAGGTGGTTTACTAACAGGTTTACAGCCTGCAACCACGTCAATGCTATGGTGCACGGATCGTGTCGACGATAATCCTGATGGCAAATCATTAGGAAATACATCTTGAAATTCCTTTAATAATTTCTATAATTGACTAACAATGTTTTCTTGTTTAGAATTAGCAATTGGTGGAACAGAGGAGAGAGAAGCATGCAGCGTTGAGGAATGTTCAACAAAATCATGAAAACATGATCTATTTCATTATCAAAAACGGATAAGCTCAACGGTAAAAATCAATGGTGATGAAGGTATATCGTTTTCTCCTAACAACAACACATGGGATTCAAACATCAAGCTGTTGTGCTCACAGCTACGCTTCAGTGATGGTCCTAGGCTATGCAACTACTCCCTACCAAGAACATCAGCCCTTTCCATGTTCATAACCTGAAAATCCAAGCACGTGGAGTACCCTTGTACTTCCAATGGAACAGCTCGACATTGAGTATCCCAGATTTCAGTATCATATCCATTCATCATTTCTACCTTGTAGCAGTGGGTACTCAGAGTTTGAGGCAGTTTGAGTTTTTTCACCAATCCGTAATTGATGAAATTGTGAGTAGCACCGTCAATTACCAAGATGCACACCTTGTGCCCTTGTAGATATCCGTGCATACGTACTAACTCATGTGGTCCAAAGGTTGGTTGCCACATGGAAGCTGTGAGACAGCATTCATGCACCACCTCAGTGTGTGTTACTTCCACTGCAGAGAATCATGAGGAAGATTCAAGAGGCAGCAGTTGCACCGTGTGCACTGCTTTCTCCTTGCCCTGAGCAGCAAATTTCCCCTCGAGACAATCCTTTTTGCCATGGCATCTTCCTAAAAATTGAAAACATAATTTTTCTTTCTTGGCTTTATCAAAGTCCTCAGGAGAGAGAGGACCCCTAGAACCCTTGGGTTTTTAGATGCATCCCAATTGGCAACTATAAATTTCCTTTTATTGTGCCCATATTGAATGTGTGTATTACCATGTGTATTAGCAGGCACGTGACTATTATGTGTTTTCTTTTCATCTGGATCATCATGAATATGTGCTTTCACTATGGCTTCCTCAAGTGTTTTAGGGTCTTGGGTCTTGACATACTTCTTAAGCTCAGGTGGTAGACCTTGTATGAACCCCCGTACTTGTTGATAGGCATCTAAGCCTTCCAACTTGAGGATAACATCCCGATAGCGAGAGATATATTCAAGTAGCGATGGGTATTGGCACATGGAACATGTGTCCCAAGCCATCCAATTCCAATCGGCCTCGTTTGTAGGCAAAAACTCTTTGCTAAACATTGGTTCAAAAGCTTCCCAACTCTATGGTATGATGTTCTTCTCCTTGAGAGACATCCACCATTTGTAGGCCTTGCCTTCCAGAGTTAAGCTCGTTTGCAGGGCTCTGACTACGTCCGAAGTACTTCGTAAGGCATGAATTCCATCCCACTTGTTGAGAAAGATATTCACTGCATCCTTATTGCGGTCTTGGTCTTCTCCCTTAAAAATCAGTGGTTTGATGTTCTTCAACAATTTTTTCACCTCTTTTGCAGTGAGAGTATGCAACATATCAGCATTTGGGCCTTGCCCTAGATTAGAAGTTCCCTGCCCTTGTGTAGCAACGTGCTCATGCATGTGCATGTCAGTAGGACTCTCGGACTGCTGTTGCATTAATTGAATTACTAATGTGGATAGTTTAGTAACATTTTCATTTAAAAATTTAAATTTTCATCCATGACTGTCATGTGTGTCTGAAGTACACAAAATTCTTGAATATCAAGCAATTCGTAAGTATCATCACCTGGTGTAGCATCACGGGTACTCTCCTTGAGAGGATTCGACCGACTGTAGGCCATCATTGGCAAGATCAGGCTTACTTTGCTCAAAATTGAATGTCATATTGATATCCGAATCCATGGCGACATAGTGTGGTGCAAGGAGTAGTCAGAAAAAATACATGATATTGAGAGCACTCGCAATGTGTAATCAGCCTTGCTAATTCCATTAAAATCGATAGTATCCTGGTGGAGAGTGATTCGAATTGTCCGCCGTATATGGAATTCCACAAGTTCTTGATAGCTAAATCAATTAGACTTGAAAGTGTTAATTGATTTTACCAAAAACAAATTGTACTTGAACTGCGTCGAAGTGGTGTTCTTGAAATCTTTGAGTTTCTGTGTAATACGCAAAAAATTTGGCTCAAAATTTGTGCCGGCCTCGTCGATGCTATGCCGCACCTTGCGGAATCCGCATGTGGAGTAGGGGGGTGGGGTACCCCACTGTGGGTACCACTCCTTCTGTTTTAAATTTTGTGTGTGGCCACTAACCCCTAAGGGGGTTGGGCGCCCTCAAGTGGGAAAAAGAATGACAGAGTCGGCTATGGCCGCTTCAAAGAAGCGCACAGAAGGTCGCCCCCGCCGTGGAGCTCACTGTGTTGAGGTAGGGGATCCGGCCCAATGAGGTGAGGTCCTACCCTACCCGGCGCACAGCCGTAGAGCCTGCAAATGGTGCTTTTTGTGCAAGTCCGCATCGACGGATCCTCTGTGCAAGGGGGGTTGCCCACGGCGTGCTTGCCTTGTCGTCCTCCTCACAGGAGGGATGCTCCACGCCCCCTTGGCCCCGACATGCACAAAAGCATGCACAATTGTGTGGCTCCCCTCCTCCTAGGTGCATGTGCCTTTCCCAAAAAAAGGAACCTTTCTCTTGATACCAATGTAAGACAAGGGGAACTAGAACCTAGAAGTCGACCACCCAACCACCCACTATATAGCATAGCCCCTGGCCCTTTGCCCTAGTTGGACTCCCTTTCCACACTGCCTAGCCCAACCCTTCCCTTGTCTAGTCCATCCTTGCCGGTGTCCTGACAATGCGGGACCAATGCTGACTCGAATCGAAGACAACATAGTGAAACCAAATGTTAAGGGTAGCCAAAAGAGCAAGACCTACATGAATGCGGGACCAATGCTGACTCGAATCCTCAAACCCTAAAAACCATAGAAAATTGCACAGTAAACTTTCCATAAGCCCAAAAACAACCTCCACTAGTTGGAATTGCAATATGGTTCCCAACATGGATCGTGATCCATGTACCTTGATGACAAAATTAGGGTAGGAGTTGACGACTAGCTGGAGGATTGAAAAGTATAACTGGTGATGTAAAAACAATCACAAAAAGAGGTCTTAAAATCATTAAAACCTAATGATTTGATAACTTCACTCTGTAAATAGCTAAAAGCATGCTTTGGTGGTACAAAAAGGATTGTCCTTGACAGCACCTTTGACAAATCTTTGAGCTACAATTTCTACATGTCACATGAAAAACTACCTATGATACTATATATCAGTGGATAGATCTTCAAAATAAGAATCTAAAAACACAAGGCCCGAAAAATTTTGACCTGAACTACAAAAGTGTTACGAGTCCCCACTTTTTCATTGGTAGAAGTAAAATAGGTCCTTTTTTTGTACCACCAAACCACACTTTCACCCAAATGGTCATCTGGCAATAATCAAGGGTAAACTAGTCAGTTTCAAGCAAAAACTTTATGGAACTCGTAGGGTGTGGAGGAGAGTATGAAGTTACCCCACTAGCAAGAGCAGTAATTGAAACCTCTTGGGGATTTATTCCAAAGAAAATTAAAAAAAAAAGGAAGGCCCGAAGAGGGTGAATCACAAGCATCAAGGACATGTAACATTAAAGGTTTAATTATGGTCAAAGCAAAGCAAAACACTGCCTATAAAGGCATGAAAATTTCCTGGACCAATTTCCCCCTCCAGATGGATTCAAAAATTGATCAAAGTTGATGGGGAGGGAGGCAAAATAGTGGTAATTAGTCACAAATCATACAAAGTCAAGGCACTATCAGATGTCAGTCAAAGGAAGTGCCCAAAAGTGGTTCCAAAAAACCAATATGGTCAAGATGATAAAAACATGGCCATAAACTGGGAAATTGAGTAAACACAAGAAAGACAAGTACAAATTTGAAAGTATTTCACCATTGTGCTAGAAAAACCTATAGGAACATGTGTGCAAGGCTGTCCCAAAGTCCTTCCCAACATGGATCACGATCGATTTACATTTTTGCCCAATCAGAGAAAAATTTACATCATCTAGCTCAGAATATCCAGCAAAGCCTAGCCATGAAGAATCAAGTGATTTGGATTACAAAATCCACATCAAAATGCCAAATTTCTCCAAGCCTAAGGATAATTTTCAACAATTGACCTAAGTATTAAAACAATGATTCAAGTCCCAAAAATTTTGGACCAAGGCACCACCTTGATGTGCCCTACCATCTAGTATCACCAGATCTTTAAAAGGTGTTCCAACATGGATCGCGATCCATGTACCTCAAGCCAAAATTCATTTGTGACCTCATGACCTTGCTACTAAAGTAATCCTAGATGCACTAGTGAAATTTGGTCAAATTTGGGGTAGTTTTAACAAAGTTATGCTCATTTTTCATGTTATGGTCAAAGTTTGCGTTTTCTTCAACTTTCAGACAGTTTTGATCAATTGCTAAATCCTATTTTCAAATCTAAAATTGGCCTCAAAGAAAAGCACAAAGGGAGTGGGAAGCAGCTCCATATGAGATCACAGATATATCCTCAAATGAGAAAGCCCCTATCACAAAACAGGTGCTAGAAACAATAACAACAAAAATCTTCATTGGAAGGTTTCAGGCAGTAGACGGAGAGATAGTGAAGACCACCATTTTTCCAAGGGAATTGTGGACATTACACTAGACATCCAAAGTGCAAGAAGGGGCCAGGTGTCTAAAATTAGACAATTTCCTACGACTATCGCCATGGGGAACAGATTTCAGAAGAGATTATAAACTCATCATCTCTATTCAGTACAATGGAGAATCCACTCTTACGGACAAAGATGGGGCTATGGTAAAAGTTAAAATCACTCCAGAGATAATCAACAAAGGTCTCCATCTCGAACAGAGAACACACAATCTATTGCAAAAGACCAAAGCAATAGATAATGACAACACATTTTTGAAGAAAAGAGGACACAAACTCACCTATCATGATTTGATATACTCAAAGAGAAAATTGTCATTGTGCCTCATATCGCACATGGCAGTGGTGATGGTAATGGGGTTATCAGAAAGAAGAATAGGCAGTTGTGACTCTAGCAACTACCTACTCGACAACATAGTGGAAGCATATATGAAGGGTAGCCAAAAGTGCAAGACCTACATGAACGTAGGACCAATGCTGACTCAAATAGCCTACCAAGCATTGGGATTGATTGAAGATCTACCATCTACAGAAGCACAACTAGATTTGGTCCACAAATCTAAAAGAGCAGTAAAGATGGTAGTAGGACCATCCAAGAGGCCAAAGCCAGAAATCCAACAAACCCGGCAGAGCTCAAGGCAACATGACACTGATAGTGAGAAGATAGAGTCCGATGCACCAAAGAGCGAGCAAGTAGGGTCAAAAGAAAGAAATACTCCATCCAAACATCAGTCTTCACATGAGAAACATAGAAGTGAGTTTTCACTTAGACTTACAAGACTGAAGAAAAGAACAACCCGGGTGGCAGAGGCCATCCCAATCACCCAAGCCTAAAGAACAATGGAGGAAGCACAGGCACAATGAGAAAAAATCCGCCAAAAGAAAAATGAGGAAAAAAGAAGTAAGGGGATGGAGGTGGGTGATAAAAGAGAACAAGAAGAAGAAGATGTGCCTCTATAGCACAAGAAATCAGCAGCTCTAAAAAGGATCAAACAACACAAACAAAAGGAAGCAAAAGAAAATCAAAACATTGCCAGCAAAATGTGGAAATGGATTTAGAAAGAGCTTAAGCGCAAGATGGAGAAAAGAGCAAGAAAGGAGTTGAAAGCAGCCACGTGCCGATGATCTCAAATCGTCTGACAAATCTACCAAGGCAAAGAAAAAAGCCAAAATTGAAGAAGAGATGGGTGATCACGACACACTTGACCAGTAAGTGTATGATTTTGAATCACCATAAGACAAAATGTTACCTTCAAAGGTTGGAACAAAAATAAAAAGAAGAAACTTTAGATCTTCCAAAACAAATGACGGATTAAGTGCTGCCAAAAGAAGGAAGATCAAGAAAAAGGCACAGCACCACCAGAAACCACTACACCTGTGGCTACTCTTGAAGTACTAAAAAAAAGGAAAGAATGACGAATGAGGCTGGTACCTTGGATCCGGGCCAAAGAAGTAAAAAAAACCAAGATCGCCTTGTTCGCAAGCTATGGTAGAGGAGGGAGCCAAAATGATCAAGTGTTTCAACATTGATGCATATTTAGACCAGATCAAGCTCCAGTTTCAATGCCAAATAGCTCTCTACAACTTGCAAGAACTAGAGCTGGACGACACCAAGAAAGAGGCAACGAAAGAAGCTAAAAACACACTGAAACAACAAAACAAAGTAGAGGAGTTGTAAAAATTCCATCTGCAACTCCAATTAGAATTACAAAGGGTACAAGAGAACACCAGTTATTACTACAAGGAAGTCTAGCAGTTCAATGAAGCCAACACTACTCTGCAAGTTGAGCAACAAAGACTAGAGGAAGAACTAGTGAGGGAGAGGGATTATAGTGAGAAGCTGAAAGAGTCCTATGCGGTGGTCAGCAAGACTCTAACCCAGCTTCTAGCCTTGCAAGAGATGCGGAGCTCCTCAAGCATGATAGCTAGATCGACCTTGCTGAACAAAGAGGTCGAGGATCTAAAGGAGGACCTTGATCAAGAGAAATATGACAAACGAATTATGATAGTAGGGCATAGAGAATTGCACAAAGCTAGAGACGTAGAGATTGAAAATTTGAGAAAGCAACTGATAGAGGCACAGGGAGATTTGGATTCTCAAAGGAAAACACAGATAAAGCCTGAACAAATAGCCCTAGTGGAATTTGAGCAAATAGGAGGACTTGATCATTTCACTTTCTAAGCTCACCAAACGGATATGCCAGGTACAAGCACAAGAAAATCAATGCAACAATTTGAGGATCCAGCCACGACATCCATCTCAGATACAGAAAAAGAAGAAATTTAGCGTTGGATCTTCAAATTCAAAGACCCTTCACACAAGGAATGTCTGCAATATGAGCTTAAAGTGTTGGAGTCAGCAACCCTCCTCATGATCACTCCAGATAAAGTGCTAAAGAACCTCGGTCATGCGGGGGATTCACCATGGAAAGCTTACCACACCACGTAAGTGCAGGGGAGGGGGGTTTTTTTACAAGTTACATAAGCATATAAGTTAGTGGTAGGACCCCAATAATTTATCTCCCAAGCTTGGAAATAAGGGAGGGGGTATCATATTTATGGAAGGGGTGGGGAAACCTGACCCGGGTTGATTACTTGTAACAATTGGTCACCGTAATGTGCACTAGAACTCATGAATTTTGGGGAAGTTTTATTAGGTCACATATCAAATTTTGCATCAAGCCGGTCATAGATAAGGGCTGATTTGGACCAGGTCAAGGGTTGATTTACACCAGCTTTGGATGGGTCAAAATTGGGGGACAAGTAGCAGAGTGCAGGTTGATCGAGCACATAGTTTGAAAGTCAAACTAAGATACCTTGAGGGTACATGTAGTTATCAATAGAAGTGGTTCTTTAGTACATTGCCAATCACTATGCTACACACTCTTTGACTAGTTTTACTTAGTTAGATCATGTAAGACCTAAATTTTATATGTAAGATAGGGGTATGATAGTTTCCTTCATTGATTGTCATATGAGCGTAGAAAGGGGGGCCATATTCCCTAATATGATTTGTATATAAGGGGTTTCATCAAAGTTGTCCGCTTGCAGGTGGCATCTCGTTTTTTGTATATAGAGTGAATCCCCTGGGAGATAATCGTCCTACCCACTGATGAGGTAAGAGGCTCTATTGTGGAAACAAAAAATTCTACCTACCCTTGAGCCAAACAAAAAAGGGGATTACAGGGATGTTACTCTCACAGCACTACAAATTCAGACTATCATCAACAATCAGCCCCTCTAGCGAAAGAAATGGTTTGAGCAACACACCCAACAGATGAAACATATTATAGAAATGCTTTCCAGCATCTCAAGATTGATGCAACTTACTATCCCATCAACAGACAACAATCTTGGGAAAGCTTTTATTCATGTCAAAGCAAAAGACCAACAGTGTTGAATTACTCAGTCATAACAAAGCCAAGCAATAACAATCCCCTATTAATAAAGTATATGGTTTAGACGCTCAAGGAGTTCATCAACATGATGAACGAGATACCAAATCTTGCATGCCAGATGCTTGTGAAGATTGCAAAGATGCTAATCACCTGCATTACGGCATTCAATGAGATAGAAGCCGTAGAGCATCCTTGGCAAGTTTTTGTCAAAGGCACAAGAGGGCTCTGCTAGAATATGGAAATAGAAATCCCAAGTAAAAATGTCATCATGGGATTATATGAAGGATTCATGTTCCTGCCCTCCCGCTACATGCAAACCTTCAAGGAGGCATTCATGACAAGATTCTTTGAGGTAGACTCCTCCATATTTAATCCCATGACCAAAGATTTACCAGCTCAACACATAGCATATCAGAGCACTCGCAACAATAATCCCTTCAAAGAGGTGGAGACAAAAGTGGAGATCAAGGCAAGGGCACAAATGTTTAGGCACCTCATTGGGATGCTAGAAAACAGACTAATCAGCTACTAGAAGATAGTCAAACATAGATTGCACGAGGACGTGCAATGAATAGGAAGGGGGGCCTGTTTGGTGGATACTGCGGACTGACACATAAAAGGCAGATATACACCAAACTTTGTTGTAATTGCTCATTTTTTTCAAAAAGAAGCATTGTAATTCTGCTAATATGAGTATTCTCAATTGTAATATATTCTGCCATCCCCTCTTAGCCTTCCCACACATGGTGTAGCCTGGAGGAATTCGTGAAGCCCTCATCTCCAAATGCCACATCAAATTGTTGGATGCAGGTGTGGGACTCATGTCTAACCTCACCATCCTATCTTATTGCAGTATTAGTGAGAACCACGATTAATTTTTCAAACCATGGGACGAATCTGACTCGACCAGTGCATAGAGGCTACAAGAGGTTGTCAATATCTTGGAAAACAATTAACAACTCGCATCTAACTCAGGCTACAATCAAGTGATTGAAATTACCAAAAGCCAATCGCTCATCGGCAAGCAAATCACATTAGTTACAACATCAAATGACATCCAAACGTAACGGAACTTCTAGGACAAGTTTATAAGACCTAAGAACACATGCCTATGGCCTCAAACCCCACTTTAGGTCAAGTTCCAGAATCGCAATTATTAACAACAATGGATTTTTGACCTAGTCGTTTTTGACCCAGAATGCATCTAAATGCTTAGCAAAGTGTAAATTCCTAATTATGATGAAATTAGGCCACGGGTCGACGACGCCAAAAGCTACGAAATACTGTGAATGGCTTACGTTAATGCGTAGAGCTCTTACCTGCAGTTGCAATGCAACAAATGCATTCGCAATGTGACAACCAGAGAGGGAGTAGGAAGCACGAGAAGGAGAGAAGTGAGCGCCGTTACCTCACGCTGTGTATTTCTTATCAAAAAACTTATAAAAAACTTACAAAAATTGGCTTTTATACCTTAGCCAATGTTTTTGGGTGGTCAAAAGTAATAATCTAGAGTTCTACCAAAGTTGGGAATTGAATGGCTGATAGAATCTGGAAGCTTGTAGCCCCGGCTCATTAATTACAAGGTTTATCAAGAAAACAGGAGTTACAATATTTCCGATTTATCAAAATAATAATTGTTTACAAGGAGAACTCCGAAAAATGGTGTCCACGTTAGCTTGCTGCTAACATTCTCCCCCTCCTCGCCTGTGTTGTCCCTTGACATAGCTTCATGGACTGAAGTAATCTTTGGGTTGACGGCGGGCGGTCCTTCAGTGCTTCCAATGCTTTTTCATATCTAATTTTGTGTTCTTTGTCTGGCACTTGCAAAAACTGGATGGTGACTTTTTTTTTGAGTTCTACTGCCGAGTAGCATACAAATCTAGCTGTGAGGTTGCTTATTACCAGCGCAAATATCTTCGTTCGATAGGTGAAAAATCCAGTGTAGAAGGCCTCCTCAAAAGCTAGCATACTATGCGAGGGTAGAAACATGCATCGAGTGTAAAAGCCATAACGAACTTCCTCTGAGGGCTGCCAACTTAGATCATAGCAGAGGCCTTTTTTTCCTTCCAAAAATGAGAGCCATGGGGCTCTTGTCTGCTCAGGATCATTGAAGACTTGTATGCAAGTAAGTAGCATCTTGCAGATTTTGTAAAGCATTGCGCAGGAGAGATCTGGCAGACTACTGAAGAATGTCATGGCGCGCGTTAGGGTTTTCACCATGTATTCTTCTGCTGCTTGATCTCTCTCAGGAGCTGGCAGCCTAGGAAAGTTTAGCCATGTTGGCCTCTTCTTCTACAGTGCTTCATGTGCTTGCCATGTCCTTACTTGAGGTACAAGACAGAATGTTGGATCTTTCTGTATGGCCGCAGGTGATCTCGTGAACAGAATCAAGTATCTTGGATTCTTGTTCAACCAGCTTAGTCGCCACTTTGGGTGGTCTTGATCCGCGCCATCTTCTTGCATATCTCGGTATAATCTTTCCTTTACCTGTAAGAGTTCAACCTTGATGAGAGGGTATGGCAGGGATTTTTGGTGCCATTGAACATTGATTTGGTTGGGAGTGAGTTGTGTGACGTTGACAGAGTGTAAAAATCTCAACTCCCAATCCATAGCTGCCTTCCACTGCTCATCTACCTCAAAGGTGATCTTGTCCTTTAGTGCATCTTCTTCAGCCTTTGACAGCTGGACCATCGGCACTCTGTCTTCCTCTGTGACTTGGATTTGAAATTCTTCTCCCCCACTCGGCTCTGCTGTAGACTGCGTCTAAAAGTCAGCAAATGAGACCGAGGGGATTTCCACTTGGGGCGGCTCTGAAGTTCCTGCCTCCTCCTTTATATCTGGCTTTCCATCTCTGAGGAGTTGGTTTACTCTTTTTAATTCTGCAATCTCTTTAAGGAGCTCCTCCTCTCTTTGGATCTGCATGAGTGCCAGGTCTCTGCGTTGTGAGTGCTCCAACTTCAACTCCAGCTCTAAATCTTTTTTTTTCTTCTCAAGTGCTTTATACACCTCATCTGTTCCCTTGATCGAGGCCACGACTAGATTTTCTCTTAATTGTCGCAAGAAAGTGGCTTGATCATTAATCCTTTGTTTCGAATACTGCAGTGATGCGTTTGGTACATCTAATTGTACTTGAATCTTTTGAGCGGACATAGAGGTGGTGAGAATTTCATTTGTCACTTCAATCAACTGCTCATCTTTCACTTTGTAGGCATCAGATAGCTTAGCCAGGAGGTCACCCAACTCCTCCATTTCCATCTGTTGGTTGTCTCTTGCTATTTGATGCTATTCTGCTTCAGTCTTGAGCTCTTGTACTTGCCTTTGGAGATCTGTAATAGTAGCCATTCTGTCGTTGAGCTTGCCTTCAAGAGCATCGATGATCATTTCTAATTCTCTGGCTTCAGTACTGCAGTTAAAGGCTGCTGAGCGGAAGTTCTCCATCATGATTTGCATCTGCCTTGCATACTCGTTCACTTGTAGAATGACTTCATAATTGGACTAAAACTCCTCTTGGCTTGCTAGTTCGGATGTGCTGGAAGTCTCTTGTGTTGCTTCTTGCTGTGTTGTTATTGCTGGTGTTTCTATAGAGGTGGTTACTTCCTGGACATCCTCAGGTTTTGAAACCTTGGCAGTTTCTACCTGCGTGGAAACAACTTGTGTGGTCTCAACCCTTTCCGTTTCTACGGTTGCAGGACTTTCCACCTTCTCAGTTTTGGTTACTTCCTTATGTGTAGTGGTTTGCTCCTTTTCTTTATCTTCCTCTTTATCAGTTTCATCTGCCGGCTTCTGAGTTTCCTCGGCCGTCTGTTCTAGTGCTGGTTCAACTTCCTTTTCTTCATGTTGCTCGGTGTGGTCAATTTGTTGTGTAGCTTCCGTTTGGTGGGTGAAATCAGACTCTTTTTCCTTGTCAGTCTCGGCCTCTTCAGTGGTCTTTTGCCCTGGCAGTGATGATGGTGGAGTGGGCATGGGCTGGTCCTGTTGTTCCGGCGGTGGTGAGATGGGTCAGGGAGATGCCTGGCCTTGCTCTTGAGTTGCTGCTTCCTCAACTTTCTTGGCCACTTGTTCCGCCTCTTTCAGCTTCAAGCCCTCTGCCTCTTAGTACATTCTTTGTAAATGATCCTTGGGATCCTCGGCCTCTTTCCTCAAATGATGTTTTGTTTGAGGCCCCTTCAAGCCGGTAGGTACCCACTTTTCTGGGTCTTTTCCCTACGCTTGCCTAGTGCGCTGATACGCCTGTTTTTCTCTTTCAAATCTTGCTTGCTTTTGAGCTAGCTCCTCTTGGTGGGAAGCCGCTGCTTTCCTCTTCATCTCTTCCCTCCTAGATCTTTTTTCTTCGTTGTTAGAGCTTTCACTGCTATGCTGCTCGGATGAACTGTCATCGGATTCATCACCTGATTTAAATGATCGCTTACTAGATCTTGTAGATCTTGGAGAGGGTGGAGTTGCCAAGATCCATGTGTTCTGATCCAGGGCAGGTGGTAGGTTGCCGGCCATGCCGATGGCATGATAGGCTATTCTAGTCAAGACTTCAGGTGCACCCAAGTAGGTGATCTTTCCCTCCTTCTTGGTGGCCTTTAATGTTGTTAACACATATTGCGCGTGGTCCACAGGTTGTCTGGTGGTTGACTTTAGAACTTGTGTAAAAGTTGTGGCCACGGCATGATTTGGTGTCGTGTACCTTGGTGGCCGTTTTGCCAAGAAATGGAAATATTGGTGGTACAGACGGGCTAGCTCTTCCACCTGCTTATGGATAAGATCGGCAAATGTAGCCATAGTTGTTTCCTTTGTAAACATGCCCGTTGTTTTCCTATCTCTTGCCCGCATGGTCATCCCTTCAGTGGGAAGTCTGAGTGCCTCTGCCACTATTTCCTTTGTAATCACAACCTCTACCTTGTTTCCTTGGTTGTCTGAGATTTGGGCAATTCTGTCTTCCTTGATGGTGGACAGAAGCTCGTAAGCCTTCTGAAAGTCTACTCCGCAGGGCTCTTGTTCATAGAAGTGTCGGAGTTCCAACCTGCGGTTAGCCTCTTTGGTTTCTGGCTTTGCTGCGACATCATAAACCTCTTTGGGCAAGAGCTACAACTCAACCGGATTCCCTTCTTCACTCTTAAATCTGCCCATGAAGACCGTGGTGTGGTGTTCTTCTAACTGCTCTTTAGAAAGATAAGATGCCTTTGCTGCCTTTACTGACTCGGGGTCCAGTTGATACGGTGGCAGATTTTACAGTTTCTCCTTTTGGTTTAAATTCTTCTTGGCCTTGTCCGCGGCTTGCATTGCTCCTGTTCAGTGAATAGAGTGCAAAGTTAGCGGAGTTCTCAGATTTTTCTCCAGGATATCCTTTTAAACTGAAATGCTGATACTCTCATCCAAATTGCTTCAAATCAATTTTGGAACAAGCAAAGATGCATAAAATCATGCAAGGAACAAAACTGTATGGTCAAAACTGTATTGTTGCTTTCTTGTATGTGGAATAACTGACTGCATTAACTCTAGCTCCTGTGTCTACCAAAGCATTGGTGCTATGATTGTTGAGTTGTACTTTGATGCACAGATCCATTCCATCTAACCAGTCATTATCTGTTGAAACTGCATCTTTAGGTAATTCTCATTGTCGATCATCTAGCTCCAAAGTGCTGATGGGAAGCGGTATCTGTTGATTCTTGAGAGCATATTTACGCTTGAGCACCCGAAGTCTAGCTTTCTCTTGGGCTTCGTCAATAACCTGCTGTCGCTTCATCTTCCTTTGTTTGGCTGCATGCATTCTCTCTAACAATTCATTGGTTAGTGGCATATTGTATTTCTTTAAACGACATCCACCAATCCAATTAGCCATTGGTTCACCATCTATGGTTGACAATTTACTGCTCCACTTCAATGATAAATGGTCCATTTCCCTTTTTCTTAAACTTGGGAATGTGTTGCTTAAGGGAATAGACTAGAACTAAGTCCCCTTTCTTGAAAATTTTGGTGATTAAGTGGGAATCAAAAAACTATTTTTGTTTCCTCTTTTGTGCATAGATATGAGCTATAGCAGTTAGCCTTTGCTCATCTAGCTTTTCCAAATCTTCAAGTCTTTCTGACAATTCATGTCCAGTCCACTCAAGAGTTTGTGCTACCTTTAAGGTCGGCAATAGAAATTCTATTGGCAGTCTGGCATCAAGACCATAAACAAGGTTAAAGGGTGTAGCATTCAAAGGTGTTTTGCATGAAACTCGATAAGCCCATAGAACTGCATGGAGATTCATTTCCCAGTTGGTCCTTCCTGAATTAACCACTTTGGTCAGTACCGAGCTAAGAATTTTATTCGTATGCTCAGCTTGTCTGTTTTCTTGTGGGTGATAGGGAGCTGATTTGTTATGGATAACCATAAACTCATTAAGAAGATACTCTATTACCTCGTTGAGGAAATGAGTTCCCTGATCGCTGATAATTTCTATTGGCAGTCCATACCTTACGAATACATACTCATATAAGAATGCAGCAGTGGTTCTGGCATCATTCTTTTGAGTCGGTTTACCTCGGCCCATTTGGTCAAATAGTCCGTAGCTACAATGATATATTGAGCTTGGGTTCTATAAGCAGGCGGCTGTATCGGTCCAACAAAATCTATACCCATTTTGCGAAGGCTCTAGCCCCCAGCATTGGTCTTAAAGGCATACTGTCTACCCCTGTTGGCATTTTTGCTCGTTGACAAGCATCACACCTTCGAACATATTCTTTGGCATCTGCAAAAAGTGTTGGCCACCATATACCTGCCATCAAGATTGCTTTTGTCGTGTTCTCACTAGAAAAGTGACCTCCAGCTAATCCAGCATGTGCTTGTTCTATAATCAGAATATACTCATTTTCATTTACACAAAGACGCAAACGTTGATCCTTACCTCTCCGATAAATTGGTTTCCAATGAGAGCATAGTCTCTTGCTTTCGTCTCAATTGCTCTTTGCCGGCATTTACTCATATCCTCAGGAAATGTTTGACTTGTTAAGTAAGTAACCAAATAGTTACTCCACTTAGGAACGGTGACATTTGAAACAATGTTACATGAAAAATGGGTTGTTGTTTCTGACATTGAGGGAAATCTCTTGCAAAAGATCGAACATCTCTCCTCATAGTCGGCCAAAATACTCCAAGTCTTAAGATTCGTTGCATAGTTTGGTCTTCCACAAAGTGAAGTCCTACTATGGTAACATGTGCTTGACTTAAGTATTGATCTCTTTCTTCAGGATTAATGCATAAAAGAAATATTATGTCTTGATTTCTCTTATATAGCCTCCCCGCTAGTAATTGATACATAGCCGATTGCTCAATTAAATCAACTGTGATAGGAAGTGGTTAATCCACTTGAGCTATTGTCATTAATGACACAATTTTTTCCACCCATCTAGGTATCATTTTCACGGAGAAAAAATAGGCATCTGGTAGATCATCATCTACCCCTTTAGGTGATTCCCTAAAACAATCTTGGACAAATGATCTGCTCGTTGATGTGTAGTGCCTTTTTTAACAACCACAGTGAAATCAAATTCGAGAAGAATGATGAACCATCTCACTATTCTTCCTGTGATGTATGGCTAATTGACCAAATATAACAAGGCTCGGTGGTCCACAAAGAACAAAAACTTGTTGGCCAATAGGTAATGTCTATAGTTTTTAACGGCATAGATCATTCCTAGTCCTTCTCTTTCAGTGGTGGTGTACTTCTTTTCTGCCATATTCAATTGTCGGCTAGCATAAGAAATAGGAAAGTCAATTTTCCCATCTCCTGGTTGGGGGATAGTATACAACCAATAGCAAAGTTTGAAGCATCTACATGTACATAGAATACCTTATCCCAATTGGGTGCTTTCAATATTGGAGCTGAGGTGAGAGCTTTCTTAAGCTTCATGAAGGATTCTTCACATGCCTCGGTCCATTCAAAGTGCGTAATCAAGCTATACATGGGTTTTGCAATTATAGCATACATGTAGATGAAACGTTGGTAATATCCACAATGTCCCATGAAGGCTTGTACCCCTTTGGTTGTTGTTGGTCTAGGCAAATCAACAATGACATGAATCTTTTCAATATCGGTAGCTATGCCATTTTTAGACACTATATGTCCAAGAATTTTCCCTTGTCTTCCCATGAATGTGCACTTTTCCGAGTTTAAGCAAATCCTGTAAAGTTTACATTTCTCGAATACCTTTTTGAGGTGTTCAAAATGATCAGTTCGGATTGACGAATGTACGCATAAATCAACCATGTATACTTCCAAGGATTTTCGAAGATACTCTTTGAAAGCACAATCTCTGAAATGTGGCTGGAGCATTAGTTAACCCAAACGGCATAACCCGATAGGCACATATACCCCATTCTGTTGCAAAAGCAGTTTTGTGCTGATCTTTTGGGTCAACCAAAATTTGATTGTATCCCGAAAAGCCATCTAAGAAGCTGTAATCTTCTTTTCGTGCCACTTGTTCTAAAATGTGCTCAGTTATCGGAAGAGGAAAGTTGTCTCTAATGGTAGCTGCATTCACTTTTTTTAGATTAACGCACACTCGTAATTTCCCATTCTTCTTAGTACTACCACAATTGGGAACACCCAATCAGTGTGTTAAATTTCGTAAATGAATTCAGCTTCCTTTATTTTTTCAATCTCTTCTTTGATTTTTCTAGAAAATGTTTCGTTATAAGTGTATGGTCTCTGTCTACTTGGTTTCGCATCATCTCTCATGGGTATGGTATGTTGGCATATTTTTGGATCAACACCCTTGAGATCTTTATAAGACCAAGCAAAGTTATCCCGATATTCTTTTAGCAAACTTAACAAAAGCTTTACTTCTTCTTCTGTTAGGTCATTTTCAATGTAAGACGGCCTAGGCTCTTCTCCTGGTTCAGCCAAGTCTACCCTTTTAGCGTTTTCAAGTCCTTTGTAAGACTCGCCTTGTTTTCGTAGTTCCCTAACAGGTTGTTTGATTATGATTTTCCAATCTTGGAGAGTATAGTTTTTGTAATGGGATGGAATATGCATTACATCCTTCCCATACTCTTCCGTGGTTTCCATTTCGGTGGTGTATATCTCCTTTAGAGATTTTTTCAACTCTTGATATTTATTTTTCCGCTCGACTTTGGTCATGAGTGGTCTTTTATCCTGATATTCTTCTTGAGTACCCTTCCTTGTTTTTCTTGATGTCTGAGACATTTTGAGTTTCCGTTCGAAGGATATCTGCCAGTTATTTTATCCTTCACACAATCTTTAGCATCTATCTGTATCAGGAATTGTGTTTTACTGGAGACTGATGGCATAGGTCTTGCTTTCACAATTTTAGTGTTCCTCTTTCTTCTATACCATTTTTGTCTTCTTGATTTCTGGTTTGGAAAGTCAAAAAAAATTTCCTCCCTTCCCCTTAAGAGTAGTTAAGCTCTCGTATGTTCTTTTTCGGATCCCGAATCTTTGGAGGTAGCTGAGTGTTCATCCAACTCATCAGTTGCATCGTAATAGAGGTCAAAAAAGACTTGTTGAGATTTCATCAAGTCCTTTGTTTCCTCATCCTTGTTTTCTTCAATGTTAAGGAATGACATCATTTGGATGGGAATTATGTCGTAGCCATCCTCATTGCAAAATTGAGTAAGCATAGACGTATTCACACATACATCCATTGTTGCTAAGATTTGAGTCCACTCGAAGGGTTTGAATAAATGCTCTAGAAAGGGTTCAGGTATGTAGGCTTCGTCTGTATAGTCCCTTTCTAGAATACATTCCTCTTGTCTTAAGCTTTCGATTTCTGAAGCTCTGCACATCCAAATAGGAGTGTCTTTGTTTAGCCAAGATGGAAGTTTAGTTTCAGCCGAAGAGACTGAATCAAACTCTTGGATGGGTGTTTTCAAGATGTCTCTATAGGTGTGGTCCTTCAGATTGACCCTTGTTATAGATCCCACCTGCTTTAAGTACAAATAGTCGTTTTCACAATCTTGGATAAGTTGTACATGTCGCATGAAAGGTCTTCCCAATATGACTTCATAGTTGAGTTTTTTCCCAAAGTCTACTATGGCAAAAGTGTGTTGATATTCAATTCCACATGAGTTGACTATCACTTTTTCTAGTAGCCCTAGCGGTCTTTCAATGTGTCCGTCAGCCAACTGCAATTTCATTCGCGTTTGTCTAATGGCTGGCTGTCCCTAGGAATCCCATACTACTTTAGTGGCAATGGCTATGCCAGCTCCAATATCCAGTATTTCCATGGTTTCAATGTCATTATATTTCACTGGGAGGGTAGTGTTTCCTTCTTCCCCTTCATAGTATTCTCCGACCTTGTTCATAGGAACTGATTGTATCTCTTTGTATTCCGTTTCATTTTTTGAGTTTCCCAGATTCTTAGAGGTTAACCCCGTTATCCCCACCTTTTCTAGGGTTTTTTGTAAATCATCCATAAGTATGGTCCGAGTTTCAACGGTTCTCCCAAGGTAAAAGTGCATTGGATAGGTGTAGACATGATTGAATGAATGTTGTCTATTTCTAGGGTCTGTTTGGCTCTTTTTACTTGAGTGGTCTTACAAATAATGGATTCATCTTGTTATCTCCCAAGTAAGAAAGTAATGTTTTTAATGTCATTGGTTTAGATATTCCTGAAGCCTCTGACCCGCAATCCCTGTATAAGGATTGTATATCCATGTTTATATCAGATGGTAGGTTATCCAACCAGACTTCCTCTATAGGAGCTGACTTTAAAGTTAGGCTCCTATCATTGATCTCCCTTACCTTTTCCCATAAGTGTCCTGGCTAGTCTTCCTCCACAAATGGAATTCCGTCTAAGGCATCCTCATTGTCCCGCACTATGAGCTCTGGTTTATTTGTTTCAAGGTGGGGTTCTGCCACCACATCGGATTTTGTTTTTGTTTCTTCTACTGCAAGCTCTTCCAGTTTTGCAACACTTTCAAGCTTGGGTTTTTGTTTATCCAGCATTTCTTGCGTGATTCTTACTAAATTTTGATAAGCTTCCATCTTAGCTTCTTTCATCTTTGGACATGGATAGTTTTTCCATTTGTTTTCCATGTTTTGGTCTGCTTTAAGTCCTGCTTGGTAGGCTTCCAAGGTGGCATTGATAGGCTCAAGAATTTTATCAACCAGAATGGATCCTCTAGATTTCACGGTTGTTTCCTTAAATTCACTGCCAGTTTCTTTCAACTTGTCCTAGGCTAGAATTTTTGCTTTCTCTTCGTTTTCAACCCGTTGTTTTTGTTTTCTCATCTCATATCTTTTGCTTCTGCTCCTTTTGATTCTTTGAGAAGAAACTTTCGTGTTCTCCGAATCATCAGAGGAATTGTGTTTCTTTTTCCTTGCCTAGGCTCTAGTGATTACCTTGATTGGAACAATCGGTTCGCTCTCTTATGAGCTACTAGGCATTACTTGGACTACATTGACTATAGTTTTTTCCTTGTTCAAAGGATTCTTAGGAAAATATTCCGGAAAGTGTCCTCCCTTTTTGCAACATTGTATGCAATAGACTTCAATTGGTTTGAGGTTTTTGTCAGGCTCTGGACATTTGTTCTTCTAATGGTCATCAGCACCACAATTATGACAGTTTCTTGTTCTGGGCTTCATCATGGGTCTTCCCATAGGAGGTTTGACACCTTGATTAGCTACATAATACATTGGTGCGAGCTCTACTGGAGCATAATTCATGGTTTCCTCCATTGGTGGTGGGTGTGGAATATACCAATCTCTCCCTCTACCATTATTGTAGATGGACTAGGCTCTGCATAGGGTGTAACAGGCACTAATGCTTGTTCATGTATGACTCCTTCTGAGTGCATGTACTTTACCAGCACCGCATTATGTCCTCGATAAGGAGCTCGGGGGGTTCACTATGTGTAAAACTACCATATCACGTGCGTTCAAGACATGTTTGTAAAACCCCTTATCTGTGAATTTTGTTAAGAATATAATGTACCCTTTTCTTTTAAAATATGTGAGTTTTTTTCAAATTTGAAAAATTAATGCCCTTACGTATATATATTTTTGTAAGTTTCAAGAACTTTAAATACCCTTCTGTTGAACTCATGTGATAGGTTACATTTTTATTAGGTGACCTCCCCGGGATAAGAAGGTTGTTGTCCCAACACAGGTTGAGGTCTCTCAATACCGATTGGTGGTCTTTGAACTTGAGCCATATTAGGTTGATATCTATACATGGGTTGTCCTTGTGGCCTCATGGGCACGTATTGAACATTCCCATCATACTTTGGTCTGAAGTAGCACTCATGGGTCTCGTGGGTGGTCCATTTACCCTAGATTTCACACCATTTTTTTGGTCTAATTGGTTGTCCTTGTGGAGATATCACCTGTCCTGGTCCTCTCATAGGTGCTTTTTGCATATTGTTCATCATGTCGTTCATCCTTTTTAGCATATCTTCTATGGGTGAGAGTGGTGCCGCAACACCTATCCCCACTTGTGCTGGTTTTGTGGATGCAGTCTTCTCACTTTGGTTATCCTTAGGGAAATCCTCTTCATTAAAGATCTCACAATTGTCTCCTAGGTCGATAGAATCAAACACACATGCCTCTGGGGTTGTATGTTTTTCACCATAGAGTATAGCATGAAGTTCTTTGTTTAGCAGTCCCTCCAAAAACAATGAAACAAGTCGCTCCTCTTCACGTATCTCCATCTCTAGGCATCTGGCAATGTATTGTTTCATTCGAGTTGCACAATCCCTAACAGACTCACCATGTTTCTGTTTAAAGTTGTAGATTTGAGCTACCGTATTATGTTTAACCCCCGTTTTAGAACAAACAGCTACAAATCCTTGAGCTAATGTATTCAAATCCATGATTGACCTTGGTGGGATGTTTAGGAACCATGTCAAAGCTTTTCCTTCTAATGTCATTCCAAACCCTTCGAATTGAGTATGGAAATCGAATATACGCTCCGCTCTTAGCACTTTCTTGAAGCTTGCTAAGTGGTCATATGGATACCCTGATCCACTGTATTTTCTGACCCGTTTTTGGAAATCAGCTGGTCTGACACGTCTATTTGGTTCAACTCTAGGTCTTCTAGGAGTTGGTCTTGTTTCGAGTCCTTCAAACCAGTCTGTCGGAAATAGTGACTCGTGTAGCCCTGGGCTGGCCTTAGTGTCACCCGTTTGGTTTCTAGTTTCTTCACATTACTCTCATGATGCTCGTCTCTTGGGGTGGTTTCTGGTCCTTGACCCAATATCCAATCCCGTATGGAATACCCCTGGTATTTGGTTTGTTCTACCTCCTCAAGAGTCATCATAACAAAGTTGTTATTATAACAATCCCTAAACAAGTAAGTTGGTAGATCCACAGATCCCTTATCTTTGATTTTGAAGATATAGATGATCTTCATGGCCATTAATTGTCCTGGCCTAGAATGAAAAGTCCACAAAAGATCTTTTATGTTTCCATCTTCCCAACAATAGACTCCGATCCTAGGATTATCCTTACTAAGCCATTTCAAGGGCTTCAGGTCTACTTGATCGTATCCCTCGAATTCCAAAGTTGGTGGTCCTTCTTTTGCTAACATATTCGGGATTATAGTGTTCACTTCTAATCCCCATTTGTCTATCACATCATGATTTTCAACATGTACATATTGAGTTCCGTTTTGATCCATGTACATTTTTCCCTGTTTGTTGGCCCTAACTTCTTCTTCGAACTCAATACCATGATCATCAATGCGAATAGCATACTCTTCGTTAGGATCTAAGTAAACCTGGGCTCCATGACGATTAGTCTTGTAAAAAGAGAGTATATTCTTGTAGCGCATTGTCGTTCCGGTTTTCGAGTGAGTCGAGTAAGAAGACATTTCGGATGTTGAATCTGAAAAAGTGTCCAAGACTTCTTCAGGAATTGTGTGCAAGGAATTGCCTTGATTTACACTTTCTTCAGTGGATACTCTACTGGTGTTTTCTCCAAATAGGCCTTGATTTCCTATTACACGACCGGATCTAAGGTTCATATAGACTTATGAAGCCCTGAATAGAGTACTCACCTTAGATTGACTTGTAGTCAATTTCCACTTGACTCAATTGCAACTTTCTATCAAGCCACTGATTCCTCTTCTGCAACCTGATTCCTGTACAAATTTTGTCAAATTAGCTATTTTTCTATAAGGATAGTAGAGCTCTTGAGAACTCCAGTGATTGATCTCTGTATTTCACTTCAATTCGTGCTATGGAAGTCAAAATTTCGACTTTCAGATTCAGCTTAGCAAAATCAAAGATTTAATCTGCAATCTGTAAGCTGAGTGTATCTGTACCAATTTTGATCCAATTGAACCCAAAATTTAATCTCCAATCTGTAAACTGAGTGTATCTGAACCAATTTTGATCCAATTGAACCCAAAATTTCCTAGTGGTCTTATTTTATGCTGGTCTAACACTGTATAAGCCCAAAAGATAAATTTGAAGTCTGTGGATAGCAGAAGTAAATAATCGCAATTATTTACTTTTGTCACTTTTTTACACTTTCTGGATGGGTTTGGCGAGTATACAACTTGTTAAAGCCCTTGGGCAAGTTTCAACAAGTTTGGACAAAATTTGATTAAGTTTACCCACTGTTCCGTGTCCGCAGACTCTGATTTCGAGAATCTAGCTTAAGTCTCACTGTTGTGGTCCAAATTTCACAAAAATTGATTTGTGAGGTCCAATTGATGTGCTTGACCTTGTGGTATACTCAAATTTGCAAAATCACCAAGTTTTGAAGCAGAAGTAAATAATCGCGATTATTTACTTTTGACAATTTTTTGCAAATTTTTGTCCCAACTTTGACATAGATCTATTAAGAACCTTATGTTAAGGTCACTAGCCAATTTTCATCAAGTTTGGATAATTTTTGGTCAAATGGTCATCAATTATCTGTCCGCAGACTAACTTTGCAATTTTTGTCACAGTTTTCACTCCAGTGATCCAAATCTTACCAAATTATCTGGAAGCTTGTAGCCTCGGCTCATTAATTACAAGGTTTATCAAGAAAATAGGAGTTACCATATTCCCGATTTATCAAAATAATAATTGTTTTTACAAGGAGAACTCCAAAAAATGGTGTCCACGTTAGCTTGCTACTAACCAAAGGCCAATACTTTGTCGGTAGCACCAAAGGTGTCATCATAGGTAAGAAAAGAGATACTCTTTTTTCCCTCTTTGAATTTCTTGAGCTTTTAAGACCTTTTCTCCACGTAGTGTAGTATTTGTGATGCCCTTTCCTCTTGTATTCTCTAGGATAATATCCGCTATTTTCATCGGAAGAGGAGGAAGGTGAAGAAGAAGTAGAAACAGGTGACCTCTTTCTTGCCTATTTCTTCCTTTTTTTTTTCACTCTTCCCTTTCAAAGTGACAAGGAGAAGGAATATGGGTTGACCTTTTTCTCTTGGCAGGAGTTGGCAACCGTCTAGATCTTCGTCTTTGTGGAGCCACATCTTCAGAGGAACTTAGGTATTAGCTTCTTTCTCATTCTTTGGATTCCTCCTCTCTTATGGGAAAGAGTCTTCTTTTCGGAGTCTCTCAAGAGGCCTCCTAAGCTCTCTCTTATCTTGGAGGGAAGAGAAATCCCATAAGCAAGACGTTGTTGAGTAACTTTGGCTTGCAAAGTAGGATTTCCCATAGCTTATTGGAACCTAGTAACAAGATAATTAGCAAACATGGGGGCATCATCATTAGCACCTTCATGTGCAAAATCAAAGTTATCAATGTTCATTCTACTCTCTTGGTTATTGTCACACATGCTAATTAAACTTATGTATAGATTACTTTGTGCTTTGGTACCCTCAATAATGTTATTCTCTACTCTTCTTTACTTTTGAAAATAATTTCTCAAGCAGCCACACCCATGGTTTAGACATTGTTGATTGCAAAGACTAGTGGAGAGGTTCTAACACTTCTTGGTTGATTATGGTTCCTGTTGATCTTGCTAGTAGCTCAATAATGGTTAAGCCAAAGGAAATCCCCAAGAGACTCTATTATTAGGACTATAGTTCCCAACAGTGTACCTCAAACTAAGTCCTTTTCAACCAAGATAATAGATCCCTGTCCCACTTACCCTATTGTAATGAATAGGTCGAGCCTATCATGGACAACTTAAGTAAGTCTCTTCTTAAGCAAGAAAAGATAAACCAATGGCTCTGATACCAATGTAATGGAGATGGCCTTTAAACTTTGAGGATAGCTAAATTAAGAGAATTAGAGTGAGAATTTCCATGAGCCTACTTTGAGAACATAGAGGGTGAACTTACTTAGCGGTAGAAACATAACAATTATACTTAATCAACTTGGCATGAACAATACTTTTGCAACAGATATAATTAGAACATGACAAAAATTGAGGGTCAAATTTATGTGGAGCCGATTCCCCCTCCAATAGGCTTTTGTATTATAGATTCTTCCATAAAGAGAGACTTGGCAGAATACAATCTTTGTGTTCCTTGTGATCTGGTGATGCAATGAAGATGGGAAACTTCATGAATCACAAGCATAACATAATCCTTTGTAAAAGCATTGACCATCCTCGGGCTCAGTCCCAAGTCCTCAAACACATTCAAAGGTGGAGAGAGCTAGCGGGGATTGAGGGTAGGGAAGAGGAAGAAGTAATAACATACAAGAAAGATATAATTTCTCACTTATCATTACTCTTCTTGCATAGCATAGCATAATAGCATAATAATGATGATGAAAAAAATGGAAATCTTAAGCATTGGAGCATGGATCTTGGTTGGATTTGCATTCCTTAGCCAAGAGTGTTGGTGTAGGCTCTTAACTTCCCAATCAGATTGGAGAAGGAGTTGGAGCTCTTGCACTTTTCCAAGCAAGAATAAGAATGTGAGACAGAGAGTATACTCCCCAAGCACACCCCTAGCTTCTCTTGGTTGAGACCCCTCCTTGTAGCTCAAGCTAAAATGTGATTGGAACTCTATAATCCTAGCCAATCACATGCATTGTGCATATCAAGCAATCATGGTAGCATTTGGACAAGTGTCCTCCTTTCCCCTTTGAGAGAGAGGGATTGAAAAATGCTTTAGACAACTAATTAAATAACTAAATGCTCTTTGGATCTCTCTTTAGCCTAGCCCCATGTGGCTAAGAATAGGGAGAGCTTGACATGTGTCCTTGTGCCCCTTGAGGAAGGGGTGTCCTTTGGGTGAGTGGGGTGTTGGTCAAACCATTCCCTTAGCTTTGGGGCTTGGCCCCTCCTTTGTAGGGCACTTTTTGACTCAAGTTCCTCAAGCCCCCCCCCCCCCCCCCCCCCCCCCCCCCCCCCCCCCCCCCCCCCCCCCCCCCCCCCCCCCCCCCCCCAAGCATGGGAAGCTTCTCAAGTACCTTAGTCAGCGAGTACAAGCTTAGCAAGAGTGTGGGATCTCTCTCACTTGTGCCCTTAACTTCAAGGGATCCCCCCCTCCTCGAAGGGATTGATTTGACTTTTCAAGATCATGACACACCATCAAAGGTTTTGAGTTGAATACCAAAGGCAAACATAATTGTCCATAGCCCAATCAACTCTTTTGACACCCTCATTGAGATTTTCCTTTTCTCTATGATTTTCTTTGTTAAGTCCTTGATTTACACCATCAATTGTTCCTTTTCTCCCACAACAGATACCATGAGTTGTGCCATTTCCTTCAAGCTTCATACCTCAACCATATCTAAGTTGTATTGAGCTTGATTTTGTTTTGTGATCTCTTGCAAAAAGAGAGAATGGCGCCTCTAACAATACCCTAAAAATCCATTGAAGCCATCACCCAAGAAGCGAATAGCCTGTGTGTTGTTGCAAAAAGGTGGAGGTGCACTAGTCTATGGATCAAGGGTGTGGATGGTTCCATCTATCTAAAGATCAATGGATTTATCCCCTTGGAGTTGTAGCACATACATGGGAATATATCCTCTGTATTAGTTACTTCAAATGGTTGCGCACTCTTTGTAATGGAATTGGCCTATTTAACTTGAGAGTAGCGGAAATTAATGAGAGTACTTTTGAGAAATGACTTTGTGAGCATAACGATTGAACATAATTGAAGATAGCAACATAATCATAGGAATTAGTTAACTTGGCATGAAAAATACTTCTGCAAGAGAGAGAATTTAGAGAACATGACAACAATTGAGGACCGGATTTATGTGGAGCCGGTCCCCCCTCCAATACGTGAGACTTGTTACAATACACTCTCTGTGTTCCTTGTGACCTAGGTGATGCAATGAAGATGGAAAGCTTCATGCATCACAAACATAACATAAACTTGAAGAAATATTTAACTATCCCAAGCCTCAGTCCCAAGACCTCAAACACCTTCAAAGGTGGAGAGAGCTAGCAGGGAATGAGAGTAGGGAAGAGGAAGAAGAAACATTTCATAGAAGAAAGAATTAGTTCCTCACTATCATAACTCTTGTTGCTAGCATACATAATAGCATAGTACTGAAGAACAAGGATATGGCAAGCTTAAGCATTGAATCATGGCTCTTGGTTGGATTTGCACTCCATAGCCAAGAGTGTGGGCGTAGGCTCTCAATCTGAAGAGCTTTAACTTAAAAGGATTTAGGAACCTTCAACTTGCAAATATTTAGGGGAAGGAGAGGGAGCTCTTGCACTTTGCATAGCACACAATGAGAGTGTTTGTGAGTGTGTGTGGGTGAGTATACCCCCTAAGAGACCCCCTAGCTTGCGACCGACCCCCCCTTGTAGCTCATGCTTGAAGCTCATTGGACCCCTCCAGGCCTAGCCAATCACAAGAAAGAGACATTACAAGCAACAAGGGTAGCCTTGGGACAAGTGTCCCCCTTTCCCCTTTGAGAGAGAGGACTTGATAAATGCAAAATCAATTAATTAAATATACTAAATTATCATTGGACCGCTTGGGTGGCCAACCGATAGGCTTCATGCACACCATGAGGGCAACATGAGCAGGAACTTGACAAGTGTCCCTTCTTCTTTCTTTGTACCATGCATGCCTTGTGTGAGTGTGTGTGTTCTCTCTCATCCCCCCTCATGTAGGGCTCGCCCCCTCCTTGTAGGGATTGAATATTTGACTTTTTGACACCTCAAGCCCCTCATGCATAGGCCCAGCTCAAACCACAAGCTTGGCCCTTAAGCACTTTCAGCTTGGGCTGGGTTCTCACCTCAAGTGCAACCCTAGAATCTCAAGCATGTCAAGCACCTCAAGCATCTCAATCATTAAGCACCTCAAGGACCTCAGTCATCAAGCACTAGCTGGGTCGGGCTCCCGCCTCAAGCTCAACCCTAGCTTACCTAAGGTCAAAGGACTTTTACACACATTATTGGAGGTCTTCAATGAAGCTAACCCTAAGGTATTAAGCTCCATTGGTTAGCCTTGCTCTTTGATAGGGCATCTCTCATTTGGGTCCCTTTACCATTGGCCCCGTGTTGAGATAGATCTATAAGCACATGTCTATGTCTTAGCACTTGTTCCCGTTTATTCTCCCACATTAAGTGACCAGTTTTATATGAGAAAATCATTTAGGTTGGTTAGATATTAGATATTAGATTTTATGACATTACCTCTCTCTTGAAATCATAGTCATCCTCGACTATGAGGTAGAAGAGATAAAGCCTTAGTCATTACTCAATTTTACTTAGTGGGTAGAGGATCCCTTTTTACCCTACGACATCTTTCCGAGATGGATGACTAATCCATTTGGTGCTTGGGAGACATAGCTTCCGCAAGCATGTCTGCTCTTTAGTCCATTTCATTCTCCCAAAGTAGAGTGACAAATTCTACTTGGTGTTTGAGAGACGTCGTCATCACAAACATGATTCTAAGCATGCATACTAGTTAAATTTGTGCACAATTAAAAAGAGGACTAGTCTTATAAGACAAAAACATGAGTCATTTAAAAGAAATTTGTATATTTGCTTACTCTAATGTACCATTGTAATCATTGACAAGGTTCATACTATCCTTCAGCTGTATTCCTTGCATCCATCTAGCATCTTCAAAAGGAATTCTTTAGCTTAATAAGATACCTTCGGATAATCTTACCATGTCGTAGTACCTTGTCTTCATGCCGAAGGATAGCTTTGGGTTGTAGCACCTCTTCCTGGTCTTCAACTTCGGGAGGGTCTTCAATAATTGGTTCAGTTGGTGGCTCTCCTTTGTAGGGCTTAAGTAGGCTTACATGAAAGGCATTGTGTATGAGCCAATGGTTGGGAAACTTGAGTTGATAAGCCATCTCATTCATGGGCTTCAAGATTTGGAAAGGACCTTTTTGCTAGTTTAGCATAATACTTTTGATGGCCAGTAGGATTTTTGCCCGTTGTTTGCCTTAATCTAGCCTTAGGAAACTTGAGTAGGACCCAATCATTTTCTTTGAACATTAAGGCTCTTATGTGCTTATCAGCAGAATCTTTTTGCCTTTGTTGAGAGATGGATATAGCCTCCTTAATCTTTTGAAAAGATTCTTGTAGGTCACGGCTATACTCATGAGCGCGAAGATCTTCCCATGTACTGTGAGTAGCAAGGTACTTTTAGGTCTTCCCTCAATGATCTCAAAAGGTGCTTTTCCCATAGAAGTATGTACAATATTATTGTAGGTATACTCTACAAGAGGTAAGTACTTTTCCCATTGTGAGCGTTGATCTACTTTGGTAACATAAGTCTTGAGTAGATCAAGTATCGTAAGGTTTTCTATCTCATTTTGGCCATCCGTTTGTGGGTGATAGGCCGAAGAGAAATTCAATCTTGTTCCTAGATTTTCAAAGAGACTTTCCAAAAATTATTGGTCATTCTAGGATCTCTATCTGACACGATGGATGTGGGTAATACATGGTGCTTGAAAATATGAGATATGAAGAGAGTTTCCATTTGATGTGCCTTAATAGTCTTTTTGACAGGAATAAAATGTGCTTGCTTGCTAAACCTGTCGACTATTATCCAAATTCCTGTATTCCCATGGATATACTTGGGTAATCCAAAGATGAAATCCATGGATATACTCTCCCATGGTGAATTTGGGATAGGCAATGGCTGGAGTAATCCAGGTTGCTTCCCTCTATCATACTTGGTCTTTTGGCATACTACACATTTTGAAACGTACTCTTGTATGTCCACCTTCATGGTAGGCCAATAGAATCATGGCTCTACTCCTTAGAGAGTAGGTTGGATACCTCTATGCCCCGCATATGGAGGAGCATGGGATTCATACATAACTTTCTCACGAAGGGAATGGGTAACACATAGCCTATTTCCGTGGAGAAGATAACCATCCTGCAAGGTGAATGGTTCCTCTTTCTTCCCCAAAGCAAGGGCTGGCATTATGTCTCTAAAGTCAGGGTTAGTAGCATACTCATCTATCATAGAGCATAGATCATTGTGAGTAGCTATAGACACCGCATTAACTTTTGGTCGTCGTGAAAGTGCATTGGCCACTTGATTGTGCTTACCAGCTATATGAGCAATATGGAAATTAAATTGCGAAAGAAAATTTTCCACCTCGTTTGTTTGTTGGAAAGCTTGGTTTGCGTCATGAAATACTTAAGACTTTGGTGGCCGGTTCGTAGGATAAATGGTGTCCCAATAGGTAGTGCTTCCATGTGTTTAGGGCATGTAGAACAGCTAAAAGCTCTTTCTCATAAATGCCCAAGACTCACTCATCAACATTGAGCCTTTGGCTCTCATATGTTGTGGCATGCCCTTCTTGAAGCAAAACTGCTCCAAGGCAATCACCACAAGCATCACATTGGACCTCAAATGACTTTGAGAGATCCGGAAGTACGAGGACTGGTTGTGAAGTAAGCTTCTCTTTGAGCTTTTCAAAATCATTTTTCTCCTTAGCAGTCCATACGTACTTAATGTTCTTCTTATTTAAGTCATGTAGTGGTCCTGCTACTTGAGAGAATTTTGCTATGAAGCGTCTATAGTATGCGCACATACCAATAAAGATTCTTAGCTCATGTAGATTTCTTGGGTTAGTCCATGATTTTATTACCTCTAACTTTGATGGATCCATACGGATACCATCATGAGAGATAATATGACCTAGCTATTGAATCTCTTGAAGGAATAATTCACTTTTCTTTTGGTTGAGAAAAAGCTTGTTCTCCCTCAATGCTTGAAAAATCACTTGGAGATGTTGCTTATGTTCCTACAAAGACTTGGAGTAGATGATGATATCATCAAAGAACACTCCAGTGAATTTGCGATAAGGTCTAAAAATTTTCTCCATCAAATGATTGAACGTAGCTGGTGCATTAGTCAATTCAAAAGTCATGACTAGATATTCATAAAGACCAAATGTTGTGCGAAACACGGTCTTTAGGATATCTTCATCCACTATCCTTATTTGATGATAGCCACTTTTAATGTCAATCCTACTGAAGTAGGTAGAGCCTTGTAGCTTATCAAACAGATCTTCAACCCGAGGCACGGGAAATCTGTTTTTGATAGTGATATGGTTTAGTGCTCGATAGTCCACACACATACGGTGTGTACCATCTTTCTTTTGCACTAAAAGGACTGGAGAACAAAAGGGAAAGGAACTAGGACTCGCCATCCCTTTGTCTACCAATTCCTGTACTTGCCTCATGATCTCCTCTTGTTGAGCTTGTGAGACTCAATAAGGAGGTTTGTTAGGCGGTGAGCTTCCTGGAAGGCGCTCAATGCAATGGTCATCATCCCCTCGTGTTGGAGGTAAGTCCATAGGGATATCATCAATGAACACATCTTGGAATCCTTTTAGAAAATTAGACAAGTCTAACTCTTCTTGTTTCCTACCATAATTTGCATTTGATGAAACATTAGTATCTTTCAGAGACTCTTTGAAAATCATGTACGCAGAAATTGAGCTCTTCATTGACTTATCAAAAGCAAGAGGATTTACAAGTGGAATAGTGAGACCACGCTCACTAGAATCTATATACATGTTATTTCCCCTGTAGGTGAAGTAGATTTTCCTTTTAGGGAACTTCATGCTGGCAGCCATGCGATCAAACCATGGAGCCCCTAGGATAACATCCTCATGTTTGAGAAGAGAGATGAAGAAGTCTTTTTGTCGACATAGCTTTGGACATGAAGCCTCAACTTCCCAATCAACGGAGTAACGGAGACTTGTTGTCCCTTGAAAGCTGCATCAACCATTACTATATCTCCAATTTCAAAAGCTTGAATGCCCAACTTGGTGGCCAACTCCGTTGATATGAAGTTGAGAGTAGAGCCAGGGTCAAACAAGATGAAGGCATCATGCTCTCTTACCTTTCCCCAAGCATAGTGAGACGGTCCGGGGCGGGCAACAAGAAGAGCAGCCTCTAAACATCCTTCGAGGCTCCCGTGCTGATCAATTCGGGCTGGGGCAATCACAATCAGAGACAACAACAACCCACAGCCAGAAACCAAACAAGAAAAGGGGCACCACCTAGTTGTAGATGCGAACTAGGACGCACGTGATATCTCCTTATACTCAAACACACAAAGAGAGGGGAATGCAAGATAGCCATATACACCAAACACAAACATTCACCACGCCAGAGAGAGGTAAGAGCACAAATCAACCTCAGCAACTCAGTCTTAGCCTTAAAGGCTAGATGCACACAAATCTTGATGAGAAATAGAGAGACAACACAAAACTTGGCCTTGTTGCCAATACACAAATTGTCTTAGGGTCACGGAAGCCCTCTCACCGAGCACCCTCTTACAATTGATTTTTTAGGCAAACAATTCAACAAGCCCTCAAACCATCAAGCATGAAATAGCACAACAGACTTCAAGGACAATATACCTTCAACCACCTTATGAGCCAACTTATCAAGTCAATTTGGAGAGAAATGTCGTATTTGCAGCATACAATTGCACCCAAACTATGAATCTTATTTATTGACAAGAGTAGGCTACAAGTGTGATATAGAGTATGGTATCACTCCACTCCTCTAGATGGCATAACTAACTTCAAGCTTCTCCATGCACCTATGTGTAGTGATGGAATAGAGCACTCACAGTGCACACACTCTACACAACTAGGCTTGAAGAGTTGTGTGTTATGTGTTGAGAATGGTGTGGTGTAGTGTGATCATGTGATGATTTACAAGGGAGAGAAGGGCTCTATTTATAGGTTTTAGAATCCCCGATTAGGATTAGGCCTAATCAAGTTTATTTGAAAGAATAAAAGATTATGCATATTTTTATTTTTATTTTAAATGAGGGTGGGTCTCTCTTGTCCTTTGAGTCACATGGATGTGGGCTCAAGGGAAGAGAATTATTGAGGATGATAGGAGAGAGGATTGAGTGAATAATTTGGGAGTGCCTACTCTAGTAGAGGGTGCATTTTACAATAAGGTTAGTGGTTAGTAGTTAGTAATTATCACTAAAAAACATTTACAAAATCATTCACCAAATGGTGAGATATATGATGAGAAAAGTTAGAGAAGGGATGAGCTTGTAAAGAGAGGTTTAAGCTTTGGAGAATTTGACATTCACCTCTTTACAACACCGATAGAAGAAGCGGTCAGCATGGCGAAGCAACGCGTGTCGATGAAGCTATGTTATTTCAAACCTTGGAAAATTCATGATAAAAGCCTTCATTTGCAGAGGTTATCCTTGGATTTTTGCTGATTTTTTGAAGTTCTTTACAAAGCTGAAGAGAGTATGGTAATATGGACATATATGTAGAGAGAAAGGGGGACACATAGGGTGTAGAAATGGAGGATGAAGTCTATGGAGGTGTGAAAGATGTGGCAATGGTGAAGATGGTGAATTACGACATGGGAGTTGCAGGTTTGGGAGTGGGAAGGAGAGGGAGGAGTGTGTGTGAAAGAGGAAAATGATAAAGTGGAAGAGGGAGTGTGGCTGCATAGCATGGGCAAATTGGGGTCCACCAATAAAATCATAGCTCACAGCTTGTAGCTCAAAAAAATATGAAAAACTTTGAGGTGAAAGTTAAGCTCACGAGCTACAACTTTTGTTTGTATCACCTTTTCAAATTCGGGGAGCATGTGATCTTTAAAAATTCAGCAAAACCGACTGTTTTTTCCACTACACAAGGTCCTTGTGAGGTCCTTCTTTGGATGATTCTTTTGAATACCTCCAAGAGTGAGCTCCCCATGGTGCATGCATGCATGCCACATACCTTTGACCTTATTTGGTAGGTCTATAATTGAAGATATTGTTGAGATCATGATATAAGTGAATAGTACAACTAAGAAAATCAAATATTGAGGGGTCTAAAAAAATATATACATGTCAAATATATATAATATAGGTGGAAAAAATATAAAGGGGGCAAAATAAATCTCTCTCATTATAAGTCTACCATAAAAAGATGAATATTTTTGGTGTTCTAATTTATGAGAGTAAAAGAGAATAGATGTAGGAAGGAAAAATCACAATAGTGAAAAAATATACACATAAATAAAACTAGTTTTTTTGGATTTTTGTTGGGATGGAGTTACACCAAAAATAAGAGAAGCTTGCATGAAATTACTTTTATATGGAATAAAGAGTATGCAAAATGGTAAGAAAAAATATGGTAATGGTGAGTCAATGTACATAGCATAAATAACACACCATAGGTAAAAATATTTAAATAATTACCAAAATAGTTATGAAAAATCCTTTTATTTAGACCCTATATACAATGAAATATTTACACACAAATGGGCCATAATATACTCTTTTTTTTTTGGCTCAACTAGCGTAGTGACTAGCTAATTAAGGGTTTTTAAGAAGATATGGGAAAAGTCCCCTAACTCACACACACCTATATACAGTGAAATGGTAGGGATAGCCACAGTGTTTGGATGATTCTGGTAGGGTGAGTTAACTCACTATGGCAATTACGGAGAGTCGAAAAACGGCTATCATTAGCCCTCCCCCAGGATGATGGTATATTCATGTACCATCATAGAGCATCTTTTCCAAAGAGAGTGCTTCAGAGTCCTTAATGAGGTCTTCATTGTTTGGCCCCTCAGAATTTTGGTTTGAGTTACACTCATGCTTCACGGAACAATACCTACATGAGATAGCTGCCTCTTGACAGATCTTTGGTAGATCCTTTGGTAGAAGGCGACTCAAATAAGGCTTCAAGCGATACCCGTTTACCTTCCTGGAGAGCTCTTTCCCTTTCAAGTCCATAAGTTGATAGTAACTTGAATTGAAAGCCTTCTTAACTATGTATGGCCCTTGCCATCTAGTTTCAAATTTGGCATCAAAACAATTGTCGAGTCGATTGTCTTACCTTAGCACAAGATCTCCTTCATTGATGCCTTTGTACTTTAGTTTCTTGTCAAGCTTCTCCTTCGCCTGCGTAGCTTTCCTCTTGTAGCACTCGTATGCTGCTTCTCTTTTCCACTCAAGCTCAGCTAAGGTAAGAAGTCGATCCATCCATGCTTCTTCATCATCTTGTGCTGCGTTGCCATTGATGGGGTCTTTTCACAAACCAAGCTCCCATACCCCTCTTCTCTCGTCCCCACCCCATGAAAACCCCCTCTTAGGGAGGGAGTGATAAAAGGCATTGGAAAAAAGTAAGAAAAAAATAAAGTATGACTATGTAAATATATAAGAAAGGTAAAATAGGCCACCTCATGCCTGCGGGGTAGCCCATCCCCACCTTGCCTCCTTTTTCTTCACTATTGCCCCGCCGTGTGTCCCTTTTCCTCTCCTCCACTCAAAAGGTCAACCCCCTCTCTCTTCCCCTTGTCCTTTCTCCTTTCTCTCTCCCCTCAAGCTACCCCACCTCTCACCAATAATGCACCCTAACTCACATGCAACCTACCCTATCTTCCAAAATAGTATACCCCACCCCCCCTTTCTCTCTCCTATCATATCCCATGACCCAAATACCCCCCCCTCTCTCTAAAGGGCGCCATGTCTCTTGTCTTGTAGCTAAATAACCTCCCCCACACTCACACACACTCAGTTTCACTAAAAAAGGTGCCCACAGACCCATCCTCACCCGGTGGTTACCTGATTTTTCTTGTGTTCACACACATCTGCACACAGATTCACCTCTGAACACACTCCTCTCTCTCCCCTCTTGTAATTACTTTATTCTCCATGTCACCTCTCACTTTTTTTCATCAACCCATCTCCTCTCTTAGTCTCTCTCTCATGAGACTGTTGTTCTGGCACATATACACATAGCCAGACAAGTGGGGCCCACAGTCACATGGCCTATGTAGATAATGATTTCTTCATTTCTAAATTCTAGAATTTCTCCCCCCTCCTCCCCTATATAAAGAGGGTTCACCATCACACTAAGGAAACACCATCACCAAAGAGTACACTATGCACTGTGTGTGCCTAGTGCACACACACACCCACACCATCACCATCACCGCAATCACCATGCTCGTCTTGAGCATGACCTCTACACCCTTGGGCTATGGAAGATGAAGGGAAACTAAATGAAGGATGATGGCCATAACCCTCGTGCGAGTCTTCGCCATCAACTCCCACCTATTCGCCATGTGCTCTACCACGCTCTCCCTTCTCATTTTCCTACCTTATGCTCCCCATTTCATCACCTTATTCTCTAAATAAAGCTTGAGGTTTTGTGAGTATGTTTTCTTGCAATGTTTTGCCTATGTGAGGTGTGCGGAATCACCACCTAGTCTTGTGTTTGGAGTGAGCTTGTGTATGTGTGAAGGGTGTGCGGATTCGCCATCCTTTTGTGGTGCCTAAGTACTAAGCCGCTATACTCTCTCTCTCTCTCTCTCACTTGATCTCCTTCCCTTTCCTCTTCATCATTACTCCCAAGCATCCATCTCTCTTGGATGAGAACTTTGTTATGGTGGTGTGTTGTTTGCGTCCTAGCCGCTGAAGCTAGGTGGTGCCCCCTGTTTGCTTTACTATGACAGGCTCGAGGCGCTCCATTCGATCCCCGGTGTTTTAGAGGCCGTTGGGGTTTCGGGGTTCACTTTGGTCCCGTCATTTGGTGCCCCCACGGAGGATCTTTTTAAGAAACCTTTCAGTTTACAAGACTGAAACCCCTAAACTATTGTGAATGGATGAATGGCTAGTAGGATTTGCTCATTGGACGACAGAAGAAGAAGAGCTCCAAGCACAACTAGACGAGCTCCGCATCTCCATCGAAGCTCGAGTGCCAGGCGTAACGGTAATCGATTTGCAGTGGGAGAGTCAACCAACATGCCAAACCCAGTGGATATACATAGGCCAAGTGCCAAGAAGAAGAAGGAGAAGGTCGAAACCATGTCCGCAACCTACAACCAACCCACAACAACAAAATGGAAGGAGCTCTACACAATAGAGAATCAACACTATTCTACTTTGAGAATCGAGTAGCTCAAGTCACCGAGGTAATTATCACAGTCAGTTTTCAAGTCGCACCTGATGCTGCAGCACAGATAACGGAATCATTGGCTCACACTCTCACTAGAGAAACTAGGGATCTACTGAGTTTGTTTCAGAAAAGAACACCACCCTCTCCCACAAGCTTGGACAGTGACTAAGCACCTCTAAGCTTCACATGAATCAGTACAACCTACCTCAAGACAGATCACACATACCAACACGTGTACGCTCAATCAAGGTAATACTGGATTTGAAGGCTCACTACCAGCACATCATTGACACCATGCTGGGTGGGGAGCGATTTTTTGAGGTTCTGGCATCAGATCAACCATTTGTTTTACCTTTGGTACAAGGCAATGTACCGTTTGAAGTTTTAATCTATGTCCTAGTATAAGAGGGTATACACGCCTCCTTGTAAAGAAGAAAAAAACTTTTGCAAGTTAAGCAGTGTGTCTTTCTAGCTCTCTCTTAGTAATCATGGCAAGTGTAGCATTTCCAACATTTAAAGGAAAGAAGGGGGAGGATTTGGTAACAGACTTCCTAGATGACTTTGAAGTAGCATGTGTAGTGAGCAACAAAGATATGGATGAATCCCGGGTTAGAATCTTTAAGCATCTCATGAAGCTAGAAGCTAGATCATGGTACAATGCACTTCCACAAGCAACCAAGGATGACTGGGAACCCTTAAAAACCGCTTTTAAGAGGCGCTTTGGGGGAGGTACCACTTCAGAAAAGTTGTGGGACAAGTTGAGAGACTTGAAGCAGGAGGGTCTTTTAGAATATGCCACCTATGAGTCCAAATTTGTGGATTTGTGGGAACGGTGGGTTGAGTCACTGGCTAGGGGGGAAGCTGCACCCGATTTCCTAAAAAAAGATCGGTTCACGCATGGCATATGGACGCTTCTCAAGGAGAAGGTGAAAGGTAGATTCCCTGCTACGTACGAGTTAGCCGTTGAGATTGCTCGCCTTAAAGACAAGAAGCTGCAAATGAAAGCCAAAGAAACCGAGTCAACAGAATCAGGAACATCACATCAACCAGCAACTACGAGAACCACCATTCCACCACCACCACCGGCTCTTGGGGTAAGAGATGACCAACAAGATATGTTGGCCCATATTACTAACCAACTGCAGAATTTGTCTATCCACTTAATACAACAAGGGAGAAGTCAAGAAAGAGATCAAGACCCTGGAAGAGCACGACGACAAAACAGGGAGTATCATTGCTACAACTGCGGAGAAGACGGTCACGGTATGTTCTATTGTCCCAAACCACGACAAAACTATAATAGAGGAGGTAGGAGGAACCAATTGTCACCCCCTAGAGAAAGAACACCCCCACCCCGAGCACCACCCCCACCAACACAAATTCTACGTCCACCCCAGACACCACTACAAGCATCCATCCCACCTCTTCCACCAGCCCCACCACCTGATCGCCCTGTAAACATCATAAGGCTAGAAGAGAAAGGAAAATCCATAGTAGTGGATCCACCCAGAGCAAAGGAGAGGGACAAGGGTAAGGAGAAGGTAACATTTTTAGAACCACTTGAAGCCATGACTGTGAAAAGAGCTAGGAGGGAGAAAGCTACACAATCAGATGATGAGAGAAGCATGAGAGGAGAAACTAGCAAGAGGCCATCCAGGCCACGACAGAAATTGGGCATCACCGACTTCCAGCTAGGCGAAAGTTCTAATCCCTATGATCTAACATTGGATGTGGCAGAGCAAGGACCGAAGATTACATGGCCATAGCTGCTACATCTTGTACCTAAAGTAAGGCGACAATGGTCTAAAATGGTAAGTACAAGACGCTCCAAAACAAAGGTAGCTGGAGCAATTTCGGGATGCAACATGGATGACATCCTTCCAATTGTCGACGTAAACATAAAAGGAAAGAGGGTTGGAAACACCTACATTGATGGAGGTGCACAAATATATGTAATGAGCGAAGCTATGATGCTTCGATTAGGGCTCGAGGTTGACAGGCCTTCTCCATGCAAGGAAAAGATGGCAAACAACGCAAAAGTAAAGTGTGTGGGTGTGGTAAGTGCCGTGAAAATAAAAGCTTTCAACACTGAGGTAGAGGTAGATGTTTTTGTAATGCCTACTAAGGGGGAGGGCTATCCACTAATTTTGGGAAGGCCATGGTTGATGGCCATGAAGGCAAAACAGGACTGGGGTACTGGCCTTCTACGCATGACCAGTAAGAAAGGGGAGACAATCTACTACGACATGAGGATTGGCAAGCAGAAGCAAATGAGTCTGGAAACATCGGAAGATGAAACCACTAGCGAATCTTCCAGTTCTAAGGAGGAGACCACATCCACCGACGAAAGTGACAGTTCCATTGATATGATGGGTATCATTATGAAGGATCCACAAAGGGTAAGCACAACTGGTGATCCATCACCAAAAGTGCAACCCAATGAGGAGGAGAGAAAATCACCTGGCCTAGGAGGAAGTAGGTTGAAGGGTATGTTGTCTACGGAATTAACACTTGAGGAGAAAGATAGTTTTTTGCAAATGTTGATGGGATTTCCTAACCTGTTCATTGACAACTATGAAAGAATCACAGGCATTACAGTGGTGGAACATCATATTAAGCTGAAGGAAGGGGTAAAACCAGTTGTGCAAAAGCTACGACGATTGGGGGTCATACATGAAAAGGCACTCTTGGACGAGATAAGGAAACTGCTGGAGGCGGGATTCATCTATCCTGTAGAAAACTCAGAATGGGTGTCACCCGTAGTGGTGACGCCTAAAAAGAATGGTAAGTGGAGGGTCTGTGTTGACTACAAACCACTAAATGCAGCTACAAAGAGAGACCACTTTCCTCTCCCTTTCTTGGATGAAATTCTGAATGAAGTAGCGGGTTTTGAATGCTATACCGTCTGTGATGGTTATTCTGGATACTTTCAAATACGCATAGCCTTGGAAGATCAGCTAAAAACCACTTTTATCACGCCATGGGATTGTTTTGCATACAGGGTTATGCCATTTGGTCTCACAAATGCACCTGCCACATTCCATAGATATGTCACATATGTTTTTCAACCGTTCTTTGGAACATCCATAAGAGTGTTCATTGATGATTTTTGTATATATAGCTCCCGTATTTCACATTTAGAAAAGGTAACTGAAGGTTTGGCCAGGTTGCAGAGCTTAGGTGGGCAATTAAATGTGGATAAATGCCACATTGGGGAGAGTAAAGTCATTCTACTAGGCCATGAAATTTCAGCAAAAGGTATCAACGCCGATCCAAGTAAGGTGTCCGCACTCATAGCCCTACCTTCACCAACGACTGCACACCAACTGGTCTGTTTTCTACAGAAGGTGAGGTACTTAAGTAGATTCATACATCTACTATCACAACTTGTTCTACCACTGCAACAACTCACTCAAAGATCAACTTTCACTTGGGACGAGGAAAGCGAACATCACTACAACAAGGTAAAGGAGGTCTTAGCCACTCTGCCAACTATCTCACCACCTAAGTGGGATGAAAAATTCTATGTCACCTCAAGTGTTGGTGATGACTCATTGGGGGCTGTGCTACTCCAAAAGGATATGACGGCATCTTTCATGAGGCCAATCTACTTCTCTAGTCTAATGATGACAGAAGGAGAGAAAGGTTTCACCCATGTGGAACACTTAGTCCAAGCTCTTAGATTTGCAACTACAAAGTTTAGGTCATATTTGCTGCCTAAGCAATTTGTGATTCTAACCACGGATGAAATATTTCCCTATGTTGTACAACACATGGATGTGTCTGCTAGAATTACTAAATGGCTAGTTCGTCTGCAAGAGTTTGACTACACGGTACAGGTAGAAAGCACGACAAGGGCAAGTTTGGGGGGACTCATGACCTACCAAGTCTTTGAAAGGAAGGAGAAGCAATCTAAGGAAGGAGAAGTCCGATTACCTCCAATACCACCGATGGTAGAAGGAGCATACTCTCTCTACTTTGATGGAGCCTACAAGCGAGCGTCCGACAAAGCAGCTGCAGGCATAGTGGTCTTTGATGACAAAGGGACAAAGGTATTTTCGTTGGGCCAATTGTTAGATTCACATTCTAACAATGAAGCTGAGTATGCAGCACTAACCAAGGGTCTACAATGGTGCATCTCGCAAGGTGTACAACGCCTTAATGTATTTGGGGATGCTCTACTTCTGGTAAGGCAAGTAAATGGAGCATGGACATGCAAGAATCCTAGTTTAAGGACTCACTTAAGTGGTGTAAAAACCTTGTTGGGTAAGTTTGAAGAAGTTCAAATACACCATATCCCAAGGGCTCAAAACCAAGAAGCAGATGCCCTAACAAGTGAAAGACTACAGGAAGTGGTGGTTGGAGCAATAAAACTAAAGCTCCCTCTATTTTAAGGCAGTGATGCCTTGCCTAACATCATGCATTTTTTGGAAACAGGGGAATGCCCATCAGATTTAACAAAGGGAAAGAAGCAATGGCTGACGCGGAAGGCCACAAGGTATCGACTCATCAATGATGGTTTGTACTATAAGGGTAAGGACCAGATACTCAGGAAGGTCCCTCTCTCTCACGAAATCACGGGAGTAATTGCTAGCTGTCACGACGGGGTTTGTGGTGGTCACTTTGCCCTAGACATAACAAGTAGGAAAATCTTGCAAGCAGGCTTCATATAGCCTAGCCTCAACCGTGATGTACACCACTGGTGCAAAACATGTAAGTTCTGTCAAAAGGCCGGCACTAGGTCACTTATGCCTGAACCACAGACACCTATTCTCTCATATGGCCCATTTGAAAAATGGGGTATCAATGCCATTGGTCCATTACCTAGGGCCAACTCAGGAAAATTCTACATTATCATGGGGGTCGACTACACGACTAGATGGGCAGAGGCTATAGCCACCACTAGAATCACAACGGTAGAGGTAGCTAAATTTATCTACGAGCACATATGCTGTAGGTTTGGCACACCTTTAGAGATCATCTCTGATAGAGGGCCAGGTTTCAGAGCAGACTTGGTAGGAGAATTAATGCAGAAACTGGGCATTACAAGGAGGCACTCTTCACCATATTACCCTCAATGTAATGGCCTAGTTGAAAAGGTAAATGGAATGGTTTCTAAAATTATTACCAAGCAGGTAAACAATCATCCTGGAGACTGGGATAAGTATCTACTACCAGCTTTATGGGCCTACAGAACTTCATTTCGTACATCCTTGGGATTCAGACCGTATCATCTAGTATTTGGTAAGGAAGCAATCTTGCCCATTGAAGTGCAACTACAAAGTCTCAGAGTAATGGCAAGCCAGCTTCAACAGCCCAACATGCATTTGACAGAGAAGAAGCAATAAATTATTATGCAGCACAAGCAGAGCATAGACGGCTTAGCTTTAACGAGCATCTCCGGAAAAAAGAATTGAAGAAAGGAATGTTGGTGCTCCACTACGACAATCGCTTCGACACGCGCAAGGATAAGAAACACTTACTCCGATGGGAAGGTCCTTTCATCGTCAGGAAAAAATATGCCAATGGAAGCTACCAGCTTATGGAGGCTGATGGAAAACTTCATAAAACCAGGGTAAATGGTTGGCGACTTAAACCTTATTTTCTTCGATTTGACCAGGCTCCACCTATTGACATTCCAGATGAGGACACACCATCAGCCGCCACCTCCGACGATAGTGATCAAACAGATGAGCTAGAGACATGAATGCCTCTAGCCAAAAGGGGAGGGCTAATGATGGGGGCTTTTCACAAGCCAAGCTCCCATACCCCTCTTCTCTCGTCCCCACCCCATGAAAACCCCCTCTTAGGGAGGGAGTGATAAAAGGCATTGGAAAAAAGTAAGAAACAAATAAAGTATGATTATGTAAATATATAAGAAAGGTAAAATAGGCCACCTCATGCCTGCGGGGTAGCCAATCCCCACCTTGCCTCCTTTTTCTTCACTGTTGCCCCGCCGTGTGTCCCTTTTCCTCTCCTCCACTCAAAAGGTCAACCCCCTCTCTCTTCCCCTTGTCCTTTCTCCTTTCTCTCTCCCCTCAAGCTACCCCACCTCTCACCAATAATGCACCCTAACTCACATGCAACCTACCCTATCTTCCAAAATAGTATACCCCACCCCCCCTTTCTCTCTCCTATCATATCCCATGACCCAAATACCCCCCCCTCTCTCTAAAGGGCGCCATGTCTTTTGTCTTGTAGCTAAATAACCTCCCCCACACTCACACACACTCAGTTTCACTAAAAAAGGTGCCCACAGACCCATCCCCACCCGATGGTTACCTGATTTTTCTTGTGTTCACACACATCTGCACACAGATTCACCTCTGAACACACTCCTCTCTCTCCCCTCTTGTAATTACTTTATTCTCCATGTCACCTCTCACTTTTTTTCATCAACCCATCTCCTCTCTTAGTCTCTCTCTCATGAGACTGCTGTTCTGGCACATATACACACAGCCAGACAAGTGGGGCCCACAGTCACATGGCCTATGTAGATAATGATTTCTTCATTTCTAAATTCTAGAATTTCTCCCCCCTCCTCCCCTATATAAAGAGGGTTCACCATCACACTAAGGAAACACCATCACCAAAGAGTACACTATGCACTGTGTGTGCCTAGTGCACACACACACACCCACACCATCACCATCACCGCAATCACCATGCTCATCTTGAGCATGACCTCTACACCCTTGGGCTATGGAAGATGAAGGGAAACTAAATGAAGGATGATGGCCATAACCCTCATGCGAGTCTTCGCCATCAACTCGCACCTATCCGCCATGTGCTCTACCACGCTCTCCCTTCTCATTTTCCTACCTTATGCTCCCCATTTCATCGCCTTATTCTCTAAATAAAGCTTGAGGTTTTGTGAGTATGTTTTCTTGCAATGTTTTGCCCATGTGAGGTGTGCGGAATCGCCACCTAGTCTTGTGTTTGGAGTGAGCTTGTGTATGTGTGAAGGGTGTGCGGATTCGCCATGCTTTTGTGGTGCCTAAGTACTAAGCCGCTATACCCTCTCTCTCTCTCTCTCTCTCTCTATCTCTCTCTCTCTCTCTCTCACTTGATCTCATTCCCTTTCCTCTTCATCATTACTCCCAAGCATCCATCTCTCTTGGATGAGAACTTTGTTATGGTGGTGTGTTGTTTGCGTCCTAGCGGCTGAAGCTAGGTGGTGCCCCCTGTTTGCTTTACCATGACAGGCTCGAGGCGCTCCATTCGATCCCCAGTGTTTTAGAGGCCGTCGGGGGTTCGGGGTTCGCTTTGGTCCGGTCACCATGAAGTCGTATTGTTGGGATGTTGAGCTCAATTGGTTGTAAAGCCTCTTGACCATAGACCAAGTGAAATGGTGTAAACTCCGTGGCTTCCCTATATGTGGTTCGATACGCCCACAAGGCACCATCCAAGAAGTCATCCCACAACTTTGTCTTGTTTCTCACCATCTTTCTAATGATGCCTGCAATGACACCATTATCTTTTTCTACCAGACCATTGGATTGGGGATAGTAGGGTGTACTATGACGATGTAGAATGTGAAGTTCTTCACAGACCTCTATGAGCAAGCCCTTTCTAAACCTTGGACCATTATCAGAAACATCTCCAAAGGTGTGCTTAGTCTACAACAAATGTGAGTGTAGAAAAATTTGCTCACTGTCCTTTCATTTACCTTTGCCACACTTTGTGCTTCTACCCATCTCGTCATGTAGTCTATGGCCACCAAGATATACGATTTCCCATTTTTAGTCCTAGGCAATGGACCCATAGCATCAATGCCCCAGTTTTCAAATGGACCATTTGCAAGGACTAATTGACGTGGACCATGTAACAAACGCTTGTTTCCATTAATCTGACAGTTGTGACAGCTTTTACACCAATGTTGAACATCAATGTTCAAGCTTGGCCAAACATATCCGGCAAGCAAAATCTTTTTTGCAGTGAGTTCCCGTGCAAAATGACCACCACACGCTTCCTCATGCAAACCTTTTAGAATGGCTGGGATTTCCTCAATAGTTGGGATTTCCTCACCTATGTGACATTTGTCGGGGTTGAGTTAACCTCCCATGTCATAGAGCTTCTTTAAACCTTCTTCTACCCTTTGGAGATGCAATGATTTTGAGATATAAATGCAGAAATCATCAATGAACACCCTAATTGATTTTCCAAAGAATGCTTGAAACACCATGTTCATGAAACGTTGGAATGTTGCAGGAGCATTTGTCAGACCAAATGGCATCACTCTAAAAGCATAACAACCCCAAGGAGTGATGAAGGTTGTTTTTAACTGATCTTCCAATGTGATACCTATTTGAAAGTAACCCAAGTAGCCATCACACACAGTATACTTCTCATGACCAGCTACCTCATTTGGTATCTCATCTTGAAATGGGAGGGGAAAGTGATCTCTTTTTGTTGCCTCATTGAGTGGACGGTAATCCACACACACCCTCCACTTGCCATTTTTCTTAGGAGTGACAACAACGGGAGAGACCCACTCTGAATTCTCCACTGGATAAATGAAACCTGCTGCTAGAAGCTTTCTTACCTCCTTGAGTAAAGCCTGCTCCTTGATGACTCCTAGCCTTCGTAGCTTTTGAGCCTTAGGTGTGGTCTCTGGCTTCAACTCAATTTTGTGTTGAACAGCATCCACTCCACGCACATCGGTGTAGTCTTTAGCGAAAAGCCTAGGAAATTTCCTTAACACACCTCTGAGCTCCTCTCTTTCATCCTTTGTAAGTGTTGTAGATAACATACCTTCTAGCATTCTTTCATCTTCCACTTTTTGGTTTTCTTGGGAACCTACCTCTTCCAAACCTGGGCAAGAGGTCTCTTGGTTGTTTGGCTTAAACCTTACCCCCATGACTTCGATGGAAGACTCCTCTTCAGTAATGCTGCCGCTACATTCTCCTTCTAAAGTGCTATCGGTCCAACCTTCCTCCGTCTCACTTTGAGATGATTCTTCATGGAGCTCCTCTTGGCGTTGCTCCTTCATGTCAAAGACAACCTTCTTATGATTGTCATTCCTGCAAATTAGCTTTCCACTCTCCCAATCCTGCAAAGCTCGCATTTTCATTAGCCATGGTCTCCCTAGGATAAATGGATAACCATTTCCTTTCGTAGACATAAAATAAAAATCCACTGCCTTCTTAATGCCAAAGGCCTCCACAAAAACATTTTTACAAATGCCTACACACCTAGCTTTGCTATTGTTTGCCATCTTGACCTTAATTTCAGGTGTCTCATGGATGTGCATGCCTAGTTTTTGCATGAGTCCCTCTGTCATGATGCAAATTTGTGCACCCCCATCCACTAGACCTTTCCTAACCAATCTTCCTTTGATGTAACAATCTAGCACAGGTGTAATATCCTCATTCATTTCAGCATGTGAAATTTTTACAACAGGCACACTCTCTTTTACCTTTCTCCTAGTGCTAACTGCCTTTGTTAAATCCCTCCTAACTTGTGGGCATAATGCAAGAAACTGAGGCCATGAGATATCAGGAGCCTTACCTCTCATGTCTTCCAACAAGTTGTATGGAGCCATACCATGTCCAAGAGGGAAGTCTTGGAGATTGATACGACGTCGAGTCCTCTTAGCTTCCTTGGTCTCCTTTGCCTTCTTGCCTCGTCCATGGTCACTCTGTGATGTGACACCTTCTTTCTCTTTACCCTTCCCTCGGCCACGCTTAATGCCATTTGCTTCCATGTCAACCTCATTTGAGTTTGTCACCTCTACCACATGCACATTTGGGTCTGGTAAAGGTGGAACTCCTTCCACTGCTTGTGGAGGTGGTCTTACTGCATTTGTCCTTTGTAGAAGCCGTGGTTGCTGAATAGTTCCTTCTCCTGCATTCATCACTGGGTAATTCAAGTTAGGTCTCCCTGGCTCCCCACGGGGCCAAGGACAATTATACATCCCATGTCCAGACTCACCGCAATTCCAACATTGCAAGACTCTCCTAGGTCGTGAATCTCGCTCTTCAGACTTCTTTGCTTGTCCCTTTGGACCTACAACTTGTGGAAGGTGAATTGACAAGCTGCTTAAAGATTCATTTAACTTCTCAATCACTTCCCCAGTTACCTCAGGAAGCTCCCTAGATGTTGATGCTTGCGACTTACCTTTGGCTCTAAGACCTTCTATTGGAACCTCCCCCCTTAAGCACTTGAGCTTCCTATATTTCTCAGCAGCCCTAGTTTCAGCTGCTTCAAAGGTAGCAGGTGCACCCGCCTCAACTTTTATCTTAAGGTCAGGAAAGAGTCCGGCTATGAACCTCTCCTTATTTAGGAACTCTGCACCATCACCAGGGTTAGCAACATTTCTCACCCATACAGCCCAAAGACGTAGAAACTCTTGCTTGTACAAATAGTAGTCATCTAAGTCTTCTTGCTTAAGAGAAACAATGTCTTGCCATAGCTTTTGAGTGTTTTGGGGATCAAAGAAGTATCTCTTGAAATGATTCACAACTTCCGTGTAATTCCCTTTAACTTCCTCAGGCAAAGAGTCAAACCAAGTGCTATCATCTTTCCTAAGGACCACCTCAAACATATCTACACATTCTTGATCAGTTACTATCCTCTTGATATGACAAGACATCTTGAAATTTGCTAAAAATAAATCTGCATCCTCTCTAGGCTCTCCAAAGAAAAGAGGATATCCGGACATTTGGCGTTGGGCCTCCATTGAATCGGTTTCAAAGTGACAACCCGTTTTTGTTTGTCTTTCTTAAAAAATTTACACAATAATGTTTTCTAAATTGTAATCTATTCTACAACAAAATAAAAATATTCACATCAAATGACCTATGATAATCAATAAGAGGCAGGATGACAGGATTTGGTGATGCAAGAATTTCTCCTACTCTTTGGGTACCAAACATGAACACCATACGTTGTTGAAAATGGATTTTTCTACTAATTGCAATGTTTATTCTAATGTGTGGAGTGAAATGAAATGGGAAAACCTCTATTCTTGGGCCATTATCCATGGTCTATGCATGACCTAATTATTAAAACAAAACAAAACTATAGACGTCCAAACTAAGGTCGTACCTAATGAGAGGCAAAATAAAAGGATTTACTGATGCGTTTATCTCTGTCAACCTAAGAGGACCTAAAATTCTACAAATTACACGTTGAAATTGCAACTTAGTACTAACAATTATGTGTACCTTTTGCCTTGCAATGGGAATGAAGGGATCATACAAATTCTCGTGATTCATGCAAGCTACTTGATTATGCTAAAGGTTGAGCCTTCACAAAACTACACAAGCCATCCTCAGTGGGGGCACCAATTTGAGGCGGTCCGGGGCGGGCAACAAGAAGAGCGGCCTCTAAACACCCTTCGACGCTCCCGTGCTGCTCAATTGGGGCTAGGGCAAGCACAATCAGAGACAACAACAACCCGTAGCCAGAAACCAAACAAGAAAAGGGGCACCACCTAGTTGTAGATGCGACCTAGGACGCACGTGATATCTCCTTATACTCAAACGCACAAAGAGAGGGGAATGCAAGATATCCACACACACCAAACACAAACATTCACTACGCCAGACAGAGGTAAGAGCACAAATCAACCTCAGCAACTCAGTCTTAGCCTTAAAGGCTAGATGCACACAAATCTTGATGAGCAATAGAGAGACAACACAAAACTTGACCTTGTTGCCAATACACAAATTGTCTTAGGGTCACGGGAGCCCTCTCACCGAGCACCCTCCTACAATTGATTTTTTAGGCAAGCAATTCAACAAGCCCTCAAACCATCAAGCATGAAATAGCACAACAGACTTCAAGGACAATATACCTTCAACCACATCATGAGCCAACTTATCAAGTCAATTTGGAGAGAAGAGTCGTAGTTGCAGCATACAATTGCACCCAAAACTATGAATCTTATTTATGGACAAGAGTAGACTACAAGTGTGATGTAGAGTATGGTATCACTCCACTCCTCTATATGGCATAACTAACTTCAAGCTTCTCCATGCACCTATGTGTAGTGATGGAATAGAGCACTCACAGTGCACACACTCTACACAACTAGGCTTAAAGAGTGGTGTGTTATGTGTTGAGAATGGTGTGGTGTAGTGTGATCATGTGATGATTTACAAGGGAGAAAAGGGCTCTATTTATAGGTTTTAGAAGACCCAATTAGGATTAGGCCTAATCAAGTTTATTTGAAGGAATAAAAGATTATGCATATTTTTATTTTTATTTTAAATGAGGGTGGGTCTCTCTTGTCCTTTGAGTCACATGGATGTGGGCTCAAGGGAAGAGAATTATTGAGGATGATAGGAGAGAGGATTGAGTGAATAATTTGGGAGTGCCTACTCTAGTAGAGGGTGCATTTTACAATAAGGTTAGTGATTAGTAGTTAGTAATTATCACTAAAAAATATTAACAAAATCATTCACCAAATGGTGAGATATATAATGAGAAAAGTTAGAGAAGGGATGAGCTTGTAAAGAGAGGTTTAAGCTTTAGAGAAGTTGACATTCACCTCTTTACAGCACCGGTAGAAGAAGCAGTCAGCATGGCAAAGCAGCGCATGTCCATGAAGCTATGTTATTTCAAACCTTGGAAAATTCATTATAAAAGCCTTCATTTGCAGAGGTTATCCTTGGATCTTTGTTGATTTTTTGAAGTTCTTTACAAAGCTGAAGAGAGTATGGTAATATGGACATATATGTAGAGAGAAAGGGGGGACACATAGGGTGTAGAAATGGAGGATGAAGGCTATGGAGGTGTGAGAGATGTGGCAATGGTGAAGATGGTGAATTAGGACATGGGAGTTGCAGGTTTGGGAGTGGGAAGGAGAGGGAGGAGTGTGTGTGAAAGAGGAAAATGATAAAGTGGAAGAGGGAGTGTGGCTGCATAGCATGGGCAAACTGGGGTCCACCAATAAAATCATAGCTCACAGCTCGTAGCTCAAGAAAATATGAAAAACTTTGAGGTGAAAGTTCAGCTCACGAGCTACAAATTTTGTTTGTATCACCTTTTCAATTCGGGGAGCATGTGATCTTTAAAAATTCAGCAAAACCGACTATTTTTTCCATTGCACAAGGTCCTTGTGAGGTCCTTCTTTGGATGATTCTTTTGAATACCTCCAAGAGTGAGATCCCCATGGTGCATGCATGCATGCCACATACCCTTGACCTTATTTGGTAGGTCTATAATTGAAGATATTGTTGAGATCATGATATAAGTGAATAGTAAAACTAAGAAAATCAAATATTGAGGGGTCTAAAAAATTATGTACCTGTCAAATATAAATAATATAGGTGGAAAAAATATAAAGGGGGAAAAATAAATCTCTCTCATTGTAAGTCTACCATAAAAAGATGAATATTTTTGGTGTTTTTATTTATGAGAGTAAAAGAGAATAGATGTAGGAAGGAAAAATCACAATAATGAAAAAATATACACATAAATAAAACTAGTTTTTTTGGATTTTTGTTGGGATGGAGTTACACCAAAAATAAGAGAAGCTTGCATGAAATTACTTTTATATGGAATAAAGAGTATACAAAATGGTAAGAAAAAATATGGTAATGGTGAGTCAATGTACATAGCATAAATAACACACCATAGGTAGAAATATTTAAATAAATACCAAAATAATTATGAAAAATCCTTTTATTTAGGCCCTATATACAATGTAATATTTACACACAAATGAGCATAATATACTTATATTTTTTTTATTTTTTTGGCTCAACTAGCGTAGTGACTAGCTAATTAAGGGTTTTTAAGAAGATATGGGAAAAGTCCCCTAACTCACACACACCTATATACAGTGAAATGGTAGGGATAGCCACAGTGTTTGGATGATTTTGGTAGGGTGGGTTAACTCACTATGGCAATTACGGAGAGCCGAAAAACAACTATCAATAGGAAAGTGATGATCCTTTGCAATGAGCATCCTCTTTTGGAGCTTCGATGGTGGAAGCCCTAGGAGTCTCATTGCAAGTATTCTTCTTGGGGCAAGAACGATAGCCATGTCCTTGATGCCCACACTTGAAACACTTATGGTCCTTGCGAAAAGCTTCAAAAGAGAGTTTGTTTTTACCTTTGTAAACTCCCTTCTCCTTGGACCGATTGTTGTTAGAAGTGACTTGGGAAGAAATTTGAACATTGGTTCTCCCCTTTGCATCATTTTTGTCTTTGTTTTCCATGGGCTTGACATTACGTCTAGCCCCTTGATGGAAATTGATGAGTGAAGAAACCATGCACGTGCGATGGATTAATTTGCTAATAGTACCAGCCCGTTAAGAGTTGATATATTCAGCCATCTCTTCGGGTAATCCCGCACAGAATTGTTGCCTTTGCTCGGCAAAGTCAATCTTTTGAAAGACAGTAGCCTGGAGATGTAAATCCCAAAACTTGTCTACGTACTTGTGGATAGACTCATGAGAGAGAAGCTTCAAGCTGCGCCATTTGTTAAGCACTTTTTCCTTTGCATCGTTTGCAAGGAATTGCTTCATGATGGAAACTCGTAGAGTTTTCCATGTCTTTGGGGCTTCACCATTTCCATGAAAGCTAGCCCACCATTGCTGACCTGATTTATGGAAGTGCATAACTACATGGCGTAGCTTGGAGGACTCTGTGAAGCCCTCATCTCCAAAGGCCACATCAAATTGTTGGATGAAGGCCAACACTTTGTCGGTAGCACCAAAGGTGCCTTCATAGGTGAGAAAAGAGATACTCTTTCCTCTCTCCTTGAACTTCTTTAGCTTTTGTGACCTTCGCCATGCAGGAAATTATTTGCGATGTCCTCCCCTCTTGTATTCTCTAGGAGAATAGCCATAGCTTTCGTCAGAAGAGGAGGAAGGTGAAGAAGAAGGAGAAGAGGGTGATCTCTTCTTAGCCCTTTTCTTCCTTTGTTTCCTCTCTTGCCTTTCAGAGTGATGAGGAAAAGGACTATGTGTTGATCTTTTCCTCTTGGGAGGAGTGGGCGATCATCTAGACCACCATCTTCGTGGAGCCACATCTTCAAAGGAACTTAAACTTCATTGCTTTCTTGCTCTTTAGATTCCTACTCTCGAATGGGAGAGAGTCTTCTTTTTGGGGTCTCTTCAAGAGGCCTCCTAAGCTCTCTCTCCTCTTGGAGAGGAAGGGAAATTCCATAAGCACGAATTTGTTGAGTAACTTCGGCTTGCAAAGCAGGGTTGCGCCCCATAGCTTGTTGCAACCTAGTGGAAAGATAATTCACAAACATGGGAGCATCATCATTAGCACCTTCATGTGCAAAATGAAAGTTATCAATGTTCATTCTACTCTCTTGATTATTGTCAACCATGTTAACAAAACTTATGTATGTACTTAGTGTATGCTTTGGAAATTAAAAACCTTAGTTGCCACTCCTATTAGCCTTTCAAAATTGGCTCTTAGGTATCTACACCCACGGCTCAAATTGGTTAATTATAGAGAGTAGTGGAGTAGGTCTAACATAGCAGAGTTGCCGAGGGATAGCTCCTTTCCGACTTCTTATGGCTCAATAATGGTAAAGCTGTAGGAAAGTCTAAAAAGACCCCATTATTAAGTCCAAAGCTCCCGAGGTGTGCACCATACCCCACATAGTGGGCTCAACAAAATCGATAATAGATCCCAGTTCCACTTACGCTAATATAATTAACAACATCAACCATTTATAGTCTACTTAAGGACCTCTCTTCTTAAGCAATAAAAGAGAAACCAAATGCTATGATACCAATGTAATAAAATTGGCCTATTTAACATGAGAGTAGCGGAAATTAATGAGAGTACTTTTAAGAAATGCCTTTGTGAGCATAGCGGGTAAACATAATTGAAGATAGAAACATAATCATAGAAATTAGTTAACTTCGCATGAACAATACTTCTGCAAGAAAGAGAATTTAGAGAACATGACAACAATTGACGACCCGATTTATGTGGAGCCGGTCCCCACTCCAATAGGCATTTCTATTATGATTTCTCCCATTAAGAGAGACTTTTTACAATACAATCTTTGTGTTCCTTGTGACCTAGGTGATGCAATGAAGATGAAAAGCTTCATGCATCACAAACATAACATAAAATTCAAGAAAGATTTAACTATCCCAAGCCTCAGTCCCAAGACCTCAAACACCTTCGAAGGTGGAGAGAGCTAGCAGGGAATGAGGATAGGGAAGAGGAAGAAGAAACATTTCATAGGAGAAAGAAATAGTTCCTCACTTATCATAACTCTTGTTGCTAGCATACATAATAGCATAGTAATGAAGAACAAGGAGATAGCAAGCTTAAGCATTGAAGCATGGCTCTTGGTTGGATTTGCACGCCATAGCCAAGTGTGTTGGTGTAGGCTCTCAACCTCTACTTGCTTGGAGAACGAGAGGGGGTTCTTGCACTTTGCATAGCACACAATGAGAGTGTTTGTGAGTGTGTGTGGATGATTATACCCCCTAATCATCCCCCTAGCTTGCTTGGGTAGACCCCCCCTTGTAGCTCATGCTTGAAGCTCATTGAACCCCTCCAGGCCTAGCCAATCACAAGCAGGAGGCTTTACAAGCAACAAGGGTAGCCTTAGGACAAGTGTCCCCCTTTCCCCTTTGAGAGAGAGGACCAATTAAATGCTAAATCAATTAATTAAATATCCTAAATTATCATTGGACCGCTTGGGTGGCCAACCAATAGGCTTCAGGCACACCATGAGGGAAACATGAGGAGGAACTTGACAAGTGCCCCTTCTGCTTTCTTTGTACCATGCATGCCTTGTGTGAGTGTGTGGGTGTTCTCTCTCATCCCCCCTTATGTAGGGCTCGCCCCCTCCTTGTAGGGATTGAATATTTGACTTTTTGACACCTCAAGCCCCTCATGCATAGGCCTAGTTCCCACCACAAGCTTGGCCCTTAAGCACTTAAGCTTGGGCTGGGTTCTCACCTCAAGTGCAACCCTAGCATCTCAAGCATGTCAAGAACCTCACGCATCTCAATCATCAAGAACCTCAAGCATCTCAAGCAACTCAATCATCAAGCATGACAAGCAGGACTAGAACCTCGAGCTGGGTCGGGTTCTCGTCTCAAGCTCAGCCCTAGCTTACCTAAGGTCAAAGGACTTCTATAAACATTATTTGAGGTCTTCAATGAAGCTAACCCTAAGGTATTATGGTCCATTGTTTAGCCTTGCTCTTTGATAGACCATCTCTCATTTGGGCCCCTTTACCATTGGCCCCGTGTTGAGATAGATCTATAAGCACATGTCTATATCTTAACACTTGTTCCCGTTTATTCTCCCACATTAAGTGATCAGCTTAATATGAGAAAATCATTGGGGTTGGTTAGATATTAGATATTAGATTTTATGAAACTCTTCATCCAAGTCCACATGCAAGAAAAACTTTGAGGGTTTGTTGGTGATGTCTTGCAAAACCATTATATCTAGAGATGAATATGGAGATGGAGACGAAGATTGTGATAGAGCTAGAGATGGAGATGGAGATGGAGATTGTAATAGAGTTGAAATGGGGATGGAGGTGGAGCTTTAGCTTTGTGTGCTAGAGCTTTAGAATGCAGATGGATGTGTAGTTGAGGGTGGAGATGGAGCTTGATCTTGCATGGATGTGTAGATCTACACCACGACACAGTAGAGGGAAAAGGTCTATAGTGAGATCCTAAATGAGAGAGAGGGTGACGAGGGTGAGGAAGCTAGAGAAGCTCCAGATCTCTAGGCTATGTCTTCTAGAGAAAGAATGAAAGGGCGGTGGTAGTGCGTGTGCTAGTCTCCACCCAACCGTGCTATCTTATAACCACTTATAGGATGCTAATTTATAGGCCACTTGACCTATACGTTTGAGAATGGTAAATGGCCCACAATAGCGTGGTGAAAATTTAGCAACTTTTCCCGTTTTCAGACTTTCTGAATGCTCATGAACTTTGAGGAAAACCTTGTCTCTTTCTTGAAAAGTAGCAAGAGTCGATGCTCATTTGCGTACTTCCTATATCGATCTTCAGCTTGCTTTACATTCTGTCGAGCAACTCAAAGCATGTCAAAATGGTCTTGGAGAAAATCTTCGCTTGTTGTATCTTCTCCTTAGCCAACCCCACCGTAATGGGTGATCTAGGTTGAAATCCATACAAAAGCATAAATGGACTAAACCCTGTAGTCACATGCTTTGAACTATTATAAGAAAATTCCAATATAGGTAAGTAGTCTTCCCAATTGGTTTGGTTCTTGCTAACGTATGCTCATAGCATATCCTCTACCACTTGATTAACTCTTTCTATTTGACCATCCATTTCTGGATGATCAGTCGTACTTAGATTAAGTTTAGTTTCAACTTTTGGAACACAGCTCTCCAGAAGTGATTATCGAACTTTCGATCTCTTTCACTAATGATACTAGCTGGAAGACCATAGAGTTTATATATATATGATCTACAAATAGCTATGCTAATTCCGCTGTCTTAACCATAGTCTTAATGGGAATGAATCGATCCATCTTTGTGAGACAGTCTACAATTACCCAAATGTCATCATGGCCACGATTTGTAGTAGGTAGTCCTACTACAAATAGGTAGTCCTACTACAAAATCCATAGAGATACTCTCCCACTTACCTTGTGGAATCTCTAAAGGATGTAAAAGGCCACCTACCTTGAGGCGCTCTGCCTTATTAACTTGGCACTGTTGGCAGTTTAGTACGTACTCTTGAACATCATGATGTAAGCCCGGCCAATAAAATTACCGTCGAACTAAGGCATACGTCTTACGGATACCTGGATGACCAGCACTTGGACTATCCTGACATTCAAATAAGATTTGGCACCTAGTGTCATAGCCCTTTGACACACATAATCTACCTTTGTGGAGTAAGTAGCCATCATCAATGGAAAAATTATTCCATCGCTTGAGCTCTTCCTGAGTAGGGGTGGAGCTCTATGTGTTGGAGTTTCTATCTACGCGTGCAGAGACATGTTGATCTAGTTGTTCAGAGACAGGTGAGTGTGAGGGATCCCTTTTTAAATCTACAATCCACACTTTAGCATATGAGTGATCTTATGCACACTTGCCACGTAATGACTCCTGAAATCCACTCTTTAGTTCCATGATGAAAGCAAGTGAATTAATCTGAGGCATCCGACTTAGTGCATCCGCTACTACATTATATCGCCCCTTGCGATATCGTTGCTTACAATCATAATCTTGAAGGATTTCTTCCCATCTAGCTTTATGGCCCTTCAAGTCTGTTTGAGAAGTAAACCATTTGATACTCTCATGGTCAAAAACTTCTTCAAACTCGGCACCATATAAATAGTGTCACCACTTTTGTACAAGGGAATTATGGAATAGAGCTCTCTCTGATAGACAGAATAATTCTATTGAACTCTATCTAATTTTTTACTTTCAAAGGCTATAGGTCTTCCCTCCTGGAGAAGTACCGCACCAATGGCTTTATCACTAGCATCAGTCTCTACCACAAACGGCGTAAGTGGGTCGACGATTGCTAGGATGGGAGCAGTGGCTATAGCTACCTTGATCTGTTCAAAAATGCATTTTTGGGCTTCTTCCCAAGAAAGGTCTTACCTTTTGCTTTAAGTTGATCCATCATAGGAACATTGATTTTGGCATAGTAACGGATATATTGTCGATAAAATCCAGCCATGCCTAAAAATATTTGAAGCCCCTCAACCGTGTTGGGATGTGGCCATCGAAGAATGGCAGCGACCTTGTCAGTGTCCATCTTGATCCCAGAATAAGAGATCACATGATCGAGGTAATGTATCTCTGTTTTAAAGAAATCGCACTTGCTTTGCTTAGCATACAGCGCGTGAGATCGTAGCTGTTCAAACACTAATCCTAAGTGTTCTATGTGTTCATCTTCAGTCTTACTATAAATGAGAATATCATCAAGGAAAACCACAACAAATTTTCCAAGATAGGGACGTAAGACACTATCCATGAGTGTCATAAATGTAGTTGGAGCATTGGTTAGACCAAAAGACATAACCAAAAATTCAAAATGCCCGAACCGTGTTCTAAAGGCAGTTTTGGAGATATCTTGCAGTAGGATACGTACCTGGTTGTATCCTAAATGAAGATCTATCTTTGTATAGTATCTTGCGCTATGGAGTTGATTAAACAACTCATCCACTCGAGGCAGAGGATACTTGTTCTTGATGGTTATCGCATTTAATCCGTGATAATCTATGCACATGTGCATAGTACCATCTTTCTTTTTTACCAATAGAATTGGTGATGCCCAAGTCGAAGTGCTAGGTCTAATGAAACCATGAGCGAGGTAGTCAGCCAACTTACTCTCAACCTCCTTGGCTTCTTTAGCACTCATACGATAAGGTGGTTTACTCACCGGTTTAGTGCCTGGCAAGACATCTATGCCATGCTGCACATCACGTGTAGGGGATAAACCCGGTGGTAAATCACTTAAGAACACATCACTATACTCTGTGAGTAAGTGAGTCATCTTTTGCTGTGCAAAAGCAGAAAGTAAACTAGAGTTATGCTGGGATGGAGAATCTTGTAATTCCTATAAGTTTGTTTTACAACAGTTGCACGTTGCTCTATAGAATTAAAATTGAGAGCACTTTGTTTGTTAGATTTCTTAGCACTTTGTTTATCAGTAAAACTTCATTGCACTTTGCATACCACTACTAGAATTCATTACACTTTGCATACCATTACTAGAATTCATTGCACTTTGCATACCATTACTAGAATTCACTGCAGTTTGCTCTTGAGAATTCACAAGACTTGGAGACAAGCAGTAACACAAAAAGAATTCATCTATTAAATTCGCTTTCTGCAAAATAGAAAGCTCAGCTATACATATAAGAGGTGAAGATGGTATATTTTTTCTCACCAAGCAAAAGCACATGTTTATCATTGGCCAAAAAGGATAAGGAGTTGTGTTCATAACTAGTGTGCAATGTGTTTCCTAAACCATGCAACCACTCCCGTCCTAAAACTACATCAGCACGGTCCATGTTCATAACTTGGAAGTCAAGGGTCATCATATGATCTTGAACAATAAGTTCAACCCCTTGAACTACCGTGTCCCATACTTATTATCATTCCCAGACATCTGCTCCACCACATACTTGTGAGAGCAGGGAGTCTATGTAAGCTTCAATTTCTTGACTAGCTTATAGTTCAAGAAGTTATAAGTTGCACCATCATCCACTAAAATATGAATACGTTGTCCGTTAATAGTGCCATACATGCGAATCAAATCTTTGCATGCTCAAAATAAGCAGTGCTGAGAGACCCATGCGGAGTATCTCGTGATTGCTTAGGCTTCTTAGCCTCTTGTGGGTGTGGAGAGGTAGATTGTCTATTGTTCCTCTTGGAACGTGTGGGAGATCTACCTCGCCATTGTCTCTTAGCCACATTGCTCTTAGCAAAAGTATTCTACGAGTAGGGAACATTTCCTTTCCTCTCTTGGCTATCATCATATCTTTGTGCATGACTAACGGCCTCTTCCAAAGTTTGTGGATGTTGGGTCTTGACATGAAGATGATAGTCTTTGTCAAGGCCCCTATTAAAACCCCACATCTTTTGGAATTCATCTAGACCTTCTAGTTTTAATATGATTTCCCGATACTTTGAAAGGTACTGTGTGAGAGAGAGGCCAGACATGCGGCATCCATCCCATGCTAACCAATTCTTATCTTCTTCGTTAGATTCCAAAAACTCTTTGGAGAAAGAAGCTTGAAACGCAGCCCAAGACGGAGGACGAGCATAGAATATGTCCTCCACCAATTATAGGCCTTGCCTTTAAGAGATAGACTTGTTTCCACAACCATCTTTATATCCGGGGTGTGTTTCAATCTATGAATATCACTCCATTTGTGTAAGAACGTATTGACCGCATCCTTGTTGCAATCACGCTCTTCCCCATGAAACTCGGGAATGGTGATATTCTTAAGTAATGGATTGCTACCTTCTGCATCTTCTGCAACACTTGTCTCTTGGACTCCTTGAGTCGTGCGAGCTTGGTTCCCTTGAACCATGCCACTTGTGGCTCCTTGAGTTGTTTGTGAATTCATAAATTTCACAAGTAACTCTGTAAGATTGGTAACATTTGCATTGAGTGCAGAGAGGTTTCTTTCAAGTACGCTTTGGCGATGTTCCAAAGTCTTGAAAGAAGCCTTATCTACAAGCCCATGATTTCCTAGATCATCATCATCATGCATATTAGTGTCGGTAGCACCCGTGGTGTCCTGATTTTGATCTACGTGCTCAAAATCAAACGTGTGTGTAGGTGAGATATCCTCACTGGCCATGGTAAACACACTCTAATGCAAAGAGAGAAAAAGAAATGAAAACTTGTACCTTGAGAAATTGAAGTCTTTGTGTTTTGTATGCTCCGCAATTTGCGTTTTGTGCGAACCTCGCCTTGCCAGAAGTTGAACGCTTTACTTGTCATTCCTTGTAAGAACACCGTTGATGATTCTTCACAAAAACTCGTCCTTTTTTTGAAGGCTTTTGTTCACTTTGAAGCTACCTCCTTGAGGAAAAAAGAATTTTTGGAGGAAAGCTTGCCTTCCTCCAAGAAGTGAAAAGGAAGGGTAAAGCTACTTCCTTGAAGTTTGAAGCTTTCCCTTTCCTTCTAGTTTTCCTTTCAACACAAGTAGACTATCTTTCCTTGTTATATACAATGAGGGCCAATAGCTTGATGATAAAGTGTTGGCCTCTTACCCTCATGGATGGGTTCAATCCTCCTTCATGCAAGGGTTAAGCGGGCCTTCCTACGCACGTAGCCAACGGCCCCAACGAAATCCTTCAGAGCCTCAGTGCCGTCGAGTTTTCCTTGGTCGCCCGCTTTGGTTGTGCGTTGTGGAGGGTGGCCGCGATCGACTGTCGTTGTTTGTCCACGCGCTCCTCGCATAGAACATTGCGCTTGTCTTCTTTTTGCTGCATGGCGGAGACGTCGTTGTCTGCGGAACGTGGGGGAGAAGCAGGACGTCGTACTCACATGCAATACGCTTTAAGCCTCCTCCTAAAAATAGATCAGATACCAGTGAAAGGGCGGTGGTAATGCATGTGCTAGTCTCCACCCAACCATGCTATCTTATAGCCTCCCCGTAGTGTACACACTGTCCGGCCGTGCGGGTGGCCTTGCCCATAGGACCCATGTCCTTACAGAGACCTCAAACAAGTCTTAATGGTACAACGCTTCTCAAAGACTTTTCTTAGATGCTCTATACACTTTTTGCGTGATGTAAATCCACACACAAGTTGAGGATGGGAATGGAGGGAGATTTTTTCAGATTTTACTCAACTAACCTATTCCGAAAAAAAACTCACTTTGCTCCAAAATCAATTTTTGAAGCAAGCTTTTTGGAGCAAGCTTTTTTTAAAAATCCCCCCCCCCCCCCCCCCCCCTCTCTCTCTCTCTCTCTCTCTCTCTCTCTCTCTCTCTCTCTCTCTCTCTCTATATATATATATATATATATATATATATATATATATATATATATACACACACACACACACACACACACACATATACACACACACACACACACACACACACATATATATATATATATGTGTGTGTGTGTGTATTCGTCTCTCCCCCCTTCTCTCTCTCTCTCTATATATATATACACATACAGTCACACACACACGCACACATATATATCTTCCTCTCTCTCTCTCTCTCTCTCTCTCTCTCTCTCTCTCTCTCTCTCTCTCTCTCTCTCCCCCCCCCCCCCCATTGTATTACCCTCCCTCCCCTCCAGTGTTAGAAAAAAATTGGGGTCTAGTGTATTTTAATCATTTAAAATTATTAAATCTTGGTTAGATTTTGAGCTTGCCTTTAAGAAAACCGGCAAATTTACACAAGTTTTAGTGTAATTACTGGCAAAAGCTCCAAATTTTTACTTGAAAACTCGGAGAATTGTGCACATGCGCTTTAGGTGATATAATGAAGAAACTTTGACGCAGAAGCAAGAGCTGCTCCAGTGATGGGCCCCTTAAGCACAGAGTCTTGCTTCACATTGCTTTCTATTAGAGAGTATGTTGCACGTATAAGTGCACCACCCAGCAAGGCAGTTTTTCTGCAAGAAACAAAAACGTAAAAATCCAAAGCACGTAAACATGGATTTTCTTCTTGAAAAAAATCTTGGTAAAGTGTTTAGAAGCTTGACATTAGGCATTCAAAAGTTGCGTAAAAAATATACCGAAAAAACTCACCTAGTCATGTGGCCCCTTGCATCTTGCATGGCGTATGTCATTCCGAAGTAAAGTCCGACGACCAAGCTTCCAAATTGTCATGGATGCTTTAGAGGTAGCCGTTGCCTGCATCATCGCCTATTTCATCGCCTACATCATCGCTAGAAGAATCTAGAAGGATCTAGAAGATTCTAGAAGTTTCTAGAAACATGGAGAAGATTTCGAAAGAATCTAGAAGTTTCTAGAAAGATCTAGAAAGTTGAAGAAGGATCTAGAAGGTTCTAGAAGAACTAGAAGGATCAAGAAGTTTCTGGAAAGCTCTAGAAAGTTGAAGAAGGATCCAGAAGGTTCTAGAAGGATCCAGAAGGCTCTAGCAGAATCTAGAAGGATCTAGAAGGATCAAGAAGGTTCTAGAAGATTCTAACCTCCTCAAGAAGAACCTAGAAGTCCTAACCTCCTCAAGTAACCTCCTCAAGCACTAGTATAAATAGGGGTCTTGGGCCACAAGCCCCTCAGTCTTGCCAACATCATTTGTGAGGCTCCTATGAGGAAATCCCTCTTCTAGTTCTTATGTTCAAGTCTTGTCCTTGATCTTGGGACCGGCGTTGCAAGATCTTCAACGTCAAATTCAAGAGCTTCAAGAGACAAGGACACATCAAGCACAAGCTGCAAGATCCAGCTATTCTCAACAACATAGAAGGAGCCGAAGGTCAGCATGCCTGAAAAATTTGATGGGACTAGATCAAAGTTTAGAGGTTTTCTCCAACAAGTTCGTCTCTTCATTCGAATGCAACGAGAGAGTTATCCAAATGATGCCTCTCAAGTAGGCCTTATTGGGACCCTCCTCTCAGGTACGACTCTCTCTTGGTTTGCTCCCTTACTTGAAAAAGAATCTCCTCTCCTTCATGACTTTGAAGATTTTGTGCGGGAGTTCTCTGCAATCTTTGGGGATACAGATAGAGCAAGGGTTGTTGAAACCAAACTTAGAAATCACCGCCAAGGATCAAGACCTGCATCCATCTATGCATCTGAATTTCAACAGCTCACTTGTGATCTGACTTGGCATGAGGAATATTTCACTAGCCAATTCTCGTGGGGATTAAAGGATGACGTAAAAGATCTTTTATTGACTATGCCAAAGGTTCACACACTAAGCGAGTTCATCTCTCAAGTACTAGAATGTGATAATCGACTATTTGAGAGGAGACAAGAGAGGCGTCTTGGGGCAACATTGCAACCCCAAACAAAAGTGACCCATAATGGCTACACACCTCAACAGGGCCATGAATCAAGCATTGAGCCCATGCAAATTGATTCAGCACGGTTTTGACCTCTCTCAGCCCAGGAGAAGCAAAGGCGATGCATTAATGGCTTGTGTATGTATTGCGGAGAGCAGGGGCACATAGTTCGATAGTGTCCAAGGAAGAGAAGGATGAAGGTCCATGGTGCAATGGCCTCAACGTGTTCGGAAAACATGGACGTCCAGCCCCGATAGAGACCGACCGGTTGGACAAAAGATGAGAAAAAAACGGTCTCTTTCTTCCCCCTGATTCCACTTCAAGTTTTATGCTACCATTCAAGATCCATATGCCGGGTAGGCACATGGATTCTGAAGCATTACTAGATTCAGGTGCAAAGGCATTCTTCATGGACAAAGAATTTGCAAAAGAACAAGGCATACCACTTGTGGAGAAGTCTAATCCAGCAACTGTAGAAGTCATTGATGGTCGTCCCCTCACTTCAGGGGATGTCAGGTATGAAAATCGCCCCATAGAAGTAACATTGCAGGAGCATGTTTCAAGAATAGCATTCAACATTATACAAAGCCCAAGCAGTCCAATTCTTATTGGGCTACCATGGCTTGAATTACATAATCCTGACATCGATTGGAGGGCTTGGAGAATTGAACCACAAAAAGTCCAAAAGAAGAAGGGAAGGCATAATAGGCCTATATATCTTGGAGCCAAGGTCTTCATGCGTGCAGCCAAAAAGTATCCAACTTTCCTGATATTTGCAACATCAACCAACACGTCGACAACAAAATTCATGGAGGCATTGCCACTTCAATATCAAGATTACAATGATGTTTTTGAGAAGAAGAAGACCTCTTACCAGAGCATCGACACTATGATTGTGCTATAGAGCTTCAACAAGGAATCCAACCCCCTTTTGGCCCAATATACAAGCTATCTCAAGATGAATTGGTAGAATTACGAAAAAATATTGATGAGAATCTTGCTAAGGGGTTCATACGACATTCAAAGTCCCCAGCAGGAGCTCCAATACTCTTTGCAAAAAAGAAGGACGGAACTCTCCGGATGTGCGTGGATTATAGGGGCCTAAACAAGATCACCGTCAAGAATCGCTATCCCCTTCCCGTGATCCCGGAGCTTCTTGAGCGCCTTGGCAAGGCAAGAATATTTACAAAAATAGATCTTCGTGGTGCTTACAATCTAGTCAGAATCAAAGAAGGTGATGAATGGAAAACAGCCTTTCGGACAAGGTATGGCCACTTTGAATATACTGTCATGCCATTTGGTCTCACAAATGCCCCAACTGTTTTTCAACATTTAATGAACGATATCTTTCGGGAGTATTTGGATTATTTTGTGGTAATATATTTGGATGATATCTTGATATTTTCCAAGGATCAAGAAGAGCATCAGCACCATGTACGATTAGTGCTTGAAAAGCTTCGTGCATCAGGGTTATATGCAAAGTTAGAGAAGTGCTCTTTTCATCAATCTAAGGTGGAATTTCTTGGTTATGCAATTTTTGAAAAAGGAATCTCCATGGATCCAAAAAAGGTTCAAACCATCCTTGATAGGGAGACACCCACCTCGGTAAGAGATGTTCAATGTTTCCTTGGATTTGCAAATTTTTATCGTATCTTTATACAGGGATACTCCAAGGTGGTTACAGCACTCACAAGGTTGACATGCCATAATAAGTTTGTCTGGGGCAAAAGCATTTCAGACTCTCAAGCAAGCTTTCATGACCGCACCCATTCTAATTCACGCAGATCCTACAAAGCCTTTCATCCTAGAAACAAACGCTTCAGATTTTTCCCTTGGTGCTATTCTATCCCAAGTAGTAGAGGATGGCCAAGTACATCCAGTGGCTTTTCATTCCCGCAAGTTCTCAGCCGCAGAAATCAATTATGAAATCCATGACAAAAGGCTCTTAGCAATCATCAACTCCTTTGACACTTGGCATCACCTACTTGAAGGAGCTCCTCATAAGATCATTGTCTATACAGATCACAAGAATTTGGAATACTTCATGACATCCCGCATCTTGAATCGTCGCCAAGCAAGGTGGAGTGGTATCCTATCAAGGTTTGATTTTCTTATCTCTTATAGACCTGGCCGTCAACAAGCTAAGCCAGATGCCTTATCAAGAAGATCCTACCTTGCACCTAGAGAAGGCGACGCAGAATTTGATCAACAAGAGTCACTGATTTTGAAACCTGAGTAGCTTAAGCTAGACGCCACCATGAGCCAAGCTCCTGAAGATTCTACTTTTCTTTCTAAGGTGAAGATGCAAATTGCCAAAGAACAACTTGCTGAGAATATTAGACAACAACTACAAGGACAAGAGGTTAATGAGTACTTTTAATAAATTGATGGACTAATTTACTACAAGGGTCTTCTCTATATTCCTCCAGGACCAACACGCTTGGAGGTACTTCAGCAACGGCATGATCTTCCATCACCAAGGCATTTTGGGGTTAATAAGACAACTGAGCTTCTCTCCCGTGACTTTTGGTGGCCTCAAATGTGGAAGCTTGTCAAGGAGTATGTAGGCACTTGTGACACTTGCAATAGATCAAAGGCCTCATGGGTTACTCCACCCCTTGCCCATAACAACCAAACCATGGTCATCCATCTCCATGGATTTCATTGTAGATCTACCCTTGTCACAAGGATTTGACTCCATTTTAGTAGTCGTGGATCGGTTTACAAAAATGGCACACTTCATTCCAACCACTAAAACCGTCACCAGTGAAGGTACGGCCAAACTCTTTCTATAGCATATCTATCGTTATCAAGGATTATCGGATGACATAGTTTTCGATCGAGGCCCACAATTCATCTCTAGCTTTTGGAAAAGCTTATTCACGCTACTCGGAGTACAAATCAACCTCTCCTCATCCAATCACCCACAAAGTGATGGACAAATGGAGAGAGTAAATCAAGTTTTGGAACAGTATCTCCGTTGTACTATCAATTATCACCAGGATAATTGGGTCAAGATCCTACCGCTAGCAAAATTCTCTTATAATAACAGTTTTCATGCCTCCACCCGTCACACTCCATTATTTTCTAATTATGGTCAACATCCCAAATAGGATATCCACAGACACTATCAAGTCAAGAATCCAGCTGCTATTCATCTTACGCAACAATTATCTGCAATTCACAAAGAACTTACGATTCATATCAAAGAAGCTCAATCCAAGTATAAGGAAAGTGCAGATCTCCATCGCATGCATCATCCAAAATACAAATAAGGGGATAAAGTGTGGCTCCTCCGACGTGATCTGCGTTCATCTCGTCCCTGTCAAAAGCTTGATTATCAAAGGCTTGGCCCATTTAAAATTATCCGTCAAGTCAATCCAGTCACCTATCGACTCTGATTGCCCTCATCCATGAAAATCCATCCGGTCTTTCATGTCTCAGTCCTAGAACCTTGTCACACATCTAAGATCCTAGGAAGAGCCCTACAACCACCTCCTCCGGTTGAGATTCAAGAACATGACAAGGTCTAGCTGTAGCCCAATTTCTTTTGTGCATAGTTTCAATGGATCCAAAATTGATATAAAATCCACTTTTGGGTGATTCTGAAGTCTGACAATGCCCCAAAATATTGTGATGGCCACAGGAATTTATGCTTGTGGATCTAAACTTGACTTTAGCCCAATTTGACTACATCAACTACGTATGCCCAAGTTCTCATTTCCTACTCTAGGAGGTGGGTCTTAGACCCCCTACACACAAGAGTCAAAGACCTATTTCAAGTGAGCTAGTCATGTGAGCCTTTCACCTTGCTTGTGTGAGGAAACCAAAAAGTATGCCTTTATATTCGATTTTTGCAGGGTGCCAATAAACACACACATCTATTATTAGGGGGGATATTTAGGTTCTAATGACCACCAAATTATGTGATTAAAATCTCATTAGAGAGATATTACAGAGAGTTATACCTACACATAACTTGCAAATTTTAGTCAACCAACGTCTAATTTGACATGCAAGGCTCAATTAAATAAATGGGAAATTTGATGGATTGCTCTTGGTAATGACTTTGCACGCATATAAATGACATAAATAAATAATGGCTTTTGTGGAAAGCTATGATATGGCAAAGTGGGATGATAATGAACACAAATACACACTAATTGGGAAAATTATGCACGCAATTATTAACATGACACTTCATCAGAAGCAATGCTAAACACGAGTTCCTCCTCACCTAATCTCCAAAGGAGGGCAATGGAGCATTCTCGTGCCTAAGTGGTGGTTAGGGATCGGGAATAGTAAACTAATGCAAATAGAGATTAGCTGAGTGGTGATAGGCCTAGGTATGAAGCCATTGGCTCTGATACCACTTGATGGGTTAGTTTCGGAAGCATGCTCCCTAATCTCCAAATAACCAAGGGTTTAACATTGGGCTATGGAGTGTGAAACCTTAGCTTATCCATGGTGTGGTAGGATGAGGATTAGAGATATGGATGTTAGGGTTAGGCTATGCCAAGTGCAAAATCATAAAGAGAGAGAGAATATAGACACAATGATAATACTCAAAGTAAAATTGATGCTTTACAATCATTGGCTAGAGAGTTTGCGGGCACTTTCTATTGGACCACGTTAGGAAGAGAATAGGGTCTAGGAGGGCCTCTTTATTTGGTACTTTAAGGAAGTCAAATCTTTAGTATTAAGAAAGTAATCAAAGGACAGATTTTGAATTCAAATAGGCCAAACAACTAGTTTATTTGATTTCAAATCCCCCCCCAATAAGGAATTTAAAATCTAGAGGGTAAAACCATATCATGTAGCATATCTATGGATAGATTGCAGATCTATAATCTCCACTCAAATCAGAGATCATATGTGGGAGTTATGGAAGGCCGAAAATCATAAAATTGTCCATCTCTTTTTTGGGGGGGAAGTGTATCCTTTGATCACTCTTACAAATCTTTTACACACCCACCATTCTTGCACACAGGGCATACACCTATTTGTCAAAATGTTAATCACTTCATAAGCTCATGAAAAATAAAGAGGCCCTCCTAAACCCCATCCTCTTCCTAATGTCTCATTATCTATATTTTCTTAGGTGGCTAGAGGGTTGTCCACATGGTGCCACAAGTTGGGCCTACCCTTACAAAAGAAAGCCTATGTCCCTAACCACTGGCTTGCCATCTGAGTAGCATGTCAAAGGAAGACATTACCTCAAAAGGGGTGAATGTTAGTCGCAAGCTAATAGTTACAACCTAGCAAATTATCACGAGGCACTTTGTAACAGCCCGTGTAATTTTTCCACATTATTCTATGATTTTGAAAATTGGCCCAACTTATGTAGTTTCTATTATTACGCATATAACTATGATCTATTGGCAATTAAGATGTGGCACAAGCTTCTAGATTGTATTTCTCACCCCTTATGTTAGTTTATATCAATTGGTAAAATTAAGTTGTGGCTACAAGCTTCTAGGTTGAGATTCTCCCCCCTTATGTCCGTTTATATCAATTGTAAGTCACATTTGGCCATGGAAAAAATTATTGAGCTTTGACCCATTGTAAGTATAAAGTTCACTTTTGTAACCACTTTGGACAACATTTTTATTGATGAGAATTTGAAAACGGTGTTGATCATTTGATGCTCATGTTTATGTATCTGCAACTCTATTTGCACCTTATTCCCTTATTGGTTGTCACAATCTAATTTTGATTGCTTCTACATGTTGCCAAGTGAAGGCTCTTCAAATAAACATAAATCTTTGTTGCTATTTCATAAGTTTCTTGATGAGAACTCGCAAGCTGTGTGAGGGTATATCTTGAGTTTTAGGCATCAAATTGATGAGCTATTAATTGCATAGAATCTAAATTCCTAAGTTGTAAGGTGACCTATCAAAAGTTCAATATCATAATCTATGACCTCCTGTTTTTTGGATGTCTTGAGAGCATAGTATTGGCCATCTTGGTTCTCTTAGTCATTCCTATGAGTTTGTTTGCATTTGGGTACCGTTTGGAACTTGAAATGGTTGGGATTGTCTAGTTGGCAAAAACTAGTCTTTGGTGAAAATCGCTGAGTGAGAGGATATATGGTTGTATGTGCGTTAATACTGTTTTCCAAGGATCATATGCTTGTTGCTTCCATCTCCTAGTTGGGTCTAGTACATCCCTCATATTCACCTTCATGTGATCCTACAATAAAATTATAATGAGTTAGAAAACATTTTAACAAGAAGTTGGAAAACTCTAGTCATGGTAAATTTTGGGCATTGAGATTTAATGCTTGGAAGAGAGTATATGGTTTTCATAGACAATATGCATTGAATATTTTTCCTGGCTAGCCGCAAGCCTATTTCTATGTCTAGATTAGAATGTTAATATGAGAGGTGATTGGGGAAAGTGATTGAGAATTTTATTATGTAGAGAAGTCTATATGTGTACCTTGATCTACTTGCACCCTTATGACCAAAATTGAGTTACACAATTGAATTGGAGAGTTAATATACAATCTCCCAAGAGGTTACACGTGGATGCAGTGAGGTATACGAGTGCTATTTTGAATTATGCACACTTTTATTAAGTTGGCAAGGAGTTTTAGCTTTGTAGTCTCATAGATGTAAATTGGGTGGATAATCCATTTGATCAACAATCTTTCTTGCAAGTATATGCTTTCACTTAGGAGTGTTTCTATCTAATGAATCAAGAAGAAACAACCCACGGTTGCCTTATCAAGCTCAAAGTCCAAGTAAAGCAGGGCTCTACTTGGAGAGTTGGGGATATAGGTTCAAAGACCAATTATCATTTTAAACCTATTCCTTCACTCAAGGAAAATGCACACAAAGGCCCTAGAGTAGAGAAGTGAAACAATTTTGAGGGATGCTTGGAGTTGAGGGATGTCTTTGATCTTCAGGAGTGTTGAAAAATCAATCTTAACACATGATTCTTATAGATTATTTCACATCCACCTTTATCATTCGTATGAGGTGTGAGCTTTATGTGCAGTGGCTAGAGACCTTGACTAGCTTCCACATATATTGTATGTATATATCTCTACAACTTGAATCAAGGCATATGAGCCTTTAAGTGTTTGTTGAGTAAAGTCTCAATTTGTGGGCTAACTTTACATCTTGTGTCCATAAGCCCATTTACTAACCCTTCAGCATTATCTTATAAACAATAAAATAAGGATTTATCCACCTTGCTGTAATAGTTTCAAAGGTCTACCACCTCTCTCTCTCTCTCTCTCTCTCTCTCTCTCTCTCTATATATATATATATATATATATATATATATACACACACACACACACACACACACACACACACACACACACACACACACACATATATATATATAGTACACCCCTCAAAGAGACTCCAAGGCCCTTCATGATGTTAAATACGATACAAACAAGTTGTAGGTATTACTTGAGTACTTTTTGGTTGCTACATCTTCATACATTAAGCTCCCATCTTTTTATTTTTACTAATAGAAATACTTAATTCTCTAAATTGTTCAAGTGACTCATTTACACAACTTTATCAAATTTTCTTCCTTTCCAATGCACATGCTAGAATCAGTTGCGGTGTAATGATCAAATGAATCAAATGCCGTACAGTATTGGTTCCATCTACATAATAAAAGTCGTGAACATGATGGGCTTATGTCTACTATTCCAAAGGTTATGGATTATTCTACTTCTAAAGGGTAATAATGTGCTATCATGGTGGTTTAAGACAAATTGTCATGGTGGGGAGTTGTAAATAACATAGCCATCGTGCCTAGGATAGGAAAGGGAATGTTGTTTTTTGGTTACATACACTCTCTCTCCCTCACTCCTCCCTCTCTCTCTCCCTCTCTCTCTCTCTCTCTCTCACACACACACACACACACATCCACACAATCACTAAAGGCCTTATGTATTGAGAACATAGTACATGAATCACATCAATAACAACAATAAAATTAAGCATTGCATTGCCATATGAGGTATAGAATATGAATATATACGATGAATGGGTGAGTGAAAGAATGAAAAAGTCATAGAATTTAGGGGTGACCTAGACACATGTTCATGATTTTAAGTACTACATGCTCTATGTTAGAAGGGATTGCTATTGCCTTCTCTTTTTTGTTTTTCTTTTTGCTTGGTTGGTTTGAGGAGGGGGTTGTACTAAGTAGATACATCCAATAAGAGGAACCCACAATAATAGAGGTATTGAGTCACTCTTGAGCCTGAGGATGCATGGATGAGCACACGATATAAAGAAGTGAGTTTTAAAAACACGTGCAAGTAACCGACGAGTAATCAGGGGGATCCAGCCTCGAGGGAGGGATGTTCTTCCGATGATGGGGAGGAAGAGAGAGTGATGATGAGGGCAGCAAGCTGGTGGCTACAATCAAGTACAGAAGAAGAAGAAGAAGAAGAGGAAGAAGAACCTGGATTCAGATCTTGCGCGACAACACGAAGCTTTCATTGTGCCTACAGATGACAAACGATGGATCGTGGATAAAACGCTACTCACCCTAGTGGGCATATATTGAAGGACAAAAGGACGGATAAAATAGTACTCACTCTGTGTGCTTGTTTGTGGGTTGTGTTGTGGTCTAAGGCTCTAAGCGGCATGGTGTGGGCCGTGGTTCTATGGTTGAGGTTAGGCGTCGCCGACTGTGGGACGATATCAGGGGGTTACTTGATCAAGGTAGATGAGGTACTCTGTCCATGGTCCTCTCCCTTGGCTCATATATCTACATTGTGGGTTTGTGAGTGTGTCTCTTCTTCCTAGTTTATAGACGTAGTACATGGCATCCAAGATTTTCTGGGTGCACAATTTTGACCATGTGCTTGCCTAGATGCTCCCTTCCCACGCACACCATATCATTGCCCTCTCCATACAACTCTGTCATGAGCCCAGGGTCCCCCCCCCCACAAAACCCAAAACAAACACACCAAAAAACATCATTGCTGCCATTCCATGAGTACCCCTTCATAGCCCCTAATTTTCCTAGCCACTTGTAACATCAATCAATCAAACTCAAGATGCCCCTTTTTCTCCTTGCACTCCCCAGATTACCTTCAGGCTTCCAATATTCAATCTCAAAGTCAGCCATAGAACTCGCATGCCTTTGCTAGTGACTTTGTCTAAGTCTAAGTATATTATTATACTAGTGACTTTGCCTAAGCCTAGCATACTATTATACCTATTTACTTTGATTACCTATTGGTTATTAGCCATTTATAGTTTTGTGACTTTTATCGAATTTGTCACTTTCTCCTATTTTACATATAGTATACATTTGCATGTATGTATGTTGATACTTGCATACTTATGCACGTATGTACAAATAAGTCTAGCGAAATTAATATGTGTGACGTGATTTATTTAGATTGCACATGAATTACAAATGTAATTGTTGAAGATAACCAAATTCAAATCCTAATCACATTCTCAAAAATTGTAGATGGTTCAATCATGAAAGCACTCATTCCTTGATGTCTCAAGTATGTTTGTAGATGAATTTTGATTTGGAGATCAATATCTCAAGCCCTCTAATAATTAATGGTTATTTTTCATGGTACACATTGCAATTCACCAAGATGTATCAGATTCCTCACAATTTGTTGTGATGTCACTAAACAATAAATATTTTAATTAATCTCAAGAAATTTGATGCTTATTTGTAATATCTTGAACAGAACTTTGTGCCCACATGGGATGACCTTGTAGATCTTTTCACAAACATACTGTCTTGTGAGAAGTTTTGTAGGTTTTCTAAAGCCTTGGGCTCACTCTCGTTTTGTGAATTGATCAGGGTAGTCCTTGACATTTTGCTATACAAGGCTCAGATTCATTGTATTACTCCTACGGGGGATTTTCCACCATGATATGTTAACGATGTGTGTGAACACAATTAGAACTCATGAAGTACCTTTTCCCTTGACTAGGAGTTATTCCCTCCCCGACTTGTATATTCACCCATATCCCTAGCAAAAGATTTATCTGTTACAGAAGAAAAAAAGGAGCTATCCACATTGCTATTATAATTTTGCTGATTCTCCACCCACATCTCTCTCTCTCTCTCTCTCTCTCTCTCTCTACCTATCTGTCTATTTTTCTATCTATCTACCTCTAAAATGTTATACAGTTGCATTCACAAAAGGGGCTTTCGTTCCAATTGGAGAAAGAAACTATAAGTTTTTCAAGAAAAAGGGGTTATGTTATTACCTCATAGCATGTAAGTAGAGGGCCTTTTTCAATACGCTTAGAGCATATGATGTATGGACAACTTCTTAGAGGTGTGTACTCCTTGAGATCCAAACCTATTGAACCATAGTACTTAGCTCCATAGTGAGGAGTGGCCACAATAGACTATTTCTTGCTCAACCACCATACGCATGGGTTGCAAAGCATGAAGCAAAACCACTTGTGCATACCAAGCATTAACAAATCCAATTTGAGTTTGACAAAGTTTGTAAATTATGGTGGTAGTGATCCCCTCTTGAAATGAAACATCCCAAGTTGTATAGTGCCACTCAAGTTGCAAAAAAAAAACCCTTCAAAGTTTATGCTTAGACCCTCGGATATGCATAAATGGCTCCCTTTTGATAGTGCATGTAGAAATAATGCAATCAAGAGGCTACTAGTAGAAGGTCCCTAGGATGCCTTAAGAATGAAAAACCATCCCAAGCTTTTTGCAAATGCAACAAATTGGTAAATTTCAAATGACCAAACTCTGTATGCCACAATTTTACATCTACAAAAGCTGCTAAATTTTTTACTGTATACATTAAATCTTTCAGTGATTTTTCCTTTGTATTGAGCTTTATAAACCAGAAAAATAGTTCTAGATTCCACAAGCATATCACTTAAATTGAGATCATAAGCTGCTTTTATCATCCATAAGGTTTACGATAAGACTAGGTGTAAGATGATGGATAATAAATTATTCTTCATCATAAGTGCATATAGTGCATCCGTACTTATGAAAGAGCTTAAGCTAGCAAATATTACCAATTTCCTTGGTCGGATAAGAGGCATTACTAGCACATACACCACACAAGCTTTGGTGAGGCTACAAAACCTCCAAAAGGCACATCTATCAAGGCAATCAAATTGGCACATAACTGGCCCCTAGAAAATTGTAACTGGTCATATCTTGGTCATTAACTCTAATTTTTTATCCAAAAGACCAGCTTGCACCATAAAATGAACACTTCAAGCCCATGCACTCACTTCATCTCTCACCCATCATGTGCAATTGCCCAATTTGGTATGGATCTGCAAACCACGTTGAAATTTAAACCATCATAACTTCCACACCGTAGCCTCGCTTGAGAATCCGTATGCACCAGCATGTAAACCATACTAAGGGCCACCTTTGGCACTCTCCATCTTGCATTGTGCATATTTAAACCTTCCATACGTGATAGGAATCGTGGCAGAGCATTCTAGTCCTAAAAAACATATAAAGTATACATATATGCTGCTTATCATCTACTCTTGATCTTCATAGCTTCCTGACCACTTTGGCATGACCTTGAGAGTCCAAATATCCCTATATTACAGTCTTCATAGCATCGACAAGCTTTAGTTGCACCATCATTGCCCAGCCCCCTTGTTGAACATTCATGTTCATCCAAAAGAGGTTTTGTTCTCCTAGATATTGCAAAACTAGCCAACATTGTGAAAGAAAAAAAAACTTATCATATATAAAGAGCCCTACTCCTGCTTTCTATCGTCAATCCTCAAATACCTGGCTTTGTCCTCCTCAATCCATCTGCAACAATCTCCAAAGTGTTTTACCGAAGCACGTAGCCATCCATGCACATAATAAGCCCATTACATGTTTGCACCTCCCCGAGTATCATCGTGCCTCCTTCGAGCTTCTAAAAGAGCAACATTGTGCATACCATCCTACCACACAAACACATCTAGCTCCACCAACAGTTCTAACCATCCCTCCAAACCATATCGAAGATCTCTGGTCGATCCTTAAGAGAATCCCATACCTTACAAATAGCACCTTGCACCAATGCACTCACAAGAATACCTTTCAATTATGACACCAACCTCTTTGAAAGCTTGGATTAGCCTACAACCTAGCATTCTTCTTCATGCACCATGAAACACACTTGCTGCATTGGAAGCTCTTTTACCTTCTACTCCATGTTTTCTTCCACATATGGACCACACTTAATTCTAACATCATGAAGACCTTTCTCACCAATAGGTCAGCTAGCACCTCTTGCTTGTCAACTTCGTATGCTTGTGCTTCAATTACATTTTCTACCACTTCTTCCTCAGCCAAAGAAGGTAGAGGCTCACTCCATAGCACACTATCCTTATCTTCCTCCATAGTCAGGACTGCTCTAGCTTTCATGGCAGAAGTCCATACCTATTTCACCACAGTAGCACAATCCACTACAACCTTCACAAGCATAACCATTAGCATGGCACCTCATAGCATTTTTTTACGTGCATTTCCACTCATGTAGGCCCACATGCCTCCACTTGTCTTTTACCCACCATCACATTGATTTTCTCTTCCTCCTACTCCTCAAGTACATCTTTCCCAACCACATGCAAGAGCTCTAATTCCTCATACCTTAAGTAGGATGAATTGGTTTCCCATTTTGTATCTACATGCATAGAGCTTCTATCATCAGCTTCCACATCATCTTCCATCTCAAGATCTGGGATTTCCTCTACCTTCACCACTTCAACATCATCTTCAAGCCGCATTTTTTGGGCTCTAATGTACATCAATGTGTTGACCAATCATAACTGGACTTCCATGTGCATCTTCTACCTGATCTAGAACCACTTGCAATTCCTCCATAGTTGAAACTTCCCTAAATGGCATATTTGGCTTTGAAACCACTCCATCTCTTTGCATCCATAGAACCCTTGGTTCCTCTTTCACCGGCACATCTCTTTGCATCAACCTTGGCTTCACTTTCACCACATCAACCTACCTTGGCACCATTTCATTTGAAATACCCCACCTAGCTTGCCGCTTCTTGAAGATATTTCTAGTTCTTCCTCTTGCCAAATTAACCGCTTTTGCATAGTCATAGACCCATCCACTTCAACCTTGTCTTGAACATCCTCATGCAAGAAATCCATGAATTTGCTCAGCTTTAAAAAAGTCAACATTAACTATAGTAGTTACCTCTATAGATTAACCCCAAAGAGCATCAAATTCCTACTCAAATGCTTGAAAATATTTGTCCAATCTTTGCTTCAAGCCGCCTAGTTTTTGCTTTACTTCCTACAACTGCACATCTGGTACATACTAGCATCAAAAGGCCTCTTCTAGAGTCATCCATTCCAACTTTTCTTCATCTTGCAATTCGTCCCACCATCTCTTGGATTTTCCACGAACAAGGAAGGGAAAAACTAGAATCGCACCTTCTTCTCTCGACACTTTTCCATCTAGCAAGAACAATTTGTAATCTTGTAACCATGTTTTTGTATCTTCAACCCCAATGAAAATCTAAAAATCTGACCACACCATCTCTAACTACAACTGCTCTTCAAATGCGGCACATCCAGTAGTTCCAAAACGAGAACACGTTCAAATAAGAGCAATTAGTTGATCCTCCATGGGGGCACCAGAATTAAGATGGAGAGAGGGAATGGGAACACACCTAGTCCACACACCAGCATTACAAGAGCTTGCTTAAATTCCGATGCCAAATGACCGACATCAATGGCGAGCGTCGGTATATGTGTAGGTAAATGTGGAGGGAGATCAAGTTTTAGAAAATTTTAATTTTTAACTTTTCGGCGCTCCATACTGGCACCTGTACCGGTGGACCTTGCAAAAAATAGTACCACGGGTCTTTCCTACGCATTTCCCTCCTTTCTTATCTTCTTCTCTTGCCCTCCTTCTCCTCGTTTGATGTAGATCTGCTACCTCACGACTTGTCGAAGGTGAGATTTTCACTCGTGGGCTACTCCCCATCAACAAGGTGATATTCTTTTCAAGCTTCCTTGTATATTTGTGCACTTTAGTGTATGTGTGTGTAACATAGCGTGTGTGTGTGTGTGTGCGTGTGCGCGCGCGCGTTTTCGCACGTTTGAGGACATTTTTCCAACTCTCTTTTGCTCAAATAGGCCGCATGTGAGTGCTCTAACATTCTTTTTTGTTGCGTACACACATTCACATAAACATACACACACACATTCACATAAACATGCACGCAAGTTTTAAAAAAATGCACACTAACAATATAAGCACACTATATACGACGCACACACATATTTTTCAATTTTAAAAAATTAAAGTGTTATTTTGTAAGTAATATTAATAAAAAATCATCATTCACTAAGAAAGATAGCTACATTTTATCATTAAAAGAAATATTTATTTTGATTTATCTTATTTTATAATTAGTTTTGTTGTTTTTGTGTAAATAAATTTAGAAATTTGAAAAAATATATTTTTATATTTGTTATTTTGATTTATCGTAGACTATCTGCTTAATTAGGTTTAGTCATTTAACACTAAATGTTTAAGTAATAAGTGGTTTCATCGCTTAGGACTGATCAGCACTTAGATCCATGAAGGTTAAGTGCTTAATTAGAGTGTGTAGTTGCTTACATATTGAATTGTTTAATCGAGTCCGCTTAGTCTTACACACGGCTAGGCTAGTCTCGTTATTTAGTCACTTGGAAACTTAGGGCTAGTCGTGTAGATTTAATCGGTATTCAAACGATTTATTAGGGCTTGTCACTTATAGGTAAGCGATTAGGTATTTAGTCGCTTACCGCTCAGGAAGGACTACTCCGTATTTAGGTTGTTGAAGGTTACACGCTTACGGCTAGCTACTTAGTTTTACTGCAAAATAACTTTGACAAACAAAGTAAACTAGCGCAATTGGAATTCAATAGCGCACATAGACTACAAAAACGCAAAAAGATTTTAAAAAACAGACTTATGTCAAACCCTAATATATAGGCATTGACCAATAAAGACGAGATTATTACTCGGTGGTCCCGATCTCCATGCACCTCTAGACCGAGGTGTGTGGAGATCGGGCATGGCTAGAGAATGTGAAGTTGTTAGAGCTAGGAGCAAATGGTAGAAAAACCGCAATCAGACGTACTACAAAAATGCAACAGTCTTAAGAAGTGACTTGTGTATTTTGAAAACGCAAACGGACTTTGACAAACAAAGTAAAATATTGCAATAAAACATCAATAGCGCACACAGACTTCAAAAACTTTAATATATAGTCATTGAACAATAAAGATGCTATTATTACCATGTGGTCCTGATCTCTCTGCACCTCTAGACTGAGGTGTGCGGAGATCGGGCATGGCTAGAGAATGTGAGGTTGTTAGAGCTAGCGACAAATAGTAGAAAAACTGCAAACGGACTTTGGAAATGCAAAAGTCTTTAGAAATGACTTGTGTACTTCAAAAACACAAATGGACTTTGATAAACAAAATAAAATAACACGATCATACCTCAATAGTGCACACAAACTTCAAAAACCCTAGTATATAGTCATTGACCAATAAAGATGATATTATTACCCTGGTGGTCCTAATCTCCGTGCACCTCTACACCGAGGTGTGCGAGGATTGGGCATGGCTAGAGAATGTGAGGTTGTTATGTAGTTAGTGGTGTGTACTTATAACAAGAGTGATTTAATTATTTGTTGCATCATTGGTAAATAAAGTATGGACGATACGATGGCGTGTCCTTGTACGCATTGCAAGCATCAGATCTTTCAAAAATGAAAAATCTACGACCAGCACATACTCAATAACGGTCTCTTTTCCATAGAGCAACTACAAGACCTATGTTATCGATCTTATGGTCCGGAGGTATTAGATCAAGCTCCGCAAGTAGATACTACTCCAACTTCATCCCAGAGAAGAGGATTTTCAAACGAACAGCCATCGAGTGGGTCCACCCAACCAATCCTGATTCCACATTTCAAGAAGTAGAGATGGAGCAGATGTTAGACGCGTTCTTTGACATGGATCCCATCATTGAAAACATAGAGGACGACAACATTTAAGGCAATAGTCTGAACCAATCTTAGTCATCCCATCCATATCGACAGCATGATATAAACGATTGTTACCATATACATGTGGTAGTGATGTGTGAACACACTAGGACCGCCGGGGCATTTTTTCCCTCTTTAGGAGGTTTTTTCCCCCGTGCATTGTATATACGTCCATCACTCTAGGGCTATCTATCTTTCCATATATTGCACACTAAGTAAAACACTCTCTATTGTGTGCCTTCAGCTTCCTTCGTCTTCTCCAAGCTGTGTGTGTTTCTCTGCAACCCTAATTCCAACAATTGGTATCAGAGCAGATTGCGTCCTCCCGAGCTTAGCCGCCAGCTGCTCCGGTGTTGGAGCTATATATGGCTCACTCTACTGAACTTGGTCTCACCTATATATTTGTATCTTGTCCTCAATATGAATCAGTCTTTGGGAGCGTATATGGTGTGTCTCTTGTCTCGTCTGTCTCTCTTTCTCTCTACATCTCAACATGGTATCAGAGCGGTAACGATCACGCGCCGATTCAATTCATGGTGACAACAGTATGTGTATGCGATTCGCATGTAAGATTCAAAATTGTTACAAATTTTATTTTTGAGCGTTGATTCTTGTTAACTATGGTTGTTTTGTGTTAAGAAGAATATGATTAGTGTTTTATGTGGCGTTTATTTATAGTCAATCTAATCGTTGATTACGTTTTCTTGTTAATGACACCCTGAACTTCATCTCAATTTTTCTTACTGTTCTGCTCAAAATTTGGAGAAACCGGAAAAGCGCCATGGAGCATAGCGCAATGGCACTTTTCATCCAAAACTTGTTCGTCTCCTCGAGCTCTTCGATTTGAGTTCTAGGTTTGCGTCAATCGGAGTTCGCAGCAGAAAGTTATGCTGTTTTTACTGCAATAGATCTTGACGCAGCTTTCTTCGTCCTACTTCTTCGTGAAGCGTCCGCGATCGTTTTTCTTATTTTGGCGTTAACTTTTTCGAGAAGATTTAGCTTTTTGCTATTCGTATTGTGGCCTTCAATCTTGCGTCTCACGCCACTCTATTTTGAGGACTCGTTTATTATTAACGTCTCCTTTACCCTGTCTTTTTTGGGTGACGTCTCTCACATCTTTGGACGTTCCTTGAGCATCCTTCTTACGTTTATCGTTGAAAGAACGCAGTACTCATATCTCTCTCATTCTCAATTGCGGCCTTCACCATATATGGTGTGCAGATTCTGAGATCTTATCTTATACGTCTTCTCGCAACAAGATATGGCTATGAATATTCTCGTCAACGGCTTTCCTTCTGGCCAACGTTCTGTTCCTCCTTTCCAAGGTCAAGGATTTCTAGGCTGGAAAGCAAAGATGTTGTTAATTCTTGAAGGCGATGAACTCTCCGATGTTGTTCTTGGAAATCGTGTTTGTCCGCCTTAGCCTGTTGATACGAATAATGATAACGTGCTTATCACTGAAGGACCTATATTTGAAGATTGGAATGTTGCCTATACTGATTGGCAACGACGTGATAAAGCAGCTCGTCGGTATATTCTTTCTGCTCTTACTGATTCCCTTTAGCTTGATATGTATGAACTGCCTACTTCCCATGACGTATGGAAGTACCTTATTGCAAACTTTCAGAAGAAATCTATTACAGAAATACTTTATTTGAGAGGGTTGCTTAACAAGTTACAATATGAAGTTGGTACTGCCATGACGGGACATATTGAGTCTTTCAAATCTATTATTAATCAACTTGCTACTGCCGGTGATCCTGTTCCACAAAAGCAACTGATTACACTTCTCCTTGATACGGTGAAGGACTCTTCTTATGATAACATTGTTACTATTCTCTCTAATAAAGATGGTCTTGATTTCGACCAAGCTTCCATGTCTTTAATTGAATACTCTCAACGTCAAGAACGTCGGAATGCTGGTCACGATACAGCTATGATTTCACAAGAGGAGACTGAGTCACAACAGATGGAACGTGCTTTTTGTGCTCGAAGGCGTCCATTTCAACGAGGAAACCGCAGAGGTGGCCGTCGCGGTAATATTTTCTCTCGTCTCAAATTTCCTAATAAGCAATGTTCTTACTGCAACAGAAATGGCCATACTGAAGATGATTGTTGGGCACGTCAATATGATGAAGAACACAATATTACCACAAAACAACCACGTTTATCTAGAGACTCTTCTTCTTCTTGTTGTGAATATTGCGGACGATCTGATCATCCCACTCATATGTGCTATAAGCGTCGATTCGACACAGATCGGAATAGAGCATATGCTACTGAACATCGAAACAACATTGTACCAGAAACAAGCTGCGTCCTATGTTCAGTTGCTCCAGACAGAATACTTCATGTACGTGATGGATCACTTTTTATTGTCGATTCTGGTGCTACAGGAAATATGACATATCAGTCTAAGTGGCTCCATAACTATCATCCACTGCCAGTTCAACGTGTTGTTTATCTTGCTGATGATACTACTTGTCAAGTAAAGGGTATTGGAGACTTATATCTTGGTACCTTATCTTCTTCCACTCGAATTTTGCGAGGAGTATTACATGTACCAGATCTTCAACGTAATCTTCTTTCAGTTGCTAGACTTGTTGATCTTGGTCTGTTTGTTGGATTTGATTATACCAAATGCCGAATTGAGAAAGATGGACAGACTATAGCCACTGCTCCTCGAAACGGTAATTTATTTGAACTCTCTCTCAACGATGCTGTAGCAAATATTGTCACTGCTCCAGGTGATCATGATTGCAAAGTATGGCATCACCGTTTTGTTCATGCTGATTTCTCAAAACTCCTTGATCTTCAACGTCGTGATCTTGTTCATGGCATGGATCTTAAAGCCCATCCCCATATGGGAATTTGTGAATTTTGTGCTCTTGGGAAACACAATCGTAAACCCTTTCCTCTTTCAAATACAACTCATTCTCATGACATCTTGGATCTTGTTCATACTGATATATGTGGATCTCTACCTTCTTCGAGATCACAATATCGCTACTTCATTACTTTCATTGATGATTTCTCAAGGTATACGACTGTATTTCTACTTAGACAAAAATCTGAAGCCTTATCTGTTTTCAAACAATTCCACAAGGCTACGGAACTTCAAACTGGTCGTCGCCTTAAGAAGCTTCGTAGTGACAATGGAGGCGAATATGTTTCTCGAGAGTTTGTGAGTTACTGTGCTGACACTGGAATTCATCATGAACACACTATTCCATATTCGCCTCAACAGAATGGTGTTGCTGAACGAAAGAATCGCACTATTCTCAATGCTGTAAGATGTATGCTGATTCATTCTGGCTTATCTCGTGTTTTCTGGGCTGAAGCTACTTTGACAGCAACATTTATTCAGAATCATCTTCCTACTACTGCACCCTCTGGTAAGATACCCATCATAGCATGGACAGGTGACATTCCTTCTGTATCTCATTTTCGAACCTTTGGATGTATTGCTTATATTCATGTTCCCAAAGAAACACGAACAAAGCTTGATGCTCCTGGTCTTAAAGTTATTTTTATTGGATATTCTGACACTTCCAAAGGCTACAAATTCTATGACCCTTCCTCCAAGAAAGTAACTGTGAATCGTGATGCTACTTTTAACGAACAGCTTATGGGAGGCTCATGGTCCATGGATGATTTTGATGATACTAAATCATTGCTTCAGGCTTTTCCATTTCTTTCAGAAGATGAAACACTTCCTATAGAGCAACTTTCCTCCTCACAACCATCCATTCCAAATGTTGCCAATGATGATATTGATATTTTTGTTGATCTGCCTATTGATTTTGAACATGGCTCATGTCATGTTTATGATGACGATATTGCTGATAATGCTTTTTCTACTTCTGAAGATCCCGTTACTTATGATGAAGCTATCTCTTCACCACAAAAGGATCAATGGCAAGAGGCTATGGAAGCAGAGTACGATTCTCTTATCTCTAAAGGTACATGGATACTAACTGAATTACCTCCTGGTCGTACAGCTATTAAATGTAAGTGGGTGTATAAAACAAAAGTAAAAGCAGATGGATCTTTTGACAAGTTCAAGGCGCGTTTAGTTGCAAAAGGTTACTCCCAAGTAGCTGGTGTTGATTATCAAGATACTTTTTCACCAGTTGTTCGCATTACAAGTGTTCGAGTTTTATTGGCATTTGCTGTTCAATTTGATTTAGAAGCTCATCAAATGGATGTGCGAACTGCTTTTCTTAATGGTGACTTGGAAGAGGAAATTTATATGGAACAACTAGAAGGGTTTGTTATTCCAGGTAAAGAAGACCTTGTTGCTCAACTCCATAAGGCACTATATGGTCTCAAACAAGCTCCGCGAGCCTGGTATACAAAATTTGATCTTTTTCTCACCTCTAAAGGATTCATCTCTTGCTCGTCAGACCCCAACTTATACATAAAACGCCAAGGTAGCAGTTTTGTGATTCTTGCTCTTTATGTGGATGATACCATCCTTGTTTCCAATGATTTGGGATTTCTTCAGCAAGTGAAAAATTTATTGTCTTCTGCATTCGATATGGTGGATCTTGGAGAGATTCACTCTTGTCTTGGCATTCAAATCCAACGGAACCGTACAAAAGGTATTTTATTCCTTCGACAGTCAAAGTTTATTGCAGATACTATTCAAAAATTTGGTATGGAATCTGCACATTCAGCCAACACACCTTGTCTTGCGAGCTCTACGAAGAATACTTTTGACAATAGCGGTCAACTTGTCACAAATCAACCTTATGCTAACTTGATTGGATGTCTTCAGTTTGTTGGCATGAACACTCGTCCTGATATTCTGTTCGCTGCTAACTATCTTGGACAACATCTTGCATGTCCTTCTCTTAAGCATTGGTCTACTGCAAAGCGTGTATTGAAATACTTGAAAGGCACTACAGATTTTGGTTTAGTCTATCGACGACAACTCACATCGGATTCTATGCAATCTCTTTCTCTTTTGGGTTACACAGATGCAGACTGGGCAATCTCACATTTATCTATGCGATCTACTAGTGGAAATTGCTTCTTTATAAATGGTTGTCTTGTTTCTTGGACCAGCAAGAAACAACGTTGTGTTGCAGTTTCTATGACTGAGTTAGAATATGTTGCGGCATCACTTGCAGCTCGTGAGTTGATTTGGCTTCGACAAATGCTGGTTGATATTGGTCACTCTCCTCTTTCTAGCACACCCTTGTGGTGTGACAACCAAAGTGCTATTAGTCTTGCAAAAGACTATGTTCAACATAATAAGTCAAAGCACATTGCTGTCCATTATCATTATGCCAGGTATGAAGTACGCAAGGGAACCATTATGGTTGAACACTATCCAAGTGACCAGATGATTGCAGACATTTTGACCAAAGGCCTCAATGAGTCACGTTTCATCCTCTTGCGCTCGGAGCTTGGAGTTGCTTCGGCCTCACTCTTTCTAGATTAGCTTCTTTTCTATTGTAATAGCTTTGTACATATGACATTGTAATCTTTTAGGTACCATGCACTATGCACACTCCACATTTGCACCTTGTGATATCTAAGTCACTTGAATATTTGTACATAGATGCACAATTCACTTTCACATCATCACCACTGGTTCATATTTCACATTGTATAGGGGCTTGGGTTTTTCCCTTGAACTCCCGAAGGGTTTTTTCATCCAAAGCTAGAGACCTTTGTTTGAGTGGGGGTGTTGGAGCTATATATGGCTCACTCTACTGAACTTGGTCTCACCTATATATTTGTATCTTGTCCTCAATATGAATCAGTCTTTGGGAGCGTATATGGTGTGTCTCTTGTCTCGTCTCTCTCTCTTTCTCTCTACATCTCAACATCCGGTACATGCCTTCTTACTTTCTCCAATTTCAGTGAGATTTGGCAAGCGTTCGCAGGTCGACAAATACTTTGGGTGACCTTGTAGAGCTCGGTCTGCTCAGATTTTCGATTTGGGCTCATTTCGGCCTCTGTTTCCACTACAGGCAGTACTGCACATGCTATTTTGTCATTTTGTGCAGAATTTTTGTCAGTGCGGTTTTCTGTATAACAGGTGCCTTATAGTCTTCTATGGTTTGTGCTATATAGCATAGGTTATTCCCTCTTCGTTTCTCCTATTTTCGGGCAGTTTCCACATCAGGTGCAACATTTACCATGGTTGACAGCAACAACACAGATCTGTTCAAGATGTTTGCTGTTGAGGACAGGTTGGATGGGGACAACTACCCTATGTGGGCTTATTGATGCAACATGTTCTTATGTCAAAGGCCGTCTGGAACATTGTGCAGGGCATTGATGTACGTCCTGGTTCTGAGGATGTAGGCGATGTTGAGGATGTTGCAGGTCTTGCTACAAGGATTGCAGATGTTAGAGTTGTTTTGCCTATGACAAAACAAGCTCGTTCGGATGTTAAGGATGCGCAGGCTCATGCATTGATTGTGTTGTCTATGAAGCGCACCATTGTTCCTCACATTCGTTCAGCAAAATTTGCAAAACGGGCTTGGGATATTCTAGCAGGTCTTTATGCAAGCCGCAATGAGGCTAAAATTGCTTTGCTGCGTAAAGAGCTTGGGTCAAAAATTATGCATGAGGAAGATGATATGGACACTTTCCTTGCTCGTGTCAAGGATATCAATGAGCAACTTATTTCTGCAGGTGAAGTTATTTCAGACAGTTCCCTTGTGCAGACTCTTCTTGATGCCATGCCAGTGATAGCCGTTTTCCGGCTTTGCATAATTGCCATAGTAAGCTACCTCACCCTACCAAATTCACACAAACGCTATGGCTATCCCTACCATTTCACTGTACATAGGCGTGTGTGAGTTAGGGGGCTTTTCCCATATCTTCTTAAAAACCCTCAGCTAGCTAGTCACGGGGCTAGTTGAGCCAAAAAAATAAAAAATAAAAAAATAAAAGTATATTATGGCCTCTTTGTGTGTAAATATTTCATTGTATATATGGCCTAAATATAGGGATTTTTTATAATTATTTTGGTATTTTATTTAAATATTTCTACTTAGGTGTGTGTTTTATTAAACCTATGTACACCTTCTTTCATCCTCTTACACCATAAGTATATTTTTTGCCAATATGTACATACTCTAACCTTATATTTTTCCTTTATACAAATCACTCCCACATTTTCACCCTCACCCTCGTGAAAACAAAAAATTGATTTCTACTCATTGGTCACGTTTATTATATTATTTACTTGCATACCTTTTCCTCTTTCACCCAAAATAATTCAAGGAGGGACCATATCATATGATTCCAAATCTTTCCATATCCATAACTCCACCATATTTTTATTATTATTTTTACTCATTATTCTAACACCATGTGCTCATTGAGCTAAAGTCCATGAATAGTCCATACACTAGTCCCACCATGTATATATTTCTTTATTCACCAATAATCCTCCTCCATGCATGTGTCAAGGGCAACTTGGATGCTTTGTATTATGATATGACAAAGGAGGGGCTCACTCTTGGATGCATTGTACAAATTCAACAAAGGAGGGGTCCACTAAAAGACTTTTGCAAGCATAAAAACAGGCTTTTTGGTGAGAATTTTGGCACCTATCTCCACTCCGAATTTGGAGCAGTGGTCAAAAGAGAAAATGTAGCCCACGCTCTGAATAATCACCTCAAAGTTTTTCATGATTTTTGGAGCTACCAGCGGTGAGCTATGATTTTTTGAGTGGACCCCAGTCTGCCCACTTTTTTCACAAGTAGCCCATAGTCTTCTCTCACCTCTTTCCACACACACACACACACACACACACACACACATTTCTCTCAATCCCTCACTCAAACCTGCACCTTCAATGGTTTCTCTCACCTTCTTCACCATTAACCTCCCCACTTACTCCCATACCTCTCATATGAGCTCTCCATGTACATACACCATCTCTATGCCTCTCTCTATTATCTCCAAAGTACAATTCCATCTTACTCCTTATATATATATACATAAATTCAGCATGTTTACCATGCTTAACCTCTGCAAATCAAAAGATCTCATCAACGGAATTACCATTTTCATCACGATGATCAACCTTGGCAGCGGTGGCGTAAAGAAGAGAAGACGAAGAAGAAGATCGATGGTCATTTTGAGAACCTACACAAGTAAGTCCAAAACTTCTTCAAGCTTCACCATCACAAGGATTTGTTCACTTCATTCAACCATCTTACTCCAACCATCCCACCCATTCTACCCATTGTAAATATATCATTAACTTTCTAGTGATTACTAACACTAACCACTAACATACTAACACAAAATAGCCATTGACCTAACCATAAAAGACACCTCACCTCAAGACATGTGTATAGTAACTCTCTCTCTCTCTCTCTCTCTCTCTCTCTCTCTCTCTCTCTCTCTCCTTACTTACTTTCACCTTATCTACCATCAATAATGCTCTCTTTTGAGCCCACACCCATGACTCAAGTAGACAAAGAAGACCCACAATGTTTTGATATTCAAAAAAATCATAATCCTGATTTGTTAGCTTGTAAATTAGGATTTCCAATAATCTTAATATGGGGTCTCCAACCTATAAATAGGCCCCTCTCCTTCTTGTAAAACAACCTCCAATATCTCACATAGCACCCCAACACTCTATGCATGAGGAGAGACTTAGGTGTAGCAACCACTTGTGAGCTTCACTCTTGGTGTGAGAGAAGCCTTCAAGCTACACATTGCAAGTGAGAGAGCGTGAGTTCTAGAAATCTCAAAACCACTATTGTATATGCTCCTTCATCATCAATAAATTGAGGTTTGGTGCATCAAAGGCGTGATTCGATGTTCAAATCTTCGTCCTTCCATTTGTGCAATACGGTTTGGTGAATTCAAGGTGACTTGTGTATTTTGAGTTTTTATCAGTTGATCTTGATTTTAGGAAGTGTTTAGTGTGTTTTTCATTGTCAATTTTGTGTCCATTGTAAGAGGGTATTGTGGTGAGAGGTCTCCCACACCCTAAGACAGTGTGTGTGTGTTTTGGCAATGTTTAGCAATCACTAAGCATTGAGTGAGTTTTGTACAAATTCTACGATAGCAACCTAACGAACCATCTCCATTTGCAAGTCACAAATAAGGTATTATGCAAGATCCTTTTCTCTCTCTCTTACCTTTGCTCTAGCTCTCTCTGATCCATTTTGTGTGTGTCTTGGTGTGAGGTTGCTTGTATGTGTTGTGTGGTGCATCTTCTTGGTTGTACCAAAAATCTCCCTTGTGTCCTAGTTCGCATACCATAACTAGGTGGTGCCCCTATCTTGTTTGGGTTTGGCTGTGGGTTTGTTGTTTTGTTGTGCTTGTGGTTGCCCCAGCCCCAATTGAGCAGCACGGGAGCCTTGAGGGGTGTTTAGAGGCCGCCTTTCTTGTTGCCCGCCCCGGACCGCCTCAATTTTGGTGCCCCCACGGAGGAGCGATTGTGTGCTTATTTTTGTTGTATTGCATGAATGCTTGAATTTCAGCATAATCGTGTAGATTATATGAATCATGAAAACATGTATGACCGAGGTTAATTTCAAGGAAACAAAAATTGATCTAGAATATGGTTCGGATTATGCATAACATAAGAAAGGAAAAAAACATTTTCACATAAGAATCTAGAATTCATGCTGAAAGACCTTTCAAAACTTTGTGTAGTTAGTTGATGATTGTTTGGAACTAATCTTTGTGTGGTTCTAGCATTGAGAGACTATGACACGCTATACCTTTGATGATATCCCAATCTTCTTCGGAAATCTAGAAGAAGATGTTGATGATTTTCTTGCTGATTTTAGAATGGTTTGTCGTATCCTTGGTAAAAGGGATGACATTGAAAAAGGGGATTTTCTATTGCTATGCCTTAGAGGCAACGCTGAGCAATGGTTTTGGAGTATGTCTTCTCAGATTGAAGATGGGTATATCCAAATTTCCAAAGCTTTGAAGACCAGATTCTCTAAAATTCCAACAACAGAGACATCATGGGCTTCACTACTGAGACTTCAACAACATGGTGAAGACTACTATGCTTATGAGGATATTTTTCCTCGTCAATGGGAAGGATGTGGATTTAGTTCTACATTTCCAGATTATGTAAAAATGGATCAATTTATTTCGGGTTTGTCTCCTTTCCTAAAGACTAAGGTTACTTGTAGTGGACCCTCTACCTTTGAAGAAGCGGTCACTATTGCCCGAAGGAAGTTTCACAAGTACTTCTACATCAAAAATGGTTTCCATCATGCTGGAAGAACCAACCATCATGAAAGTGTTTCTATCAAGGAGTCATCTCCTTTGCCATACTTGTCTCCTTCTACTCCGACAAATGTTGAAGAAGTTACTTACATGCCAACTGATTATTCAAGTGCTAAAGTGTGTGGCCAAGATTCAAATGTGGAATCTCTTTCTTCTACCTTTATCACAAGCATGCAAAAATCGACACAAGATATCTCAAATGGCATTGATGTTTCAATAATGGATACATCCAACCTTTTGGCGGAGGATCAATTTCTAGTCCGAGCAGACGAAGCTTTTGTGCAACATGACTCTATGGAGAATGAAGAACTTGAAGGTAACCTTGATCTTATGGAATGTTCTGAGAGTGTATCTTGTCTAAAAGAAGAGAGTGAAGAAGAAGATGAAATCATAGGTGGAGAGATCATAGACCACATTGATCATAAAGAGATGATGGTGTACATGGAATGCCAACTCCAAAACAAAGTAGAAGAGTGTGAGTTGAATCCATGTGAGGATAATCTTGAAGAAGTGTTTGAAGATGTTGAAAAGCATTGGTATGACCCATGTATGTTAAGCATGGAGGAACCTATCATGCAAGAAGCCAAATGTTTCACAAAATCAAACAGTAATCCATCAACCTTTGAAGTGGTACGATGTGAGGAGTTACAACCTTGCCAAAGGGGGGGCTTAGAAGGGGATGAAGAACATGGGAGAGTAGTAAAAGATAAAATCATAAAAGGAAACTATCAGAAGGGTATCATTCTCTCCAATGGTGTTTTAGTGGGTGGCTCTTCATTCATGGGACAATCTCTTAGCAAGGAAATCCAAGCTTTTGAAGCCCCAATCATCTTCATATTGGGTTTCACCTCTTCAAGGTCAACTTCTCCTCTCTTCACATATACCTTTCATCGGGGACACCATACCTTCTTAAGCGGAAGAGGACATGAATACTAGGTGATAAACGGATGTTTCCAAATCTTCTTCATTTGGTTCTTTGGTGTATGGAGGTCGCACATTGTGATGCTTCTGGTCTTCATCATAGATGAAAAACTTGTTGATTGCTACATGTGGATATTTCATCAATCAGTACCAAAATCTATTCTCTTCCAATGTGTTGGAGGCAAAAGAAACCTTCCTCTGTTATCTACCTATGTGGTAAACTATTTGCAATACCTTCCAATAGCACCTGGAAGCATGGATCAAGCTTTCCTAAATCATGAAGGCCATATAATTTTTGACTTGGTGAGCCTACCCAGGTTGAATGAATTTTATGAGCTACAGTTCAGGAATTCGCTCATACAAGCTCTTGAAGATCGTAGCAGATACATCAACTTTATACACGAGAAAGAGCAACCAATCTTTTATATCACATTCATAGTGATAGATGCAATGATGGACAACAGTAAAATCTACAAGTTTCTTCAATCAAAATCAGTAAGTGATTCCATACCATACATCTCGCTTTGGGAAACATATTTCAAGATCTTTGATCCTGGGGGGTGCTTATGGAAACTTTCTCGATGGAGGAGGTTTACTCCGTCGCTTCATTTCATCCTGCTATTGTCTCCGAGAACCTTTCATATCACACAAGGTTTTTTAATCATACAACCAAGGTTCTTCAAAGATGAGAGCAGACAAAGACAGACGTTACACAATCTACATGTTGTATGATCGGATAAATGGTACATGAATGTACCATTATCTAAGGGGGGGGCTAATGATAGCCGTTTTCCGGCTTTGCATAATTGCCGTAGTAAGCTACCTCACCCTACCAAATTCACCCAAATGCTATGGCTATCCCTACCATTTCACTGTACATAGGCGTGTGTGAGTTAGGGGGCTTTTCCCATATCTTCTTAAAAACCCTCAGCTAGCTAGTCACGGGGCTAGTTGAGCCAAAAAAATAAAAAATAAAAAAATAAAAGTATATTATGGCCTCTTTGTGTGTAAATATTTCATTGTATATATGGCCTAAATATAGGGATTTTTTATAATTATTTTGGTATTTTATTTAAATATTTCTACTTAGGTGTGTGTTTTATTAAACCTATGTACACCTTCTTTCATCCTCTTACACCATAAGTATATTTTTTGCCAATATGTACATACTCTAACCTTATATTTTTCCTTTATACAAATCACTCCCACATTTTCACCCTCACCCTCGTGAAAACAAAAAATTGATTTCTACTCATTGGTCACGTTTATTATATTATTTACTTGCATACCTTTTCCTCTTTCACCCAAAATAATTCAAGGAGGGACCATATCATATGATTCCAAATCTTTCCATATCCATAACTCCACCATATTTTTATTATTATTTTTACTCATTATTCTAACACCATGTGCTCATTGAGCTAAAGTCCATGAATAGTCCATACACTAGTCCCACCATGTATATATTTCTTTATTCACCAATAATCCTCCTCCATGCATGTGTCAAGGGAAACTTGGATGCTTTGTATTATGAAATGACAAAGGAGGGGCTCACTCTTGGATGCATTGTACAAATTCAACAAAGGAGGGGTCCACTAAAAGACTTTTGCAAGCATAAAAACAGGCTTTTTGGTGAGAATTTTGGCACCTATCTCCACTCCGAATTTGGAGCAGTGGTCAAAAGAGAAAATGTAGCCCACGCTCTGAATAATCACCTCAAAGTTTTTCATGATTTTTGGAGCTACCAGCGGTGAGCTATGATTTTTTGAGTGGACCCCAGTCTGCCCACTTTTTTCACAAGTAGCCCATAGTCTTCTCTCACCTCTTTCCACACACACACACACACACACACACACATTTCTCTCAATCCCTCACTCAAACCTGCACCTTCAATGGTTTCTCTCACCTTCTTCACCATTAACCTCCCCACTTACTCCCATACCTCTCATATGAGCTCTCCATGTACATACACCATCTCTATGCCTCTCTCTATTATCTCCAAAGTACAATTCCATCTTACTCCTTATATATATATACATAAATTCAGCATGTTTACCATGCTTAACCTCTGCAAATCAAAAGATCTCATCAACGGAATTACCATTTTCATCACGATGATCATCCTTGGCAGCGGTGGCGTAAAGAAGAGAAGACGAAGAAGAAGATCGATGGTCATTTTGAGAACCTACACAAGTAAGTCCAAAACTTCTTCAAGCTTCACCATCACAAGGATTTGTTCACTTCATTCAACCATCTTACTCCAACCATCCCACCCATTCTACCCATTGTAAATATATCATTAACTTTCTAGTGATTACTAACACTAACCACTAACATACTAACACAAAATAGCCATTGACCTAACCATAAAAGACACCTCACCTCAAGACATGTGTATAGTAACTCTCTCTCTCTCTCTCTCTCTCTCTCTCTCTCTCTCTCTCTCTCTCTCCTTACTTACTTTCACCTTATCTACCATCAATAATGCTCTCTTTTGAGCCCACACCCATGACTCAAGTAGACAAAGAAGGCCCACAATGTTTTGATATTCAAAAAAATCATAATCCTGATTTGTTAGCTTGTAAATTAGGATTTCCAATAATCTTAATATGGGGTCTCCAACCTATAAATAGGCCCCTCTCCTTCTTGTAAAACAACCTCCAATATCTCACATAGCACCCCAACACTCTATGCATGAGGAGAGACTTAGGTGTAGCAACCACTTGTGAGCTTCACTCTTGGTGTGAGAGAAGCCTTCAAGCTACACATTGCAAGTGAGAGAGCGTGAGTTCTAGAAATCTCAAAACCACTATTGTATATGCTCCTTCATCATCAATAAATTGAGGTTTGGTGCATCAAAGGCGTGATTCGATGTTCAAATCTTCGTCCTTCCATTTGTGCAATACGGTTTGGTGAATTCAAGGTGACTTGTGTATTTTGAGTTTTTATCAGTTGATCTTGATTTTAGGAAGTGTTTAGTGTGTTTTTCATTGTCAATTTTGTGTCCATTGTAAGAGGGTATTGTGGTGAGAGGTCTCCCACACCCTAAGACAGTGTGTGTGTGTTTTGGCAATGTTTAGCAATCACTAAGCATTGAGTGAGTTTTGTACAAATTCTACGATAGCAACCTAACGAACCATCTCCATTTGCAAGTCACAAATAAGGTATTATGCAAGATCCTTTTCTCTCTCTCTTACCTTTGCTCTAGCTCTCTCTGATCCATTTTGTGTGTGTCTTGGTGTGAGGTTGCTTGTATGTGTTGTGTGGTGCATCTTCTTGGTTGTACCAAAAATCTACCTTGTGTCCTAGTTCGCATACCATAACTAGGTGGTGCCCCTATCTTGTTTGGGTTTGGCTGTGGGTTTGTTGTTTTGTTGTGCTTGTGGTTGCCCCAGCCCCAATTGAGCAGCACGGGAGCCTTGAGGGGTGTTTAGAGGCCGCCTTTCTTGCTGCCCGCCCCGGACCGCCTTACCAGATACTTACCAGACTTTTGCTAGTACTTGGAGACTTATGACCCAAGGAAATCCAAAAGTTTTCAAGTTTGATGCATTATGCACATTGCTGTTGCAAGAGTCACTTTCCAGAAAAAACAGGACTAGACAACGTGTAGTTGAACAGGCTTTTATTGCTTCTCAAAGAAAGGGTGGTAACAACAATGCAGCCACTTCTTATGGTTCTGCTGCGAGTGGCAAAAATTCTGTTCCTAATGCTTCTGCTGGCAGCAATTCGTCTGGAAATTCTGGTGATAAGGGAAAAAAGAAGATGCGTTGCCATTATTGTAAAGCCAATGATCACTTGATCAAGTCGTGTCCTAAGTTGAAGGCCAAAGAGGCTAAGAAGAAAGAGGGTGGTTCCACTCCAGTTCAGGGAGTTGGAAAGATTGTGCTCACTACTGCTAATGGAAGTTCCTTCACACTTGTTGATGCACTTTATGTACCTGGGATCAAGAATAATCTCTTGTCTGTATCCGCACTTGCTAGACTTCGACTTGTAGTCAAATTTGTGGATGACAGATCTACAGTTCATGATCTCAGTTTTGGTGAGGAAATTGTTGCATCTGGGCTTTTGTTTGATGGACTGTATAAGCTCACTTTGTATGACAAGTGTGGAAAAAAATTTACAAATGCTATTGCAGATTCAAGGGCTATTTCAGATTCAAGGGCTATTTCAGATGCAAAACTTTGGCATGCACATTTTGGTCATCTGAATTTTGCCAGTTTGCTGCGTTTGCATAAATCTGATATGGTTGCTTCTTTGCCACCTCTTGAAGCACCTGTCAAACATGTTTGTGAAGGCTGTATTTTGGGTAAGATGCAGTGTTCTAAATTTCCAAAGGATGGTTCAGTTCGGGCCACATGCAGGTTGCAGCTTGTGCATAGTGATGTTTGTGGGCCCATGCAAACTCCGTCCTTGGGAAATTACCTGTACTTCGTGACTTTCATTGATGATTACTCCAGGCATGCATGAGTATTTCTGCTTAAAGCGAAGTCCAAAGTTTTTATGTGCTTCAAAAAATTTCTGGTTATGGCTGAAAATGTCTCGAAATGTACTATGGGCACCCTCTGTTCTGATCGAGGGGGGGAGTATATGTCTCATGAATTTAATACATTTCTGGCTAGTCGTGGGATAAAACACCAATGTACAGTTCCTTATACACCTCAGCAAAATGGTGTTGCTGAGAGGAAAAACAGGTCACTGATGGAAATGGCACGATGTATGGTCAAAAGTCAAGCTTTTACGCATTGTTTTTGGCTTGAGGCCATCATGTGTGCCACTTATGTGCTTAACAGGTGTCCTACGAAAGCTTTGCATTCTATTACTCCATATGAAGCATGGCATGATAGAAAGCCTTCTATTGAGCACATGCGTGTTTTTGGATGTTTGGCATATGCTTTGGTGCCACAAGTGCGCGCAAAAAATTGGATGATAAGGCTATCAAATGTATTTTTGTTGGTTATAGTGCTGAAAGTAAAGGTTATAGGTTGTATCATCCGCAAACAAAACGTATTCTGGTTTCACGGGATGTAGTGTTTGTGGAAGATTCTGTTCAGCCCTTGCTGTCATGTACTAGAGACAATAATGTAAGCTCACATAACATTTATGACACTTTGTTGCCTCTTTTCAGTGGTGGAAATACAAATGTAAGTTCCAATGAGGCAGATGTATAGCCTATGGGGGTTTCTAAAAATGTTTTAGATCAGCCTATTATTGATGCAGATGTACATGATGTACTTGATGAGGAAAGGGATGAAAATGAGCAGGCTAGAGGTATGCCAAAATGGCTGGTGCACACTTTGCGTGACAGTAAATTGGATGCACCTTTGTCTAGTTGTACTCGTTCACGCTCTTGCCATGCATCTTATGCATCAGATTGTTATGCTTTGGCTGTGTCTAGCTGACATGATGTTGAGGAGCCTCTGTCTTTTGATGAAGCACAGAATTCAGAAAATTGGATGGCTGCCATGCAATCAGAATATGATGCACTCATAGAAAATGACACATGGACTTTATGTGATTTTCCTCATGAGGCAAAGGCCATTGGTACGAAGTGGGTTTACAAGTTGAAACGGAAGCCGGATGGTGAGATTGATCGCCATAAGGCTCAACTTGTTGCAAAAGGTTATGCACAGCAAAAAGGCATAGATTATGAAGAGAATTTTTCTCCCACTTGTCATATGACTACTGTGAATTTTCTATGTGCATTGGCAGCTCATTTTTATTGGGATGTACATCAATCAGACATTGTTACTGCTTTCTTGAATGGTGACATATTTGAGGAAGTTTATGTAACACAGCCTCGCGGTTTTGTCATAAAAGGACAAAGTGTGTAGGTGTAAGAAGGCTTTGTATGGGTTGAAGCAATCTCCTCATGCTTGGTATGAGAAAGCTGACACTAATTTGGTTAAACGTGGCTTTCATAACAGTCCAACAGAAAGCACATTGTATGTAAAGCGTGAGGGTGATGTACTTCTCATTGTGGTTCTTTATGTTGATGATTTGCTGATCACTGGACAAAATGAGAGACATATTGCAGAATTTAAGGCTGATTTGAATGCTACTTTCAAGATGAAATATTTGGGGCTGTTGCATCATTACTTGGGTATACAGTTTAAGCAGTGTGATGGTGGTATTGCCTTGTGTCAGAAAAGTTACATAGAAACATTGCTATGTAAGTTTGGACTTGAGGATTGCAAACCTATTGCCACTCCCATGGAAAAAAGTTTGAAGTTGAGTCTACATGATGCTGGCGATCCTGCTGATGTCACTCTTTACCAAATTGCTGTTGGCTGCCTCATTTATGTATGCAACACGAGGCCAGATATTCAGTTTGCAGTCTCACAGGTCAACAGATTTATGCATAGCCCAGGGTCTAAGCATTGGCAGGCTGTCAAGAGGATTTTCTGCTACCTTAGTGGCACTTTACATCTTGGCTTGTTTTATCCCAAGGGGGGATCATTGTCGCCAGACTTACATGCTTTTTCCGACTCAGATTGGGCTGGTTGTTTTGACACGCGAGTGTCCACAAGTGGTCTTTGTTTCATGCTTGGCAGTTCATGTATATCATGGTTGAGCAAGAAGCAACCTATTGTGGCCACTTTGAGTTGTGAGGCTGAGTACAGGGCAGTCTTCACAGCTATAGTTGAGTGTGTATGGCTCAGACATCTTATGGCTGATTTGGGTGTTGGACAGAACACTGCCAACACTATCTACACTGACAGTTTGAGCGCATTGGCAGTTGTGAGGAACCCAGTTTTTCATGCTCACACAAAGCACATTCACGTGCATTACCACTATGTTAGGGAGAGTCTCTCAGTAGGAGAGATCAGCTTGGCTTATGTGCCAACACGGGACAACCTTGCAGATATTTTCACAAAGGAATTGTCTCATGAGAAGCTTGAAGCTTTCAACAAATCTTTGGGCTTACTCCCCTTTGTGGACTGATCCTGTCCTCAGGGCATGGCACTTCCCTCTACTCATGTGCCAGCTCTCGTTCACCGCATCACTCCAGGGGGGATTTGTTACCATATACATGTGGTAGTGATGTGTGTGAACACACTAGGACTGCCAGGGCATTTTTTCCCTCTTTAGGAGGTTTTTCCCCCCGTGCATTGTATATACGCCCATCACTCTAGGGCTATCTATCTTTCCATTGCACGCTAAGTAAAACACTCTCTATTGTGTGCCTTGAGCTTCCTTCATCTTCTCCAAGCTGTGTGTGTCTCTCTGCAACCCTAATTCCAACAATGATAAAGAGGGCAAGCTGATGCAAACCCTTGCACGTATGCCACTTTACAATGGTGGAAAAACCTCAATTCTCCGTACCGCTTTGGCAATGCTTAATTTGCAGTCTATCTACGGGTGGTCTGACGCCTCCATCACATAGCTTTTCAGATAAATACATTGTATCCTAAGCATGCCAAAGTGCAAATTACAGTTCAATAATGTGATCAAGGGGTTGACTTGTTCATGTAATGACAGTTTCCCAACGAGCAAATCTTGCCCGAAGGCAATCACATGCCCCCTACTCATCCAACCAATAAAAAGCTTCTTACTAACTTGGTCTTGGATTATCACAAAATAACATGCATGCCCTAATGATTGTATACTTTTTTGCAATTAGTATGAAAATTTGGAACAGTGTCCCAATTGTGGAACAAACAGACATAGAGAGGACACACAAGGAAAATGTATCCCTGCAAAGGTCCTTTCCTATCATTCCAAGAATAAAGAGCATGTTCAGGTGCAAGTCTATAGCCACTTTGATGACATGGCACTCAAATACTAGATCAACAGATGATGTGATGCGGGTACCTGCTAACTCTCATGCATGGAAGCAGATAGAGGAAAGTTGGCCTACATTTAAGGATGAGCCTTGATGTATCCACTTTGGTCTTTCAATGGATGGAGTTTAAACCCATTTGGATTACGGAGTTCTTCATGGAGCATGTGGCCTCTTTGCTTGGTTAATTATAATCTTTCACCATGGCTACCTATCAAGAAGGACCATCTATTGTGTCACTGATCATCCTAAGAAAGTACAAAGCAAAGAACATGGACGTATATTGGGCACCACTTATAGAAGAGCTCCAAATCTTGTGGACAAGGATCAATGTGGTTGATATGTCCTAACTAATCAGACCATGAAATGTACATGTGCAAGGCATTCTCATGTGGACCATGCATAATTGGCCAGGCTTCAGTGAGTGTTCAGGTAAGTGCCTTTGAAACCCTCACATACATGTTATTCTTGGCTATGCGAACGTTATATGGTCCTCAACTTGGCTTCTTCCACTTTGATCATTTGAGTAAGAGAGTTTACAAGAAGCATGGTAGATTTTTGCCTGAAGAACATGAGCTACATGGACCAAACATATGCAAACATGACATGCATCCACTAAAAGCAAGAGATTGGAAAAACATGTGGCTAGAGAGGGGAAATTTCATGCCACCCGGAATGAAAAGACTTTCTATTTTCCATGAACTCCCGTACTGGAGTGACCTGCTAATTAATCATCTGCTCGACCCAATGCATATCATCAAGAATGTGGGGGAGATCGTAGAGAAAACCATCACTAGAAAAAGGGAGAGCAAGGACGAAAGAGATGACCTTCAGGCTGTGGGTCTAATTCTAGAGATGTGACCTCGACTTAAACCCAATGGAAAGTTTGCTATACCAAAAGGTCCATGGGTTTTGAGTCGTGTAGAAGAGCAACAAGTGAAGAAGACTATATCTTCATTCAAGACTCCCACTGGGTGCATGCGATGTTTGAAAATGGCTTTTACAAGAGATGACAATCTTAGTGGTCTTAAGCCCCACGACTGGCACAAATTTTTACATTTTATCTTACCAATCTCCATAAAGGATTGTTTGACAGGTGAAATTAGAAGAACAGTCTATAAAATCAGTGAGTTGGTATGCTAGATTGGTTCAAAGGAGATAAGAAAGACAGGATCGATGCAGCATGCTTAAATGCTATTGAAGCAGTGTGTATGGTGGAGAAGTACTTTCCAACAAATATTCTTACAATCCAAATGCATCTACTTGTGCATGTGGTTGATGAAGTTGCAATTGCAGGTGGATGTTCTTCTAGGAGATATTCATGAAGACTTATTCGTCAAAGGGCTTACCCCCAAGGGTAGCATGGCCGAAGGATGGCTTATACAAAAGTCTCTTGTCCTCATCAATGAATTTTTGCACCCAATTGATCCAAAGATGCCCCGAATGTGGACTACTGAGGTCAATATCAAGGTGATAGGGGACAAGCCACAAGGACAAGGCATCATTAGGAAGATGGATATCACAATGCGAGAAAAGGTTATGATATTTTTCTTTCTTAACTCAGACATCATGAAAAAGTGTCTAGAGAGGTACAAAGGGGAAAAGCAACAATGCTTGACATCTCGCTTGCAATTCAATCGTAGCCCTGCCACTAGAAACATTTCCTGACTTTCCAACTGGGCGTTGGTTAGATGCAACAATCTTAGAGGCTGCACTATCACAAATATGGAGCTTTGTGGTCGCATGGGAGACATTTTAGAGTTCAATGGATAGATGAACAAAGGGTCACCTTCGACACTAGTGTTAGGGCAAGCTTTATCCAAGAAAGTAGGAGTAGTGCCAGGGATGAGAAAACAGAGGCTAGCCTGCTTGAATACTTCGGCTACATCCAAGACATCTTGAAGATTAGCTTTAGAAAGTTTGATATTTTTGTCTTTGATTTCAAGTGGTTCAAAGTTATTACCAGTGTCCCTAATGCAACTGAGCATAAAGATAATAGTGGATTGATTCAAGTGAACTCTAGGTGGGTGTGGACAGATGCAAGAGATATGTTTGTACTTCCGTAGCATTGTGAACAAGTTGTGTTCACACTAGATCCTCTATGGAGAGAAACTGATAAAAACGATCTGTCTAAACCGCGCTAGCTCTATGTTGTTCAAGTTTCTCCACAGGTGTGTGAAAGATTGGAAGTTGAGGTTGAAGAGCTTCATGAACAAAGTGTAGGGCCGACGGATGATGTAAGTTTGGATTTTGAGCTAGAGGTCAGTGGTGAGTAGATACCTGAACCTAGAAATGAGCTTTCAAATGCTAAAGTTGATGCGGAGAGCGACGAAGAAGTGGAGTTTGATGACGAAGATGCAAAAGTACAAATTGAGAAGACATCTTTGGTGCATCAGCTCTCATAGAAGCTGAGAGATTGACTGCTGATTTTTACTAGGAACTCTTTTTATCAGTCTACAATCAAGGATAGATTCATTGAGTTGTTATGCAGCTTTGTTTTTTTGCTATTTGCATTGCTTAAGCGTTTCTTTTGTAAAATAAAATCTTGTAGCTGTGTTATTTGTGTATATGTAGCCATGGCCAATGACGACGATACATACTCTCCTAGTTTTAGTTTTTCTGTCACTTCAACCGGCATGTCACCCAAGCATATGGGCTCCTTTTTGACACGGTTCACACCAGAGCAGATTAGTTACACAGTAAAACCTTTGGAAAACTGGTTCCTCTAGACATACTACAACCGGCCCTACACCTAGGATTAGTGTATCCTCTACACTAATCGGCCCCACATCATGCCGAAGTGTGTTGAAAATTGTCAAAAATGTATATGTTATTTTAGGAATTATCTAATGATTAAACCATAATTTTGCAAGAAGTTGCCGTCGTGAAGTGCCCCCTTGACACACCGAGAGGAGAAGTATGGGTACAAGCATGAACTTGTGACCCTTTTGATCCAGTTGTAGGACGAGGGAGAGGCCATCAACTAGGAGGCATTACCATGAGGGTGACATCCTCCATATATGTTTTTTTTTGTAGTTGTGGTCTTCTTGATACATTTGTACTCATTTACTGTATACATGTACAATTTCACTCTTATGTTTATGGTTGTGTGTTTATGTTTTTTTTTGTAGTTGTGGTCTTCTTGATACATTTTTACTCATTTACTGTATACATGTACAATTTCACTCTTATGTTTATGGTTTTGTGTTTCGTTTACGATTATGATTGTGGTATGACAATCAGGTTATGGTTATGGTTTTGCACTTATGGTATGGCAATCATGGTATGGTACAAAGGTATGGCAATCATGGTATGCTTATGGTATGGCAATCATGGTGTGGTTATGGTATGTCACAAAGGTTATGGTTATCATTTGGCAATCAAGTTATGGTTATGGTTTTGCAATGATGGTATGGCAATCATGGTATTGTTATGGTTTGGCAATCAGGTTATGGTTATGGTTTTACAATGATGGTATGGTTGTTATGGTTATGGTTATGGTATGACAAGCAGGTTATGGTTATGGTCATGGTAAGGCAAGTGGGTTATGTTTATGGTTTTGTGGTTTTCAAGTCGACTTATGGTTATGCTTTTGAGAGCTTGTCATGATTAAGCTTTTGATTTTGTGGTTTTGTTCTTCTTACAATTTTGCTAATCTGTATACACTCGCTCTTTAGCGTCAAACTGTAGGTGGAGTGTGGTTGCTCGTGCACTCTTTCTTTGGTTAGAGAGGGCTATTTTTTGCTGCTGCAGTACATGCAACATCAGTTCCCAGCCCTCTCTGCCCAAAAAAACATTTACAGGTTTTATCGGTGCAAGAATCGATATACACGCTAGAATAATCCTCGATATAGGCATCAGTATAGCAAAATTACATACCGACGTGTATTGAGACACGTGTACCGGAGTAAGTTCTTTGGCTTATTTCGAAAAATTTAATACCGGTGCATATACCGATGATACGATTCCAACGGTCATTCCAACACTTATTCCAGGGCTTGTACTTTTGAAACAAGCTTTGAGTCGTTAGTATCCGTGTCGATTTTTGCACTAGGTGTTGTAGTGCAAGATTCCTCTATGTAGCCCAGGCTACTCACAACACCCCCGTCCACTAGAAATCACCATCATAACTTCACATTTTTGCAAGAAATCCACCGCTTATGCACATACACTTCGCACAATCATCCGATTGCAATCACCCCAATTTTCCATACACTCCAGCATAGTAGAGAAGAGAAGGGCAAGGGGGGGGAAAGAGGTTTCCAAATAATACCGACAATAATAACTTCTTCTTTGATCAGGAACACCATATACAATCACGTACCGCTTCACATCGAGGGCCACTCTCCTCCCTCCGCTTGGCTTCATTAGCACGTACCTCGATGAGAAAAAAATATCCTTCGTGGCCTCTATCATCTTCTTCCCTTTGGATATCTCCTCATTGAGGCTCTATGAAAAGGCCCTTTCCTTGTTGAAGCAGCCTGCAAATGGCAAAAACTTATACCCTTATAGGCTCGAGGGGGGGTGGGCGGGGGGGGGGGGGGGGGGGGGGGGGTCACTTAATAATTATGTGACTATCATGTGAGTGCAGTAGAAGGGTTTATTAAATTTAATTTCTTCTCACATTTTCACATACAAAAGGGTACCATAAAATGGCATTGAGAGAAAAAAATTTAGATTGAATAGGAAAAAGGTGTCTTTTGATCGCGTTAAAAAATTTCATAGATAAGGAGCTTTAGAAATAGTCCTTGTATGCACGTTGTCCTCATGTGGTACATGTTTAATGTGAAACTAAAAATATCTAGCTCACTCTTAATGCTTTTAATGTGTGGGACAAAATGCTACAATGTACGTAGTGTGATATATGCGAAAACAAATGCCACGATTGCAGGTGTGTGCATACCTTGTCTAGCACGGATGTGGAACCGTTTCATGTTTTACCACATTAAAACATGTCTAATTTATTTAAAAATTTTACAAATATCAATTGTTTTGAAGTGGCACGCTTGTTTTTCCTAGAAGCTCAATGCGGGAGATCTCGACCAAAAATAGCAGGTTTCATGCACGGGCGTAAAAGACGTATCCAAAGTGCTTGCCAAGTTGTAAAATGAGTTTCAATATAAAATTTGAGCCTAATTTTAATTTTCCCCAAGTCGTTAGGGAATTTTACGAATAAAAAAGGGTATTTTTAATCAAAAAAGGGTTAAAAATGGTCAAAAATAGACTAAAATAGCAAATAATGGCAAAAAATACCACGTCAATGATGGTTCCTTCGTTTCTCAAGATGGAAGGAAGTTTAAGAGCCAAGAATGAGCTCATTTGGGCATCTAAGCAAGGAGATACAGTCATTCCAATCCAAGGTGCCAATGCAGTCTCCTGCTACTTCGAATATGTATTCGAGGTTGTGAGGCTTCCAATTAGGGTTTCCCCTCATCAAATAACCACTTGGGATTCTCCAATGAATTTATGTAGCTTTCATGAAATGGATACGACAAAGAATTGAAGCGTTCGTTTAGGGTTTTTATAAGAGCGAAAGAGCACTACATCTGTGCAATTTCGAGAGGGGGGGGGGGGGGGGGGGGGGGGGGGGGGGGGGGGTCAATGAATTATTATGTCACTAGAACGTGAGTGAAATAGAAGGGGTTACTAATTTTTATTTTTTCTTAGATTTTCACATAAAAAAGGGAACCAAAAAATGAATTGGAAATCTTTTTTAAAGATTGAATAGGAAATGGGTGTATTTTATTTGTCAAAAACTCACAGATAAGGAGTTTTAAAAATACATCTTGAATGCATTTGATATACACAATTTATATAGTGACCCCCCCCCCCCTCCCCTGAATGCAATTGGGAGCAAGGCTACAGATAATCTTCACACACACAATAGTTTTGAGTTGATCTTTGTTCTTTTCCAAAGTGAAGCTTTCATGGCTAGAGTTTTGTTCTTTTTAAGTGTCTTTTTAGCTTCAAATCTTCTACGACTTTCTTGATTGTGCTACAAATTCTCACAATCAGAGGCTTGGAGCTTTTCTAGGTGCACAATGCACTTCTTAACACATTTTTGTTGAACCCAACATGAAGTAGGCTGGGGTGCGGGTTCAAAAGATTCATTGAAAGTCTCAAATCAAAGCTTTAAAGCTATGGAGCAACAAGAACAACATGGGGTGTGGTTTGATCCTTGCACAATGCAAATGTTTCAAGCCTTTGTGGTGTTTATGCAGTAGCAGCAAGTTGATAAAAGGATGGAGCTTTCCTCAACCAAAGTGCTTCAATCAATGGTGAAGAAATTGTACCAATTAAATGGTAAATATGTTACAAAAGATCTTTGTGGGTATGTTAAGGATATGGAGATGCATCGAGTGCCCGAAGTAGACATGGTACAAAGTTTCAAGCTAGTTCTAGTTCTTGATATCAGAGAGCCTGTGAGGGGAATTAGAAATTATTACGGAAGTTTTTCATGAAGCTGGAGATTGAATTTGTCTAGAAACGGGTTGGAACGACTCTGTAGATTTTTTGTTAGTGCATGCTTACATTGCCAAATGTCAATCCAATGCGGTTGTCTTTGAGGAGAAACGTAGGCTAGAGAATGGGGATGAAGGGCCTTCAAAAAGGGCCACAAGGATTGGAGGCAAAAATGATACAATGCCTCGTAGATCAAGTTCTCCACAACAAATGCCTATCCTTGAAGTGCCTATGCAAGAATCCGCTAAAAAGAAGAAGAAGGAAGCAACAGAAGCCAAAGCAAAGGGTCTGGCCTACAAACTCCAATCTGATATAGAGGCAACAATGGATCTCAAAAAGGTTTTGGAAGAGAGGGTTTTGAATGATAAGGTGGAATTTACCTTGGGTGAGGTTCTTGGCATAGCAAAGCAGGAGCTCCATGAAGAAATAATGTATATTAGAAAGATAAAGAGATAGTCTCTTACTAAATTGTATCCATGTATAGGGTGAAGAAGATACTTTAAATGCACAAGGAGTACAAGTCTATGGCGATCAAGGTGATGAAATTATAGTTGGATGCTACAAGTATAGGGGAGGAGTAAAATAGGTTTACTTCTTGGATGATGAAGATGAAGTCGAGACCACTCACAAGAGTTATTACTTGAAGAGTCATTGGGCAAGAGCAACTATTGAGACCCTCATAAAAGTGGAATACTTAGAAGATCCATACATTGCGTCGATAGATCATGGGTCAAAAATTAACCTCATGTCAAAGAGTCTTTGTCAAAAAGGAAATGGCCAATCGATATAAAGCATGGATGGATGATCCGTGCAGCAAACAATTCATCAGGGGAGCTGTACGAAGCTTGTCCAAATGTAAGGGTAACTATAGGGGATGTGAAAGATGAATTTTTTTCTTTGTCCAGGATATGTTTACATACACTCTTATGCTTGGGTAGCCATACATCATTTCTACTCGTATGGAAACCAAGGTGATGGAAGATGGGTCAGCTTATGCTAGGATAAGGATCAAGGATGGGAAGCGTGCAATATAGTTCCTCACCAGTTTGTGTGGACCATGAAAGGAACCATGAAAGTCTTAAAGAGAAACCCTTGCCAAAGACCAAAAAAAAATTCAAGGACTATAGGGATATGCGTGGTTTTGGACATGTACCATTGAACTTCCTACAAGCAAAAACCAAGGTCATGACCTACTATTTTGCCTCGAGTTAAGTCATCTCCCAAAGGCTTATTACCCTGCTTTTGAAGTAGATAGACTTATCACTCCTCCCCACCTTATGAAATAGCATTGCACCAATAGCTACAGTACCAACTATCATAGAAACATAAAATCAGCCTTGCAATTTTGAGCACACACAATTGGCAATTGACATAGAATCTATTTTAACCTGTCAAAAGCTTCTTGTGCCTCTCCATGCACTCAAAACCGTGCACTTGTTGAGCTCTATGTTGGAGAGGATACACATACTATGATAGCATCCAAAAAAAAAACGTGACAAATAATTCAACTTATGTACAAATGAAGCCAAACTTTGAGCATTTGATGGCGGCTCCATCAAAACCAATGCTTTCACTTTCTCTAGATCTACGTTGATTCCATTTTGTGAAACCACATGTCCCAATATATGAGCTCTAGGCTTTGCCAACTTGCATTTCTTAGGGTTCAAGTGGCCACCTGCTTCATCAAGTCTTTGAAAACATAATGGTAATCTCGATAGGTTCTCTCACCTAGGGCTATAGCAACCAATATTGTCCATAAACACCCTAATGAACTTACCCAAATATGGACCAAACACCCTATACATCCAGTCCTAGAAAGTGGCATAGACATTCACTAAGCCAAATGTCATCATGGGATAGGCAAAACATCCCCAAGGAGAAATTAGCGTCGTCTTCAAGTGAAATTCCTATTTGAAAGAACCCTGAAAATCCATCCATGATCGAATACCTTTCATGACCTCCCACTTGATTCAATATTTCATCCAGTTGGATTGTAGTTGTATAAGAAGAGTTCTTGCATGATGTATATGCAAAGGAAATGTTTTCTACATGTTTTGTAGGATTAACACTCTATGAATCTATTGCTTTTACAAAGTGTGAGGACTTAAAGCGGGGTGTAAGACAACATGTAAATAGTGTAAAAAGAGTTTTGAAAATGAATGGTTTTCTAGAAGATGATGCATGCATTGTAGGTGTGTTTGATGAGTATTTGTTTGTGGATACTATGCATACTTGGAGTCTTTAGTGGATTGCAATTTGGGTATGGAAAGTGAGATTGTGAAATTATGCTCAATAGAAATGTACAAAGTCATGGAGGATTTCAAAAATGCTCAAGGTGTTGGTGTATGAATGGAGACCAAGTACAAGTATGTGGCAAAGAAAGTGAAATGAGCGGCATTACCTTGACCAAAAGACTGCATAGATAAGATGGATCAAGATGTTTTGCAACCTAGTCTTCGTGACTTAAGCAAGATTGGGCATAAGTTTACACAGGATACTTTGAAGGAGTTAAAAATTTGTTTCAAGAAATGCTTGCCAAACATGGAAAGGATTTTGCATCTGAGCCGTATGAGATAGGGGGTGTTGATCCATCCATTTTTTCTACTATGGTGATCTTCATTATCCCTCATGTACCTTGGAACTTGAGGCCTATTCTGGACAGTTCCCAAGGCTGATTTGCTAGAACACATTGAGTTGCTTAATGAAAAGGTCAAGAGGGGTATTTTGGAGCCTTTTTGTGCTCCATATTCAAACATGTGGTTCACATTTTCAAAGATGGTCCTTTACGCTTTATTCAGGATATGAAACCTTTGAATAAGGTGAAAATAAAAAATGTGGGTACAAGGCAAATTGTAGATGAGTTTGCAGAGGCATTTTCAAGAAGGTCAATATATTCTATGGGGGCTTTGTACTCAGGGTATGATTAGTTGAAACTGAGCAATGGAAAGAGGGACCTGACTACCTTGAGGACACCTTTGGGTTTGGTAAGGATGTGCACCTTACCTCAAAGAGAAACTAATTCAGTTTCACATATGATGAATGGTATGAACAAAGTCCTACATGGCTTCATACCTCAAACTACAATGCCCTTTCTTGACGATGTGCCAATCAAAGGATGTGATGTAAATGATATATATGTGGCTCTAGACTTGAGGGACTGCTTCAAGTATGTGTCAGATCATATCAATGACTGTGATAAGATCTTGTCAAGTTTGGAAAAAGTGAACCTTACCTTGTTTGGGCAAAAGTCATTGTTTGGTGTGAATGAAGTTCTCATTGTGGGACATAAGGGCAGGACATATGGTAGGAGTCCTTGTTCAAGAAAGATTGATGTAATTCAAAGAATGGAAGAGATAGGTGTAAATGTAATTGAGGTTCGAAGGTTCTTGGGTGCATGTGTGTTCTATGTTATCTCAATTCCACATTATGCGCATGTGGAAGAACCTTTGTACCAACTCTTGAGAAAGAACAAAAGATTCCAATGGGAAGAAATGCATACACATGCCATGAGAAAATTAATGAAGTTGTTATTTTTGTCTCCATCTTTGAGGAAAGTAAACTATGAATGTGAAAGATATGTAATTGTAATAGTGGATACTAGCCCCACACGAATTGGATGGGCGGCTGGGCAAGATGATGATGATGGCGAGCGATATGTGGTGATATTTGAAGCTAAGGTCCTAAGTGCTCATCAACGCAACTATTCGCAAGTAAAAAGAGAGTCATGGGGAGTAGTTACAGCATTAAAATGTGACAAAGTATTTGATAGGAGAAAATGTAATAGTATAGATTGACCCCTTCTTGGAATGACCACAAGTTTCTCAACTCCCGACATTTAGATGTTGAGATGGATTGCCTACATAAAATCGTTATATAATCCAAAATTTAAGCATATCGCAAGGATAAGATCATTTAGTTGCAGATATGCTTTCAAGAGAAAGGTATGAAAATGAAGAAGACATGGTTGTTGAGGGCATTGATGTAGACACGAGGTTCTATAGTATCTCTCATGCCAAGGTTTATCATTTTTTCCAGTCAAATGCACTTGAGTAATTTAAAAAGTACCTATATCACGGTGATTGGTTGCTCATTGGACGCTATTTGAGTACTTTGACAAGGCAAGAAGGGTGAACTGATCAAGAGTTCAAAAGAATACAAAGAAAGGCCTATGGATACTTTCTGAAAGATGGGTACTTATGGAAGCATCCAAAACAAATAAATGGAATGACGTTGAGAGTTGTGAATGATAAGGACACCAAAATTTAGCTTTTGAAAAATTTTCATGAGAGTCTTTATGCTGGACATAGAGATGTATAGGCCACCTTTACTAAAATGGAAGAGAGGTATTGGTGGAAAGGTATGTATAAAGATGTATCTCACTTTGTGGAGTCTTGAGAAAGCCATCAAATGTATTCAAATGTATGTCATCGTGATGGGTTGCACCCTACTTATCCATTGGCCATGCATTATAAGTGGGTAGTAGATCAATTTGCAATGCCATTGGGCCTATGGAAAATGAGATACATAGTGCTTGCACAAGAATACTTAACCAAGTTGAAGGTCGTGCTCTAAGAAACAAAAGCACAGAAGGGATATGTAAGTTCATCTTGGATAAAGTAATCAGCCATTATGGTTGTGTTGGGAAATTAACAGTAGACAAGGGTGAGTTGGATGCCAACAAAGATGGGGAATTTTTCTCTACGTTGGGCATTAAACTTACTCTCGCTACTATACTACATACAATCCTGTGGGAAATGGAAAATTAGAGCGTGGCCATCCTCTTATCATTAAAGCTTTGGCTAAGGCTTCAAAGGAAAACTCAAAGAGAGGCCTAGGTTAGTGACTTATGCTTTATGGGTTGATCATACAACTCATAGCTTAGTTATTGGTTATATTCCCTTTGAGTTGATGTACGGTCAAAAACCTATAATGCCAATTGAGGATGTAATTCATAAAAATGTATTTCCTTGGGAGGATGGAATGAGTAGGAAAGGCCTTCTTGATTTGTACATATATCAGTAAGAAAGAAGGCCTCAAGATATTGAGATTTCAGTAGCACGATTTAAAGAGGCGAAGCTAAAGAATAAGGGCCGATTTGATAAGAGGCATCTAGGCTCAGACCTAGAGCTATTGAGGAAGGTGATTGGATGTTGGTGTATGGAGGTAGTCTTGACAATCAATATTCAACAATAATAAAACTTCCAAAGAATTGTTTGTTCCTTTTGTGGTACAACATGTACATGGGAATGCAACTTATACTTTGCATGAGTTAGGTGGATCAGATATAAAGAATCAATTTTTTCAAAATAAGAGGTGACGTTGATCCCTTTGATTCACAAGGAAGTCAAAAGTAAGACTGTGATGAAAATTTATGGATGAGGATGAAGAAAGAGAGGAAAATGCGTTAGATTTTGTCAGAAGCTATGATGAAATCGACTTGTATGTGGACTTAAATGAAGACTGAACCCGCTATAAAAGAATATGTGTGGTAGATGCCAGAGTATGGGAAGTTTTAGAGGTGGTGAATGTTGTGCTGCATCATGTTTGTTATGTGAAACTAAACATATATACCTCACTCTTAATGATTTTGATGAGTGGGACCAAATGCTACAATGTACATAATGTGATATATGTGAAAACAAATGCCACGGTTGCAGGCATTTGCATACCTTGTTGGACAGACGAAGCCCAAGATGTTTAACCACATTAAATAATGCCTAGTTTCCTTTAGTAATGTACAAATTTCAAGTGTTTAGAAGTGGCACCCTCGTTTTGCCTAAAAGCTCAATGCGAGCAATCTCGACCAAAAATAGCAGGTTTCATGTGCGGGCGTAAAAGACATGTTCAAAGTGCTTTCCAAGTGGGAAAATGAGGTTCAACATAAAATTTGAGCCTAATTTTATTTTTCCACAAATTTAAGGATTTTTCCCAGCTCGTTTGGGCATTTTACAAACAAAAAAAGGGCTAAAAATGGCCTTAAAAATAGTAAAAAATGGGTAAAGGTGCCACATCAATGATGATTTTGTCATTTCTTAAGCTGAGAGGGAAGTTCTAGAGCCAAGAATGAGCTCATTTGGGCATCTGAGCAAGGCAATACAGCCATTCGAGTTGACAGTGCTAGTGCAGTCTTCGTGCTACTTCCACTACATATTCGAGGCTGCAAGGCCACATGGGATTCTACAATAAAGTTTTTTAGCTTCCATAAAATGGCTGTGATGAAGAATTGCAGCATTCATTTAGGATTTTTATCACGGCAAAAGAGCACTGCATCTGTGCAATTGGGAGCAAGGCTACACCTAATCTTCACACACACAAGAGTTTTGAGTTGATCTTTTCTCTTTTCCAAAGTGACAATTTTATGGCTGGAGTTTTTTTCTTTTTTAGTGTGTTTTTAGCTTCAAATATTCTATGACTTTCTTGATTGTGCTACAGATCCTCATAGTCAGAGGCCCGACGCTTTCCTAGCCGCGCACTGTGCACTTCTTTACAACGTGATATACACAATTTATACATAGTGACCCCCTTGGGCTTATAGGGCATGTAGAGCCTCTTTCTATTTGTGTTGTATTTTTATTTTTTTGACTTGTTTTGCATGTGATCCATCCCTTTCTATTCACAAAATACTTGGGACATACTGCATGTGTGAGCACCTCTCCATGCTTTGGGATTGTCACACTGTCGTGACAAGGGGTGCGACCCCTCTCTTCCCTCTCAAAAAATATTGGGAACATGTGAACAAGCCCCATGGCCACTACCATGTCATCATCCTCATTGCAAGCAACACCAATGGCTTTGGATGCTAAGAACACCACAACAGCGCCACCTAAGCCATCGGAGCAGCAGCATAGCACACCTTCCATAGCCCACAACCTCCTCACTCCACTTGCTTGGCTAAGATCATAAGATCATGTCCTCACTTTATATATAGATTATGAAAATTTAGGCCTTCAAATTCTATGTGGGATAATGGGAATGACATGTGGCATCTCCAGGCTGCTTCCCCTCTGAATCCTTGTCAAAAGTTCAAAAAAACCTCTTAAATCTCTTCTTTTTTCCTCCACTTCAAAGTATTTTCATTTAATGCTCACATACCTAATGATCAATTTGCAAAAACCAAGGAAAAGCCCTCCATGTTGGCTTTAACACACAAACATCAAACCTCATTTTGACTTTGCAGAGCCCATAAACCAAGCCCACCAAAACCAATAAAACTCATCTGGCACCCCACTCCGGGTAGCTGTTGCGAACTTTAGGCTTCAATATCTTATCGCTATGATATCCGATTGACATGGCATGAATTTCTATGGCATTCACATATCACATAGCTTCCATAAAAACTCTAGCAAGGCTAGAAAAACCCCACATGGTACATCTATTGAGGTAGTCAGACTGACACATAACTTTCCTTGGAAAAACTTCAAATGCTCATATCTTGGTTGTTTGAACTCCGATTGTTGATCCCAAAAGATCAATGTGTACCATAAAACACGGACTTTGGGCCCAAGCACTCACTTCATCTTTGACCCATCATTTGCAACTATCCAATCTGCTATGGATCTGCATAGCACTTTGAACTTTAGACCATCATAACTTCCACACCCTAGACCCGCTTGAGGAGACGTATGGACCAGCGTATAGATCATATTGAGGGCCACCTTTGGCACTCCTAGTTCTTCACTTATCATCTTTTAACCTTCCATCCCTGAAAGTCACCTTGGTAGAGCATTCTGGTCCTAAAAACCATATAAAGCATACATATCTGCTGCTCCTCGCTAGCTCTTGGTCTTCATAGCTTCCTAACCACTTTGGCATGTCCATGAGAGCTCACATATCCTTGCATTGCACTCTTCATAGAATTGACCTGATTTAGTTGAACCAATGTATGCATCAGTATCCATGAAGGGTGTTGGCCAACAAATTTAAGGAAACATAGCAGCCTTAGTCTTTTTTTTATAGAATAATGACCTCTCGCTTTCCTTGAATGTATTTCTTGCAAAATCAGCAAAAGTATTCACTTTTTGATGCACAAAGTTTGAGTTGATTATCTTTGCCATGCTTGTACAGCTGATTGTCAATCGATTAATATAATTGTGCTTCATTGCTGATAGCTTTTATCATGGTTTTGGATATGTTATAGGAAAAGGAATGTGGTTCAAACAATCCACAATGTACTTACTTCAATGAGGTGCTATGGTTATTTGAAACAGTGTAGCATTCTCTATAGGAGGTCTAGTTGTACATGAATTGCAAATCTTAATATACACATGGACGTCAAATTTGATACTAGGCCAAAAAACTCTCATTCTCATCAAATGATGGTAGGTTTGGATTTTCCATAATGGATAGAGCCCACAACGGCATGTGCTTCTCTTAAGTATAAGTGAATATCAAAGGCTTCAATACACAACCGTAGTATGCAATCAAAACCTCTGTTATACAATTGTCTACTAAGTAGCTGCAAAGGACTTCTTTGCTCAATCAGTCTCATGTTAACTATTCTCTCTTAATCTATCATCAACTATCATATGGTCAAAACCAAAATTCTTTCTCAATCTAGGTATCATCTCAATGTTAAAGAGATATTCATCTGGAAAATCATCTTCAACTGACTCAGGATTCTCTCTGTTTAGAAGCATAGAAGGTGATCAATGATGGGCAGTCCCCTTATTTACCACAAATATGAAATCAAATTTGAGTAAGATGATGAACCAGCTTCCTATCCTACCCTGGTTGCATGGCTTGTTAACAAGATACAATAGTACTTGATGACCCACAAAGAAAATACATGATTGTCTAGGAGATAATGCTTGAATTTATTCACGACATAAACCATTCTCAATCCTTCTCATTCAGTAGTTGTGTAGTTTTTTTCATGATTATTTGGTGGCTAGAATATCATATGGGGAAGTCCATTCTCTAGGTTGTGCCAAGATACATCCAATGGCAAAAGCAGAGGCATCAACAGGCACATGAAAGATCTTATTACAATATGGTGCTTTTAAGGATTGGTGATGATATCAATGCTTGATTAAAAATTTTGAAATGATTCCTCATAGTCTTTAGTCCAATTGAAGGTCACTATTAAGCCATAAAGGGGTTTAACGATGATTCCGTACATGTAGATAAACTTCTTGCATAGTGTCCCATAAATGATTGAACCTCTCTCACTATCTTTGGATGTGGCATTCCCACAATCACCTTGATTTTATCCATATCATGGATATTTCACTTTCTAATATGATGTCTTAAGATCCTTCCATATCTAACCATGAACACACATTTTTTTGGGTTAAGACAAATCCGCCAATAGGTGCGACATTTCTCGAACACTTTTTTTAGATACTCTATATGGTCTCCACATAACATTGAATGCATACATAGATCATCCATATAGATTTTAAATAGTATATGCAAGTATTCTCTGAAAGCATGATCCATGAGTCTTTGGAAAGTGGCAAGTGCATTCATCAACCCAAAAGGCATCACACAATATGAAAAAATCCCCCATTTGGTAGCAAAAGCTATTGTATGATGATCTTTTGGTTTAATAGCCAATTGGTTACACCTAAGAATCCACCCAAGGAGCTATATGCTCGCTTACCTACTACTTGTTTCAAGACATAATTAGTAATGGGAAGAGGATAATTGTCACATATAGTAGCTAGGTAGTAGTAGCAAAGATACATAGACAAACTTCATACTTCAAAGCTATGAACTTGAAAGCAACAACTTCAAAGAAGTTTCTTGATTTCTTCATGACCACAATGCATGTTTGGATAACTTGGATGGCTTCTAAGTTGTAGGGATACATGAACTCTCCTCTGGGATCAAACATTCTCAATATGACTAATCACTAGGTAAGAGATAATAAGATTTTTAAAACCACGAAAGCAATGTCCAAGATAGTTGCCTTTTGTACATGTATCCTTGCTATTACCCAACTACATTCACTTTTTTGAGATTTATGCACACTCTAAATATACCATTCTTCTTAAGTACTACCACAATTAGGGATACCCAATCTGTGTGCTGGATTTTATAAATGAACTCAACTTTCTTCATATTATTAATTTCTTCCTTGATCTTCTTAGAAACGGTCTTATTGTAAGTATATAGGTGTTTCATGATTGGCTTAGCATCTGGCTTTAGGAAAATTGTGTGCTAACAAATTGCAAGATCAACCCCCTTAACACTAGGTTGGTAACGTAACAGGACATAAAAGTGTCCTTTCAGGGTTTTGAAAAAAACCTCCAAAACAATAGTAGATCCACTCATTTTTTAAAATCCTTTCATGAGGTTATAGTTCAAGGCCTACTACACATGGAAAAAATAAGAAACTTGTAAAATTTCTCATCTTTTGGTCACAACAAGCCTCCAAAGTTGATGGACCAGTACATTTTCATTAAAACAATCATTTCTTACGTTTTGTTGCATAAAAATAAGATTAGGGATTTTTGTAGGACTCGAGATAAATTCCCTAGTTAACTTCAATGGGTTGGTGATCAGAACATATGATTGCTTCTCACTCACTATTTTTTGTTTTGCCAAAAGAAATAGGTACAAAAAAGTTGAATTTTTACCATTCTGCAAACCTATCATCAAAGTTTCTATAGCCACGCTCAATACAAATAATATATGCATGTTTTCTTAGTTCCCTATTGTCCTTTAGGTTCATAAGGAGCCATGGAGCATGTCAAAAGAATAAAACATCTCTTACCAAGGGGAATCTTGGGGACAAAGATGAAGTACTAAATACAGCAAACATGAAAAAACTGGGTTCAACATTATGAGTCGTAGAATCCCATAGAAACTATTCAATATCTAGCCAAATTTGATCCTTATGACTAGATATGGTTACTACCTACAAAATGCATGTAGTTGTCACAAGAAACTAGCAATATTGAAAAAGCTATACTTGATATACTAGAATGTTTCGTTTTCTTCTATAATTGAAAAGATCAACCATCGTTGTCTACTATGCAAAATAGGGTATTAGGTGCCCCAAAACTCAAGGAATATTAGCTTTATGTTACAATATGCGACATAGAAAATTAAAACTACATTTGGATATCATGAAAGCCACCAAAAAAATCATAGAAGAGCTAAAATTGGCTAAAAAACAGGATTTGACAATTTTTATAATTTGGTCATAACTTACAACTTTAACATTTATTTCTCCCTAGAAGCATCATAACATGTTGAGGACTACTAAAGATAGTTCTCTAGCATTATAGACCTCACAAACATGAATTTTAGAGTGATATAGTTGCAAAAAGTTGAAAAATGCCAAAAACAGGATCCATTTTTTCACAAAGTTTAGGTTGTGAAATGTTGTGCAAGGACAAGGTTAAACATGGAATTGATATTCCAAAAAAATGTGGAGTTTTTTTCAGCTCATGAGACAACTTTTTAGACAGATAGCACCTCAAAATCCATTTTGAAACTCTTGACATAATTCAAGGAAAATGGTCACTTAATAGGACATAAAAGTGTCCCAGGACATAAAAGTGTCCCAGGACATAAAAGTGTCCTATTACCAACCTAGTGTTAAAGTCCCTATAAAACCATGCAAACACAACCTTATTTTTCTTGCGCATCTTACTCAACAACTCCTCCTCATCAAGAGATAGTTTAGTAGAAATATAAGGAGGCTTGGAATCTTTATGTGGCTCTGCTAGATCAATCCTTTTAGCGTCATGAGGTCCATCATAAGAATTTCCTAGTTTAGCCTTTTCTCTAATTGGCTACTCAACAATAATCTTGCGATCATGAATAGTGTACTTTTTGTAATAAGATGGTACACTCAATCCATCCTTTTTTTACTCTTCCTTGTTTTTTTTCTTTGCTTTCCATCTCAATCATCAACACCTCTTTCAATGTCTATTTTAGCTTACTAATTTTCTTTTTTCGCTCAACTTTTGTCCATCAAGGCTCACTAGCATCATCAACCTTCTTAGATAGACCTTTGAAAAGTTTAGCCTTCTTTCTTTGTTTTGGTTTCAATTTTTTTTGCGGAGGAGGTGTTAAAGGTTTTTCCCATTTCTCTCGTGGCTATGGCAACACCCACATCACTATCCAAAATTGCAATGGCTTCTATTCCTTGGTACTCTATCCAAACAATGTGGTGTTTCCATCTTCACCTTTGCAATAATCACCAACTTCGTTAATTAGAAATGGCTTAGCATCCTTTTTGGGCTTTCTCCAATCCTCCATTTCTTGACTCTCAATAGGGTTTTTTATTCCTATTTTCTCAAGACTTTTCCCCACATCCCTCCATATATGAGGTCTGACTTTCAGAAACTTGGCTATCGTTAGCATACATCTCACCAATGTTGACATGAATTCTTGCAATCCCGGAGAATCTATAATTGGCTAGAGGGATCCTCATTGTGATGGTTGGATCATAACATCAAAGCTCTAATCATAACATTAGATCTCTCCTCATATGGTCCTAAGAAAGAGTGCAAATATCTAAGGATCCCCTCTCTACTATTCTCTGATCTTTTAGTTCCTCGCTCTGCATACATGGATTACACTTTGACGTCCTTGTCAAGGTTGACTTTGGCAATGGGTGTTGACTCCCACGTCTGATTTCCATCTCTAGCGTTCTTGACTACATCGGGACTACATCCCAAAGTTTTTAAGGCCAAGTGCCTTTTACCTCTACAATGGTACAAGGTATATGGTACACACGGTCGTCCGTGGTGTTCTCTATCACCTGACTTGTCAGCTCTTTTTGGCGTGTGATTGCATTTTCCCTCCCTTGAGGATGTTGTATCTCCATTTCATTCTTTTTCTCACCTCTCTCATTTGAAGTTTCTTGACAATCTCTGCCTTCAACTGAAATATCCTTACTCTGTTCGCATTCACCTATGCCATTTAAGCTCTTTTTTTTAATTCATTTCCTCAAATTCTATAGGTGGTTGAGGTATTATCTTCGATTGGACAGGCATAACTCGTGGAGGCTCCATGAGGAATTGAGAAATCTCAATCAACTTTTTGCACATATCCATCCCAAGGTTTTCCAATTTTGCATTTGGATAAGTCATCCATCTATGCTCCATCGTCTATTTGTTATCTAGTCTAGCTTCATATGCTTTAGAATTGCTTGTAGTGTCTCAAATTTTTTGTTGATTGGGACTGAACCTCTTGAGTTAGCATCCTTTGTCTCTGCTTTTGTTCTTTAGTCTTGATTAATTTCTCTAGCATGACACTATACGAATGCTTCATCGGATGCTATGATTGTTCTTGAGCTTGTGATAGATCAACAGTAACAGCCTTTAACTTTTTATGGTACTAGGCTCTAACTCAATCTTTTGTTTCCTGTCAAACAAATTTCACAATAACGGATTTGCTAGAGTCCTTATTTACATCCTTTTTTGCTTGTCGCTTTCTCTTTTTCTTGTGCTCTTGTTATCACTTTCAATGGTACTTTTATCTCTGAGTCTATACCACTTGAAGAGAGCAAGACCTCCACAATGTTCATTCTCCCTTTCCCTCGTTTCTTTGTATTTTGAAGGCAATATGGGTACAAGTGTTTAATTCCACAATCATCACAATATCCATCATCACCCTTTTTCACTTTATGAGTGTTGGCTACAACATTAGGTTGGTCATTTGAGAAATCTCTATATAAGTGGTCTCCATGACAAGGTCCACAAGTGCTCTACTATCTAGGTTGTTGAGCATATGATCTCTAAGGATATATGTTTGGTTTATCCTCTTCTTGATTAGTGATGAATATCAGTGTTCCTTGACTAAGAGTAAACCCTTCACTCTGAGTTACATTGCCCATTATTGACTAATGATTACTCAAGGATGAAATAGCATTCTCGTGCTCATATGACCTTATGATCCTTGATGGGTAAGGATCACCTCCATGGTAGGGTTTGTAGTTATCCTCATCATAGTACATTTGTTTTGGCACTAAAGTGTTCTCTTCCTAGTATTGATTTGGATACACATATCTCACTACTGCCTGATCTTAACCTGGCAATGGCGGTTGATGGCCTAACATTGATCTTAGCCTCTCTATTTCTTTGTTTTAGGTTTACTTACCCTGACATATATCTTCGTAGTGGTGGTTCTTGTCTGCTCTATTGATATTGAGGATTTACTAGCACGTTAGTTTGGTAATAGGGATTCACTACAAGAGGCTATTCATATTAGCGACGCTCACACAGCGACGCTCAAAAAAAATAATTCCCGGCGTTGCTATGAGCGTCGCAAATTTACTTGTAAATTTGCGACGCTCATAGCGACGCCGACTGGGCTAAAAAAATAACAGAGAGCGCCCAAAAACTCAGATCTCAGATCTGAGTTTTTCGGCGCCCTCAAGCAAGGAGCAGGTTGTTGAGCTTATATGTGAAGCTACTCAATATATGGCTTCTCTATATATGGCACCCAGGTCCCCTCTATATATACATCATCTCATGTGTGTATTCAACACACTTTGGGGTTCTACTTCTGTGCTCTCTCCTTCTCTCTCAACATGGTATCAGAGCAGTACGTTTTTGTTTTCGATTTTTCTCCTGATAAAAATCGATTTTGCAAAAACTACCCGCGCGAGGGATCGGAATCGATGTGGTCTACAACTTTGCAGAAGGAAGTTTTTTTCAAATTCTGCACCGATTTTGAGTTATCGTTCACGGACTGCGTACATACCTGAAAAACAGCTTTCGCATTTTGTTTTTGATTTTTGTGCTAATTGGAAACGATTTTGCAGAAACTACTCGTGAGAGAGACCGGAATCGATGTGGTCTACAACTTTGCAGAAGGAAGTGTTTTCAAATTCTGCACCGATTTTGAGTTATCGTTCGCGGACTGCGTACATATCTGAAAAGCAATTTCCGCTTTTTGTTTTTGATTTTTGTGCTAATTGGAAACGATTTTGCAGAAACTACCCTTGTAGGAGACCGGAATCGATGTGGTTTACAACTTTGCAGAAGGAAGTGTTTTCAAATTCTGCACGGATTTTGAGTTATCGTTCGCGGACTGCGTATATACCTGAAAAACAACTTTTGCTTTTTGTTTTTTGATTTTTCTGCTAATTGAAAACGATTTTGCAGAAACTACCCCCGAGAGAGACCGGAATCGATGTGGTCTACAACTTTGCAGAAGGAAGTGTTTTCAAATTCTGCACCGATTTTGAGTTATCGTTCGCGGACTGCGTACATACCTGAAAAGCAATTTTGGTTTTTTGTTTTTGATTTTTCTGCTTATTGAAAACGATTTTGCAGAAACTACCCGTCAAAGAGACCGGAATCGATGTGGTCTACAACTTTGCAGAAGAAAGTGTTTTCAAATTCTGCACCAATTTTGAGTTATCGTTTGCGGACTGCGTACATATCTAAAAAGCAGTTTCCGTTTTTTGTTTTTTGTTTTTTATTTTTCTGCTTATTGAAAACGATTTTGCAGAAACTACTCGCGTGAGAGACCGGAATCGATGTGTTCTACAACTTTGCAGAAGAAACTACCCGCTATGGAGATTGGAATCGATGTGGTCTATAACTTTGCAGAAGAAAGTTTCTCTAAATTCTGCACCGATTTTGGGTTATCGTCTCAGACTGCGAATATGTTTGAAAATCAAAATTTTACTTTTTGCTTTTGATTTTTCTCATAATTGAAAACTTCTCAATTATATTTTTCTTCATCAATCATATATTTGTTACTGACGTAACTTTGCTGCAGAAGCCAGTTACACATCGTTCCGATTCAGTCGAGCCGTTGATGATCGTCCAAATTCTATCGAGCTACTGTTGGTACATGATCTTTTGTTATATGATATACTCGTTCATTGATTCTCGTATAATTATTCTTTTAGAGATATAGTTTACGTCGTTTTATTGATAATTTCTCATTGATACCATAGTGATTTTGATGGTACCATGATGATGTTTTGTTAATACTTTGGTCATAGTGATTTTCGTTGATACCATGATGATATGTCATTGATACCATGGTTCTTCTCGGTGGTGCCATGATGATATTTCGTTGATACCATGGTTATTCTTCGTTCATTGATTCTCGTATAATTATTCTTTTAGAGATATAGTTTACGTCGTTTTATTGATAATTTTTCATTGATACCATAGTGATTTTGATGGTACCATGATGATGTTTTGTTAATACTTTGGTCATAGTGATTTTCGTTGATACCATGATGATATGTCATTGATACCATGGTTATTCTCGGTGGTGCCATGATGATATTTCGTTGATACCATGGTTATTCTCGGTGATTCCATGATGATATTTCGTTGATTCCATGGTGATTTTTATTGATACCATGATGATGTTTTGTTGATACCATGGTTATTCTCGGTGATACCATGATATTGTTTCGTTGATACCATGGTTATTCTCGGTGATGCCATGATGATGTTTCGTTGATACCATGGTTATTCTCGGTGATGCCATGTTGTTGTTTCATTGATACAATGATTATTCTCGGTGATATCATGATGCTTTTCATTGATACCATGATCATTTATTCATTTTTATTGATATAATGATGATATTTTGTTAATACTTTGATGGTATTCATTGATCACTACATTGATAAATGTTGTTTTATGTAGTATATACACATATCATTTGTATCACGTAATCACACATTTTGTACTTTTACGTTTATACTTTATGTACCATATGTTGTCGTGCGTATATATGTCGTCAAAAGAGTGGCGTCGCGAACCATCTCTTATGGCATTGTGAACGTAATTATTTCATTAACGATGCTAATAATTTTCATGACATGTTTTTTTTTGGAGTCTATGATCTATGTAGGATTGATCAAAGAATTGATTTTATGAAGACAAACTTGGTGACAATAAAAGATTTATGAAGATATGTTTGGTGATGCCATATTGATGACAACATGAAGACATTTTTGGTGATGCGATATTGATGACAAGCTACACAACAGATTCACGGAGACACTTTTGATTACAAGCTAATCGATAGCTTTTACACCTCTTTATTGAACCTTTGTATTCATTATTGTATTGATAGGATAGGATTAATGTAACTCCTCATAAAACATTCATTGTAAAAGGAGTGATGTAGCTCCTCGTAAACATTTGTATATTCAAAGATTTTTATAATATAACGGTGGGTGTATATAGAGCTGTGGGTTTTTCCCTTGATCCCCCAAGGGTTTTTTCATCCACAGTTAGGGACCCTTATTTGAGCGGGGGTGTTGAGCTTATATGTGAAGCTACTCAATATATGGCTTCTCTATATATGGCACCCAGGTCCCCTCTATATATACATCATCTCATGTGTGTATTCAACACACTTTGGGGTTCTACTTCTGTGCTCTCTCCTTCTCTCTCAACACAGGTAATGCTCTCCCTCTCTCTCTCTGTCTCTCTCTCTTTCTTCTCCACACACACACACACACACACACACACGAGGAGAGGAAGGAGAGCCAGGTATGCTCCTTCCCTCTCCTCACTCTCATGTTCCCTTCCCCTCTTTCTCTCTCCCTCTCTCTCTCTCTCTCTCTCTCTCTCTCACACACACACACACACACATAGTGTTTTTAAGAGAGAGAGAGAGAGAGAGAGAGAGAGAGAGAGTACAAACATAAACAAAAACGCACACACATATACATAAACAAAGAATGCAAACACACATTGAGAGAGGAAAAGAGAGAGAGAGCATGCATAAACAAAAAAACGCACACATTGAGAGAGGAAAAGAGAGAGAGAACATGCATAAACAAAAAACGCACACATTGAGAGAGGAAAAGAGAGAGAAAACATGCATAAACAAAAAAACGCACACACATTGAGAGAGAAAGAGAGAGAAAGAGAGAGAAACTAATTTAACGTCGTAGAAAACTAATTAAAATTAAAAGACCTAAAGATCTAGCCGACGAGGAGTTACACTCAAGACCTATTATTCAAGAGGGAAATGGCATAACCAATCTATCATACTTGGCATGGGTGATAGAAAGGTTATACCATTTATCTCTTTTTATTGGCACACACATCCACACACGCGCACACACACAAGAAGAAGAGAGTTATAACATCGTAGGAAACTATCCTAAAAGACGTTAAAGATTAGGTTAGATGTAGACTTACGTTAAATTAGATTTAGGTTTATTTAAGTTAAATTAGATTAGATTTAGGTTTATTTTCAATTAGATTTACGTTTATTTACGCTAGATTTAGATTTATGTTATATTAGATTATATTTAGGTCTCCATAGACTGCGATGCCTGCATGAAGCGGGTGAAGAAAGCCCTCAATGAAATATAGGATATTGTTGCCTTCACTCATGGTGGGCTTCGTCGATCCAAAAGTACTGGTGAAATGTCTTCAGAAGATAGGGAAGAAGGTGGATCTTCAGGGCGGCAAGAGTCACTACATCCCCGACACAATGACCATCTAGACAACCTCTAGTCATTCAACAGCAACTTCAAAGTTAGTAACAAGAGCAAGAACGGTCTAAAGGGCCAATTTCTGTCGTCAGATGTGGATGGAGATGAGGCAGCGTCACCGCCGGAAGTTAACTCTCACATCTTTAGTGATGAGAATGCCAACTCTTGCCGAGTTATGTGAAAAATTATGTGTTAAATCAGTTTTAAGGTTCTTATAATCCCTGTTAGTTTAGTTCTTTGTTTTTAATATAACATAATTTACGTTAGATTTAGATTTATGTTATATTAGATTAGACTTAGGTTTATTTAGGTTTATTTAGGTTTATTTAGGTTTACCCACACACACACACACACACAAGAAGAAGAGAGTTTTAACGTCGTAGGAAACTATCCCAAAAGACGTTAAAGATTAGGTTAGATGTAGACTTACGTTAAATTAGATTTAGGTTTATTTTTAGTTAGATTTATGCTTATTTACGTTAGATCAAGTCCACGCAAGAATTACTTACGGTTTAGGGTTTAGAGTTAGACGAACAGTGAAAAGATCTACTGTGAAAAGATGTTAAGATGCTGTGAAGTGCTACAGCTAGAGAAGAGGCAAAGGGGTTTTGTCCACTACATGCAGTATCATGTAGACGTGGGTCTGTAGATTTCTTGTACCCACAAATATAGGTATTGACCAATAAAGACGAGATTATAACCCGGTGGTTCTGATCTCCGTGCACCTCTAGACCGAGGTGTGCGGGGATTGGACATGACTAGAGAATGTGAGGTAAAGAGAGAGAGAGAGAGAGAGAGAGAGAGAGAGAGAGAGAGAGAGAGATAAGACGAAGAATGCCAATAGAATATTAAATTTGTTATCCAGGTTATAAGATTTTTATCCTCATTATGAGTAGTGACGAGGATGTGGGACCGTCCAACCGAAACACCTATCTCTCAACGAGGGTCTTATGTCCTTGTAATCAATGCAAGCATGCTGTGCGACGGACAAGACGTGTTTCTTTGCAGCACGTTCGCGAATTTGGCGAGTTCGATCCATCTATTATAGATCGAGTTGTTGCCAATTATAACTCGTCGGACTCTGACGCTGGCCAACAAGCGGCAATCTTGCAACCCAAGAGACGTGTTCGCAGGCACTTTGGTCAAGCAGCATATGTGAGGCCACAAGATGTAGCCTCTGACAGCTCGGGGGATGATCATGCAGAGCACATTCCCAACAAGGCAATGTTTGAGCCCGAGATTGATGAAATGATCGAGACGATCATGGATTCAGAAAGGCTTATCTATGATGATATGAAAAGTGAAGCCAATACGCCATTGTATAATGGAGAACGTATGTCTAGATTAAAAGCACTCCTGGTTCTTCTCAACATGCAGGCAAAGTTTGGATGGAGTGACACTAGCGTCACAGCGCTTTTCATGTGATCTATTACAATTAGTTTACTTTAATAAAACTCTAAATGTATAATGATCTGATAGATTTTTACACGACTGTATCGTATTTTTATGTTGTGTAGATTGCTTAAAGAGCACATACTACCAGCTGACAATGTGATGCCAGATTCCCGAGATGAAGCAAGAAAGATTTTGCAAAACTTGGGGATGGATTACAATTCTATCCACGCTTGTCCTAATGACTGCATTCTTTTCAGAGGGGAATACATAGACATGGAGAAGTGTCCGAAATGTGATTCCGAAAGATATCGAGTAGATCTCCACGAGACAAAAATTACACAAAAGGTTTTACGACATTTTCCTCTGCTTCCTCGCATCAAGCATTTCTTCGAATGTAAGTCCATGGCCGCCCTAGCATCATAGCATGAGGAGAATAAATCTTCGGATGGTGTGCTACGAATTCCTGCAGATTGCGCAGCCTGGAAACATATAGATGGAACATGGTCGGATTTTGCCAGGGAAGCTCGAAATTTGCGCTTAGGCCTGGCTATGGATGGCGTAAATCCATTTGGTCAAAGATCAACATCTTACAGTGTATGGCCCGTTGTCATCGTCAACTACAACATTCCCCCGTGGTTGACTACGAAGAAGGGGCACCTATGGCTAAGCTTGATTGTACCAGAGCGATATAAAGTGGAGAATATGGATGTGTATCTTCGTCCACTATTGGAAGAGCTACAACAATTGTGGATTGGCATAGAGGTGGTGGATATGAGCCGACACACAGGACGACGGAATGCTTTGATCAAAGGCATTCTAATGTGGACCATGCATGACTATCCCGGCCTAACAGAATGCTCAGGTGATCTATTGACACTCCTCACTCAGACACTGTAAATCTTGTTTTTTCCCATAGTTGATCTATTATCATGTGTATACATGCAGGGCTTCAAACAAGCGGATACAGAGCATGTGTCACATGTGGACCTAGACTGAATGCACGTAGGGCGCCCTCACTGAAGAAGCAAATCTACGAAGGTCATCAAGCGTATCTTCCAGAGAATCATGTGTTACGCGACGGCTTTTTGGGAAGAGAGCCACCAAGGATGTCTGCACAAGCATGGTTAGAGCAAAAGGAGATGTGCGATGACGGATTGCCTCCAGGGATGAAGAGACTATCTCTATGGTACGAGTTACCATACTGGCCCCGACTCATGATCAATCACTTGCTCGATCCAATGCACATATTCAAGAATGTGGGTAATCTACTATGGGACCATCTGACCGGCAAGAAAGATACTTTGGGAGCCAGAGTTGACCTTAGAAATGTGGATCGTATGGAGCAATATTGGCCGCAAACAGCGTATGATGGATCGATAAAACTCCCTAAAGCACCATGGATTTTCATAGGAGCCCAAGAACGCAAAGTAAAAGAGACCATTCGATCTTTGCGGACCCCCACTGGCATAATGCACTCGCTCCGAACGTGTTTTACTAAAGAAGGAAAGCTTACCGGTTTGAAGTCACACGATTGGCATAAAATGTGTCAGGTACGTTCATAGTGGACTTTAATATCATTGCTGCACATACTTTACAGTTTATTTTATCGGTTGCCATTGAGGGATGTTTGTCTCTTGACATCCGTAACACAATCTACAAACTTGCAAAGCTGGTGAAATGGATCTCACAAAAGGAGATCAACGTAGACTCCATACCATTCGCCAAACTAAATGCTGCGGAGCTTGTGTGCATGTTTGAGAAACATTTTCCTACTACCATGCTAACCATTCAGGTGCATCTTCTTGTTCACATAGTTGATGAGGTGGAAATAGCTGGCACAGTTCATTCCAAATGGATGTTCTTCTTAGAACGTTTCATGAAAACGCTTAAGGGATATGTGCGTCAGAAGGCACGTCCGGAGGGTAGCATGGCAGAAGGTTGGTTGGTATCAGAGTCCCTAGTGTACATTGGAGAGTGGCTAGACGGATTTGAAAAAGCCCGGGACACGCTATGGCGAACCATAGATGATGAGCGCATATCTGGGATTGTCATGTGCAATCTCGGTGTTGAGAAGAAGATGACGGAAGATCTAGAGGCTAAAATCAACCGATTTTGCATGCTTCACAATCTAGTGATGCAAAAGTGGATTTCACAATATGAGGATGCAAAGCAAGAGCGACAAAGGGCACGAATCGAGTGGAGACGGGGAAGACGACCACCGATGCACTATCCGACGATTCTGGAGAGCCTACCAATCTTCATGAGCTTAAGATGGTTGCACAACCAATTGAAAAGCGCACAACAATGCGGTGACGAAGTGACTGAGGAAGAGTGGGAGTACTCTCGGGGTTGCGCGACCAAGGTAAGTTTGCAATGTACAACTAGCTAGTGACTTTATTTCTAAACGTTTGAACGGCCACTCATAATCTTTGTTCGTTGTAGTATAAGTCATACACAGCAGCATGGTGTAAAGGTCGACATTTTAGGGTGGAACGAATCGACAAAAAGCGTTTTACTCAAGATTGTGGAATCACGACAAAATTTGAACAGTCTAGTCGACGACGTTCCTCTGATGCAGATCCTGTGGTGGCGGAACTCACTTACTTCAGCACGCTGCAAGAGATTTTGAGGATCGATTACAGGGGATTTTTTGTCGACTTGTTCGACGTGCAATGGTTCAAGATAATCATGGAGGGTCGCAACGCTACTGTGCGTAGAGGAGAGTCTGGTTTTCTTGAGGTGGATTCTACTAAGAAATGTACTGACCTAAGAGACACTTTCGTACTACCCGAGCATTGTGAACAAGTAAGTATGTAAATAGTTAACATCCCCCTTTTACAAGTTATGTGCTTGAAAGCTCTCATGTAAGTTATGTGGCTCTAGCAAGTAATATTTCATCCTACAAAGTCTACATCAAACTGGTGGTACGTCATAGAGGTAGCCCCTCGTAGTGCAAGGACGTATGAAGGCTACCATGTGCCAATCACAACGGCATCAATGGAGGAGATCAAAGAAGATGCTCAATCAGAAGCCGCTGCGGTGGTGCCAGACGAGCATCAAGATGCTACTACTCTATATGGGGTGCATGCAGAGGAGCTACAAAATGAAACAGAGGATATGTGTTTAAACGGAGAGCTCTATATAGATATAAGAAGTTATGCTGAGTTATGCGAGGATGAGAGAGAGATCTCTTAAAGCCACAAATTTTGTATTTGAACAATTTTGCTCCATGTTGTAAAAGCTCTGGCTCTCTAAGTACCTTCCATGGTGTATAACGCTCTTTTCTACTCGCGCTCACATCTTTTGATTGAAAATTTTGAGTTTTCGACTTGCCTCTTCTATCACTCAATTCATTGCGTCATTGTATTTATATGCGTCATTACATCATTGTATTTAATGGTCTTTGCGTCATTGTCTACTCTATTCATTCAATATTAAGTTTAAATATTCGTGTGTTTAATGCAGGTATTGATGATGAGGAGTTTATTTCTTCTTTGTCACCGCAGCAGAGACAGTGGTACGTGGAGCGTCATCGCTCTGGCACATCATCGCGCGTTCCTACTCCATCCGCATCTCCCTCTCTTTCGGAGCATTCGGCGCGCTCCGAAGCTTCGGCGTCGATGAGATGAGCTTCACACTCGTCTAGACACCGGCACCGGCATCGACACCGCATCTCCCTCTCTTTCGGAGCATTCGGCGCGCTCTAGTGGTGGTGGTGGCGGTTGTTGTGACGAGATGAGCTTCACACTCGTCTATATAGCGACGTTCATAGCGACGCTTATAGCGACGCATATAGCGACGCTCTCGTAGCGACGGTTTTAGCGATGCCGGGGGTTATAAAAACCCCGTGTATTTTCGTCGCTAACAGCGTCACAAGAGCACACAACCTCTTGTAGTGATTAGGCTAATAAGGCCTTCCCCTAACTTGACCTCTATAGTAGTAACATTCATCATTGGTATGGTTTGTCCACTTGTTCCCAAAGGCACACCACTTTGCTTAGGATATACCTATGGAAATATGGAGCATTGTTGCGTCGGGTGGTCTCATCCACATATCAAGCAATGCCTCAATGGTGGTACTCTCTAGTTATGGATTCCTAACTTCTATCCTATTCTTCTCATAAGATTTTCTAGAAGCTATCAGTATTTATCAAAGACTACTACAGTGGTGCTATTGTTGATGTATTTGGTCCTGAGCGAGAATCTATCAAGATAGTATCCACATCTTGTGATACTTCTCCATAGATTTGGTAGTTGTTTACTAGGTAGATAAATTCTTTTTTAACCTCGTCTAAACTCATGCATTTTTTTAAGTGCAAATCCTTCTTGAGGTGCTTGGTCTTAAGCCCCTCAATGAGCAGCACTACCTAATGGTCCTCCTAATGTTTCTCATGTGGTGGACACCTTTCAATGTATTTCTTGAATTGCAAGGAAGCCTCTCATAATTTTTCACTATATTTCTGCTTTAGAGAATGAATTTGTGACACCATATTGAGCTTGATTCATCTCATGGAAATATCCTCTAAAAAATCCTGCAATAGCTCTTCTATGTTTCCATAGTATTCCTTTTTCAAATGTTGGAACTAGGTAAGGGCTATGCCTTCTAGGGTAATCAAAACCTTCAAACTGGATATGGTATTTTTTTACATAGTCATCTCTCAATACCTACTTGAATGATACAGAATGTGCATGGGAATCCCCCGATCTATTTTATTTTGATGCCATGAATTTCACAAATTGAGATGGCCTTGCCTCAGCAACAAATCCCGTCACTCTCAAAGTTGTTGCAAAAGCTTCCTCATAAGGAAGTTCTACCGCTCTAGGTGTAGCTCTTGGTACTTCTCTTGTAGGCACATTTGGCACCAATGATTTTATTAGTGTGATGAAAAAATAGACAAACATGTTAATAACATTGAGTGATCAAAGTTTAAAACATGTTATCATATTAAATGTTCATGTGACCTTCCTATTAACCTACAAAAACCATCCAAACCAATAGTCCCACCGGGATTTTCTATATCTTGGAAGGCCCGTTGATGGGGTTTTTCCATCTGACACTTTTGGCGGTCCCAATCCTGTCATGCGGTTGCTCTCTACATGGGGTGTAATCTTTGCGAGTCTATCCATAAAACTTACCTCTTTCTCAATCGGCTTTTTACGAGCTATCTATTTCAAGTAATTGATAGAAAACAATTATCCCCAATAGGAAATCTTTTCCATGTCTATCATATACGCATATTTATACTTATGTCCCTTGTTTCAAACTGGTAGACATACATGTACATCTGCTTGATGTGAGTAAGCTCTACTAGGCTCACATTTTTCCTAATGTAATATTTTTTCCCTTCCTTGGTTATCACCTTGTATAACCCTAGTCTAGGATCATCCACAAGCATTCTCTCAAGCTCCGTCATGGCTATGAATCTAGCTCTCAGATAAATTTTCTCTGAGGAAGGTCTCTCTATTCCTTCATCAACTTTGTCCTTGGTCCTAGTCACACCCCTTGGATCTACAAGATCATGGTTATTGGTCCTAAGATAGGAAACCCCTCTCTTGTCAATGTATTGATCTCCATTGTCAGTAGCCTCAACTTGCTCTCGAAACTGAGCGTTTCCTAAGTCCTCACAAACATAGCACTTATGATGGAAATCCACATAAACCATTGCTCCTTTATCATTAGTGTAATGGTAGTATAACTGCATGGTTAGCAGGATTTTTGGTTTCCTTGAGGTATTGGCCACATTCTCCTCATTTTAATAGCTCATCTTTGGTGTTCTGTCAGCCATAAGGATAGTGAAAGCATGTTTTGATGAAGTTTCAAAGACTACCTCTTCCTGATCAACTGATAAGTGCTCTAAGTTTACCTGATTCTTAAGTAGAGCCACAACTCACTTGATCTCCCGCCAGTCTGTCTCTTGATCGGTACCAAGCTCCTGATATCAAGAGCATGAATAACATGGAGTGAAACCTGACATGTTACTTGGAATTGTTTAGATCCCTTGAAACTTCTACCCTACTCCAACTTCCCTTGTGCACCCATCCCCTTGCATGTGCAAGACTCAACACAAGGAGTTATCTCAAAAGCTAGCAAATGGTGTGTACACAATTTTAGTAGATAACAACACTCCATGCGCAATTTTCTTGATCCAAGGGCCTACTATTTCTATACAGGACTTACTTCAAAGTCTGGAACCAAAATATATCAAAAATTGTGCTCCTTATTCTATGGAGGAAAAACTCTCATTTTTTTCATGCCTATTAACTTATGGGCTACTTTTTACTCTGTTCTATCACAGGCATACCACTCACTCCCAAGAATTCAACCGTGCACCAATCCCAATGTTTAGACTTTCTTGAGGGTCTTAGGTGGTCACTTAATCCACTTCTTGATTAGAAATTGGTCTAATATTATGCACACTAACTTAATTCAAGATTTGACTTTATGGATATGACCCTTGCACTTAGGTCTTCTTATGGTACAAGTGTTGGCCCACAGAGGGCCCAAATTGCCTGATATAGCAAAAGGTAAAAAAGTAATCATGAATTTTTATCTATCCTTACTGCACAAATTCCCAAATGTAGTTTTAACAAGATAGGTGTGATTCTTATCTCAAGGTAGACTTTTGGAACAAAGCTTGGTCAACAATTCCCCTTCTACCAAAAATTTAGGCAAAAATCTAGATTTTTCTCTTCACTCCTACTTCTGGTTGGAGTTAATAAGCAAGTAGCCCTTTTAACACCAACTCTACGAGATCTTCCTCACACTCTATAAATCAACTTGCAGCCAATTTTCATACATGTACTTAGCCAGACCAGTCAAACACATAGGTCAAATCACAGATGCAAAATTGTCTCCAGTTCAGCTCTATTGGAAAAAATCCATTTTTTCTACAAAGGTTGATGACCAACTTTTTGTAAAATTTGATTGTGGATGTGCATTCACACTCTAGTACAGTATGCAATCTATGCCCTTAAGTCACAAATTTGCAAAGATGCTCTATTTTCTTTGGACTTTCACCAGCTTGGAATCTGGACACAATAAAGGTCTTTTCAATTATATGCAAATCCATAATGATGTGAGTACTTGTCAAAACTTGTCTACTTTATTCCTATGACAAATGAAAATAACTCAAAAGAAAAAACTCAATAGAATTGCAACAAAAACTCTAAAGTATGCATGCTTTCTCTTGCATTTTTCTTCCCTAGTGTAAACTTCACCACTCTGATAGTCAATAAAGCCTTGCACCAAGCTCTAAACCAATCAAAAACACTTAATTTAACTGTTTAAATCTATTGCGACAAGAAACTCACCACAATAACACAAAGACCAAGGAAACCCTGATCTCCTCTTCTTCAAAAATATCTACTAACCTACCTAAGGCAACTCTATCAGATACGTCTATGTTCACATAGTTTAGGTGCTCATTCCCCAGGAATGGAACCAATGCCTCAAAACCAAACGGTCAACACCTATCACATCATGGACAGAGATGGAGCCAAGACTAAATGTCAAGCCTAGGAAGCAAGTGACTTAACTAGGGCATGGAGGCACGTCATGTCAATCTCTTGTATAAACACACAACACTCCACTTTGGTTGTCAATGAGCGTTTTATCTATGCAAAATTTAGGTTCTTCCCTCTTAATCCCTCGAGGGGATCACTATGTATAAATTTTGTATATCGCATGCGTTCAATGACTATTTTTAAAACTCCTTATCTGTAAACTTTTGGCAAGTAAAATACACCCTTTTCTTATTCAATTTCTAAATTATTTTCCCAATTTCTTTTTTTGATACCCTTCTCTATGTAAAAATGTGAGAAAAATTAAAAATAAATAACCACCCCTTCTACCACACTCACATGATAGTCACATAATTATTAAGTGACCCTCTCGAGCTTAACCCTTTACACGCTAGTTATACTGATCTGAATACATTCGAATTCTAGTTCAAGTATTTCTCTCTCAATTATATTCTAGTTATATCTTCTCTAATCTGCTATCTAAAGTCTGCTTGCCTGAATTGGTTTAGCTAACTCTACTAACTCAACATGGAATAGCTATCACTACAAGAGGTTGTGTGCACTTGTGACGTTTTTAGCGATGGAAATACATTGGGTTTTTATACTCCCCGGCGTCACTAAGACTGTCACTAATAGCGTCGCTACGGGAACGTCACTGTCTGTGTCGCTATATAGCGATGGTTGCATGCTTCCTATAGTGACGTTCATAGCAACATTGCAGAGCCTTATAGTGACTCTTATAGCAACACCCGAGAGTAAAAAATTTTGGGTGGCAAGGCATTGAGTGCCCTTCCACACACCAACCATATTGAATGTTTCAATAATAGAGCAAACCTAACAAAATCCAAGACAAGCCCAGATTCACCTTTGGAAGAGAGTGCAAGGTATAGACCCAAAGTAGTCACGCACAAGACAATACAACCATTAACCCCATCATGCATACGATGGTTTGCACAATAAAGATACAAAGCTGACAAAAGTAAAGTTATGAAAGTAAATCAATACAATTGTACACATCATAGGAAAAATCTCTTGATTGTTAAGATTTGCAAATGTAATAGTTACAACACCATTGTCATTATTGAGAAAATACATGGTTTTTCAATAGTTACAAAAAGACGTATACAAGTCATCTCAGTATACATGCTATGACAAAAGGAAACTAATGCTATCTGGCTACGGCTAGACTGACATCGTCTAATCAGACATCTCATCGTGTCCAAGCGACGGATTTGTCAGATTCTGCAGAAAAAGATAATAAGACTTTTTGTAAGTATAAATATATAATTTACAAAACAATCTATTTTTTGAGCTGATCATTAAAATACAACAAATGTAAAAGAGTAAGTGAAATACTAAGCATGCCGCCGTGAAAACTCAGAATGTCCGCCAGGGCGTTTAAGCCCTTTTTGCCTGAGTACTCGTGCTCATACGGTGTGGGGTCACGTCCTGTCATCGACCGCTGTTCAAAACATACAAAGAATCCATTATGTTAGAATATAAAAGTACAAATAGACGTAACTACCAAACCTAAAGAGCGTTGCAAAAACACCTATAGAATCGGTCTCAAATGCTGCCCACCCGCCGCTCCCCAAGTGGTGTGAGCTCCCTGTCTCTACTCGTGCTTTGGATGCCTCTTTTTGTTTCTTCCACTTGTAAGGATTCTCGCGTGCTGCTCGCTTCGCATTCTTCCAATCTTCTTTGGCTAGCCAATCTGGTCTGTTCCACCCATGCTTTATTGCTTTTTGTACTTCAGAACACTTGTACTTGCAGTATTCGTGCATTCGAACCGTTATCGGGTCTTCATTGAAGTGCCCATCCCGACTTGACATGGGAAACTCGTCATGCAACATGCTGATGACTCTATCTTTTAATTCACTTAGCACTTCACTCCATGTGTTTAGTATGTAGTGTCTAAACACCTCAGAGCAAAGACCGTGCATGTGCGAGATCACCTTCTTGCCCTCGTCATCCAAGATGATGCTGCCGTCAATGTCAACCGAGTACGGCAAGCCCTCTCGCCTGTGACACGTGAACCTGGGTGTCTCAACAGGGGTCTCTAGCGGCATCTCGAGGCAGCTTGATCTATAATAGATGGATCAAACTCGCCGAATTCGCAAACATGATGCAAAGAAACGTGTCTTGTCCATCGCACAGCATGCTTGCATTGATTACAAGGACATAAGATCCTTGTTGAGAGATAGGTGTTTCGGTTGGACAGCCCCACATCCTTGTCACTACTCATAATCAATGTAAAAACCTTATAATCTGGACATAAATTTAATCTTCTATTGGCATCCTCCGTCTTTTCTCTCTCTCTCTCTCTCTCTCTCTCTCTCTCTCTCTCTCTCTCTCTCTCTCTCTCTCTCTCTCTCTCTTTGTTCACACTGTAAGCTACCTCACATTCTCTAGTCATGTCCAATCCCCACACACCTCGGTCTAGAGGTGCACTGAGATCAGAACCATCGGGTTATAATCTCTTCTTTATTGGTCAATGCCTATATTTGTGGGTGAGAAATCTACACACCCATGTCTACATGATAGTGTAGTGGACAAAACCCCTTTGCCTCTTCTCTAGCTATAGCAATTCACAGCATCTTAACATCTCTTCACAGCAAATCCTTGTTCGAGGGAATACTTAGCACATTACATTTTGGCCTCCAATCTGAGTATTATACCGTTGAAAGCTTTCCAACTTACGTTCATATCCGTAGAGAGGAAGAGAGGGATCACCGTTCGTCTAACTCTAATTTTCTTTCATAATCCCGAATTAAGATAGACTTTAATATAAAAACTAAATCCAAAATCTAATCTTAAATCTAACCTAGTTGAACATATGGTGATTCTGAGCTAATTGAACATGGTTAGTCGGTGAGTTAATAGGTGTCAGATTCTTATGGGAATAAACATATTGTTGTGTACTTAGTGTTTGCTCTTTGGGAAAAGCCTTCATTGACATGCCCTAAAATCTAACCTAAATCTAATCTAATCTAACCTAACATGAATCTAGATCTAATCTAATCTTAAACTCAACATAAACTTAAATCTAATCTAATCTTAAATCTAACCTAGACCTAAATGTAATCTAACTTAAATGTAAATATAATCTAATCTTAAATCTTGTCTTGATCTTAAATCTAAATCTACTTTAATCTTAAACTCGATCAACATAAACATAAATCTAATCCAATCTTGAATCCTAAACCTAAATGTAATCTAACTTAAATCTAACCTATCAAATCTTAATCTTGCCCTAATTTTAAATCTAACGTAAATCTAAATCTAAATCTTAAACTCGACAAAACTTAAATCTAACCTAAACCTAAATGTAATTTAACCTAATTTTAAATCTAATTTAAATCTTAACCTAATCTTAAGTCTAACCTAATTTTAAATTTAGCATAAATTTTAAATATAAGTAAGATGTAATCTAACTTAATCTTAGATCTTACTCTAACCTAATTTTAAATGTAATTTTAAATCTAACCTAACCCTAAATCTTAATATAACATTTCATTTCATATTTTCTCTACTTTTTTTATCTATCTCTCTCTCTCTCTCTCTTTGTTTTATCCCCTTACCTCTCTCTTTTCGTCTTCTCCCCCTCTCTTTCTCTTTGGTTTTTTTTTCTCTCTCTCTCTCTCCCTCTTTCTCTCTCTTTGTTTTCTCCTTTCTCTCTCTCTCTCTCTTTCTCTTTGCTTTATATATATCTCTCTCTCATTCTCTCTCTTTACTTTATCTCTCTCTCTCTCTCTCTCTCTCTCTCTCTCTCTCTCTCAATGTGTGTTTGTATGCATTCTTTGTTTATGCATGTGTGTGTACATGTTTTTTGTTTATGCATGTGTGTACTCTCTCTCTCTCTCTCTCTCTCTCTCTCTCTCTCTCTCTCTCACAAAGACACAATGTGTGTGTGTGTGTGTGTGAGAGAGAGAGAGAGAGAGAGAGAGAGAGAAATAGGGAAAGGGAACATGAGAGAGAGGAGAGGGAAGGAGCGTACCCGGATCTCCTTCCTCCCCTCGTGTGTGTGTGTGTGTGTGTGTGTGTGTGTGTGTGTGTGTGTGGGGGGGGGGGGGGGGGGGGGGGGGGAGAAAGAGAGAGGGAGGGAGAGCGCGTGTTTACCTCTTTCGCTTGAGCGCCGAAACTCAGATCTGAGATCTGAGTTTTGGGTGCGCTCGGTTTGTTTTTTATCCCTATCGGCATTGCTATGAGCGTCGCTATGCAACAAAGAAAATAGCGGCGTCCATAGCGATGCTCATAGCGACGCCGGGGATTTCCACTTTTGAGTGTCGCAGTACGAGCGTCATTAATGTGAAGTACCTCTTGTACTATATGATAAGTGACGTGCTCACTCCATACCTTAAGCTTGGATAAGTGAACACCAATGCTAGAAAAAGAAAAAATTCCTCAAAAAATTGCAAGGCTACTGTAGAAAATATCCAAGAGGTTAATGACCACGTTAAAAGTTCTAGTTGTAAAATTTTTAATTAGTTTTGTAGGCTTTTTTACCTCTTAATATGAAATTTAGAGATATTTGGAAATAAATAGGTGGGATGCATAAAATCTAGCATTTGTTTTTATGGGCACTGTTGTAATCCATTATTCACAAACACCATTTTCCCATCCTTGTATTTCACGCAGGGATTTCATTAACGTAGTCACAATCGGGTGATTACGTCAATAGCTCTACTATTTACAAAAAAAATCACGTGATCACGTTAATTGTTAACGTGACTTTGATTTTGACCTGCAAAAACCTATAGAGCTGGTTAGCCCTCCAGGGTTTCTAGTTTTCCCTGCGGGGCCTGCCAGGCTTTTTCATTTTTCCGGCGAGCCCGCCGGGAAAATGGAAAAGCCCGGCGGGAGTAATTATATATAGTAAATAGTGTGCTAACCCCGGTCTTTTAGCTAGGCAAATCCTTGGGAAGTGTATCTGAGTGCGGGTATAGTCATCTCCTTGTGAGTTGACCTAAGGTTACAGAGTCACAGGTCCTTTTCTTGGGCCGAACGTGATTCTTAATTCGTTAACCACTTCTAAAAAAATTTAATTTGTTTACCGACATAAAGATACGAAACCAAAACAGCTGAAAACTTGGAGAATCATGCTCATTGCGAAGAAGCCATTGGTCCAAATGAGGGTTGTAATTGGTTTTAGAAGATGAGCATATGTAAATGCGAGTCGATAGTCAAGGGTCAGATGTCCTCTACTAGTGTACCGGGCATATAAAGATCCTTGAAGTCTTGCATTTGAGTTTATTTACACTTGTCATTCCACAATATAAGAGCTATAATCCTTGATTGGGTTAAAAATAGCTTTTATATATTGAATTGGTTGCATGGGTGGGCTACAATCCTTCACTGGGTAAAAGTAGTCCTCAATTGAGTGATTATATTGAAGATTGATTTGCGTTAGTTCATGCATTGGTTTATACGAAGAGTGCATTATGTATTACGATAGATTATTAGTGCATGAAATGACCAATTATATATTTTATTTCTTTCGTTTGTTTTTTTGTAGCAAATGAAATTAGATGTGTCTTATTGTTTGCAAATCAAAGTGGACATATAAATAAGCATTATAATAATAATTGCATAGAGAGATTCATAGCATTGTTATAGTTATTATGCCATGCATAGACTACATTGCAATGTGTATGGTTGCTCACAATATAGGTGATCAATATGTGGATTGACTAGCCTGCATTAAAAATCTCATATTGTGCATCATGGTTACTTTCATATTGAATGGTTTTTAAATTATAATATATATTGAAAATAAGAAAAATGTTTCAAAAACTGAACATCTTGTTCTTTTGTCTTCAATTTTAGTTTAAAAGAAATGGAGCAAAATGTGGGCACAAGTGGTACGAAGAAGCCAAAGAATAAAAAAGCTCCTGGCAAAGAGTGGGATTATGCTCACAACATATGCGGCCGATATATGGAGTGGCAATGTAAATTTTGTCACACAACAAAATCACGCGGTGCACCATGTATTAGGTATCATTTTTTGGGTAGCGCTAAAAACAGCTGCAAGAAATGTGAACATCCTCAGGCACCTGCAGTTGCAGAGCGTTTGAGAGAAGAGCTCGTCAAAAAAGGGTGGCAAGAGACAACAAATATATAGCTCTGTGCCTTCGAGTCAAGAGTTCCCAGAGCCAAATATTAACTCCGCAGATCCAGTAGTGACGCCAACTAACCTTGGAGAACAACCTGTGCAAGGAGAGGAAATTCCAGGCAGTGTTCATTTTAAACATCACAATGAAGGTGGACTTTGTCAAATGCATCAAAAATCATTACATCAAAGATTTCGAGTGCAATCTCTAGAAGAAGCACAAACTACACTCGCCAAAGCAATATTCTTTACTGGAAGTGCTTTGGTCATGGTAGACAGCAATCATTGGAAGGCTGCTTGAAAGAAAATCGGTGAGTTTGGTCCAGGATTTTCAGCTCCTTATCACAAGATAAGAAATGTTTTCTTGGACAAATGTTACATCGAAGTCAAAGAGCGTGTTGGCAAAATAATACTTGGGAATATTTCGCTTTGAGGATGTACGATTGTGACTGATGGCTGGTCAAATGTTGAGAGAAGACCGCTGATCAATATAATATTGGTTTGTCCAAGGGGAGAAACGTTTATAAAGGCGATTGATAGTTCTTATGCAATTAAAAGTGGCAAATACATTTCTGAGGTCTTGATTAATGTAATTCAAGAAATTGGTGGTAAACATGTCATTCAAGTAGTCATGGACAATGCAAAGAATTGTAAAAATGCCACTAAATTAATAAAGAAGTGCTCTCCACACATTTTTTCCAATGGTTGTAATACGCACAGCTTGAACTTGGTGCTGAAAGATTGGTACACTAGCAAAGAAACCACATGGCGCCAAATAATTGATACAGCACATCAGGTTGTGAAATTTATCTTGAAACAACAAAGAGTGCTCGATTTGTGTAGGATGCGCATGTCAGTGATGCTGAAACTTCCTGTTGAAACTCGGTTCTGCACACACTTTTATACCTTGGAATCACTTCTCCGTAATAAATGCGTTGTGATTGACACATTCAATTGCACGGTTTTTTATGAATGGCAGCTTGAGCAGAAAGAAAAAGTGAAAGATAAAATTACATGTCTACATGGCAATATAAACAAGGTTGCTTGGTGGAGTATGTACTAGAGTATGTACAAGTATGTTCACAACACTATTCGCAACAGACTATTAGCAAACAAAGCAGAAAAATTAGTGTATATGTATTGCAATGAAAAGATACTGAATCACATCGAAAGTGCTGGCTACGAGGAGGAGATGCCAACCTGGTTGTATGATTGTCAAAATGAAGATAAAGAAGATTTCAATGTTGGTGTATCTCAATGCACTGTAGACGAAATAGAAGAGAATTTGATAATAGATGTGGAGGTTGAATTACAAGGAGAACCACAACACTCAGACTTAGAACCAGATAACAACTCAACTGATTCAATATAGCTTAAGAGTAGATGAGTAAATGTCAAAAACCATTGTAAACGACCTTGTATTCAAATGTGTTTTGAGTAATCGCAATGCTTCATATTCGCAATAGTACATAGTTTGCTGATCTCAATTGTGTTGCCCTGAAGCAGCATCTTTCTCATCAAACAGATTTCTAATTGTGCTAGGGGTATCTGGGCGTGCTTGCTTGAATTTATATTCGTTTGCCATGCCAAACATAATATATATTCCTTGTGGAATATCTTGTGAACAGATTGCGTATCGACTACTATTTTGTATCAAACGAATAAGACAAACTAAATGATAATATTGACCACATGTCAATGTATAATATCCACTCCATCCATCAAAATTCTTGTAGCAAACTGGACATTGGGAAGATGAGGATGCATCTGAAGTAGACGAGGAGACCAACTCCAGATGCAAGACAAGGTGGCTGATGTGTGTCCCTTGTACAGGTGTTGGATTCACTCGTTGTGTCAGATTTTGAACGTCCTGACTTAAGCAGTGAATGCTTTGTCCATCCGGACTTGTGAGGGTTGCGGTGTCTGGGTGGCTATAGAAAGCCGTATTATTTCTGCATCTTTCTCTGCCAACTATGTCGCGTAAATATCCTTCTCTCTTTTTAAATGTAGGTCAGTGCCTTTCACTATCAATTCCAGCTCATCTCGGGTGAAAGTGACACAACTCTTCCTTAAATCATGAGTGGCAACAGTTGTCTCTTTTGGCGAGAAATCTGCTGGTCGTTGTTGCACAAAGTGAACATATAACATTTTTGCAAAATATAGCGCACAATCTGCATTGTGTAGGGTATGGTCATAAACCTCCAAATAAATCCTCTCAGCGTTATCTTTGATCGCATCATGGTTTCACTTCGAAACCTTCCACCTTCCTTTCTTGATCTTTGCGTCCTCACATGGCCATATTGTCTTGATCATGTCCTTTGTCACTTCTTTATTGATCTCTTTTCATTGCATATGGTTTGGATTTGTGCACTTTGAGATTCGGCGAGCAATACGCGTCGCTTGTTGTGTTGACATGCCGTGTGCTAGAGAATTCATGCGCTGCAGCTGAAATGCATTAACAACCGCTTGTTGTTGATCATCAGGCAGTGATTGGGTGCCAATATCTTCTTCTTCATTGGCCATTTTCTCTTAGAGCTGTAGTCAGCAGATAGACAAATATTCAATATCATTGGGAAATTTATATTCTCACTCATTGGGACACTACACGGAATCCACTAAATCAAACCACAACAAATGCGACTAATTGAACCACAAGGCAAATTTGAAATACTGATAGTTAAATGACAAATTTGAAATGACTAAAGATAATTGACACAATTAGATGAACCACTTCGAACCAGATAATACACTTAAATAAAAAAAAGAATACCCTGGACAAGACATATGTATATCATAGAAATGTTTAAATCGGATAAACTGATGGTGCAAGTTCAACAAGTGGATGTTGGACAGGGTTAGGGTCTGTCTTTAAATGTTCTTTGAAAAATATCAACACGTCAGAAGCATTCCTTCTTTGGTCCCGCTCTTTTAACTTCATCCAGCAATCTACTTTAATTCGAATAGTCCTCATAAAATCTTCGTCCGGGTTGTGAAAAACTTCTTCTGGAAAATAAACTTTTCTGGCTGCACTCCAAAAATCTGCGAGCATGTCGAATAGGTAGTCCAATGCATTAATGTCGCTCGCTTTTGTGTATGCATCTGTGCATCGTGGATTGTATAGTTTGGGAGCAATCCACGATCGCTTAGCCATCTCGGCATTCCCTGCTCTCTGTGCATTCAAAACTGCTTCATCTGACTGTGCGCTTGGATGCAGATAATTATTTACTGCACGCTTAGCTGGTGTTCTCAGCATCGTACCCCAATCAATGATGCCGATGCGGGGTTTATTGGCGCGAGTAAAGTCCAACATTAAGCTGAACAGGTGCAGGTCATTATGCACTATACCGGCCGAGTGGGCAGCCACAATGGAGCGGTGAAGCGTTTGCATTCCTTGCTCTGTCTGAAAGCTGTCAAATTTTGCGTCACTCCCTCCCTTGTAACATTTTTCCACATATGTAATGTGGTCTGGAAAAAATGAGATGCCTTTGATGGTGTACAATGCGCACACACCAAAGGAGCCTACTCCAATCCTCATACCTTCTACCAAGGCTTCATGAGGGATGTCGACAAGATGAGCGTACTTTGCATTCAAAGCAGTGCACATGATTGTGCCGGTGTCGTTGGCATCGGATCGAACTCCCAAAGTTTCTTGTGCATCTTGGGCCATCTTCAATCTCTTGGGTAAGTCTGCTTGGTCCTGCGCTTTCACACACTTCATCTTTACCTTCTGTTCTTCTCACAATTTATCCCAGAGCTCTAATTTTGACATGTCGCAAGTAGGTGGGATATCTTTCTTTAAGTCTCTGCAACATACTTTCATATTGCCCAACAATGTCATGATCTTGTGGTGGGGTTCAAATTCTCATATCCCTGCTAGAAGCAACAACTCGTATTGGCCTTCAAGTCGCAATCTGCGCTCTGTGTTCTCCCATATAGCGCTAGTGATGTCTTTGATGTAGAAATCACTTTCACTAATCTGTTGTATGCGATCAGTTGCACATGATGAGATTGCCAAAATACATTCTTTACGAATGGCACGCATAATACATTTCTTTTGATATGGCATCATATTTGCACTGGACAATAAAAAACACCATATCAAATACAAATTCATGGTTGCGAATGACATTAACACTCTCACACTATCTCAGGTAAACTCTTAACTACCACTTGAAGACTTTAATAAATGTGCAAGGAAATATTGATAAAAATTGAAAATAATCTTCACTTAAAATTGCAATCTGTTACACGTATAAAAAGCAGTTCAAACAAGTGGTTTATAAGAACTTAATTCAGATCAAACAATACATGTTAACAATCTGACACATTTTAGCATATATTGAATTTTTAACTTATATTTTTCTTCGTACGCACATACTAATTCAAATAAAGCACACACTGACTTAAAAACTTCAAAAACATTTAAAACATTTGAAGTATACAAATTGAACTAGCAAATTGTGTTCATACACTTTATTACATAGAATTTATGTAAATGTAGCAATTAAAAAACGATGATAATTGATGCTCTTAAAAAAGATACAAAAGAATATTTAACATGCAAATTGTGTGCCTTTAGATTTTTTACAGAGAATTTATGTAATTGAAGCATTAAAAATAGCGATAATGCTTGAGAGTCCTTTAAAAAGATTAAAAAAGAATATCAAAATCCCCATGATACCCCATCCCAACAACTCAAAACTATATACAATATCACTTGATGTCAGAGAGTCTATCTACAATAGTATGCCTTTTGAGTTGTAACCATCTTAAGAAATGCATAATGCATAATTTTGTGTATATCTGCCTATTACTGTAAACTGAACTGTCTCCCTCTCCCTCTCTCCATCTCTCCCTCTCTCTCTCTCTCTCTCTCTCTCTCTCTCTCTCTTTGTCACTTCTCAGTATCATTTCTGTATCATACCAGTCATTTCTCAGTATCATACCGATATCATACCAGTCAATTCCCAGTATCATACCGGTATGATACACTATCATACCAGTCATTTCCCAGTATCATACTCATATCATACATTCCCTCTCTCTCTCTCTCTCTCTGTCATTTCTAAACATCATACCAGTCATTTCTCAGTATCATACCGGTATGATACTGAGGAGTGAATGGTATGATACCGGTATTATACAAGTTGTATGGTCAAGTTAATGACCTGAACGCCACATTTATGCAAAAACAGATGCTTCTAACAAACGACACTCTATTAGCCGCGTTACCGATCGAGTGCCGCTTGAATCTAAGGAAAAGCAATGGCCTGCATACGAACATCATATAGTCGCGTTACCGACCGATGCCCATATGTTTTTTGGGAAAGGGGAAGGGAAGTTGACTTACCATAAGGATACTAAATTCGCCGCGTTACCGCCGACATAGTACCCAGACAGTAAGCCAATACTTACCACAAGGACACCATCTTCCCCACGTCACCGAGGTGATGCCCCTGTGATAAGCATTGTTCCGTAGAACAGCTTACACACGCACTCCCATTGTGTGGTAAGGTACCTTATTACTGTCGTGCACTACAACAAAAGGCACGCTACCACACAACGCATACACACACACAACACATACCCGGATCGTGTGGTCAGGTACTCTACTGTTGTCGCGCATTACGACGCAGAGCACGGTCCTACACGACCCCCTCTCTCCCTCTCTCCTCTCTCCTCTCGATGTACCTGCAAAGGTGGTCGCAAGCTCTCTCTCTCTCTCTCTCTCTCTCTCTCTCTCTCTCTCTCAGACACACACACACACACACACACATACACTCTCTGAAGATGAAAGCAAGTGAAAAATACACCCAGCGGGCCCGATCGGACCCGCATATATATAACTCTGTGAGCCCGCCGGGCTTTTTAGTATTCACGGCAGCCCGCCAGGAATAATGAAAAGCCCGCTGAGAATTTAGTGGGTTTGCGGGTCACCATTAACCGGGTTCTGTGTGATTATGTTTAGTGTAATCATGTAAATGTGTCAATAAGACTTTGTGATCACACAAAATTTGACATAATTACGTAAATAGTAAATCCCTGATTTCAAGGTCAAACTAATGCGACAATTAGGATTTGTGCCAAAATTTAAGTACACACAATGATTTATAACTAAAGTGTGCAAATTTCAACCTTGCAAATCAAGGTCCAAGTACAGCATATTATCAACTAGGAAACTCTTGCTGCAACCCACGATAAGGGAGGAATGGAAGTTAAGACTCATGAGCAGTGTTCGGGGAAGGTTTTCCTCCACTTAGCTTGAGCCGATTAAATATCTAGATTAGTTGGTTGCAACCCATGCTAAAGGGTAGAAAAGCCTTTAAAATACACAAGAAAATAGTTTTAAATCTTGCAAATTTGGAAATTTCTCATGAGGCAAAAAAAATCATGAGCATTGCTCGTGAAGCAAGGAGGAGGTGGACGTGTGGGTGCATAAAGAGCTAGGCTCGACACAGAGCGGCATCTTTCAGAATCTATTGTACCTCAAAATAAAAAAAAGGGGGGGGGAGGGGGGGGTATTTTTTGAGAATGAAGAATGTGTACTTATGAAGGAAGGAGAGAGGGAGTGGGTGGGTACGTACAAGCTTCCATTAGGTAAGGGTCCGAACTTTGGAGCAAAGCATGTGTAGGCTAGCGGGACCTACTATATACTCGTTATACGACCCTTCAAACTTTAAGGTTCTATTTATGTATATGGGGGGTTAGGCCGTTATGTATACTCATGGAATATTAGTAGAAGCTGCAGGCGCAGGCGCAGGGGCAGGGGCAGGCGCAGTACTACTTCTACTTCTCCTTCGCAATACTCCTCCTTCCATGCATCTTCCCTGCAGATATAATTGAATTGAGCAGCGTGAGCTCATGTGATGAAATTCAGAGCCCCTTCCTACATAGTTAGGGCTGCACGCTAATTATAGGCGGCAGCTGCTCTCTCTCTCTCTCTCTCTCTCTCTCTCTCTCTCTCATTCATGATATTGACGCCCATTATTAGAGCAAGAACCTGAACCTCATCAATTAAGAATTCAGTCTTTTCACTAGTCTTCACTTAACTCTCATCTTTGCTGAGATGGCTACCGGCAAGAAAGGCGGCAGCACAATTAAGGCGTCCATCACGACTCCCATGCAGCTGCGGCTGCAGCCACAGCAGATCGCTGAGAAGCACATCGTACGTGAGAGGATGCGCAGAGAAGACATGAGTAGGAAATTTGCAGAGCTTGAAGCCCTGCTTCCTGCCCCTTCCGCATCCAAGAAGGTGAGAGCTACACTCTCTTAGACATTTTGAACCTAATTAAGTTATTTCTTTCCTGAACGTTACTCCCCATTTATCATTCTCATAAATTATTTACTTCTTTCTTTTATTTCTTTTTCTTGCAATAGCTAGTGTTAAAGGATTGGACCCACACACCCACCACAAGAAGTTTTGGACAAGTTCTCACAATAATTCCCACATTGTGACTTACCTCAACATCATAAGCTTCTCTGAGGGAGGCACTCCATACGTAGCTAGGTACAATTGGGGGCAGGGGATCACCGGCCCCATGGGCGGGGCCGGTGATCCCCTCCCCCAATCGTACCTAGCTACATAGGTAGTGCCTCCCTCACAGAAGCTCATGATGTTATGCTTTGTATGAAAAACACAAAAAAAGACTCCGTTTTTCTACATGAGAAAATTTATAAATCTTCTTGTGCACATCCACATGTTGCAGGGGTTGAATTATAGAGGGCGTGGTCAAAGTCTCAAAGCCCCTGGCCTTTACAACTAGCCCAACTCCCCTTGACAAATTGTCTACATGTGATATAGACATTAATCTAAGTATCCTTTCTTGCACAAGAAGTGGAATGTCGTTTGACCATTAATATCTAGTCTTTTGATTGCCCATATCAATTGGACTACTTTACATGATTTGAAAGAACTTTCATTTTTCAGAACTTGTAGAGACCTTATTCTGTCTCCCTTTTACCATTCTCATTTTCATGTTTCCTTAATTTCCTTAATGTATAGGGCATACAAACGACCACGTTGTCACTTGGGGTCTTATAATGGCCATTTTGGGTCTAAACCCAAGGACTAGCCGACACTACATAAACGGTTGGCAAGTGTCACTGTATCTTTGATTAATATTAGCTCCTTCTATTCAATTTGATTGCACATTTCATGAAGTTAAGAGGAGAGCACAATAACTTTATATCTGCTATTCTTACTAGTGTTTTCCCATTCTACATCGCATACATGTTGGGAAAAGTACCCAAATAATATGTTTCTGATCATACAAAGAAGCCTGGAAACTTTTGAGAGAGCAAACTTTAGTGTGAAAGTCCTGTTGTTCGATTGTTGGATAGCACATACATGGTTGTGACTATTGAGCAATCAATAGTGTGTCTTTCTCTTTGTCATAAGAGAATTATGTTTATCTATGAATTTTGCACATACATGTTTATGACTATTGAACAATCAAAAGTGTGTCTTTTCCTTTGTCATAAGAGAATTATGTTTATCTTTAAATTTTACGATTGAGCATATCATCAAGTTCGTGAACCTTGCTAAAGATTTATGATTTTGATTTGCAGCGTGATAGGAGTGAAGTAGTGGACGATGCCATTATGTTTGTCGTGAAAATGCAGGATAAACTAAAGCACCTACAAGCATCTGTAGGCCATTGTAATCTTCATTGCAATGATCTAGCTCAAAGAAATGGTCACTACAAACAACACCATATGCTACATGAGGATGCAGAACCTTGTCCTACAACCTTCAGTCTCAATGATGCACATGTTGAAATTGATATAACCTCTAGAAACAAGCATGATGATTGCAAGACTAGCAAAGCCTCTCTCTTTTACGACAATCTTTCTTCTTTGGAACAACATTACAACCACTGTCAACTTATTAGTGCCTCTCAAACATATGATGCATCTGCTCTAGATGATATAGAAAGAGAAGCCTCATCTATAGCTTTTGAAGGCACGTTTGTTGAGCATATCAACTCTTATGTTTCAGATGATCAAGGCACCATATATGTATCTCCAAGCCTTGTCAATAATATCGGACATGCCATGACTTGTGCATCTTCCAATCAAATGCATGTAGGGACAAAGCGAGTCAACTTTCTATAAACCTCAACCGATGAATAGAGGAAAAGGACCACAATCCCATGAAAAAAGGTTCATATGTAGCATTGTCCACTATAAAAGAAGAAGGATATTATAGTGAGCTGAAAAAATACATAAGTCAAGATGTAGCTCTTCCAATAATTGATTAGTTTTGTTTACAAGAAATCTGTTGACTGAGTGCACTCTCCAAGGGTTCACACAATAGCAAAGATCAATAAAAATCTTCATATATTCACAATTTTCACATGTAGAAAAAAGAATGTTTTTTTGGAAAATAAGTTGCATATTGCGATGGAAAAGGATGCCTTTTATCCATTAAAAATTCACATATAAGGGAATTAAATAGGAAAAGGCATTCAATAGATCACAAGTTTACAAAAAGTGCCTCCCCAAGTGTCCACTCTCCACCTTAATCTTTGGTTGTTAGATTTCATTTGGCCTAAGATTCTATCTTGTTTACTTATTTTACATAGAAAAAGAAGAAATGCGTATGCTTTGTGATGCAATGTCACATAAAGAAACTTCCCATGAGATAAGTATACAAATAGGTTAAGTTCTATTTATTTATAGATCATTGAAGCTTATTCTAACTTTGGATGTGGAGAATTTCCAATCAACTCCTATAATGTACTATCACATTGGGTGAGCTGCTCAAGATAAGACCATCTGCAACAAACCATGGAAAAGATGGGCTTAATCGAATTAACCAAGGAAAACCTTGAATAATTGCATAGGGAAGAATCGCGGGCAAAGATTGTCAGATCCATACCGATTAACAAAGTTGGAGATTCCTATGAACAAAATGATGGTGATTTCCAGTACATTACAATGATGTGATGACCATGGTTGTTCTAGACAGTGGGGCAGGTATAGCCATAACAACGAAAGCAGTCAAGGAACCCAGGGGAAAGCCAACAATTAGGCAAACAGAAATGAAACTGCAACTGGTAAGTGGGCATATTGAGAAACCAGCCAATGGTCTAAGTAGAAATTGTGATTGTCAATATATTCTTGTGGAATTGAATACCAGCATACTCTTTTCATTGTAGATTTTGAAAAAAAAACTAAACTATGACCTTTCATGAGACAAATACAATTGATTCAAGATTTGGGGAAAGGACTATCTTTACTTGAAACAAGTTAGATCAACTACATGAGTAATTTTGAAACATTGTTCCTACAATGATTTTTTGAGTACACCAATTGAGGAGTTGGATTCAAAAACTTCATCGAAAACTAAATTGCCACCATGGTTATGTAAAGGCACTCCAATTTGGATATGTGGAGCTTCTGAGAGTGGTATTTTACAAAGAGAAGATTGTGTATTAGACCGAGAGGTAAACGATATAGAATACGTACCAAAACCCTTTGGAGAACATTTTTGAGTGGACTCAAATTCTGGCCACTATGGACGTATGTGTTAACCAATCCACACCCACCCACTTTTGTGATGATACATTATAATTCCTATTCACATGGTATCTATAGAATTGATTGAGGAGCAACAAGTTTTCTTTGATCATTACTATGACATTACAGATGAAGTAGAAGAGGAAACACTCACGACTCACGAATCAAACTCTTAAAAGTAACATGTCAGGGCAAAACTTCTACTCAGGGGAGGGAAGGAAAAGTTTTTGAGTTTTCAAATTAGCATCGTAGATGCCAACAAAGATATCATAGAAAACGAGAAAACAAAATGAGAAGGAAACAATCTCAGCTAGAAATAGAGAGCAAAACTCAATTCTTGATGATGGGGGAGGCACAAGATTGTGTCAAGGACAAGATATGGGGAGATATCCTGCCTTAGAGAACAGAATAAACATGGATCGATGGAACAAAACTAAATGAAAACTGAGCAAGTTAGATGAAACCAAGGAAAAATAACCTCCAATTACTAAAACGGAATGGAAAGCAAAGTTTAGGGAGTTGAAACAAACCCAAAAAGAGGTTTGGACAACTGAAATGGAATCAAAGTGCAATAAACTAGGGACAATCAATGTTCCATCGTACTACAAAAAGTACGCTCTACAAGATCACTGGATCATAGTAGAGCAACCGATGAGACAACCCAAGGAACTAATAAAATCTTATGAGGGTCCTTAGAAGGCCAAACAAATTGACCTTGTAGAGCCTAGAGAAGACTCAAAGCCAGTATACATAGCTACAGATTTGTCTTAAGAAGAGAAAGATATTCTCATTGGGATGTTAAAGGAGTACAGGGATGTCTTCACTTGGTCCTACAAAGATCTTATGGGAGTGGATCCTGAAATATTTCACCATAATATCCCTATGAGAGATGATGCTAAGCCAAGTAGACAATGATGGTACACCTACAATGAGACATTTTCTAAGAAGATCAAGGAAGATATTGAGAATCTCAAGGAAGCCAAGTTCATCTATGAAATCGTACACACTGATTGGGTATCACCTATTGTGGTAGTACCAAAAAAGAATAGGAAACTCAGAGTGTGTGTGAATCTCAAGAAGGTGAATGCATTTACCATATGAGATAACTATCCTCTTCATATCATAGATCATGTTCTAGAATGAGTAGCTGGAAAGGAGGCTTGTTGCTTCTTAGACGGATTCTCTGGTTACAACCAGTTAGCCATAGACCCAAACGATCAACACAAGATTGCTTTTGCCATGGAATGGGAAAAGTTTTGTACAGGGTCGTGTTTTGGGCTGTCCAATGCACTAGAAACATTCCAGTGGCTAATAAGCATACATTAAAGAAATGTTTGCAGAACTTCCTATAAGTTTACATGGATGATCTTTGTGTGCATTCAGCTAAACGAGAAATCCATTTCAAACACTTGGAGTGTGCACATCTTTGAGAAATATTGTCTAAAAATATGGAGAAAGTGGTAGCAATTGCTAAGATGTATAGACCGACCAATGTCAAGGAAGTTTAGGCATTTATGGGACATCGAGATGGAAAATGATTTTGTTGAAGAGTACAACTCCCTACACCAGCAATATTTCACAGAGATAACTACTCTGAAGGAGATGAACATTCTACCACTAGAAGAATTGAGAACTGTGATCAAGCTAGTGGAGCAATCGACCACTGCTAGTGAATCTCAAAAGAAAAAGTTCCAAGAGGCCCAAGCCACCATACTGGATATGAACACACATGCTCAGTGGTTGTAGACTCAATTGGAAGTCACCAATCTTCAAGCCGCCCAAGACGAGGCAAGGTTGAGAGACCAGAATGAACTCTTAGAAAATCTAAAAGCAAATCCCCAAGTTTTGACACTGCAAGGATCCAACCTTGCCTACCAAAGCACTTGAAAAGTGGAGAAAGGACCTGGAGATGGAGCTAAAACTAGAGAAGATGCAGCAAAGAGAGCTATCTCTCTCATTCATGACTAAGGAAGAGTAATACCAAAAGCAATTGGTTGAGTTGCAAGCAGCATTGGTAGCCACCCAAGAGCATCTTAAGGGAAATAAAAAGCTACAAGAAAGAAATAGCACCAAACATACTGCCAATGGAAATTATTTCCCTAGAATTCTTACAGCTAGAAGAAGCTACAAATCCAGACATAGAATCCTCCACAATGGAGCTAGAAGTTGAGCAAGGGCCAATATATAACTTAATTGTTGAAGCAAACAAAGCCCTTAAAGTCAACATTGAGACAAATACATAAGACATTTGGAAATAAGCGATAGTATGGAAGTAGAGAGTTCTCCACTCTGCCAATGTAGCCCAACTCACTTCCAAGTAGATTACAGAGACATGGCACCAGCAGCAGTCTCTCCCATTTCCATAGATCAAATATGAAATTCTCAAGGTAAAGGAGAGACTCGCTAAAGAACAAGTTGTGGACAACGGTGATCCACACCCAACTTGGATAATGTAATGGCTCAAACGACATCCAAGATACCTCATCCTTTACACTCTAGCACCACTTGAAATTAGAAAATAACCTACCTTTTGCCTAGTTCCAAGAGTGCGGAGTTGGGGCATCCATCAAATGCTCTTCAAAAACATCTGACATTGCTCAACTACCTGCAACTTAGTCCTCCCAAAGGCTGAGCTACAGAGGACTACATGGTCCAAACCCTCTTTGAAGCGGTTGATATCTTCAAAAGGATTCAAGATTTGGCATGCATAATGTTCATAAAGATTTCAAAGATACTTCTAACATGCATCCAAACCTTTCACCAAGCAGAGTAGCCATGGATGGATTTTCTTGATGGAAATCAAGGGCTCTATTACGATCTTTCAAATCAGCCACCAAATGAGGTGCTTTATGGCTTTATGCTAGAGTGATGTTCTTACCCTCATACTCCATGCAGACATTCAAACAGGCATTCCACACGGGGGTTTTCACTTTCCAAACCAAGATCTTTGGCCTCATGGTGGAAAATCTCAGTGCTAGGTTTCTGGGCTACACAACAGTGGAGCTTAATACTCCAACTAACTTGCAATTCCTAGACAAAGCAGATAAGAAACTTAGGATAAATTTCTATGATTATCTTGAAGCCCTCAAGAAGCAGAGACAAGCTCGCAAGCCACGACACTACCCAATCCCTTAAAGCTAGGTCTAGGACAACCACATCTAAAGGGAGGGAAATATTAACATAACGATCAAATCGGGAGACTACATAAAGCCTCTAGTGTAATTTTTGATGTAATGTTTCACCTTTTTTATCATTTTGAACATCTATAGCCCTACATCATTGTAATTCTTTTAATTTTGAGATTATTTTGTGACTATATGTGATTATGAGCCACATAGAGTGGGACTACGTGCTTCCAGATTGTATCGAGCAATCCTAGTCTATAGAGAGTAAGAATTTTTTCTCATTTTAGAACCTTGAACTTTTGGCTAAGGTATAAAAGTCATCTTTTGTAAAACCTAGAGGAGACTTTTTGGATAATAAGCATTACAATTGACTTTCAGAGCATTGTGTACTCTCCTTCTTCTTCCTCAAGCTCATTACTTTCTTGTGAAGTGTCCGTTTGAAGTGTCAATTACTTCATTGCATTTATAGAAAAATCTCTTTGCAACATTGTGCTTCTCTAGCAGTAAAACTGTGTTTTTGTTGTTTCTCACCTACTTCTTAATCTGCTCATAACTCTAGATTTACATAACAAAACAACATTTTATGCATTGGAGGGGTGTAGTGGCTTCATTGCTAAGCTCTAGGTCAAAAAAACGGTTAGGTCGAATCTACCCTGTAGATTCAGGGTCAAAAATGGTTAGGTCAAATCTACCATGTAGATAATAAGGATGGTTTTGGCAAGTGTTCAAAAGGAGAGTGTAAGGGTTCAATCATGTGTTCTTAGATATTATTAACACATCCTATAAGCCTCATCCCTGTTAGATTCTGTTTGCTTGTTGAACTTATGAGATTTGTATGTGGTGTTGTAGATAGCTTATGTTGCTTGACATGCAGTAGAGTGTAGGTTTGTGTTGTGTTGTAGATGAGATTTGTATGTGGTGTTGTAGATAACTTATGTTGCTTGACATGTAGTAGAGTGTAGGTTTGTGTGAGATAAGGATTGGGTGTGTTTTTTGAGAAATTGATAATCTCTTGTAGCCTGCGTGCACTATTCAAGTCAACTCCATCCCATGGTATGACATTTATGCTAGTGGTTCTCACTGTCACTATAATAAGATAGTGAGGCTTGGCATTCGGAGAGCCCCACACGAAATTTTGACAAGAGTGCTTGGAACCACAAAATATCTTGAGAAACTTACATCAAATGGAAGATTTTTCACCTCTAAACACATAGCTATACTCAAAATTGAAATCCCACACCGTACAAGGTAGATATGGGGAAGAGAAGTGGGAGGGAAGTCTTAGGGAACATAAGCAGTCATATGCTCACTTTTATTGTCCACAACTTAGGTTTCTTTTAAACAAATTGGCTTCTATACCTTAGCCAAGGTTTGAAATAAAGACTCTAACTCAAACTCATGGTAAACTAGGGCTGAAGATCACATCTAATCAGAAGATAATTACAATATGGAAGCTCTTGGCACCATTTACCTATCACACATCTCTCAATCAATAGATTCAATTACAAAATGTTGGACTCAATGGGAATTTTTATTTTATAACCAAAGTGAAGCTACAATGACTTGAAACAAAGTGATAAAAAGTGGTATGCTTGTTATCTTGGCTACCAATTGCAACATTCCCCCTTTCCTTGCCTATGTCATTTGTGACACAACTACTTGTTGGTGAGGTAGTGTGTCAGTTTTCATTGTCAATGCCTTTTCATCAATGCTTCCAATCCTTGTTGATATTTGATGTGGATCTCTTTATATGTTACTATGATGAACTATATGTTGACTTCGTTCTTTCATTACATGGTTGAATATCTAGCAAACCTTGCTTGGAGGTTTGCTATCAATGGGCCAAAAATATTTGATCTATGAGTCATGTGAAAAAGTGTTGGTATACTTGCAATGCCCACCTCTCTCAGTTTTGCCACCACAATGTATGTGCACCATTGGCTTCTCCTCATATGGGGGACTTACAAATTGTGCAGCATATATTGTGGTGGAAAAATTGAGAGAGGTGGGCATTGCAAGTCTACCAACACCCCTCCTCAATGAACACCCAAAGATGCTCTATGTTGGCCGTGTGCCAACTCCAAGTTGATGAAGATGTTGAAGTAGCTAGTCTTTCCCTAGAGCTTTGGTGAAGACATCTGCACAATTATCTTCAATAGGACAATATTCTAGCTCCACAATTTCATCCTCAATTAGCTCTCGAACATAATGATATTGAACCTCAATATGCTTTGTGCATGCATGGAAGATGGGATCCTTGGCAATCACCATGCAACTCTGGTTGTCGCATTGAAATGTTGTTGCTGAATGAAGAGAAACAACTAAGTCCATGAGGATTCTCCTTAGCCAAACTGCTTCACAAGCAGCTTTATACTCTCCTTCCGTTGAACAAAGAGCGATGGTTGGCTTCTTCTTGTTGATCCAAGAAAACACTCCAGAACCAAGTGAGAAAAAAAATCCAGAAATTGACTTTCTAGAGTCACAATCTCCTGCCCACAATCTCCTACCCAATTGGAGTCACGATACCCACTAAGAGTGTTAGTGCCAATTCCATAGGCAATGCCATGGCCCAAAGTACCTTTGATGTACTTAAGAACTTGCATACCTGCCTTCCAGTGAGATTCTCTTGGTTGGTTGGAAAACCTGCTTAAAACACCTACTGCAAAATAAGTATCTGGCCTAGTGTTGCACACGAAAATTAAGCTTCCCACAAGTTTTTTGTACTTTTTAATGTCAACTAAGGGAGAAGAATCTTCCATGGAGAGTTCTGCATTTACCTCCACTGGAGTGTTCACAGTTTGTAATCCATCATGCCAAAAGCTTTTAGGATCTTTTAGGATCTCCGTTGCATACTTTTGTTGAGAGATGAAGATACCTTTTGAGGATTTCCAAACCTCAATCCCCAAACAGTAATGCAAAAAACCTAAGTCTGTCTTTTTTAATTCAGAACTCAAACCGTCACGAGTTTGTTGGATGAGCTCTTTGTGGTCACCTGTGATTATCAAGTCATTGACATACAAGATAATAATGACTTTTTTTTCCATTCTCTCTAAGCACATATAAATTTGCTTCAGAAGCACTTCTTCTAAAGACAAGTTTTTATAAAAACTTATCAATTCTGACATACCTTGCGCTTGGAGACTCTTTCAGGCCATATAAATCCTTCTTCAATCTGCAAACCTTCTATTTTGAATGAGGCGTCTCCTGGTGGTTGCTCAATATACACCTCCTCCTTGAGAAATCCATTCAAAAATGCAGACACAACATCCATTTGGTAAACAACCCATAAATAGATAGCAGCAAGAGCAAGCACAAGACGAATAGTTGTCATTCGAGCTGTGGGAGCGAAGGTGTCACTAACATCAAACCCTTCAACTTGAGAGAATCCTTGTGCTACTAACCGGGCTTTGTACTTTTGCAAAGAGCCATCAACTTTATGCTTGAGCTTGTACACTATGAGGTTCCCCTTCCTGTTGACACCAAAATTGGGATGGGGTCCCTGACAGGTCTCTAGACCTAATAAAAATCAGAGTCTCTAAACAAGAAAAATCCAAGGAATAGATCTTTACCATTAACAATGGTTTGGGCCTATAGCCCTAGAAGAAGGCCTAGTCCTATCTCGCAACAGAAATAAGACAACATATTAAAAGTCCAAAAACTATCTCGGTCCTATAACTTCCACAAGCTGGGCTAAGGTATCCTCAACCAACGCTTATTTCCCCCTAACAGATGTGAGGGCACAGCCACTGGTGAACTCCTCTTCCAACTGAAGAAGTTTTCTGAATGTTTTTAGTGCGCAGGGATTGATAGTTACCTAACTAATCAGGTCCACCCATCCATGATTGACAACCTTAGTCAATCCCCACTTACCAACCCCGCACTCACATATGATTCTTTTGTTATTTAATTACTACCACGTTCTTATCACAATTAAAATAATGATTCCTTTTATCTTTCATAACAGTAATTCATTAAAACAGCCCTTAAGAGCAGTATGGCTGGGATGGACTCTGAAACATTCTTTTACAAACAAACATCTTTAGACTTAAGACAAGGTACTGTCAATCTAAAGTATCTTTGACCAGTATTGGCTTGTCTCAAGAACACCTACACAGGGGATAAGTAACTGCATTTATTCCTTATTCATAAAAACTGGGGTGGAAAAAGACATCACCCAAAGTCCAAGCGTCCATACGCCAAACCAGTTGCCCATACAACCGGGCGGTTCCCCTAGGATAAAAACGATATCGTAAGTAGCATCCAAAAACATACACATGTACGCGGTAAAGACTCCATGTACATGGAGGTAACCGACTCATCTATGGCGGATTCGCCATTATTACTCATCACTTGGAGTAAAAATATTCCAAGGAATTAGAGGTGTGTTGAGACAAGCTATATTAAAGATGATCAATCATTCTTTCCTAGGTCAACCAGTCTTAGCCCAAACAATTCTTTCCTAATTGCAAACAATGCACGTTGGTTTCTTGGAAGTTACATTCCATTTTTAGCCAATTATTATTTTTTAATTCTTACTCACTCCTTACGTATGCAATGCTATTATAAAATAACTTAAACTATTTAAAGACTTAATTGAATAATGGGAAACCCACGTGGGACTGATCGGCCATCTGATGCTCCTCCGTAGGCCTACTACGAGGCCCAGCCTCAAGGTCATGGGACGTCCTAGCCCTCTTGTGAGTTGTATCGTCCTCATCGGACTGAGGATATGCCCGAGGCCTCTTTGGAGCCATAGTGACAGCCTTATACTTAATCGATTAGAAAATTAATTGAATAATCTCTCTTATTTCTTTTATCCAAAAAAGGGACTTTTGGACTTAGTAAATATCTCCGATAAATATCTAGGTGAGATATTTTTACCTTAACTTTGTGTTAGTATTATTGTGCTCCCATAATTATCCTATAATTATTGGAGCTATTTTACTAACTTCTTTATTGAATTTCTCTTCAAAAATACCCTAATTTAGCTTTAGTAATTTATGAATTACTTATCTGCTCATGGGATTTTGATATATTATAACCCTAATAATTATCTTGCTAACTTCTAAATTTATTTTTTTATTTTTCCATTTAATTTATAGTCAAAATCAGATAATATTAGCTAAGGTAATTAGCTAAACTAATTATCTTTACTTAAGATAATTATCCCAACTTCCTAATGTTGTTTTCTATCTTTGGTAATTACTATGTAACTATATATGTTAATTAGCTAATTTTTCTTCTCAATTTATAGTCAAAATCAAACAATATTAGCCTAATTAATTAGCTACAATAATTTTATGTACATGGCCTAATTATCCCAACTTTCTAATAGTGATTTCTAGCTTTGATAACTATTGTATAATTATCTAATGGATTTAGCTAATTTCCCCCTCCAATTTATGCCTAAAAACACACATTTTCAGCCTAATTAATTACCCAAACTATTTTTCAGTGCATGACCTAATTATCTTGGCTTTAAAATAGTGATTTATAACTTTGATAATTACTATATAATTATCTAAGTGATTTAGCTAATTTCCCCCTTCAGTTTATGCTTAAAAACAGACAATTTTAGTTTAAATAATTAGCTAAACTATTTTTTGTACATAACCTAATTATCTTGGCTTCATAACAGCAATTTCTAGTTTTGATAATTATTGTATAATTATCTAAGTGATTTAGCAAATTTTTCCCTTCAATTTATGCTTTTAAACAGATTTTAGCCTAATTAATTAGCTTAACTAATTTTTTGTGCATAGCTGAATTATTCCAGCTTTCTCACAATGATTTATAGCTCTAATAACTACTATATAATTATCTAAGTGATTTAGCTAATTTCCCCCTTCAATTTATGCTTAAAAATAGACAATTTTAGCCTAATTAATTTTCTATGCATGGACTAATTACCTTGACTTCCTAAAAAGGTTTCCTAGCTTTGATAATTATTGTGTAATTATCTAAGCATGTTAATAATTTTCCCTTCATTTTATGTTTAAAAACAATTAATTTTTACCTAATTAATTAGGTAGATTACTCAAAAAATTAAGATCTAGTTTCCCTGGCTTCCAGACAGCATAACTAAGCTTTGAATATCATACTCTAATTATTAGGCTTAGAAACTATTTTTCTTCATAAATCAACCTTAAACTTAATCATTTTCAGCTTAATATGTAGTAATTAGTTAATTAGATTATTGATCAAGCTTAAGAAATTCGTAATCAGTAGCCTAATGATAATTTAGAAAGTAGTTAATAATAGGAAATGCTTAATCTCCTTAACTAATAGTCTAATTAGAAAAATTAGTCAAAACTTAAGCTATTTTCTTAATTAACCAAAATTAAACTAATTACCTCAATTAATTACAAATATTTTTTGCTCTCTAAGTAATTTTTGTTAGGTGTTCTCTTATTCGCAAGAGAAATATGCCAGGACTCCAAGTCTGAGTTCTATTGTGGAGAGGGGGGGCCTATTTATAGATTTTGAGGGCTCATAGGCTGTGTTTGGCAGTTTCTTGCACATCAAGGCAGTCCCCCAGCCTCCCCCTAGCACCTCTTGCTGCTTATTATGGCTTGGGCAGGTTCATCACTGCTCCACACAACCCCCAGATACTCCAAATCGATCCTGCTATTTTTTTGACCCATTACATGATTAATTTTGAAAATATCTGTAAAAATCTAGAGGGTTTTATGATAAAAGTCTTTTGCAGCAATGATTGCCAAGACCTTACAATTTATTTAATTAATTTAATCAATAGTATAAACTTAATCAGCAGTATAAATTTCCAGTGGCCATAATTGTGTCAGTTCTTATGAATTCAGTTCTGAAAATTTAACCATAGTAAAGTCATGATTACAGTTCCAAAAATACCAATATTCTCCACGGTCAGACAATTTTACATTGCTTTTTCAATAATCTTATCAGTTTGATTAAGCTTTATACAATCTTTAAGGTTTCAAAAACTGGAAACCTTACAATCACCCCAACTTAAGGAATTGAGATGTCCTCATTTCAACCGAAATTGGGAAAATCCTTGAAAAGTGATACTTCGTCCTCCCATGTGGCGTCTTCAGTGGGGTAGTCCTTTCATTTTACTAGATCCTCTCTAATTACTTTGTTTCGTAGGCTTCTTTCCCTAGTATCGAGAATACAATCTGGTTGGAGTTTGAGAATTCCTTGTTTTTGCATCACAATTTGTTCGTCGTCTAGAGTGTGATTGGGGTTTGGGATATAAGGTTTTAGGAGACAGGTATGGAATACATTATGAACCTTGTGGTGTTCAGGTAGATTTAGTTTGTAAGCTTGATCACTGACTACCTTTATCACTTCATAAGGTCCACAATATCTGGGGCTAAGTTTTTTGAATTTTCCCAAAGATAGATTGCTTCTCTTTGGCCGGAATTGAAGGAATACTTTATCCCCTTGTTTGCAAAACCGGTCAGACTGTTCTTTATCAACATAATGTTTTTGTTGGTCCTTAGCAGCTTGAATGTCCTATTGTATGGCCCTAGTTTGGGCGTCCATCCCTTCCAACATTTGTTTTGAAGCTTCTACTCTTGTAGTGGGGTTAGAAAATTTTAGGGGTGATATACATTCTTGCCCATAAAGTGCATTAAAAGGTGACATCCCAATGCTTTTATGGAATGAAGAATTATAGGTGAATTCCACCAAAGGAAGAAATTGTATCCATTTCTGGGGTTCTCTACTACAGTAAGCTCTAAGGATGCCTCCAATAACCTGATTCACTCTTTCTGTCTAATCGTCAATCTCAAGGTGATAGGGTGAACTAAAACATAGCTGGTACCTAAGGCTTCAAATAAAGCTTTCCAAAACTTTGAAGTAAAATTTGCATCTCTATCATTGAATATTATTTTTGGAATTCCATGTAGTCTAAAGATCTCTTTGACAAGACGGCTTATGTCTGATGTAGTGTAAGTTGTTTTCACAAGCATCAAATGAGACACTTTGGTCAACATGTCCACTACTACCATAATGGAATGTCAACACGTCCACTACTACCATGTCAACATGTCCACTACTACCATGTAGTCTAAAGATCTCTTTGACAAGACGGCTTATGTCTGATGCAGTGTAAGTTGTTTTCACAAGCATCAAATGAGACACCTTGGTCAACATGTCCACTACTACCTTGAATATTCTTTTTGGAATTCCATGTAGTCTAGAGATCTCTTTGACAAGACGGCTTATGTCTGATGCAGTGTAAGTTGTTTTCACAAGCATCAAATGAGACACCTTGGTCAACATGTCCACTACTACCATAATGGAATCGTAACCTCCTTGAATGGTAGGAAGGCGTGTTACGAAGTCCATGCTAAAAAGTTCCCACTTCATTTGAGGAATGTCAAGGGGTTGAAGTTTCCTTGGCATCATTACTCATTCAACCTTAATCCTTTGACAGGAAAGGCCTTGTTTGATGTAGCACAGTATACCTCCTTTCATACCTGGTCAAAAATAGCTTTTCCTCATGGCATTAAGGGTCTTTGCATAGCCAAGATGGCCGGCTACTGGAGTGTTGTGTCCTTCATAAAGGATTAACTCCTTCAAGGTTGAACTCCTAGGAATGTAAAGTCGGTGCTTGTAATAGAGAAGCCCATCTTCAAGTGAATAGTTCTTGATTCTATCCTTCTCTTTCTCGGTTAGGTACTTTTGATTGATAACGTGTAGGAATTGTAAATAAACCTCATCTTCCAGGGAGGTTTCCTTAACCTTGTCTAGAATTGGGTTATTGACTGTGGAAATGGCCCCAAGGAAAACCTTGCGGCTAAGGGCATCAACAACCACATTCTCCTTACCTAGATTATACTTTATTTCAAAATCATATTGTTGTAAGATTTCAATCCATCTTCGTTGCCTCATGTTGAGTGTTGCTTGAGAGAAAATCCACTTCAAACTTTAATGATCAGTGATTAATTGAAACTTACCCCCCAGAAGATAATGCCTCCAGAGCTTGAGAGCATGGATGACGGCTAGGAGTTCTAGATCATGAGTTGGATAATTCAGCTCGTGGATTCTCAATTTTTGAGAGGTGAAGGCGACTGGTCGGCCTTCTTGGTTTAAGACTCCTTATATGGCAAGAGCGCTTGCATCGGTTACTACTTCAAAATCTTGAGTGAAATCAGGGAGTTTGAGTACAGGGACTGATGTGAGATATTGTTTTAATTTGAGGAAGCAATCCTCCTTCTCTTTCTGCCATGTAAGTTTGGTTGTCTTATTAAGTAGCTGAGTCAAAGGCGTGGCGATGATTGCGTAATCCTTGAAAAAGATTCTATACCATCCTGTAATGCCCAAGAATCCTCGAATCTCACTAACAGACTTGGGTTGTGGAATATTCCTTTTCATTGGAATATCTTGGTCGGTTGACGTCCAGAAGACAATCGAAAAATGGTCATCCAGTGGGCCGGTGGCTGGTTGTCCGTGGTCTTTGGCCGGTGGTCGACGGTCAGTGGCCGGATTTCCTTGTCCGGTGACTGAGTTCTAGGAGGACTTGTCTACCCAAAAGCGGATACACATGGGCACATGGAAGAGTCCTTCTTGGACTTGGCTATCTAAGGGCGTCTACACATGGCCATTTAGAGGCTCCCTTATATATATATAAGGAATCCTTTTCATGAGTAATTTGGTAGAATGGTGTGCACACTTGACGCACACAACACATCCTTGTGTAAGGATTGTTAGTCCCTTGTATTCCTACTTGCTCTAGTTGTCTAAATTGCCATCTAAGCTCTACATTGAGAGCACACGAATGGATGACGCCATCACTTTGTAATAGTGTGCTAATCTAAAAAAGAATATTTTCCACTAATCTACTTTGGATCGTATCTCTCTCTACTCTCCTTGCTACTATATCCTTATTGTATTCCGCATTTCTTACAAAAAGGCCTCCTTAAATATTTGTATAAAGAATGAGGGAAATAACATTAGGAAAGAAAGCATAAGGGCCATAAAGTATATCATCTGTGGGTTGGTTGGAGAGGCCTTAGCACCATGGGGCATCTGTTTTCTCTACTTTGTGGAAAGTCTCCAAGTAGGTCAACATCCTCCTATCAATCTTAATGACATGATGCAAACTATGTCGAGTATCCTATGGAACATTTGGATGGCTTATCGTGTATTTTTTTTTGTCTCATCAGGTGTGTGTGGTACGAGCCTTGGGTAATTTAGCCATGTTGGGTGGATCCACTATAGAAGATGGTGTCTTTCCCAGGTCCTCACCCATGGCATCAGACATTGCATATGATCTTTCTTGACTTTAGGTGGAGCATTGAGATATAGGACTAAGCTCCTTGGATGATGGTTTAGCCAAATTCTCCAGCAGGCAAAGTGTGCTTTGACTATGCTTGCTACCTACTACTTTGCTAGTCTTCCCTTTATCTTTAGTAGTTCAAACTTGATCATTGGATATGGGAGATATTGTTGGTGGAAATAATGTACAATTTTTTATGATGTTATTTGGGCCACATTTACAGAAGGAATTCTTTCCTCCCACTAAAATGATTCTTTCCAAATCTACTCAATGTCTTCTAGGATGTTCCAATGTGAGCATAGATGGATTGGTTCTCATTTGTTTGAGAGGCTAGTCATTCTCATTATGTCTTCACTTATTTTGTGTCAATTGGGTATTGGCTACATCGAGATGTACCTACAATATTTGGTCATGGGCAAGTTGTTCCATGATCAATGTAGCCAACGCTATGATATATTTTAAATATATATTCAAGCTGATTTGTCTTGCTCATCATTAAAAGCATCTACCATTAAAAGACACATAGTTAGCTGCCTTAGTGTGGTTTGTAGATTTTGAGCATGGCTTTCTCTAGTGTATACTTCAATCTTCATCTTCTCTACAATCTTGTAGATGTAATCTACATATTCTTCTATATCTCCTAGAGAATCCATTGATGAGGTGCTAGCCTTATCATATCCCTCTATGTCATCATCCCCTTGGATGCCTTCATCCTAGATGTCTTCTTGGTCTTTGGGTGTTTCTTCTCATAGTTCACCCTCTTTGGGTGCTGCTTTAGGAGAATCCTCTTCACAAATTGATAGCAAATTTCAAAGTTTAGATTGTCCTTTGTCTCTTCTTGAGGTGGCTAGATGATGAATTCATGGCCTCCTCCATTGGTGGTACTTGAAGGTTAGGCACGGTGCTTGCTTCTTCCATATATAGTGCATCATTATTGTTCCTTTTTGGTGATTATCCCCCCTTGAGAGTTTTTCATTACTTTGGCCAGTACTTCTGCCCCTTGATGTTCCCTTGAGTTTGCATCATTTCTTCTTCTTCATAGAGGTGTGCTAGTTGGGCTTGTGGATCTTCATGCTATCTAAACATTGGTCTTGTGCTCTCTTTCTAGGTGGGTTGCACTTTGGGATGGTTCCTCTATTTTCATAGGTGGTGGCCCTCTCCGTCTCTTTTGGCCCCACTCTTCTACTTTTTTTTCCTTTGGCTTCCTTATCCTCTTCACTTTCATATCTGATGGTTGGTGTGTATCTTTGGCTATGTTTTATAGATCCAACTATGGTGAGGCTTCCTCTTGCGAGGCTGTTGTTGTTGCTTCTTCTTCTTCTAGCTCTCAAATTCTAACTAACCATTTTTCACGCCTTGTAGAGACTCAAGGTGCCCTTGATGCTTTCTCTTCATCATCTTCTTCTCTCTAAATTAGCTGGTCATTATGTGTAGGAGTAGAAAATAGGTGGTCTACTTGTCCAATGGGATTATATTCTAGCCACATGAATACCTTGGGAGATACCAAGTAGCTGATGTTGTTTGGTTTATTTAGCTTTTGCAATGCAGCGTGTATGCACTGAGCATGGGTAAGCTCCCTTCCTTTTGGTATGCATGTGTGAAGGTAGAAGCAAGAACATGTGCCAGACATGTGTACTTAGTTGGCTTCTTTCTTTTGAAGTGAAAGTATTGATGGTAGTAGACAGTCAACACATATGCCACTTCTCTTTGATTCAAGTCTACAAAGGATGCTAATTTCTCGCTGAAAAATCTATGTGCAGGCCAATTTTTCGTGTCTCATTGTCTACCCCTCCCATGGCTACTTCCGTGCCTCAACTCCTTTATCTCTTAAAAGGTTTACTTCCACTAGTGTTGTTGAAGTTGGCGGATATAGCGGTAGTGTCATCTTCCTTTATAGTTGACAATAACTCATAGGATCTCTAAACGTCCACATTGTAGGATGGTAGCTCTAGAAATTCCTCAATCCCACTTCATAAATCAATGTCTTCACAATTGGTGCCTTGGTTAAATTGGCGGCTTCCTTGGGTAGCATGTATATGTCTACCTTGTTTCCATTGGTAGCCTTAAATATTCCCTGATAGAATGTTACCTGTTGGGCTTCAAGCTATTCCTTGCTTACCCATGTGACATTGGCACCCCTCAATGACTATTCCTCGAGCTCATAGGGAGATAAGTCATCCAACTTGTCTTTCATGGACCTCTTCTTTGGAGATGCTTGAGTTGATGACATATCTCTTGTATTTAGGATGAAGCGAGATATGTTTTTCCCAAAATTGGATTTTTTATAATCTTCCCAATACTTGCAATATAATGACTAGAAGGCATGCATAAAGGAGAGAAGTCAAAGAACTTCATCTTTGAAAAATCTCAAAATAGGCACTCCTATTTTGCATGTGTATGCAAATGAGCTTGAAATTGGTGAAGATCATCATGGATGGATACCTTAATGTTGTAGGGCATGTGCATGAAGTTTGGTTAGGTTCAGAGCTCATGTGTGGGAGTTAGGCTCAGAAACATGTCTGCTTTTTGGTTAACTGGTTGACCTTGTGGTAACGTAAGATTGACATGTACATTCTGGATGAAACTGGGTGTAGGGATTGTATACTAGGTGTACATGTTGGCCATGGTTCCCTTTGGTGAAATATTCTTCCAAGAAGAGTTCCTATAAAATAGACATGACTATTTTACAAGTTTCCATATTTGCAAAAAAATTTCTCCCTGAACTTTGACATGTGTAATTGGTGAGGTTTTATGGCTTTCCATGCAATATTAATGCAAAATAAGTGTTTGTGGTTACTGTATGCCCAAGGTTGTCCTTGTGTGTATTTTTGGGCCTTATTGGCATACTCTCATATGAAGTGTAATGAAGTGTTGCACATACATAGAATGAGTGTATAGACATCTATAAGCAATTTGGAGTGCCATAAAGTGTATACTCTTAAGTTATTTAAGTTATTTAAAATAGGTGTGCCAATTTTAAGATTTAGCAAAGTGTTGCTTTTTGGATCCCTACATGTCATCTAGTTGCCTAACTAATTATTTTCATGGTCTTGGTGTGGTCACTTGATGACTGAGTTGGTCCTGTTGTGCCTGAGGCATGTGACTTGGCCTAAGTGATGTGGCACCCATGTCACACTTTGTTAAGTTAGTGGGGTTAGGAGTAGGTTTGATATGTTTAGATCATCCCCACTATGAAGTTTGGTGGCCATAGTATTGGGATTTTTCTTGCTATCACAAAATGACACTTTGTAGCTTAAAAGGAACAAGTGGGTGGATCTCCTTGAATATGGCTCCAACTTGCCACAACTTTAACAATCTCTCAAGTTTCTCAATGAACTTTGTCATGGCCCTTCCCCAAATAGGCCATTCCAGAATTTGCTAGGTGAAAAATGAGGTCAAATTTGAACTTTGAGTTTATATATGAGTTATATACCCTATGCGGATGCTATGCTTCAGATTTGATATAATTTGGTCTGGTCAAGCCAGTGTGAAAGGTTTTCCACCTAGATTTATGCATTCTATCTTGTATAATTGTTTATGGTCATTATACTACTCTGGCACCATATCCTTCTTAAAAACACGTCTAATTAAGGTTATGAACTTATCCCTCATGTACGGAGTAAGTAAGAAGTCATAGGTTGTGCATACAATCTTGTGCAATGTGCCACCAGAAAGGCAAGATGCACTTTTGAGGAATTAAGCAAATCCCGTATAAGCGGCACATCTCAAAGATTTGAAGGTGACCAAAATGATACTCTTGCAAGAAAGAATAAACACAGATGTACACTTCTAGGAATATTTGTAAATACTCTCTAAAGGTATGATTCATCAATCATTGGAAAGTGGTTGCGAAAGTGGTCAATCTTATTGGCATGACATGGTAGGCAAAAAAATTTCCAAAGTCTATTATGTTGATCATGAGGGTGTATGGTCAATTGGTTGTATATTAAGAATCCATTCAAAAAAATTTCCCAAAATCTATCTTATGCTGATTATGAGCGTGTATGGTTAATTGGTTGTATCTTGAGGAGTGGCTTTGGTGCGTGTGATTTGCTTGTAAAGTTAGTAGTTGCATCTCTTCGAGCTAACTTCATTAGGATTGACACCCTAGTGAGTTTCCATGCCTCATCCGAGTCGCTTCCCCTGTATCGATAATTTTATGTTGATGCTTGAGAGCTATGCTATGGACGTCCGTCGCGGCGACCCGCAAACATTGGCGCCGTTGCGGGGGAATGAATCTTAGGTGATGAGTGACCGAGTGCGTATTCAGAGTTTTCTTATTGTTCCAAAAGATAATTTCCATTCCATTTACATTTCAGTGAAGCATCTAGATAGGGGTTTAGTGCTTAGTGGAGTCTAGGGTCGGTGGACTGGCTAGATCTACTCTTGAGAGATATAGGGAGTTGTGAGTGAGGTTGCTTTAAGATTTTTTTCTCTTCAAATTTCTTTGTATCGATTGAGTACTGATCCATCATCCGTTTTTTATCCTGCTTTTTGTTTGATTCATTTTCTTATGTTTCTTCATTTCTGTACTTAGGAGTAGGATAAGTAAATCACATTCTAGTCAGATTTGGGGCAAAAGATAGAGTCAAAAACACCAAAAAACCATAACTTTGGCAAAAGGGCCATAAGACTCTGAAATTAGAAAATCTGACCAAACAGAGCTGAAATTGATTCAAATCACAAAGTGGTAGCACCAAACACTGGGAAATACTTGTCAGAGAGAGACTGTAAAATTTCATCAGATTTGGCCTCTGTACTACGATCGCGATCGGTGTACCTCAGTGTCAGAACTGTACAAGATTTGACATGTGCCTTCCTAATAAGATTCTAAACAAGTTTGTCTAAAGCAACCACACCCAAAAACATCAAAATCAAGGAAATCAAGCCACTTGGGTAAAACTAGCCTGACAGACCCAGAAAATGTAAAATCTTGACTTTTGGTGATCCAAATGCAAAAAGACTTGGAGGATAGCTCTAAAACATCAGTGTCTACAAGCATGCCAAATTTGGTATAATTTGGGCTCAGAACTACGATCACGATCGGTGTACCTCAGTGCCAGATTTTGACCAGACTTTACCTGTGGACTCCCCAAGTGTATACAAACATAAAAGTCTAAAGGACCTAGAGCCAAAAACCACAAAAAACTGGTCAAACCATCTGAATACAAATCCAAGTCAAAAACTGCTAAACTGGCATAGAAATTGACTTTCAGTAGACCAAAACACATCAAAACTGAGAAGAAACCATACAGAAGGATAGCCTGTACACAGTACAATCCCAAATAGCTTTCATTTTCCAAAACAAACACCAAAATCAAGTCAAACTGATAAAATTGGGAAAACATGCACTTCCAACCAAGAAATGGTAGAAACTTGACTTTTTTGAGTCCAAATTCAAAAAGATTTCGCAGGTAGTCTTAAAATATCCTAGTGAACAAGCTGGTGAAGTTTCATCCAATTTGGGCTCCAAACTACGATCGCGATCGGTGTACCATAGTGACATTTTGAGTTGAGACTTGGTGAGTAGGTAGCTGATAACTAGACAAACAACTCTCTCAAAAGAACTAGGGTCAAAGAACCAAAAGACAGTTGTCAAATAGGGCAAACACTGATCATTGATCCTTCATACCAAAATTTTGAGAAAATTCAAGTTTTTGTGATCCAAATGCAAAATGGGTTTGGGAATAGACTAATCATACCCATGTCTATCAACTCCTAAAATTTCATGCAAAAAGGAGCTGGAACTACGATCGCGATTGGTGTATCCTAGTGACATTTTGGACTGAAAATTTATGAGTAGGTATCTGACATCTAGTGCAACATTTTTTTCAAAAGGAGCAAGGTCAAAAAAGTAAAAGAAAGTGGTCAAAAGTCCCATTTACACAATCAGGCCAATAACCGCAGAACCACCTAAGATTTGGGTTTTCATTGGTCAAAACATCTCCAAATTCAAAAATACAAAGACACTGGGTATCAAGACATCAAGGGCTAGCTACTGTGAAAAAATCTTCCACATCTGTGACATGGGGTCAACAATCGCGATCGGTGTACCTCTACATAGTGGGGGTATCTGACTTCATAAGTTTGTAGACCTACTTGAGTATATCCCAAATCTCAAGTTTGAGTGAAAAATACCCTCTGGAAGCCAAGATACAAGCCAAAGTTCCTGTGTGCTGGTCCTGAAACTGTTTTGAGTGTTGTTTCAAGTGCAGTTCACCAAAAGTACTCTAACTTTTGATAGACAACTCCAAATTGAGTCAGGTATAGCTAGGAAGAAAGCTTGTGGGCAATAGCACACACCATGCCAACCTACTCGACAAAATGGTGGCTTCCAAAGACCAAAGCAATGATAGAGGCCTTAATCTCAAGAACTTATGGCGTTGGGTTTCAGGCCATGAACAGGTAAGTCCAAGTCGCCATTAAAAATACATGACATAAAAGTCAAGAGTCGGGAAGCTGAGCCACTAAATGAGCAAGGCATTAGACCCAAGGCTTCAAGTAATATTCTCCGTGGTCCAAGAGTCTTAGCTATTCTAGGTACTGCTCAAGGTGGAGGAGTTGAGCATATTTATGTTGTGTCACCCATGCTGGTATATGTGAGCATAAGAGTCCAAGTCTATGTATTTTAAGTTTGGTAAAGTGAAGAAGAGAGTCCAAAAGACACTCACGCACTATGCGTAGTGAGTAATGAGTGGAAAAGCTTCAACATCAAAAACCCTTCTTGGAAATGTGGAAGCTATTGAGATGTCCTTGGATATCACATGTGCTACATTTGTTCCTTGAAGCACCCAACAACTCATTTTTCACACCGCATGATTTTCTTGAAAGAACTCTTGTGTGCATATAGAGTGTCCCATAATTGGCACTTGCATTACGCACTCTTACTTTATTTCTCCCAAGCACTCACCTTGCATGAACAGGTACTCAACTTCCAAATGTTCAACCCCAATAAGAGCGTATACCAAAGGCAATTTTTTCCCACCGGGTTTTTTCCCTTTGGTTATCCAGGTTTTAAGACCCTCATCCAGACCTCATCATCAAATTCTTGTATATATTCCTTCTACATCAACAATAAGGAAAGGGCTACACAAATCAATCAACAACAACTTGGAGCAAAAACAACAGGTCTCCATATGCTTATCAAGAGAATCTTTTATCTTCAAGGGTGACAACAAATCTCCATCCAACAATGGCACGTCAAAGAATGGCCTACAACATCAAGCAATGAGAAATTTAGCAAGCGAGCTATCCACAACAATCAAAAGTAGCTCACACAATGCTTCAACATTGGTGACCTATTGCAGACAACTCAAATTGCAGTGGACCTTGAAAGAATATCCATCATAAAGTCCACGCCACAAAGAGGATCAGTTGTACATGATCAAACACTTCAACATCCATCTTCACAGCGGCTAAGATTGGTAACCAAGAGGCCAATGCACAACAAGAAGAAATGTTGCCTCGATAATCAAAGCTCAAATCATGTATCAACAACATGATAGCTATGCATCAATCAAGGAAGGGGGGAGCTTCATCAACGACAACGTGCTTCCCAAGATGAAGACCAACATTGAAGACAAAGCTGAAGACAACCCTATGACAAGACTGCACAAGGTTTTGTCAAGGGACGACAAGAGCTAGGAAGGGGGGAGTGTTTGGAGGTGATAACAACATACAAGTGCCCACCTAGCCAAGGCGCCCGTTGGGTCATCCGGCCAAATTTTTGATGTGGTCACATTATTTTTCCGATGTTTAATACATCAAACCCTGTAAAAGCCTAATGTCAATCGTCTATGTCAAGTCTGAGTCAAAGATGTAATTTTTCCAGTGATGTATGTAAAGGTCCATGAGAAGTTGGCCGCCGGCCACTTTAGAAAGCCCTAGGTATATAATACACTAAGGTTAGTGGGAAAGGGAGATCATTTTTTTGAAGATAAGTGACTATTGCGTTACGCACAGAGAGCTACCTTTTCGCTCCAACTTGTAATCATCTCTTATGTGGCTACGGTAATCTAAATTTAGTTTTGTTTCTTGCATTTTGTTCCTCTTACTCTGCTCTTTCATTCAAGTGTAAGCATTCAAGATTCGGTGAAGGTTTCAAACGTATCTGTTTAGGCCTTAAATCGCTGTTTTGAGTGTTTATATGCGTATTTTATGTTGTTTTGACCCTAGGAGAGGCTTCAGGGACCCAAAAACGACCCTTTAGGATCATCCGTTTACTATTTTTGCGTACTGTGAGACGAACGATCGCGATCTTTGTACCTCTTCAAAATGCTGTGACAATGATAGGTGTTGGGTCATCCGGCCAAAGTTTTGATGTGGTCACATTATTTTTCCGATGTTTAATACATCAAACCCTGTAAAAGCCTAATGTCAATCGTCTATGTCAAGTCTGAGTCAAAGATGTAATTTTTCCAGTGATGTATGTAAAGGTCCATGAGAAGTTGGCCGCCGGCCACTTTAGAAAGCCCTAGGTATATAATACACTAAGGTTAGTGGGAAAGGGAGATCATTTTTTTGAAGATAAGTGACTATTGCGTTACGCACAGAGAGCTACCTTTTCGCTCCAACTTGTAATCATCTCTTATGTGGCTACGGTAATCTAAATTTAGTTTTGTTTCTTGCATTTTGTTCCTCTTACTCTGCTCTTTCATTCAAGTGTAAGCATTCAAGATTCGGTGAAGGTTTCAAACGCATCTGTTTAGGCCTTAAATCGCTGTTTTGAGTGTTTATATGCGTATTTTATGTTGTTTTGACCCTAGGAGAGGCTTCAGGGACCCAAAAACGACCCTTTAGGATCATCCGTTTACTATTTTTGTGTACTGTGAGACGAACGATCGCGATCTTTGTACCTCTTCAAAATGCTGTGACAATGATAGGTGTTGGGTCATCCGGCCAAAGTTTTGATGTGGTCACATTATTTTTCCGATGTTTAATACATCAAACCCTGTAAAAGCCTAATGTCAATCGTCTATGTCAAGTCTGAGTCAAAGATGTAATTTTTCTAGTGATGTATGTAAAGGTCCATGAGAAGTTGGCCGCCGGCCACTTTACAAAGCCCTAGGTATATAATACACTAAGGTTAGTGGGAAAGGGAGATCATTTTTTTGAAGATAAGTGACTATTGCGTTACGCACAGAGAGCTACCTTTTTGCTCCAACTTGTAATCATCGCTTCTGTGGCTACGGTAATCCAATTCAGTTTTGTTTCTTGCATTTTGTTCCTCTTACTCTGCTCTTTCATTCACATGTAAGCATTCAAGATTCGGCGAAGGTTTCAAACGCATCCGTTTAGGCTTTAAATCGTTGTTTTGAGTGTTTATATGCGTATTTTATGTTTTTTTGACCTTAGGAGAGGCTTTAGGGACCCAAAAACAACCCTTTAGGATCATCCATTTACTGTTTTTGCGTACTGTGAGACGAACGATCGCGATCTTTGTACCTCTTCAGAATGATGTGAGAGTGATAGGATATGTTCCTGATAGATCCCGGTGGCTTCCCTTCAAGTTTCGTGCGATTCCGATATGATTTGCATGGTGAACGGGCGTGATGACTGTAGAGCTATGTAGAAGGACATAGGCAGATTACTTGGCTTTGGTGCGTTTGATTTTCTTGTAGAGTTAGTAGTTGCATCTCTTCGAGTTTACTTCATTAGGATTGACACCCTAGTGAGTTTCCATGCCTCATCCGAGTCGCTTCCCCTGTATCGATAATTTTATGTTGATGCTTGAGAGCTATGCTATGGACATCCGTCGCGGTGACCCGCAAACAAGTGAGAATGCCTCCTAGACTGGCCCTTGTGGAGTTCTCCACTTGCATTGTGTAGTCAAACCCTTGAAACCTTGTGAGCCATTTGGAAATCCTAGAAGAAATATCCATGTGCTACATTACATAAGGAAATACTTCTTCCATTGTTAGGATTATGAATGGTCTAGACAATAAATAAGAGCAAAATGTTGTGGTAGCAAACACGAATGCAATCACCATGTGCTCCACTGCTGTGTATCCCTTCTCTAATGGAGTCAACATGCGACTAGAGAAGTAGATATGACGCATGAAAAAAGTTTGAGGATCCTTTTGCATCAATACTGCCCCAAGTCTGTCATTGCATACACTAGGATTAACATAATGGCTCATCCCACTTTGGAGGTGCAATGGTGGGTAGTGAGGCTAAGATTTGTTTTACCTCATTGAACCGTTGTTCATTTTCTTCACTCCAAGTGAAGATCTCTTGATGGGTAACATGTTGTAAAGGGAGAACCACTTGGGAGAGCAAGTGAATGAACTTGCTCAAATACCTTACCTTTTGAAGGAATGAGACCAAATTCTTGGTTGTAGTGGGTGATGTGTAAAGACACCAAAGCTTGAACTTTGCTTGGGTCGGCTTCAATACCTTTGGCCGAGATTACATGGCCAAGAAGAGTAACCTTGCTTTCACCAATGTGGCATTTCTCCACATTGAGTTGGCCACCCAAAGCTTGTAACCTAGCTAGAAATTCATAGACTTTCTCCAAATGAAGAGAACGAGAGCTATAGATACAAAAGTCATCAATAAAAACACAAATTTATTTGCCAAAGAATGCATGAAAGACAAATGTCACATAGCGCTAAAAAGTGGTTGCAGCATTGGTGAGACCAAAAGGCATAACTCGGTAAGAAAAACATCCCCATGGTGTGATGAAATTTGTCTTCTTTTGATCTTCTTCAATGATGCTAATTTGAAAGTATCCTGAGTAGCTATCACATACCATGTAGCGCTCATGTCTTGCTACCGCATTGAGAATTTCATCTTGAAAAGGGAGAGGAAAATGGTCCCTCTTTCTGGCTACATTAAGGAGCTTGGAATCAACACAAACCCTCCACTTACCATTCTTTTTTGGTGTGACTAACACTGGAGAAACCCACTCTGAGTCTTCAACAGGATAGATGAAACCTGCTTCTAACAATTTTCTCACTTTCTTGAGCAAGGCCTCTTGTTGAATTACTCCTAGCCGTTTGAGCTTCTGCACTACATGTTTACTTCCCTCCTTGAGCTTGATTTGATGCTGAACTGTTGTGATGCCAGTGATTTTATCATATTCATCAATGAACAATGTGGTAAAATTACTTAGCATCAAAACATAATCTTCATGCTCCTTCCCACATAACTCACTAGAGAGAATTCGATGTAGCTTACGTGCTTCTACTAGAGGTTGTATACGTGGTGGCTCCCCTTGGTTTGATGATGATTCATCAAGTTGCTCCATCTTCTTAGGGTCCTTGAGAATGATCTCCATCACCTCAATGCTACTATTGCTTTCTTCGGTCATTGTTGATTCCTCCTCTGAAGTGGTTGAAGAGTCACTAGAAAACTCACCCTTGGAGGTTTCTAGATCCATGTCGCGTTTTTGACCTATCTTCATGTCGTAAAGCATTGGACTCCCTTTTGCATCCTTCATCTGGATTATGCCAGTGTCCCAGTCTTGTTTAGCTTTCACAGCCATAAGCCAAGGCCTCCCTAGAATGATAGTATAGCCCTCCCCTTTATGTGGCATGACAAAGATGTCCATAGCCACCTCGGTGTTGAACACCTTTACCCTAACTGCATTCACAATGCCAACAAATTGAACTTTTACATTATTTGCCATTTTGGCTAAGCATGGTGCCGGCCTACTCACTCCTAAGCCTAAACGGTGCATTGTTTTTCCACTCATGATGCATATTTGTGCGCCATCATCGATGTAGATATTGGAGATGTGTTGCCCTTTGATGTGAGCATCTATCACTGGTAGTATGTCATCTAGATTCCTCCCAGAGATAGCCCTAGCTATCTTTGGCTTTGGTTGTCTTGTACTAACCATCTTTGTCCATTGTCTCCTCACCCTAGGTGCAAGGTGAAGTAGTTGAGGCCAAGTGATCTTTGGGTCCTCCATAGAGACATCTTGAGCCAAATCATACGGTTTAGAACATTCACCCAAAGAGAAATCTACAATGTCAATTTGACATCGTGACTTGGATGGATTTTTGCTAGATTCCCCCTTGGCTTTCATCTTTTCTTCCTTTTGGGAAGATTCACCATGCCTAGCGTGCTTTACCCCCATGGAATCTACACCTTTAACCTTGGTCTTACCTTTTGCCACTCTCTTGATATCCTCCTCCACTTTTTCCTTTCTTTTACCTTCAAGGCTGATAACACTTCACCACCTAGTTGTTGGCTAGTTGTGGAGGTAAGGGTGTAATGAAGGTTGTTGTGGTGGTGGGTGTGGTTGAACCGGTGGTTGTATAATTTGCACTTGTGGTGCTTGTTGTGGTGCTCTCGGTGGTGTGGTCTTGATCTTGGTGGTGAAACTTTCTTTTGCCTTGCTCCTCTATTAAATTATGCCTCCTTGGGAGTGGGCAATAATACATACCATGGTCATATTCTCCACAATTGTAGTAGTGGTATTCTTGGTTTTGTCTTTGCTGTCCTCTCCCTTGATCTTGGTTGCCATTGTGTCCATGCCCTTGTTGCACCAAATGGATTGAGAGATTCACAAGCTGGTTGGTGATTCGGTTGAGCAGGTCTTGCTGATCTTCAATTGGTTCGTGTGGTTGACTCCTCTAGGTGGCTGTTGTAGGTGGTGCTAGAGGTTGTTGGGTCCTAACGGCTTCCTCTTCATCGGAATTCTTGGCTTGTAGGTGCAACTTCTTGTCTTTAAGGCGAGCCACTTCAACTGCTAGCTCATACATAGCAGGAAACCTTCCCTTCACCTTCTCTTTAAGAGTTGGCCATAACCCAACCACAAACCAATCTTTCTTTAGGAAATCAATTGCCCCCTCATCCTCTCTTAGCAATGCAAGCCATCACCCCCATAGATTTACAAACTTTGACTCGTGTGATGCATACTCTAGCATGCTACCTTGCTTCAACTCCGTCAACAATTTCCATAGCTTCTCTGATGTTGTGCCCTCTCCAAAACGCTTGACAAAGGCTGCTCTTAATAAGTCCCACCGTTCCTTGGTTACTTGTGCCAAGGCATTGTACCATGACCTTGCCTCCATATTCATTAGAAGTGGGAAGATGCACAAGCACAAAGCATCATCATCTCTCCCAGAGATGACACATGCTATTTCCAAGTTGTCTAGAAAGTATACAACATCCTCACCCACCTTACCAGTAAAGGTTGGAAATGCTACACATTTGCCATCGTGAGAGTGAGAAAATTAACTCAACTAAATCTTTTTTTTTTTTTTAGATTCAATACATGGGTGCTTGGTAGATGGAAAACATACTATACAAGGATGAAAATAACTGGGTGGATGCACGAATAGGTGGCCCGGTTTTAACCGGTTGAAAGTTTCTTTTGGAGGCTTAAAATTTAGGGGGTATGAAACTGGTGTTATGGGCAAGAATTGTTTGAATTAAATATTCGTGTGGAGGATACAAAATCTTAAAAATCATGTGGAGGATTCAAAAACACGTGTGGAGTCCAAGTCAGAACGAATGTTCAGTCGAATGTTTTCATGACTGTGACTTCTCTGTATCTTTGTGCATTTCTCCTTCTGTGCCTTTCTCAGCTTGCTCTACAGCTCCCTGTGCATGCTGCTTATCCTTTGCTATGGATAGCAACCTAAGAAAGAGCCCAAGGAATGCAGCCCGACAGGTCTCCCCCAAAAAGACCCGAAATTCTCCCACGAAGGTATGTCACCTCTCTCTGTCTCTCTCTGTGTTGTGTACAGCGGACCTGTGTGTAGTAGAGTACTGAGGTGTGGATACATTGAGTAATGAGTATGGATTTATTCCTTTTAGAGACAGAATTTACAGCCTCCTCCCAAAATCAGCCGCTTTGTTCACCCCAAGGATGTGGAGGTGTTATTAAAGGCATTCTGCACGACAAAGGAGGATTTTCACAGGGAATATGGGTTAAGTCTTGAGGGGAAAGATGTTAGGAAGTTGACAGATGCAGATGTGCCCATATCCGACTGGATGAAAGTTTTCACGTGTCTTCCAGTGAAGGAGAAAAAAGTGCCGATAAAAACATCAAGGCCGGATCACTACAAGGCACTCTACCAGCTCTACAAGCAGGTGTACCAATCCAAACCACCAAACTATCTGCTGGGAATCAAGTTTGCACGCGGATATGTTTATTTTGTATGCAGAAGTCCGGTAAAGTGGGCTGAGTTTTCATCTGAGGTGGTGAAGAATGTGACCAATGAAGGTCACTTAGATAGGAAAAGAGAACAATGGAAGTTAGAGACTTCCCAAGTATCCACAGGTAACCCAAGTGGTTCTGCCATCTTCTTAGTAAATACCCCATCCGGAAGTACACCAGTCGGAAGTGGACTTTTTGCGACCACTTAGTCTGCCTTTATTGTTGAAGTATCCACTTCCTTGCAAGAACTTCTTGTTGAGGTTAGAAAATCTCATGACAATGTATCATCCGAGTGTCAGAAGGCTAAGGATTCAATGGTCAAATATGTTGCTGATGTGCACCGTTGCGAGGGTGCCCTTGACACCATCCGAATGCACTTCCCTAATGATGCCAATGTACCAACAGGCTTGCTTGACAGCCTCCAAGAAAAATTTGACCAAGCAAAAGCCACCCTACAGCAGGTACAGGTATGCTTTTAACTCCATCTGATTGTAGTATAATACATGCAAAGTATGATTTTTCATACCGGTAGGATTATATCATATTCGGTAAGGGTAGATGACAATATCGGTAGGATGTTATCATACCGGTAGGATTATACCCTACCGGTATGATTACATCCTACCGGTATGATTATATCCTACCGGTAGGATTTAGGAGATAATCCTACCAGTATGATAACATCCTACTGGTATGGTTACATCCGACCGGTATGGTTAGATCCAACCGGTTTGATGCTATGCTTCCGGTATACTGTTATCCTACCGGTATGATGTTACCGGATGTTATCCTACCGGTATGATGTTATACTATCCAGTATAATAACATTATATTGGTGGGATAACATCATACCAGCAGGATGTAATCATATCGGTATGATAACATCATTATACCGATTTTCAAGCATTCATACCGATTTTATACCTGTTTGACATTATCTGATAACAGAGGTCTCTTGCCTACAGGAAGAATAATCCAAATGCTTGGACCGTGAGGAAACCTTTGGTCTCTATGTCACGTTTGTGATAGGCATGATTAGTCAACCAATGCTACCTAAAACCATAGTCTTGCCTGCACGAGTAACAGCTCCTGGACATAGTGTTGTTCTCATTGATGTGTGCAATGCTTGTGGTGTAAGAATTCATGATCACAATCGCTCAAGCCATGTTGTTCTATTGCCTTGTTCACATGCATACCATGCATTCTGCTATGCTCACTTGGCTGAGAAAGGAAAGTGCATGCTTAAGGATTGCCTCAGAGTTATTTATGTAGAAGACCAATCCCTTCTAAAGAAGAAGCCAGTTGAACCATGCCCAAAAACAGGTGAGAAAATTGTTTCAATGGGTAATCAGGTGGTTGATTTTTGTCTTCTCTGATGTTTTTTCAGGTGGTTGATTTTTTTCTTCACTGATGTTTTTTCAGAGTCAAGCTGCTTCAGAACTACTGTCGGTAAAGACACAGGGAACGATGCAGTGACGCCTGCATACAAGACACCTGTGGAGGTATTGCTTGATGAAAATGTCCCTCGTAATGCTGAGAAACTTGTTTCGGAAACAAAAGAAGAAGAAAAAAAAATTGAGGTAAAGGATCAGAGTACGACTGGTGCTGAAGAGAAAACCCAGAATGAGGAAGACGATGTGTTGCTAGACAGCGTGTGGGTGACAAGATGAAAGACCCCGAGAAAACGAGGCCAATGTGGCAAGAGTAAGTTTTTTCATTGATTATGGCTCTAATAAGTGATCTCTTGCTGCACAGCTTTCTAAAGCTGATGGTCGTGTAGATGTCAGGCTGGAGGGAAGTCCCGAGGAGACCCTTGCTCAGCATATAAGAAAGGCAAAAAGAAAAAAAATCAAGAAGACTGGAGATGAGAATCCTGAAATGGAGCAAAAAATCAAGGAAGAGGAAAAGACCCAGGGGCATCCAGAAGAGGAGATGGACATAGAAGACACTAAGGAGATGCAGAATACCGGCACAAGTTCTGACCCTAAACCCAGAGCCTTCAAAATATTACAGTTTGCCCCCCCATGTTTCTTTTTATGTAACCACTTCTGAAATTAATATAACTTTCTTTCCCATTCGACGTCTCTTTCATCTTATGCCTAATTTTTGAACATTGTGTGTTTTTATTGTATGATTTCAATCTATAGATATGTCCTAATTGCATATTTAAATTTGAGTCTTGTGTAATTTTGCATCTACAGATATGTTTTCAGTTGAAGAATGGCGCCTTGCAGATAGGTTCAGGGCTGACAAGTAGAATGGCAGGGCTGACATTCGTGCAATATGGAATTGCGTGTTGTCTCCTGCAGTGCTCGTGTTTCCTCTATGGTATAGACTAATTAAAAGAATCCCACTGATATGGCCAAGGCCACCACCTCCGTTGAGCGTCCAGCGTAGGGTTCTCATTTTGGACCTTCATGGATTACTGCTCAAGAAATTTGATGGAAAATATGGTGAAGAATTGCCCCACTGGCCACAAATGCGGTATGTTGTTGAAGGGATACACAGTTTTGGGTAAGGCCCGATGCAGAAGTGTTTCTGAATTTTTGTTTCAGATGGTTTGAAGTGTGGATATGGAGCTGCTACGAGTTTGAGAAGCTCAAACGCACGCTAGCGACAGTGTTCCCTGACCACCACAAAAGATTCAATAGAGTGGTAAGTCAGGCGCAGTGCACAAGGGCCCCTTTTAAATTGGGCGCGACAGATAAACCGGTGTTCCACAAGAATCTCAAAAAATTTCCTGACCTACCACCTGACACACTTATCTTTGATGATTCTGGATATAAGCTAATATTTAATCCATTGGGGTCATTTCTTGTTTTTCCCAAGCTAGAAAAGCAGTCTAAAGAAGTGCGTGCCTGTTTTCTGTCAACCATTGTCATAAACTGGCTGGCACACTGATTGTACTCTAAGGACAGAATTGAGTATACAAAGAGAATTGTAATTTGTGCAGACGGACAACCTGACGACACCTATGTGCATCGTTTTTATTGGAAATGGCGGATTGACTTTTCAAGAAGAAAGGAACAGATTTTTTATATAAAAAGAAAGCTTCATAAAGTCTGTGAAGTGGGCGACTTTTGTCGATGTATTTTTTTGTCGATGCATGTAAATGGATAATTACTCAGCCAAAAGGCTCAATCAATGTAACAGAATTCATGTATAATACATTTACAAGCAAGTTGCACGGAAATACGTTGTATTCTATATTGGAAGTATATTGCAAATAAAAGGAGATAGTGAGAGAGAGTGTCTGATAACGGTATTATATTGGGCATGACTGGTATGATACCGAGAAGTGAGAGAGAGAGAGAGAGAGAGAGAGAGAGAGAGAGAGAGAGAAAGAGAGAGAGTCGGATACAAAGAAGTGACATGTATGATACCGGTATGATTCTTTCAAGTGACTGGTATGATACAGGTATGATACTGAGAAGTGACCGGTATGATATTGAGAAGTGACACGAGAGAGAGAGAGAGAGAGAGAGAGAGAGAGAGAGAGAGAGAGAGAGAGAGAGAGAGAGAGTCTTATACTGAGAAGTGACTGGTATGATACCGGTATGATACTGTGAAGTGACTAATATGATACAGGTATGATACTAAGGAGTGACCGGTATGATACTTAGCAGTGACAAAGAGAGGGAGAGGGACTGGTATGATACCGGTATTGCTCGAACAAGATGTGAATATATGAACACCTCTGGCTTTTTGTCCAAAAGCTCGTAGGTCTGCTCATTTATCATACGATAGTAAAACCCTTTGATAGCATAGGATCCTCGCCCAATGATATTGCCCCTGTCATCTTCAGAGTGTGAATGAAACTCTTGAATAGTTGCAGTGCATTTCACTATATAGAAATCCACTTTTTCTTCATTGGCATTTGGTGCGGGAATAGAAAAATTATCACCAAAGACCATATTAGGTAAAGTGGGAAAATCCCAATTCCCAGGTTGGACAACTTTCAATATATCATGTATAAAATATAGAGATTTTGTCAAAAATTTGAGTTTTCTTAAGGTCTCATTCCACTTTATGCACATACAATACACAATGAAAACAACTAAAATATCATGGTTTCAATCAATTGGATTATTAGGAGAGGAGTATATTGCATCCATTATCGTTGTCTATGTTCTAATGTCCTACCTACAACTTATCTCAACATGGAGAGCTTGGTTTCTAGGTCCACCACTTGTCCAAGTTAATGTAAAAGTGACTCAAGGTTCACAACTTGTGAAAGCAAGGATCCATTGAGGAATACAATCCACTTGGCTATTTTTCCTTAATTTATTGCATGTGACATTTAAGCAAGGTCCACTTCTAATCTATAACTTCTTAATTTGAGGCATGGGGCATACATAAAATATGTAGCATATGCTCTATTGCCTCATAGGAAGGTTGGTTTCAAGGTGCACTTATCCATGCTAGCCTATCTTGGAGAAATGATGGAGCTTTCTTCTCTCCTTGTTTCAATGGAGACTAGCTTGGACAAGTGGTGGACCTTTGCTTCTCTCTATGTTTCAATAGAGTTAGCTTGGACAAGTGGTGATCTTGGAACAAAACCCCCATGTAAAACATATCATGGGTATTCCAAGTGATTAGAAAGATTACCATTTAAGATATAACCTTATAGGTTGGACAACTAGATCTTGGCTTGGAGAAATGGTGGACCTTTGATTCTCTCCATGTTTCAATGGAGTCTATCTTGGAGAAATGGTGGAGCTTGCTTCTGTCCATGTTTCAATGGAGCCTAGCTTGAACAGTTGGTGGACCTTTGCTTCTCTCTATGTTTCAATAGAGTTAGCTTAGACACGTGGTGGATCTTCAAAATAAACCAACTACTATCAATGTTGCCTAGCTTGGACAAGTGGTGGAGTGTTTCTCTACTCCATGTTTCAATGGATCTTAGCTTGGACAAGTGTTGGACCTTAAAACAAAAACCCCATGTACAACATAGAATGGATTTTCTAGATTTCAATGGAGTCTAGCTTTAACAAATGGTGGAGCTTGTCTTCATCCATGTTTCAATGAAACTAGCTTGGACAAGTGGTGGACCTTGTAACAAACCCTCCCATGTACAACATATCATTGGTTTTCTAAGTGATGGGAAGGAATACCATTCAAGATATAAACTTATAGCTTGGATAAGTAGTTGACTTTAAAACCAAATTCATCATAATACAATGAAATACAGGTCAGCCAATTCCTAAATCTTGAGACCAAACCTCCCATGCTATTAGAGATAATATATTGGATAAGTGGTGGACCTTCTATTATTTTCCCATGCCTAGTTTAGACAACCGGTACACTTTGCAGCTATAAAGGTTGGACGAGTTGTGGAGCCTTGTTTCTATCCATGTTTTAATGGATCCTAGCTTGGACAAGTGGTGGACCTTGGAAAAAAGCTTCCATGTACAACATATATGAGGTTTTCCATGTTTTAATGGAGCCTATCTTGGACAAATGGTGAAGCTTTCTTCTCTCCATGTTGATTTTGGAACTACCTTAGACAAGTGGTGGAGCTTTTCTTTTCTACTCTTCATAATACAATGAAGTATATGTTGGTTACATGGTGAATCTTAAGGCCAAACCTCCCATTTTACTAGAGATGATAGGTTGGACAAGTGGATCAACCTTCTATCATTTCTCCATGACTATATTGGACAATTAGTAGACATAACATCTCTCTATGTTGTCTAGAGATGAGCTTGGACAAGTGATGGACCCTGCTTCTCTCTCCCCTTGGTTTACTAGTTTGAAGACTCAGTATATATACTTTCTTAGATCTAGCTTGAACAAGTGGTGGACCTTGCATCCACAATCTTAATTCAGTATAAAAAAGTATATGAAAAAATAACATAGGAATCTTGGTTTGAAGGTCAAGCAATTAGGTTCCAAATGCACATAATAATATATTTTCCACCCATATTAAAAGAAAGTTAAATATGCAAATAATAATATATTTTCCAAATGCACATAATAATATATTTTCCACCCATATTAAAAGAAAGTTAAATATGTTATTACCAAATTGACAAAGGTAACGTCCAAGAATTATATCTTTCCATCTTGTCAGATCTAAATCTTCATCAAGGCGACATGCATGTATACATCAACTTTCAAGCCATTCAAGAATACATGCACTTAGATTCCATAGTTTTGTTTTCAAAGTCTTTTAGATTCTAAAACTCTTTCACATAAAGTATGTAATGACAAAATTCTTGAAGCAAACATTTGTGCCCAAGAAAAAGATCCCTCTCACATATTTAAAGTCCATGAATTCTCTGATCCACACTTACAAGTTTTATTTTGACATCAAACATCAATTCTTTCATAGTTCCAAATAAATGCAACCTCGATATGAATTGACAAAAAATGAATTTCTTTTACTATATGACCCAACATAGGCCCCAATCAAATAAAAAATGAGTCCCCAAAAATTTGGGTGCACTCTAGCAATACATCAGAGTCCCCTTACAATAGGATGCACTCCAATAGTACATTGAAGTCCCCTTAGAGTAGGGTGCACTCCATTCAAGTGTTCATAAAATTGACACACCTTTTATAAAAAAAAAAAAGACTATATCAAATTATACAAATGTTGAAAGATACACACTAGAATAAAAAAAGCATCTTATAGCCATATTTATTCAATGCTTTCGTGTTGACAAGTACACACCAAGGACATAATTTGTCTCAGAATCACTATACTGATTTACAATTGTGTTATATGTATAGACTCTCTTATCTCTTGCATACAACCATCCTACCAACCATGGAATTATGGTTCTCTGCAAGAAGTTTTGAAGTTGCTCGGAAGTTTGCCTCCACATCTTTGGAAATATAAGATATGTCCCTGGCATGTTCCACATCACCCTATATGGAGTGTCATCAAAAATTAAGGTATTGTTTGCATCCAAATCCTCAAATATCTTCCAAATATCACTCAGATTTTTGTGATAAACCCTTGTAAATCCTAACATGATATTTGGATTTTGGCAATTTTTGTTACTCATAAACACCTTGAACTTGGTATACTGCTCAGGAAAACACTTTTGTGTGATGCGTTGCACCCTTGTTAAGTTATAGCAACTCCATATCCATAGCTCAAAGTATTCAGCACAAAAATCCAAAAAACTTTGTGCGTCTGGTCGCACCACATGATAAACTTCATCTTTGTCCTCCACAAGTCGCATGTGTTGAGCCCAAGATGGCATAGAATCTCCATGTTTCATTTCAACTGTCTTGAGAAGTAACCCCTCTAGATCCAAGATAAGTACTCTTTTGATGTCCTTGAAAGCAAGTGGTAGGTGATAAGGAGGTGATTCATTCCTTGGACAAGGTCTTGGAGGAGGTTGGATGGGTAATTCAATAGTTTTCTTCAATTTATGCCAGCATATAGCCAATCCATTTTTCTGTAATGGTTCTGAAATTAAAGAACAAGAACACTTAATGCAAACACAACAATAGACATGATTTTTACATTGTCTACCCTAAGGTTTTATTAGATACCAAAATCCATCTATGATCTACTCATTAATAGAAAGAAAGTCAAATTAAAATCCTGACTCTTTTTTATGCTACACTCTCTCTTAGTCTCAATACCATGGAGTTCAACTAGATTTAAGTCAACTAATAACTACTACTTGTTGTTAAAGGTATGCTTGAAGTGTATAAGGCTTAACCAATGCTCTAGTGTAGAATGGGTATTTAGGTCTCAAGGTCTACCACTTATCCAAGCAAAGATCCATTTAGATATGGAAACCCAATTTTTCTTAATATAATGATATAGAGTGGACAAGTGGTGAATCCTGAGACCAAGCCACTCATGCTACTAGGGATAATAGGTTGGACAAGTGGTGGACCTTGAATGTAAACCCCCCATGTACAAAGTATCAGGGGTTTTGGGTATTTCAATGGACTCTAGCATCTTGGAAACATGGTGGAGCTTACTTCTCTCCATGTTTCAATGGAGTCTATCTTGGATAAATGGTGGAGCATCATTCTCTCCATGTTTCAATGGAGCCTACCTTGGACAAGTGGTGCATGTTTGTTTCTCTCTATGTTTGAACATATCTAGCTTGGACAAGTGGTGGACCTTGGAACAAAATCCCCATGTAAAACATATCATGGACATTACAAGTGGTGAGAAAAAATACCATTCAATATATAACCTTATAGGTTGGACAAGTGGTGGACCTTAACACCCAATTATTCTTAATATAATGACATAGAGTGGATAAGTGGTGAAATTGGGACCAAACCTACTAGGGAAATAGGTTGGACAAGTGGTGGACCTTGAATGTAAACGCCCCATGTACAAAATATCACTCATGCTACTAGAAATAATTTGGTATTAAGGTCCATGTTTCAATGCAGCCTAGCTTGGAAAAGTGGTGGACCTTTGTTTCTCTCTATGTTTCAATAGATTTATCTTGGATAAGTGGTGTACCTTGGAACAAAACCCCCATGTAAATCATGTCATGGGCATTACAAGTGGTGAGAAAAAATACCATTCAAGCTATAACATTATAGGTTAGACAAGTGGTGGACCTTAACACCTAATTCCTCTTAATATAATGACATAGAGTGGACAAGTGGTGAATCATGAGACCAAACCTACTAGGGATAATAGGTTGGACAAGTGGTGAACCTTGAATGTAAACCCCCCATGTACAAAAAATTATGGGTATTGGGTATTTCAATGGAGCCTAGCAACTTGGAGACATGGTGGAGCTTATTTCTCTCCATGTTTCAATGGAGCCTATCTAGGAGAAACAGTGGAGGTTCCTTCTCTCTATGTTTCAATGAGCCTAGCTTGGACAAGTGGTGGACCTTTCTTTCTCTATATGTTTTAATAGAGTTAGCTTGGACAAGTGGTGGACCTTGGAATGAAACCCCCATGTAAAACATATCATGGGCATTTCAAGTGGTGAGAAAGGATACTATTTAAAATATAACCTTATAGGCTGGACAAGTGGTGGACTTTAACACATATTTCTTCTTAATATAATGACATAGAGTGTACAAGTGGTGAATCTTGAGACCAAACCACTCTTGCTACTAGGGATAATAGGTTGGACAAGTGGTGGACCTTGAATGTAAACCCCTCATGTACAAAATTATGGGTTTAGGGTATTTCAATGGAGCCTAGCTTGGAGACATGGTGGAGATTGCTTCTCTCAATGTTTCAATGGAACCTATCTTGGAGAAATGGTGGATCATCCTTCTCTCCATGTTTCAATGGAGCCTATCTTGGACAAGTGGTGGATGGAGTTAGCTTGGACAAGTGGTGGGTCTTGGAACAAAACCCCTTTGTAAAACATAGCATGGACATTACAAGTGATGAGGAAAAATATCATTCAAGATATAACCTTATAGGTTGGAAAAGTGGTGATGGACCTTGATAAGTGGTGAAGGATACCATTTAAGATATACCCTTATAGGTTGGACTAGTGGTGGACCTTAACACCCAGTTATTCTTAATATAATGACATAGAGTGGATAAGTGGTGAATCTTAAGACCAAATCACTCATGCTACTAGGTATAATACGTTAGAGAAGTGGTAGACCTTGAATGCAAACACCCCATGTACAAAATATCATGGTTTTAGGGTGTTTCAATGGAGCCTAGAATCTCGGAGACATGGTAGATCTTGATTCTTTCCATGTTTGAATGGCACCTATCTTGGAAAAATGATGGAGGTTACTTCTCTCCATACTTCAACGGAGCCTAGCTTTGACAAGTGGTGAACCTTTGCTTCTCTCTATGTTTGAATAGAGTTAGCTTGGACAAGTGGTGGACCTTTGCTTCTCTCTATGTTTGAATAGAGTTAGCTTGGACAAGTGGTGGACCTTGGAATGAAACCCCCGTGTAAAACATCTCATGGGCATTTCAAGTGGTGAGAAAGGATACCATTTAAGATATAACCTTATAGGTTGGACAAGTGGTGGACCTTAATACATAGTTCTTCTTAATATAATGACATAGAGTGTACAAGTGGTGTATCTTGAGACCAAACCACTCGTGCTACTAGGGATCCTAGCTTGGACAAGTGGTGGACCTTGGAAAAAAGTCCCCCTGTACAACATAGATGAGTTTTTTCATGTTTTAATGGAAGAGAGATTCGACAAATGGTGGAGCTTGCTTATCTCCATGTGGATTTTAGAACTAGCTTGGACAAGTGGTGGAGCTTTGCTTTTTTACTCTTCATAATACAATGATGTATAGGTTGGTTACATGGTGAATCTTAAGGCCAAACCTCCCATCTTACTAGAGATGATAGGTTGGACAAGTGGTCAACCTTCTATCATTTCTCCATGCCTATAATTAGACAATTAGTAGAACTAGCATCTTTCTATGTTGTCTAGAGCTGAGCTTGGACAAGTAGTGGACCTTGCTACTCTCTTCCCTTGGATTATTAGTTTGAAGACTCATTATATATACTTGCTTAGATCTATATAATTACTCATTAGTTAGGTTACAAGTGGGTATGTAATTTGTTAGCTTCAAGGGACTTTGAATATTGAATAGTAAGACCAAGTGCTGGTTTGAAGATCTTTTGCTTATCTAAACTAGACTCTAACTCAATAATAAGTTTCATAAGTTCCACGAATTGTCCTATCTAGGCTCCAAAAGAGTCTTAATTGGTTTGTGCTAGATTATAACTTCCTTGATGGGGTAGAATCCTAGAAAAATGAGGCACTATAAGTTTTACCTTAGCTCAAATGGATTTTTCACTTAAACTCGACTGCAATTTGGCTATCTAGTCTTTGTCTCGATGGAGTTTAACACTAGATACATAGTAGTGATATTTAAGCTTCATGTCTCTTCACTTGATCGAGATATGAGACCATACTTTCAAGGTCACCACTTGTCTTACCTAAAGACCAATGTGAGACATGGGAGCAAGAAAGCCATCCGATATTGTTTTAAGGACTATTACATAGGCAATCAATAACTTAAGTAAAGAAAAAAAACTTGGATCTTTCACAATTAATAACTTAAGTAAAGCCAAAAAGACTTGGATCTTTGACAGTTTTTTTCAAACTAAAAAAGCACAATCTCATGCTAACAAAACTATAAATCACAATTGAAAGGTTTGAACAAGAAAAAGATCAACAATCTTAATAAGACGGATACTTTTCATTTCATTTGATGATTACAAACTAAAATAAAGTCTCTCAAGAAATTGATAAACAAAAAATGTAGGTGACTGCTTCATTATTTTGAGCAAAAATATCAAAATCTCTATTGATTGAGCTCCATCTAGTAGTATCCTTTGTAAGATCCTGCAAGAAGGAATAAAAAGAAAGATTTGTTAGATACCATGCACATGAGTGTTCAAGCATGTGTATCAAGAATATATGACATGTCACTAGTACCTTAGGGTTGCTTTCTATCCAGCCTTAGAAGATTGTTCTCAGCTTTCACCTTATTTATATAAGCCTTTGCTGTGGTTGCCTTCAAAACTCCTTTTGTGTTACAACCCAATTGCCTAGCTAAAGTGGTCAATTGTGACGCCTTCATGCTTTCAATGGGTGTACGCTCCTTTGCCAAGATCTCTTGTATTTGGGCTCTTCTCATTTCATTGCGGTGGCTTGTGTCACTTGCATCTTCAATGATAGTTTCATCTCTGTCACCTTTTGCAGGTGGTATTCTTCTTGTAAAGAACACCTTAGCTGACCAAACATCATTTTTCTGCTTCCAATACTCCATGATTTGTTTGTATTCACTATCATTTGTCACTATAGGTTGTCCATAACGATTAGAAGCAATTAAATCACGCACATCCCTTCTCTCATCAAGCTGAATCAAGTATGGCAGTAGCTCCTCCAAGAGCATATTGTCAACCATCTTCTCAGCATCAAATTGTGGTGGAAAAATGCAATTGTTTGCTGGTGAAATACATCCTTTGTAAGGAGAGTCATCAATAAGCACTGTTCTTTGTGGATCACATTCAAACCCCATGGCAATTTTGGCTAGAGGCTTGAACATTGCCTCAACGTTTGGATTGTCGGGTCTAAACAATTTTTGAGTTTGAGCGGTGTAGCAAACATCTTGCGACCAAATTGCAAAGAAAGGCAATGTATCCTCAGCTAAGTTGTTTAGTGCTGCAAGGATTTGATACACATTATTCCTAGTAGCTGTCGACCAAATTGCAACATTAAACCTTTGTAAAATAGTCTTCAAGAATTGGATGCAACCTGGCCTGAGTATAATATATCTTTTTGAATCCATTTGCACTGAGTTGTGGTGTGAGGATGGTTGAGGGGAACGTTTCAACAATAGACCATTTAAATCCAATATAATTGTAAGCATGGATTTCTCAACATCTACGCTACATGACGTAGTACCAATTGGCAATAGCTCGTGAGTGGACTTTTCAGTCTCTTTTGATGTATGTTGCATTTTTGAAGCATCGATTTCTTGGTTCTCATTATTGGAAGCTTGCTCAAGTTGCACAACACTAGACTCTAGTATAGAAATATCATCCATCTTGGGCACTTTAGAAACCATAGAATCTATGGATTCTATAGTTGTTGACTGAACCATAGGAGCGTTATCCATCCCAGTTTGTGAATCTAAGAAAACACACACACAAATGGTATCTCAAAACCACTAGAATTTTATTCACCATATTTATATGTAGAACTCCTAGTAAGAAATTTATTTAAGGTAAAGTCGTTGTTAGAATCCTTGCAACCATTTTCAGCATTCGTACACCAAACACCACTTGTCTAAAATACAATCTACTAACTCAACATTTTCCATCCTACACTTTATTAAAGATGAGTACTTAAAGTGAAAACTAAAAGCCACCCTTGTTGAGGAAACATGGATACAAGGTCCACCAAATGTCCAACCTAGACTACAAGAAAATAATTAGAGATTTGGCTTAGATTTGGATTCAAAGGCCACCACTTATTCAAGTAAGATAACTCCACTTGTTTAAGACAGTAATGTTTGAAGCCCCACCACTTGTCCAACCTAGACATTGATTAAATTTTGGTAAGATTTATCACAAATCTAGAGTAGAATCAAGATTCTATGGCCAAGGTAGTCAAATATGTTAGACAACACACAAAGCATAAGAGCACTCTAGATTCTCGTTGAGCATAAACTAAACAATAATCAAATGTTATATTCACTTGAGATTTCATCCATGAAAAATGAAAATGATGCATGTACTTGAGATTTCCATCCATGTACAATACTTTACAATGTCAAGTAAAGTTATAGTCAGCAAACAACTCTTCTCCTGCTTCAACTTGACAAATAGTCTCAATGCATACATGGCCATATTCTTCTGACTTGATGTGTGAAGAGGTGCATTTATGCCAAGGTGGCAAATTTGGATCAAATGTATAGCGTACGTTGGGACAGACATTTGTACTGTGAGAACTATTTATATAGCCCGACACGTTTCCTTCTTCTACACAACCAATAATGTATGATTGATCTTCCTCTTCTTCTATGTTTGGATCCTCTAGAAGAGAATATTTATAAGCTCTTGGAAATATTTTGCATATCTTTTTCCAGTCTTGAAATCTATACTTATGCCCTCCATAGTTTAGAATAGTCAAACCACTTTCCAGGGTAGTATGCACAAATAGCCCATAACCAGCTCCTTCAATACATGAAAGTCGCACTTCAAAATCCACACCGTTAATATGGAAAATTACATCTTTGGGAATAGGAAAAGTTGGTGTCCCAAAAGGATCTTCATGCCAATCATAGTGTGAAATACATCTAGATTTTATATCACTTAACTCCTTTGTGTCTGCAAAAAGAAGAAAATATTATGCATAAAATAATGACAATATCAAAGAAAGATATCATTATTTTATAGTCCAATAGGTCCATTGTATGGAAGACTTAGAGTGCCTCTTACATGGTGCCTCCAAGGTTTCCAAAAAATAAAATCATTGGAAAAAAAAGGCCACTGTGTCTCCAATCTATTGCCCATTTGAAGCATAGAGAGAACCAAGGTCCACCACTTGTCCAAGCTAGACATGGAGCATTGACACAAGATCCAGCACTTATCCAAGAACCCTATAGTATATGTGGTAACATGGGATGCATTGATGCAACAAAAGTAGTCTAGCCTCCTCATCCATCTCTTTTTTCTTGTAGCCTAGAGGGATTAGTTTCAAGGTCTATCACTAGTCAAAAACTACACATAGAACATTGATACAAGGTTCCACCACATGTGAAACCTATCATCTCTAGTAGCATGGATGGTTTGATATCAAGGTTCATCGCGTGTCCTACCTATACTCTATTGTAGCATATAGATTCTGGTTTGGTGGTACTACACTTGTCCAAACTTGGCTTGTTGTTGATATCTGGAGGTAATCAAGGGTCCTCCACTTGTCCAAGTTAGGCATATAAAACAATTGCAAGGTCCACCATGTGTACAACATATGATTGATTATAGCATGCATGGTCTTATTTCATGGGCAACCATCTTCTCTCCAACATGTGTCCAACCTCGGCTCCATTGAAGCATGGAGAGAAGCAAGGTCCACCACTTATCAAAGCTATTATTTTCTCCCAGTGCTTTCAAAACCCATAATACGTTGTACATGGGGGGGGGGGATTCTTGTTTCAAGGTCCACCCCTTGGCTAAGATTGGATCCATTGAAACATAAAGAGAAGCAAGCTCTACCATTTGTCCAAGCTAGGAGCCATTGAAACATGAAAACCCCATAATATGTTGTATACGAGGGGTGTTTTTCAAGGTCTACCACTTGTCTAAGCTATGGTCCATTGGAACATGGAGAGAAGCAAAGCTCCACCACTTTTCTAAGCTAGGATCCATTGAAACATGGAGAGAAGCAAGCTCCATTGTTTGTCTAAGCTAGGCTCCATTGGAACAAGGAGAAAACAAGCTCCACCACTTGCCTATTATTGCATAGAGATTCTGGTTTGAAGGTCCACCACTTGTCCAACCTTGCCTTCATGTATGGAGATAATCAAGAGTGCAATGCTTCTCTAAGCTAGGGACATAAAAGAGTTTCAAGGTCCACTACATATACGATCTATGATGGGTTGTAGCATGGGAGGTTTCATTTTAAGGTTGACCACTTCTCCAGCTCCGCTTGTCCAACCTCAGATCCATTGAAGAATGGAGAATAAAGGTGTACCAACTCTCCAAAATAGGCAGGACAATCTCTATAAAACCCATGAATTGTTAATATATGCTATGCTGTGGAGTTTTGTTTGAAGTTCCACTCCTTATCCAAGCTACAATCCATTGAAGCATGGAACTAAGTAAGATATATCTCTAGTCCAAGATAGGATCCATTGAAACATAGAGAGAATCAAGGTCCACCACTTGTCCAAGCTATGCATGGGTAATTGATATAAGGACCACTACGTTTTCACCTATACTATGCTCTATCATGGATGGTTTCATATCCTACCAATTTTCCAACCTATTTAGTAGGTTGTATTATGGGGGTTTGGTTTCAAGGTACTTCACTTGTCTGAGGTGGGTTCCATTGAACCATGGAGAGAAACTATGTCTACCACTTGTCCGAAATATGCTCCTTTAAAACATAAAAACAAGGTCCACCACTTGTCCAAGCTAAAGTTTCTCTCCATTGAAGCATGGAGAGAAACAAGGTCTACCACCTGTCCAAAATATGCTCCATTGAAACATAAAAGCAAGGTCCACCACTTGTCCAAGCTAATATAACAAATGGGTGTTGGTTACAAGGTGTACCACACTTGTCTAAACTAGTCTTCATGCAAGGTCTACCACATGTCCAAGCTATATGAGCTTGTTTTGAAGGTCTACCACACCTCTTGAAATTAGGATCCATGTAAGGTCCACCTTTTGTCAAGCTATGCATTTAATGAGTACTAAAACTAAGTAAATTGCAGTACTTAAATACCTTTCCAAGCTCATTAAGATTTTGGTCTCTAAGGCCGCCACCACCACATGTCTAATCTATCTCTAATTGGATTACTTATGCTATTTCTCTCAAAGTCCAACATAAGCTCCCTTCTAGCAAGGTTAGTTTAAATTTAGGCTCCAGCACCTGTCTAAGCTAGGTTCAAATTATGAAGCATCACCATTTAACCATGCTACGATCTAATGTATCATATCAAGGGGTATTGATAAAAGGTCCAAAACTTATTGAGTTCAAGCTCTTAAGTAATTAAGTCTTTGTGAGTATTAAATGTTTTAGTTTTAGTCTACAATCCACCATTCAAAAACTCAAGTAATTACTATTTACATTCAAACCTTGAATGCTTGAGATAAAAAATACAAGCTCAATTCAATACTATATAAAGCAAAATCTAACATTAAGAGTATCAAATCATAACAAGAAACACTAACATGCACAAGAAACTCAAAACATACGTGTCTCCATTCCAAAAAGTCCTCCATTGACACAGGATGGTGTTGTTGTTGTTCTTCTTCTCTTTGTGGAGAGCACTCCTCTGTAACAGGCACAATGTCGCCTGATTGCGAAGTGGATTGTTGAAGTCCAGCCCATTTTTTCTATATCTTCATGAGACAAAATTACAGTCTAGCAGCATGGTCTCCATCTTTTTTGCCTCCTCCACACTATCAATTAAGCAGATGACATCACTTCTTTTTCTGTTGTATTCCTTCTTGTGCAACCAAGGAGCCATCACCAAAAACATCAACAAGCTTGCGGTCTTCAAAACAATATGTACGAATGTAGTGCTTGACCAAAGCTCTTTTTTGGCCTCCAAATATTGCAAATCTGACATATCGTTATCTGCTACTTGAAGAAGAGAACAATCAATTGGCATGGGATGTTCCTCTGATCTTCTTCTCAGGTCTTCAAATGCATTGCCTTGTCCCAAGAAGGCAATAACTGTTAGGAATTGAATTGCTCCTTTGCAAGGAGCTGATGGAAAGTGATGCAATGCACCACAACAATGGTAGCTCAAATCATCTCCCATGGCGTGAAAGGCACATTGCAATTTTGTGAAGTTAGTGAAATCCACAAATGCAAGAAAGACAAATCCAGGATCTGTTGACCCTCCAGCAATAGCCAAGATCCCATCCAAAGCATTGTTAAATGTCTCCTCACTCCACTTCAAATTGCCTCCAACGTTTTTTGTCATATCTAAAACACATAAGCCAATAGGCACTTTATTATTGAAGTGGCGCATCAAGTAGAGATTGCCTTCCATTTGTAGGCTCACCACATAGATTGACCATGGCAAATCTCTAGGCTCAGTTTTCTCCTTTTGAAGGTGAATTGCCCATTGCATGTATTTTATTGCTCCATCTGGAAAAGCCATTTTCTTTGTTCCACGCGTCAAACTAGATCTGATCCATTCCTCGCATAGCATTAAAATTGTTTTATAAACAACATCATTGATGTTATACATTTTGACCACCTCCTCCCAGTCTTTACATGGTGAAGACTCATTCAAATTGTTGAAGCCTTCAAGAAGTGCATCTTGAATCAATTTGTCTTGCTTCAACTGCTTGATTCGATCATACATGTCAGTTGCATCACCATCCTTTGCACTCTTTGACAGTAAAATCTTCTCATCTCTAATCTCTTCTTGAATAGTCTTTACCTCTGATTCCTCAAGGCCACAAAGATATCTAAATACAGTTGTTGGGGGTTTCTTATTCTCCTCTTCTAGATTTTCAATGATTTCTATCCAGCAATCATAAACTAAATCAGAGTAGGTGACCATGTGTGCCTGTTTAGCAATCCAACTTGCTGCTGCACTCATTCTTGCCAATCGAAGAAAACCCTGAAAAGAAATAGAGAAATAATTAAACTATTGAGCAAGATTTGTTAATTAAACACTATCAAAAAGACAAAGAAAATAACTTACATCCCATCCGGCACGAGATGCATGTCCCTCTGCAATTCCACTTGCTGCCTTTGGTGGTCGTCCTGCGAAGATCCATTGACTCCGTAAATGTCTCAATATTTGGCTGTAAGGTTGCTTGACATACAATGCCTGAGCCTCCTCATTTGCAATGGCAGATATAGCAGTTGCAACAAATGGAGGAGCATTCACAACAATGCGAGCCTTTCTAAATTTATACACGCTAATCAGTCTTTCAAAGATCTCTTTGTTGTTTTGTTCATTGTGAAGCAAAACTTTTGCAGCATAGATTGAATGCTGCCCATCAAGAATCCAATAATGATAATCTTTAATTTTTTGCTCCTCTACCTCTTCTACTGCCAAAGGAGTCCCCTTCTTTGATTTTGCATTTCGAACAGGCATCAAATATGCACATGCTGCAGGCTTGGTCGTACTCCGTGAAAATCCAAATAACACACTTTCAGCGTGTTTTTTATCCATAATACGTGCATTATAGTGATCAGGAGCAAGCCAACAATTTTGAATAGGGATATCAAATTCCCTATATTGGAAAGGAAAATAATTTATGTACTTATTCATTCCACCTGTATCTTTTTCTTGTCCTTTCATGGCCTCAGCTTCTAAAACATCTGGATCCACAATTCTCATCTTTGACATTGAACCCTCTGTTGATGAGGATGCCAAAGATGCCTTGTCTACATCCAAAATGGAGCTAGTTCGCTTAGCTTCTACTTTCTGCACTTTTGCTTGCTTCTTTGTGGATGGTGGTCGTGAAGCTTTCACCTTTTTTCGTTGTAGTGTGGCAATGATGGAGCTTTGAAGTTGATCTGCTGTGATATTTGGATTTGATTCTGCAAACTTCCATCCTCGAGAAAACATTGTCTCTTCTTTGTTTCTAGACATGCGCTCCAATGCATATGCTCCTGGAGATAGTTGAAATTCTAGATTCATTGGAACTAGAATGTCAATGCATTCCACCTCTGGATGACTATCAACTACAGAGACAGATGCTTCCACAACTTGTCCAACATCTTCAAACAAGCTGTCATTATCCTTTTTGGCAATAAATAGATGCACCTTATGAAATTGTGCACCCTCTATACCATGTATGTCCAAATACCATTTCCTAAGATCATTGCAAGTATAGTCAACTGAGACAGCAACCCTTGCAACCTGTTTTTTTGGAGCCATCTTTCCTGAAACAAAAAAAACCAAATGTTATTTTAACATATACTTTTTTGTAATGGATTAAGTTTGTGTGAATACAAGTTCCACCACTTGTTCAAGCTAGATCTAAGCAAGTATACATAGTGATCATTTAAGCTAGTAAACTAAGGGAAGGGAGAAGTAAGGTCCACCACTTGTCCAAGCTTAGCTCTAGACAACATGGAGAGATTGGAGGTCTACTAATTGTCTAATATAGGCTAACTATATTGAAACATAGAGAGAAGCAAAGGTCCAACACTTGTCCAATCTAGGGTCCATTGAAACATGGAGAGAAGGATGCTCCACCATTTGTCCAAAATAGGCTCCATTGAAACATGAAGAGAAACAAGATGCACCATGTCTTTGAGATGCTAGGCTCCATTGAAATACCTTAAACCCATGATATTTTGTATATGTGGGGTTTAAATTCAAGGTCCACCACTTGTCCAACCTATTATCCCTAGTAGCATGAGTGGTTTGGTCTCAAGATTCACCACTTTTCCACTCTATGTCATTATATTAAGAAGATCTGGGTGTTAAGGTCCACCACTTGTCCAACCTATAAGGCTATATCTTAAATGGTATTATTTACCACCACTTGGAATGCACATGATGGGTTTTACATAGGGGTACGGTTCCAAGGTCCACCACTTGTCCAAGCTAACTCTATTGAAACATAGAGAGAATCAAAGGTCCACCACTTGTCCAAGCTAGGCTCCATTGAAACATGGAGAGAAGGATGCTCCACCATTTGTCCAAGCCAGGTTTGATTGAAACATGAAGAGAAGCAAGCTGCACCATGTCTCCAAAATGCTAGGCTCCATTGAAATATCTTAAACCCATGATATTTCGTACATGGGGGTTTACATTCAAGGTCCACCACTTGTCCAACCTATTATCACTAGTAGCATGAGTGGTTTGATGTCAAGATTCACCACTTTTCTACTCTATGTCATTATATTAAGAAGATCTGGGTGTTAAGGTCCACCACTTGTCCAACCTATAAGGCTATATCTTAAAGGGTATTCTTTCTCACCACTTGGAATGACCATGATAGGTTTTACATGGGGGTTTGGTTCCAAGTTCCACCACTTGTCCAAGCTAACTCTATTGAAACATAGAGAGAAGCAAAGGTCCACCACTTGTCTAAGCTAGGGTCCATTGAAACATGGAGAGAAGGATGCTCCACCATTTGTCCAAGATAGGCTCCATTGAAACATGAAGAGAAGCAAGCTGCACCATGTCTCCAAGATGCTAAGATCCATTGAAATACCTTAAACCCATGATATTTTGTACATGGGGAGTTTACATTCAAGGTCCACCACTTGTCCAACCTATTATCTCTAGTAGCATGAGTGGTTTGGTCTCAAGATTCACCACTTTTCCACTCTATGTCATTACGTTAAGAAGATCTGGGTGTTAAGGTCGACCACTTGTCCAACCTATAAGGGTATATCTTAAAGGGTATTCTTTCTCACCACTTGAAATGTCCATGATATGTTTTACATGGGGGTTTGGCTCCAAGGTCCACCACCTCTCCAAGCTAACTCTATTGAAACATAGAGAAAAACAAAGGTCCACCACTTGTCCAAGCTAGGCTCCATTGAAACATGGAGAGAAGGATCCTCTACCATTTGTCGAAGCTAACTCTATTGAAACATGGGGGGTTTACATTCAAGGTCCACCACTTGTCCAACCTATTAACGCTAGTAGCATGAGTGGTTTGGTCTCAAGATTCACCACTTTTTCACTCTGTCATTATATTAAGAATATTTGGGTGTTAAGGTCCACCACTTGTCCAACCTATAAGGCTATATCTTAAGGGTTATTCTTTCTCACCACTTGGAGTGACCAGCATAGGTTTTACATGGGGGTTTTGTTTCAAGGTCCACCACTTGTCCAAGCTAACTCTATTGAAACATAGAGAGAATCAAAGGTCCACCACTTGTCCAAGCTAGGGTCCATTGAAACATGGAGAGAAGGATGCTCCACCATTTGTCCAAGATACACTCCATTGAAACATGAAGAGAAGCAAGCTACACCATGTCTCCAAGATGCTAGGCTCCATTGAAATACCTCAAACCCATGATATTTTGTACATGGGGGGTTTACATTCAAGGTCCACCACTTGTCCAACCTATTATCTCTAGTAGCATGAGTGGTTTGGTCTCAAGATTCACCATTTTTCCACTCTATGTCATTCTATTAAGAATATATGGGTGCTAAGGTCCACCACTTGTCCAACCTATAAGGCCATATCTTAAACTTTATTCTTTCTCACCACTTGGAGTTACCAAGATAGGTTTTACATGGGAGTTTGGTTCCAAGGCCCACCACTTGTCCAAGCTAACTCTATTGAAACATAGAGAGAAGCAAAGGTCCACCACTTGTCCAAGCTAGGCTCCATTGAAGCATGGAGAGAAGGATGCTCCACCATTTGTCCAAGATAGGCTCCATTGAAACATGAAGGGAAGCAATCTGCACCATGTCTCCAAGATTCTAGGATCCATTGAAATACCTTAAACCCACGATATTGTTTACATGTGGGGTTTAACGTCAAGGTCAGTCACTTTTCCAAGCTATTATCCCTAGTAGCACTAGTGGTTGGGTCTCAAGATTTACCACTTTTCTACTCTATGTCGTTATATTATGAAGATCTAGGTTCTAAGGTCGACCACTTGTCCAACCTATAAGGCTAGATCTTAAAGGGTATTATTTCTCACCACTTGGAATGACCATGATATGTTTTACATGGGTGTTTGGTTTCAAGGTCCACCACTTGTCCAAGCTAACTCTATGGAAACATAGAGAGAAGCAAAGGTCCACCACTTGTCCAAGCTAGGCTCCACTGAGACATTTAGAGAAGGATGATCCCCCATTGGTGGCAGATAGGCTTCATTGAAACATGAAAAGAAGCAAGTTGCACCATGTCTCCAAGATTCTAGCATCCATTGAAATACCTTAAACCCACGATATTGTTTACATGTGGGGTTTAACGTCAAGGTCAGTCACTTTTCCAAGCTATTATCCCTAGTAGCATGAGTGGTTTGGTCTCAAGATTCACCACTTTTCCACTCTATGTCATTATATAAAGAAGATCTAGGTGTTAAGGTCGACCACTTGTCCAACCTATAAGCGTATATCTTAAAGGGTATTCTTTCTCACCACTTGAAATGTCCATGATATGTTTTACATAGGGGTTTAGTTCCAAGGTCCACCACTTATCCAAGCTAACTTTATTCTTCTCATAGAGAGAAGCAAAAGGTCCACCACTTGTCCAAGCTAGGCTCCATTGAAACATGGAGAGAAGGATGCTCCACCATTTGTCGAAGCTAACTCTATTGAAACATGGAAGGTTTACATTCAAGGTCCACCAGTTGTCCAACCTATTAACGCTAGTAGCATGAGGGGTTTGGTCTCAAGATTCACCACTTTTTCACTCTGTGTTATTATATTAAGAATATTTGGGTATTAAGGTCCACCACTTGTCCAACCTATAAGACTATATCTTAATGGTTATTCTTTCTGACCACTTGGAGTGACCATGAAAGGTTTTACATGGGGGGTTGGTTCCAAGGTCCACCACTTGTCCAAGCTAACTCTATTCAAACATAGAGAGAAGCAAAGGTCCACCACTTGTCTAAGCTAGGGTCTATTGAAACATGGAGAGAAGGATGCTCCACCATTTGTCCAAGATAGACTCCATTGAAACATGAAGAGAAGCAAGCTGCACCATATCTCCAAGATTCTAGACTCCATCGAAATACCTTAAACCCACGTTATTTTGTACATGGGGAGTTTACATTCAAGATCAACAATTTGTCCAACCTATTATCGCTAGTAGCATGAGTGGTTTGCTCTCAAGATTCACCACTTTTCCACTCTCTATCATTATATTAAGAATATTTGGGTGTTAAGGTCCACCACTTGTCCAACCTATAAGACTATATCTTAATGGTTATTCTTTCTCACCCCTTGAAAGACTATATCTTAATGGTTATCCCTAGCTATTATTGCTAGTAGCGTGAGTGGTTTGGTCTCAAGATTCACCACTTTTATTAAGAATATGTGGGTGTTAAGGTCCGCCACTTGTCCAACCTATAAGGCTACATCTTAAAGGTTATTCTTTCTTACTACTTGGAGTGACCATGATAGGTTTTACATGGGGGTTTGGTTCCAAGGTCCACCACTTGTCCAAGCTAACTCTATTGAAACATAGAGAGAAGCAAAGGTCCACCCCTTGTCTAAGCTAGGGTCCATTGAAACATGGAGAGAAGGATGCTCCACCATTTGTCCAAGGTAGGCTCCATTGAAACATGAGGAGAATCAAGGTGCACCATGACTCCAAGATGCTAGGCTCCATCGAAAAACATTAAACCCATGATATGTCGTAGATGAGGGGTTTACATTCAAGGTCCAACACTTGTCCAAGCTATTATTGGTAGTAGCCTGAGTGGTTTGGTCTCAAGATTCACCATTTTTCCACTCTATGTCATTATATTAAGAATATGCGCATGTTAAGGTCCACCACTTGTCCAACCTATAAGGCTACATCTTAAAGGTTATTCTTTATTACCACTTGGAGTGACCATGATAGGTTTTACATGGGGGTTTGGTTCCAAGGTCCACCACTTGTCCAAGCTAACTCTATTGAAACATAGAGAGAAACAAAGGTCCACCACTTGTCCAAGCTAGGGTCCATTGAAACATGGAGAGAAGGATGCTCCACCATTTGTCAGGTGATGAGTACATGGAGCTTGAGGATTTGATCGCACGGAGCAACTAGAGCAAGAAGTCATCTATCGGCTCATTCAAAAGGATCATGCTAGAACCAATGCTCAAGAAATGAAACATGACGAGAAGCAAGCTGCACCATGTCTCCAAGATGCTAAGCTCCATCGAAATACATTAAACCCACGATATTTCGTAGATGAGGGGTTTACATTCAAGGTCCACCACTTGTCCAAGCTATTATTGCTAGTAGCCTGAGTGGTTTGGTCTCAAGATTCACCACTTTTATTAAGAATATGTGGGTGTTAAGGTCCACCACTTGTCCAACCTATAAGGCTACATCTTAAAGGTTATTCTTTCTTACTACTTGGAGTGACCATGATAGGTTTTACATGGGGGTTTGGTTCCAAGGTCCACCACTTGTCCAAGCTAACTCTATTGAAACATAGAGAGAAGCAAAGGTCCACCCCTTGTCTAAGCTAGGGTCCATTGAAACATGGAGAGAAGGAGGCTCCACCATTTGTCCAAGTTGGCTCCATTGAAACATGAGGAGAAGCAAGGTGCACCATGTCTCCAAGATGCTAGGCTCCATCGAAAAACATTAAACCCACGATATGTCGTAGATGAGGGGTTTATATTCAAGGTCCACACTTGTCCAAGCTATTATTGCTAGTAGCCTGAGTGGTTTGGTCTCAAGATTCACCACTTTTCCACTCTATGTCATTATATTAAGAATATGCGCGTGTTAAGGTCCACCACTTGTCCAACCTATAAGGCTACATCTTAAAGGTTATTCTTTATTACCACTTAGAGTGACCATGATAGGTTTTACATGGGGGTTTGGTTCCAAGGTCCACCACTTGTCCAAGCTAACTCTATTGAAACATAGAGAGAAACAAAGGTCCACCACTTGTCCAAGCTAGGGTCCATTGAAACATGGAGAGAAGGATGCTCCACCATTTGTCCAAGATAGGATCCATTGAAACATGACGAGAAGCAAGCTGCACCATGTCTCCAAGATGCTAGGCTCCATCGAAATACATTAAACCCACGATATTTCGTAGATGAGGGGTTTACATTCAAGGTCCACCACTTGTCCAAGCTATTATTGCTAGTAGCCTGAGTGGTTTGGTCTCAAGATTCACCACTTTTATTAAGAATATGTGGGTGTTAAGGTCCACCACTTGTCCAACCTATAAGGCTACATCTTAAAGGTTATTCTTTCTTACTACTTGGAGTGACCATGATAGGTTTTACATGGGGGTTTGGTTCCAAGGTCCACCACTTGTCCAAGCTAACTCTATTGAAACATAGAGAGAAGCAAAGGTCCACCCGTTGTCTAAGCTAGGGTCCATTGAAACATGGAGAGAAGGATGCTCCACCATTTGTCCAAGGTAGGCTCCATTCAAACATGAGGAGAAGCAAGGTGCACCATGTCTCCAAGATGCTAAGCTCCATTGAAAAACATTAAACCCACGATATGTCGTAGATGAGGGGTGTACATTCAAGGTCCACCACTTGTCCAAGCTAATATTGCTAGTAGCCTGAGTGGTTTGGTCTCAAGATTCACCACTTTTCCACTCTATGTCATTATATTAAGAATATGCGCGTGTTAAGGTCCACCACTTGTCCAACCTATAAGGCTACATCTTTAAGGTTATTCTTTATTACCACTTGGAGTGACCATGATAGGTTTTACATGGGGGTTTGGTTCCAAGGTCCACCACTTGTCCAAGCTAACTCTATTGAAACATAGAGAGAAACAAAGGTCCACCACTTGTCCAAGCTAGGGTCCATTGAAACATGGAGAGAAGGATGCTCCACCATTTGTCCAAGATAGGCTCCATTGAAACATGACGAGAAGCAAGCTGCACCATGTCTCCAAGATGCTATGCTCCATCGAAATACATTAAACCCACGATATTTCGTAGATGAGGGGTTTACATTCAAGGTCCACCACTTGTCCAAGCTATTACTGCTAGTAGCCTGAGTGGTTTGGTCTCAAGATTCACCACTTTTATTAAGAATATGTGGGTGTTAAGGTCCACCACTTGTCCAACCTATAAGGCTACATCTTAAAGGTTATTCTTTCTTACTACTTGGAGTGACCATGATAGGTTTTACATGGGGGTTTGGTTCCAAGGTCCACCACTTGTCCAAGCTAACTCTATTGAAACATAGAGAGAAGCAAAGGTCCACCCCTATTGAAACATGGAGAGAAGGATGCTCCACCATTTGTCCAAGGTAGGCTCCATTCAAACATGAGGAGAAGCAAGGTGCACCATGTCTCCAAGATGCTAAGCTCCATTGAAAAACATTAAACCCACGATATGTCGTAGATGAGGGGTGTACATTCAAGGTCCACCACTTGTCCAAGCTATTATTGCTAGTAGCCTGAGTGGTTTGGTCTCAAGAGTCACCACTTTTCCACTCTATGTCATTATATTAAGAATATGCGCGTGTTAAGGTCCACCACTTGTCCAACCTATAAGGCTACATCTTAAAGGTTATTCTTTATTACCACTTGGAGTGACCATGATAGGTTTTACATGGGGGTTTGGTTCCAAGGTCCACCACTTGTCCAAGCTAACTCTATTGAAACATAGAGAGAAACAAAGGTCCACCACTTGTCCAAGCTAGGGTCCATTGAAACATGGAGAGAAGGATGCTCCACCATTTGTCCAAGATAGGCTCCATTGAAACATGACGAGAAGCAAGCTGCACCATGTCTCCAAGATGCTAGGCTCCATCGAAATACATTAAACCCACGATATTTCGTAGATGAGGGGTTTACATTCAAGGTCCACCACTTGTCCAAGCTATTATTGCTAGTAGCCTGAGTGGTTTGGTCTCAAGATTCACCACTTTTATTAAGAATATGTGGGTGTTAAGGTCCACCACTTGTCCAACCTATAAGGCTACATCTTAAAGGTTATTCTTTCTTACTACTTGGAGTGACCATGATAGGTTTTACATGGGGGTTTGGTTCCAAGGTCCACCACTTGTCCAAGCTAACTCTATTGAAACATAGAGAGAAGCAAAGGTCCACCCGTTGTCTAAGCTAGGGTCCATTGAAACATGGAGAGAAGGACGCTCCACCATTTGTGCAAGGTAGGCTCCATTGAAACATGAGGAGAATCAAGGTGCACCATGTCTCCAAGATGCTAGGCTCCATCGAAAAACATTAAACCCACGATATGTCGTAGATGAGGGGTTTACAGTCAAGGTCCACCACTTGTCCAAGCTATTATTGCTAGTAGCCTGAGTGGTTTGGTCTCAAGATTCACCACTTTTCCACTCTATGTCATTAAATTAAGAATATGCGCGTGTTAAGGTCCACCACTTGTCCAACCTATAAGGCTATATCTTAAAGGTTATTCTTTCTCACCACTTGGAGTGACCATGATAGGTTTTAAATGGGGGTTTGGTTCCAAGGTCCACCACTTGTCCAAGCTAACTCTATTGAAACATAGAGAGAAGCAAAGGTCCACCCCTTGTCTAAGCTAGGGTCCATTGAAACATGGAGAGAAGGACGCTCCACCATTTGTGCAAGGTAGGCTCCATTGAAACATGAGGAGAATCAAGGTGCACCATGTCTCCAAGATGCTAGGCTCCATCGAAAAACATTAAACCCACGATATGTCGTAGATGAGGGGTTTACAGTCAAGGTCCACCACTTGTCCAAGCTATTATTGCTAGTAGCCTGAGTGGTTTGGTCTCAAGATTCACCACTTTTCCACTCTATGTCATTAAATTAAGAATATGCGCGTGTTAAGGTCCACCACTTGTCCAACCTATAAGGCTATATCTTAAAGGTTATTCTTTCTCACCACTTGGAGTGACCATGATAGGTTTTAAATGGGGGTTTGGTTCCAAGGTCCACCACTTGTCCAAGCTAACTCTATTGAAACATAGAGAGAAGCAAAGGTCCACCCCTTGTCTAAGCTAGGGTCCATTGAAACATGGAGAGAAGGACGCTCCACCATTTGTGCAAGGTAGGCTCCATTGAAACATGAGGAGAATCAAGGTGCACCATGTCTCCAAGATGCTAGGCTCCATCGAAAAACATTAAACCCACGATATGTCGTAGATGAGGGGTTTACAGTCAAGGTCCACCACTTGTCCAAGCTATTATTGCTAGTAGCCTGAGTGGTTTGGTCTCAAGATTCACCACTTTTCCACTCTATGTCATTAAATTAAGAATATGCGCGTGTTAAGGTCCACCACTTGTCCAACCTATAAGGCTATATCTTAAAGGTTATTCTTTCTCACCACTTGGAGTGACCATGATAGGTTTTAAATGGGGGTTTGGTTCCAAGGTCCACCACTTGTCCAAGCTAACTCTATTGAATAATAGAGAGAAGTAAAGGTCCACCACTTGTCCAAGCTAGGGTCCATTGAAACATGGAGAGAAGGATGCTCCACCATTTGTCCAAGATAGGCTCCATTGAAACATGACGAGAAGCAAGCTGCACCATGTCTCCAAGATGCTAGGCTCCATCAAAATACATTAAACCCACGATATTTCGTAGATGAGGGGTTTACATTCAAGGTCCACCACTTGTCCAAGCTATTGTTGCTAGTAGCCTGAGTGGTTTGGTCTCAAGATTCACCACTTTTATTAAGAATATGTGGGTGTTAAGGTCCACCACTTGTCCAACCTATAAGGCTACATCTTAAAGGTTATTCTTTCTTACTACTTGGAGTGACCATGATAGGTTTTACATGGGGGTTTGGTTCCAAGGTCCACCACTTGTCCAAGCTAACTCTATTGAAACATAGAGAGAAGCAAAGGTCCACCCCTTGTCTAAGCTAGGGTCCATTGAAACATGGAGAGAAGGACGCTCCACCATTTGTGCAAGGTAGGCTCCATTGAAACATGAGGAGAATCAAGGTGCACCATGTCTCCAAGATGCTAGGCTCCATCGAAAAACATTAAACCCACGATATGTCATAGATGAGGGGTTTACAGTCAAGGTCCACCACTTGTCCAAGCTATTATTGCTAGTAGCCTGAGTGGTTTGGTCTCAAGATTCACCACTTTTCCACTCTATGTCATTAAATTAAGAATATGCGCGTGTTAAGGTCCACCACTTGTCCAACCTATAAGGCTATATCTTAAAGGTTATTCTTTCTCACCACTTGGAGTGACCATGATAGGTTTTAAATGGGGGTTTGGTTCCAAGGTCCACCACTTGTCCAAGCTAACTCTATTGAATAATAGAGAGAAGTAAAGGTCCACCACTTGTCCAAGCTAGGGTCCATTGAAACATGGAGAGAAGGATGCTCCACCATTTGTCCAAGATAGGCTCCATTGAAACATGAAGAGAAGCAAGATGCACGATGTCTCCAAGATGCTAGGCTCCATCGAAATACCTTAAACCCACGATATTTCGTAGATGGGGGGTTTACTTTCAAGGTCCACCACTTGTCCAAGCTATTATCGCTAGTAGCATGGTTTGGTCTCAAGATTCACCAGTTTTCCACGCTATGTCATTATATGAAGAATATCTGGGTGTTAAGGTCCACCACTTGTCCAACCTATAAGGCTATATTCTAAATGATTTTTTTTTTGACCACTTGGAATGTGCATGATATGTTTTACATGGGGTTTTATTCCAAGGTCCACCACTTGTCCAAGCTAGATCTATTACATATATATTATACATACAATATTCAACTAGATTCCCTACCTATCATGTCCAGTAGCATGGATGCTCTAGCTTGAAGGTCCACCACTTGTCCAACCTATACTCTCTTATGTAAGGGAGATCTCGCTATAAATTCAAAACCTTCCCGCCTAAATTTAAAATATCCCTCCCAAATCTTAAATATCCCGCCTAAATTTTAAACTATCCCGCCCAAATTTTAAAATTCAAACTTTTTTATAAAAATTTAAATTTTACTACTTAAATTTAAAATATTCTACGCAAAATTGATTTTAAATTCAAGTTTACCACAAAAAGATATCATTATACCACCTAAATTCAAATATGCAAACCTCAAATCATTATATTGTACATAAATTCAAACAAATTCAAATTAACAAGCCTAAACTGATATTAGTTTGCATAGATATGAATTTATCACACCTAAATTATGTCACCATGTTAGAGAGAGTGGTTAGAGAATTTGAACAAGGTCCACCACTTGTCCAACCTAGATACCAAGAAGGATTGAGTGTACAAGGTATTGTTTGGAGGTCCTTATAGTCCATTGGTCTTAAGGTCCACCACTTGTGGTAAGGGTCACCAAAAAGTGTATATATTCATCCAAAGAAATACACGTATTTTTGGTCTACATGTCCTAGTTTAAACCATTTATGTCCATTAGGTGTATCACTAAACAACACTACTATTTTTGAGAAACAGAAGTTACAATCATATCTACAAATGGATTAGAGGAAAATCAGCTCAGCATACATCCAGAACTCGCTACAAGAATCGACTTTAACAGATCACGCAAGTAAGTCTTCCATTCAATTTTACTAGTATTACAATGTGTTAGTTATTTGTGATATTTATGTATGTATATATACTATGTGTGCATATCGTAATTAAGTGTAATTGTGTATCTGCATTATGTATGAGTATTACAATGAAATAACACAAATATACATACATACACATAGATAACACAGACGCACACATACATGAGCATGTATTTTCAAGAGAGAGATAGCAAGATACAGAGATAGATAGATAGAGAGAGAGAGAGAGATATAAATACCTGTTTTTTAGAGAGAGGAGAGAGAAAGATAACAGATTTCACTGTGTTTATGTATGTGGAAGAGAGGAAGACGATGTATGGGAATATGTGCACGTATTTTCAAGAGAGAGACAACAAGATAACAGATTTCATTGTGGTTATGTATGTGGAAGTGAGGAAGACGATGTGTGGGAATATGTGCATGTATTTTCAAGAGAGAGACAGCAAGATAACAGATTTCACTGTGGTTATGTATGTGGAAGAGAGGAAGACGATGTGTGGGAATATGTGTATGTGTGCGGGGATACGCTTAAACTATGTATCTCTGTCTTTTGACGAGAGAGTGTGTGTGCAAGAAGAGTTACAGAGAACCATCTTCTCTATATGGAGAAAGACAGAGAGTGAGAGAGAGAGAAATACCTGTTTTTTCTCTATTCGTGAGGTGTGCAATGTCTCCTGAGAAGACTGCCCGATCCTGCCCTTCTGGAAAGCGTTGTGTACGCTGCTGTTTCTTTGTCTTGTGCGCGAACTTTCAATCCTGTGCACTCCACCTGTGTGTTGTGTACGATGCCGAGCTTGCTCCTCTACGCGCGCGTATACTCCAACTGTGTGCGATCCGTGTGCGCTTTCTGTGTTTTTGCTGCTCGCCTGCTTTCTCTGTGTGCGTTTCTCGTGCGCTCTCTGTGTGCCTAATCTTGATAGGGTTTATTAGAATGCCACGTATGCTACAAGTCCATGTTTTATCATAGGATTAAAAAAAACAAAAGCAATATAAAAAATTAACCAATTCACACGGCCGCCCCTTGACCCCGCCCGGGGCGCTGCCCCGGACCCCGCCTGGGGCGCTGCCCCAGGACCCCGCCCAGAACAATATCCCAAAATCAACCTCCCAAGCCCCGCCATCGAGAGCGCTATATTCCACATCCCCATCAAGAGCGCTATCCCCAAACCTCACGTGGAAGCGCTGCCTTGTCACCCCATTGTGGCATTGCCCTAAGACCCCGCATCTGGAGTGCTAAATGGGAACATTCTTCATTAGTGAAATTTTGAACATAAATTATATTAGCACATACTTAAATATAATACAAATATTAACATATTAGCTATACTACTAATTTACTATAGCAGTTCTAGATTATGTCCCATACTATATTTAAGGTGCCAAAGGTTTGGCCTTATGGTCCTAGATTTAGCCAAGTGGTCAACACATATAGGACCAAGTGCACACTGTGCCACAAAACTTGGCCACCACTTCACTTGCCAAAGTTTAGGCCACATGGTCAATCCTAACTTTCCAATGTTCTTATTATGTCACCTTTTGCCTCGTGGAAAACCTAGGCTTGTTTTCACATACTCAGGCACTTCAAGCCACAATAAATTGTCATTACTCTTCGACAACCCTTTTGTTCAAGTCTTTGAAAAAACATTGTTTAAGGCCACCCTAAACCATTTTCATTTAGGGGTGTCTAAAACTAGCTTTTTGGCAATTCGAGAAGAAAATGGTCAAAGTTTTATACTTAGTTTTAACCACTTGACCAATTCAAATATTGGAAAGCAAGGTCTTGTAATACTTTTCTTTGGACATCACACATTAAAACTAGGTCCCTCACTTGTCCAAGCTATGCTCTAATACAATAAAGGGCTTTTGGTTTCAAGATGCACCACTTTCCCAACCTTGATTCCATTAAAGAAGCTAGCTCTACTTAGACATTTAATAGCAAGGTCTTGCAGCAGTTCAGATTGAACATTTTCCATGGCAGCTAGGTCCACCACTTATCTAAGCTATGCTCTAATAGAGTAAGGGGGTTTTGGTTTCAAGATCCACCACTTGTCCAAACTTGATTTGGGAAGCAAGGTCCTATAATAGTTTGCTTTGGACATTCACCATTACAACTAAGTCCACCACTTCTCCAAGCTATGTTCTAATACACTAAGGAGGTTTTGGTTTCAAGGAGAACCACTTGTACGACTCTGTTTTTGGAAGTAAGGTCTTTACATAGTTCACCTTGGACCTTGGACATTGGATACTACAACTAAGCCCACCACTTGTCCAAGATATCCTCTATATATAGCCAAAGGGTTTGGGTTTCAAGATTCACCACTTTTCCAACCTTTCTTCCATTAAAGAAAGGAGGGGCTTTATAACTAGGTCCACCACTTGTCCAAGCTATGCTCTGATATGGAAAGGGGATTTTGGTTTCAAGGTCCACCACGTGTTCAACCTTGCAAGACTCAAGGGATACTTGGACATTGGAAAGCATAGTCCTATAGTAGTTGATAGGTGGCAGTGGGTATTACAACTAGGTCCAACCTATGCTCTCATATCGCAAAGAGGCTTTTCTTTCAAGGTCCACCACTTGTCCAACCTTGCTTCCATTAAAGAAATGAGGGGCTACGTAAACATTGGCAAGCAAGGTAGCAAGGTTCTAAGGTGTTTCACCTTGGATATTGGGCATTATAACTAGGTCCACCACTTGTCCAAGCTATGCTCTGATAAAGAAAGGGGATTTTCGTTTAAAGGTCCACCATGTGTTCAACCTTTCTAATATAGAAAGGGGATTTTGGTTTCAAGGTCCACCACGTGTTCAACCTTGCAAGACTCAAGGGATACTTGGACATTGGAAAGCATAGTCCTATAGTAGTTGATAGGTGGCAGTGGGTATTACAACTAGGTCCAACCTATGCTCTCATATCGCAAAGAGGCTTTGCTTTCAAGGTCCACCACTTGTCCAACCTTGCTTCCATTAAAGAAATGAGGGGCTACGTAAACATTGGCAAGCAAGGTAGCAAGGTTCTAAGGTGTTTCACCTTGGATATTGGGCATTATAACTAGGTCCACCACTTGTCCAAGCTATGCTCTGATAAAGAAAGGGGATTTTCGTTTAAAGGTCCACCATGTGTTCAACCTTTCTAATATAGAAAGGGGATTTTGGTTTCAAGGTCCACCACGTGTTCAACCTTGCAAGACTCAAGGGATACTTGGACATTGGAAAGCATAGTCCTATAGTAGTTGATAGGTGGCAGTGGGTATTACAACTAGGTCCAACCTATGCTCTCATATCGCAAAGAGGCCTTGCTTTCAAGGTCCACCACTTGTCCAACCTTGCTTCCATTAAAGAAATGAGGGGCTACGTAAACATTGGCAAGCAAGGTAGCAAGGTTCTAAGGTGTTTCACCTTGGATATTGGGCATTATAACTAGGTCCACCACTTGTCCAAGCTATGCTCTGATAAAGAAAGGGGATTTTCGTTTAAAGGTCCACCATGTGTTCAACCTTTCTAATATAGAAAGGGGATTTTGGTTTCAAGGTCCACCACGTGTTCAACCTTGCAAGACTCAAGGGATACTTGGACATTGGAAAGCATAGTCCTATAGTAGTTGATAGGTGGCAGTGGGTATTACAACTAGGTCCAACCTATGCTCTCATATCGCAAAGAGGCTTTGCTTTCAAGGTCCACCACTTGTCCAACCTTGCTTCCATTAAAGAAATGAGGGGCTACGTAAACATTGGCAAGCAAGGTAGCAAGGTTCTAAGGTGTTTCACCTTGGATATTGGGCATTATAACTAGGTCCACCACTTGTCCAAGCTATGCTCTGATAAAGAAAGGGGATTTTCGTTTAAAGGTCCACCATGTGTTCAACCTTTCTAATATAGAAAGGGGATTTTGGTTTCAAGGTCCACCACGTGTTCAACCTTGCAAGACTCAAGGGATACTTGGACATTGGAAAGCATAGTCCTATAGTAGTTGATAGGTGGCAGTGGGTATTACAACTAGGTCCAACCTATGCTCTCATATCGCAAAGAGGCTTTGCTTTCAAGGTCCACCACTTGTCCAACCTTGCTTCCATTAAAGAAATGAGGGGCTACGTAAACATTGGCAAGCAAGGTAGCAAGGTTCTAAGGTGTTTCACCTTGGATATTGGGCATTATAACTAGGTCCACCACTTGTCCAAGCTATGCTCTGATAAAGAAAGGGGATTTTCGTTTAAAGGTCCACCATGTGTTCAACCTTTCTAATATAGAAAGGGGATTTTGGTTTCAAGGTCCACCACGTGTTCAACCTTGAAAGACTCAAGGGATACTTGGACATTGGAAAGCATAGTCTTATAGTAGTTGATAGGTGGCAGTGGGTATTAAAACTAGGTCCAACCTATGCTCTTATATAGCAAAGAGGCTTTGGTTTCAAGGTCCACCACTTGTCCAACCTTACTTCCATTAAAGAAATGAGGGGCTACGTAAACATTGGCAAGCAAGGTAGCAAAGTCCTAAGGTATTTCACCTTGGATATTGGGCATTATAACTAGGTCCACCACTTGTCCAAGCTATGCTCTGATATAGAAAGGGGATTTTTGTTTCAAGGTCCACCACGTGTTCAACCTTGAAAGACTCAAGGGATACTTGGACATTGGAAAGCATAGTCCTATAGTAGTTGATAGGTGGCAGTGGGTATTACAACTAGGTCCACCACTTGTCCAACCTATGCTCTCATATAGCAAAGAGGCTTTGGTTTCAAGGTCCACCACTTGTCCAACCTTGCTTCCATTAATATAGCAAGGAGGATTTGGTCTCAAGGTTCACCACTTGTCCAACCTATGCAAACCTTTTTCATGTTGTAGCATGATTTTTGGTTTGAAGAGTATTTTTCTATAACTATGGATTTAACAATGTAATCTTTTTACTTACAGGATGGACTTTGAATCTGGGGAGAAAGTACATATGATACTTGACAATGAAATCGTTGGTATTGGTTGTGTGTGTAGAACAGATCCAGATTCCACTTGTGGTGGTACAAAGATAGGGCTGGGAAATGTCTCCATACTAGTGGAGGAATGCTTGAAGGATGTGGTCCTACCTTTTCCTACAATGGATACTTCATCTCTCCAAGGCTCATTATGGAGTGCTGTTCGATGGTCAAAGCTTCTTTTGCAATCTTTTGTATTAAATGGGAACTTAATTGATCCACACGAAAGCTACAATGGTGATGAAGAACATGATCATTCTGATCCTCTAGTTACAGATGCAATACCTATGACAAGCCCAGAATTTGAAGCAATGATTCGAGAGTCTTGGAGAAATCAGAGGGTCCTTTTAAAAGATGACACAATGATGCAAACCATGAATGAAGGGACCATCTTATATGTATTTCCACATGATTATGTCAACTTTCAGGAACTTGGTCCTGATTGTGTGGGTGTGGGTATTGAAAGAGAAAATGCAAGCATTCATGATGTGGTTGAAGTGGGTAGCATCACTTTGCTAAAGTGGCCCATCAAGCAGACAACAATGTTGAATGGGAGCCCATTACAACGCTTTGTTCCTGTTGATGGCATGCATGCTACATATGAGGATGTATCCAACGATGGCAATGTTGGAAAAAAACTTGATGGGAGTAATGTTGTCTAGTTGTCAAGGAAGAGACGATACACTTTCATGAACAGGACTCAAAAATCAAAAGCAGCACCAGCTTCGACTTTTTACCTTTCAAACAAATCAATTCAAAGGGTATCATGCATTGATTGTTGTGCACAAAAATGCTGCCAATTTGCAGATCGTGATATGGTGACAAGGTTACGACAACAATTTTGGGGAGAGTCTCAAAAATCACGCACTAATTATGTTTATGATGTTCTTTCTATATGTTATCAGAAAGATGAGAAGTCACGATACCAATTCAGGCTAAATGGCTCTATTGTTTGTTGTAGAGCATGGTATGAGCTACATGGAATACCAAAGACATCATTTTATCGATACAAGGAGAACTTTGAAAATGGTGTGCGCCAATATGTACATGGGAACACATGTACATTGAGAAGGGGACTTCAACATACTAGTTTAGCAAGAGCACTACTAAACGAGTTTGTGGAAAATAACTCTGAGAAAATGCCACATAGAAGTAGAACACTGCTAGATGGCTCAAGAGAGACTCAATTGGTGATTCCATCAACATACAAACAAGTGGATATTTTATGTGAAATCAACACGACACTTGACCAAATGGGCTATGAGAAGAAGCTATCCCAATCTTCTTTTGGTAGAATTTGGAACAAAGAGTACCCACATGTCACTTTAACAAAGACGAGTGAGTTCTCTAAGTGCAATATTTGTAGCTCAATCAAGGCAAGGTTAGAAGCTAAACCTTCTCTTGAAGAGAGAGCTCTTCTCTTGAGGGAGAGAGAAGTTCACATGGCACAACAAAAGAGTTGCAGAAGCCTATATTATGCATGGCGCACGTATTCAGAAACTCAACCACAAAAATATGTATGCATAATCCATGATAAGATGGATCAAAAGAAGACTGCCATTCCTAGATTACGCATTGTTCCCAAGGGTGTGGATTCAGGATATAATCTGCAGGTGGCATTGATTGGCATGATCACTCATGGACATGGAGAAGGTCATTACGGACACTTTGTCTTGAATGGTTTGTGGCCAGCTGATCCAAATCTTACAATTGGCTCAATTGCTAATTGTTTACATAACCTCGAGAGGATAGATAAGCATCCTCTTGGTGATCTAGTAACAAATGGACTTCCAAGGAGCAATATTTCACTACTACATGCTTTGAACTCAAGGGATGCTTTGGACTACCATAACTTGAGTGATGGAAAAGAGCCCATTGTGCAGTCGTCAGAAATTGCAGAAGAGGAATTGGGGTCAACATTTCGCAGATTGCCAGAGAACTTGTTGCTACAATTGGATAATTGTGCAGGGGAAAACAAAAATCGATACTTATTTGCCTATTTGTCAATGCTTGTTGCAAGGGGTGTTTTCAAAACCATCCAGCTGGGATTTTTAATGGTTGGGCATACACATGAGGACATAGACGCCATGTTTAGTAGGTTTTCAGAGAAGTTGAGAGTTACACAAACCTATACTTTGCCACATTTGATGGATACATTACGAAACAGCTCATCTTCATCTCCAGCTCCATTGTTTCTCACAAAGATCCCTGATTTCAAGCAATATTGTGATGGCTATCTTTGTGATGGACAAGACATACTTGTTGGACATTCCAAACCGCTTCAGTTCAGGTTCTTTATGCAAGATGAGACACCAATGATGCAATATAAGGCACATGTAGGTGTATCAAGTTGGAGTGGAAGTATTCGCCTTTGGAAAACAGACACAGAAGGCAAGCCAATGTTACCACATGGAGATCCACCTCTAGTACAAATGGCGGAGTATGTCAAGGCCCACGAAGAAGTCATTTTGGGGCTAAAGAACTATATAAAATTTTGGAAAAATTTAGGGAATGGTTCAAGTATTCCGCGATATTATAGACCCGTGATAGATTATTGGAGTAAGGTAATTGAAGAGATTGGAAAAGCAATCATATCAGAGGGAGTCTTGTATGAAATGTTTTGGCCAAAAACTCAAGAATATTCTCATCTACAAAGCACTACAATGAATTTGCAACAAGGAGCAGAAAGATTCCTAGGCCTTGAAGAGTTGAATGATCATTTTTGTGGGCCTCAACGAGATAGGCCAAGGGAAGAGTTTGACCCTATGTCTGATGTGCACCAAGGTGACTTTCTTATGCTTGTTCCGAGTGACACAGAAATCTATCCAGTGTGGCTTGCAATGGCTTTATCTGACATTGATAATGAGCCTACATCACCAAACTACAGAAAACTCTTGATTCAATATTGGGCACCTTGCGCGAGAAAAAGTGGGATGACAGATACTCAAGCTTACAGTAATTGTTGGAAGGGTTATTGGGCTGTCAACTATAAGGACCCACAAGTGTGGGAAACTATAGATGCAATTGTTTGGTCCTGGAGACCCAACAAAGAAGGACCATTTTCTAGAATAAAGATTCCAGAAAGACATGCTCTAAAAGCCAAAGAAGGCCTCACTCGTGCACATCAGCCACACTTGGATCAAAGTTCAGATATGGTATCAAATGTGGAGTAGAATTATGTGGAGCTTCTATTGTGACTATACTAGTCAATTTGTAAACAAAATCTTTTTTGTATCTTCCTTTGTTTTATGTAATTTATAGTTATTATTCAAATCCATGTGTTGTACATCCTCTTGACTTTTGGTGTTTATCAACACCACAATCCTATGAGATTTTCACTTTATTTACTAGCCACACACCTCAATTTTTCCCACTTTAAGTGGAAAATTCCCAAATTACATGAATTCGGTCGATTTGGAGATTCCCATAATGTGAGATTTTTACCAAAATACCTAATATGGTCTTACCAACAATAAGAGCTTGACTGAGGGTGCCATAGTGTCCTTCATATGCTGCATCCTCATTTATTTCTTCGTCATCGTCTTCCCCTTCTTGTGTAGGCTCCAAAATAAGGTATGTCCAGAAAGGAACGTGTGACTTGCTCACACATCTCCTCCACTTTTCCTGTTTACATGCACTACAGAAACAAGACAGTGAACGTGTTCTCAAAGCAGTTGTATCATGCTCTGAATATGCAGAAACAGAGTGCATTGAGCGGGTATTTTTTACAGCCTTCACATCCCAATTTTTTCCCCTTTCCACATCTCCCAATTCAATCACCCAAAAAATCCTGCTTACATAACAGGCCTGGGATGCATAGGTGGTTGTAGCACCATCTGACAAGGTCCGTCTCAATAATGCCACAACATCTGTAGCACAATCTATCTTTGGGCAGTTTGGCTGCAATTGGTATTGAGTTAAAGACCTTTTTATCACTACTCCCGCACCGTCGTGTTCTCCCTTACCATGTCCGGATCCAAAAAAGTTCCAAGACATTTTCCATCCTGTAAAAACACTGTATCTGCAATTTATTCAATGGATAGAAGAAGATTAATATACTCTTGGCACGATAAAATTACCAAAAAAAAACGTATTATAATATTATTGATGTTAGACAAGCATTTTATTACAACTTTAATGCCACTATGATAGGTCTCTATATTAAAACCATCTTCAGATAATGTTTGTTAGAACATGGTATACCTGGCAAGGAAATAGAATGGTCTTCTTGCTTTGAATTGTGAAGCTGCTCCATCAGACCATACCCAATGACGTTTTATATTTAGACTAAATTTCTTTAGCCATTCCGCATGTTTCAGAAAACAGTGTTGAACAAAATGTGTGTCATGTTGCTTGTCATCTGAAATGAAGAAGTGAATTGTCTTGTGGATGTCACCTGCATAATATAAAAATTAGAAATTATTGAAGGCTTAATACAAAAGAAATAATACTGATCTAGGGTGATGTCGTTACCTGCAATTCGGAAATATGTTATGTGCACAAAAATAGTTACTTGATTTGAATACCAGTGCATGGACTGAATCTCATTTTGTTCTTTGAAACTATAATTTTCAGCAAAGTCAACAACTAACACAACAACATCTTCGGGAAAGCTTTGTATACATTCCTTATATTGTTCTGCTTGCCATCTATACCAAAATTATGCATTATGTATTTCTTAAGATGGTCTTTGAACATGACTAAGAGATCCTGGCATGATATTTCCTTATGCGACAAGACTTTCCTTTTCTTCTTCAGACCGTCACGTGCAGTTCCTACTTCTAGGTCCTCAAAAATCTTCACCACAATCTTTTTAGCAATAAATGCAGCCTCTGCATCACAAAAGTCTAACTTATCCGGGCCACACCTTTTACATTGACCACTCAAGCAGGCAAGGACATGGAAGGTGGACGTATCTGATTTAGGACACGTTATAGAGTCCAACAAGGCTATTACACTCTTGATAGGGTTTTTTGGTGCCTTGCATCCACCATTGTCTTTGCATATGTTGCATTGACAATGGCAAGCTTTTCCATGTAGACCGACTCCAGAACTTCGCATGTGATTTATGGCATCCTTTAGGAAGGACATTTGAACATGTGAAATGCAGCAGCAAGTATATCGGTCTCTCAATTTCCGCACAAAATATGGCTTCATGTACTCAAACTCCCGCTGCCTTATTACAATTTCAGGGTATTGTTCTTTGAAGTTGAGAAAGAGCTCCATCTACAATGAAAGACATATATGGTTAAAGAACATTGAAGAAAACTACAGGTTTTGACGAAAACTGCTACATTACTATAAACCAGTATTTTTATTTCAAACCACTGTGTTTTTTCACTTAATTGGTTAGGTAAACCAGTATATATGAACACATGTCCTTGGTATGTACCAGTGGTATATAAGTGTCAACCAATGCAAATGTTCTTACTGCTGATGTAAACCAGTCTTTTCATTTATAACCGGTATGTTATTTACCTAACCAGTACAAGTGAGCACTTAACCACGATGTATACCAGTGATAAATAAGTGTTAAAAAGAATGAACACATGCCCTTGGTACATACCAGTGGTATATAAGTGTCAACCAGTTCAAATGTTCTTACTGCTGATGTAAACCAGTTTTTTCATTTAAAACCGGTATGTTATTTACCTAACCAGTATATGTGAGCAATTACCCATGATGTGTACCAGTGAAAAATAAGGGTTACAAAAATGAACATATGTCCTTGGTACGTACCAGTGGTATATAAGTGTCAACCAGTTCAAATGTTCTGACTGCTGATGTAAACCAGTCTTTTCATTTAAAACCGGTATGTTATTTACCTAACCAGTACATGTGAGCACTTAACCACGATGTATATCAGTGAGAAATAAGTGTTAAAGAAAATGAACACATGTCATTGGTACGTACCAATGGTATATAAGTGTCAACCAGTGCAAATGTTCTTACTGCTGATGTAACCCAGTCTTTTCATTTAAAATCGGTATGTTATTTACCTAACCAGTACATGTGAGCACTTACCCATGATGTGTACCAGTGAAAAATAAGGGTTAAAAAAATGAACACATGTCCTTGGTACGTTCCAGTGGTATATAAGTGTCAACCAGTGCAAATGTTCTTACTGCTGATGTAAACCAGTCTTTTCATTTCAAACCGGTATGTTATTTACCTAACCAGTACAAGTGAGCACTTAACCACGATGTATACCAGTGAGAAATTAGTGTTAAAAGAAATTAACACATGTCCTTGGTACATACCAGTGGTATATAAGTGTCAACTTGTTCAAATATTCTTACTGCTGATGTAAACCAGTCTTTTCATTTAAAATCGCTATGTTATTTACTAACCAGTACATGTAAGCACTTAACCACGATGTCTACCAGTGAGAAAAATGTGTTAAAAAAAATGAACACATGTCCTTGGTACGTTCCACTGGTATATAAGTGTCAACCAGTTCAAATGTTTTGACTGCTAATGTAAACCAGTCTTTTCATTTAAAACCGGTATGTTATTTACCTAACCAGTACATGTGAGGACTTAATCACGATGTATACCAATGAGAAATAAGTGTACAAAAAAATTTAATGGATATGTAAACCACTATTTTCCTTTCAAACAGATATGTTTTTTACCTATCTGACATGACAAACAGTACATGACTTAACCACTATGTATACCAGTGAGAAATAGGTGTTAAAAGATTTTTACTGGTTATGTAAACCAGTTTTTTACCTGACCAGTTTATACATATCATACGCGTGTGAAAGTATGCGTCTGCAAACGTATGTTTCAAAAAACATACGCGTATGATAAAAACTATGTTTCCATTTATATTCTCCTTCACATCCAATATTTATCTACTCTTAGTCTAGGACCAAATACAGATTCCCCTTATTTCCATTTATAACTTCCTTCATATCCGATTTTATATCTACTCTTATCAACCCATTTATAGAGAATATAGGTCATGAATGCAAATATTAGAAAACAAAAATGGATATAGTGAAGCACAGGATGCACAGGATGTTTGACATATGAATTTCTTCCAATACGCTTTCTGCACATATCCTTCTTATTGGGTGAAACACGAGTGTTAGACATCCAAAAAGAGAAGATCAACTCTTTCTCATCAGGTGTTATGAAGCCACGATCCATGGGCTCTCGAGCACACAAAGAGATTGGCAAATTGCCATCACCTGCTGCCCTCAACCGATTCTTTGCAGCTATGAAGTTCCTCTTGTGAAAATTTAGCAACTTAGATGTAGCTGAAACATTCACTTTTGAGGTAGATGTACACTCAACATTCATAAGCATTGTGGTGATGAACCTTTTAAGAAAGAGCTCCTGTCCGCTCTTGGGTAATTTGATTGCATCTATTGTGTTGCGTATGGCTTCAACGAAGGTTGTTTGTGCCCTGGGCATTTCAAGGTCTCCAAGAGAAGGATCATTGACAAACTTGCACAAAATATATGAGCGTGATGCAACATCGAGGGCCTTTGTACACCGATTGAAGAGCATAACAAGGTCATTGCAAAGTCTTTGATGCTTTGCATCATCAGCACCATTTTGATCATTATCTTCCTCATGTGCTACCTGCTCAATCTTGTTCTTAGCACGCTACTCCCTCTTTCTCCTAGCATGATATTCCTTGACCGCATCAACAGCATACCTAGCACACAGTTCACAGTGAGGCTGAGAGCAGTCACATACAGTGTGAGATTCTTGCTCCATGCTAGAGAGGGAGAGATTGAGTGAGGTGATAGGCCTACAGAGAGCAAGAGCAGTATATGACAGCAATAGATGTGCGATAGGCCTACAAAGTAAAACAGCAATCTGTGCTCCTACACAGAGAGTTAGAGAGAGACAGGAAAACCAGAGAGCGGGAAGACAAAGAGCTGGCTGACGTGCATAGTTAAGAGCTACAGAGCCGTCTTCTATATTTGAAAAAGAGATGTGGAAATAGTAATGGTGTAAAGAGATGGCTGACGTGCATAGTTAAGAGGTACAGATCCGTCTTCTATATTTAACAAAAAGATGTGGAAATTCTATATTTAATTAAAAATCTGTTCAAAAGAATATATCGAATTGAACTAATAGAGACGGTTTTATGTACCGGTTATAAAACCTCTGTCCGGGACAAGGTTTTTGGTCCACCTATTCATGCATCCACCCAACTACATCAAAAGATACTTCATGGTTAATTATAGGGAGGATAAAGGGTAGAGAGGAGGTGTTTATCTCTTGCAGTAGTTCTTTGCCAGACATGGTTGTAATGAGCTACTGATAAAACATATTGCAGTCCAAGATTACTTTGATTGATTGAATTCATGGTGGTGCATAATTTTGGTCCCTTGCAAAAGGTTGATGCATTGGATCCATCACATGATAATGCAGAAAGGCTCCCTCCTTTGTAATGGAAGGTTATAGTCGGAGGTGTAGCGCTCTTGGTAGTTGAGTTCAAATTTGTAGTACCATAGGACAAGGTTGTCTTTGTCTTCTAGCTCTAGGACTGCCCCTCTAGCAATCTCTTGGAAAAACTTGAACTCTCTCTCTTTGAGCAACTTCACTTTCCTGCAAGATAGACTATCATCCAGTGCATACAAAGGTGTGATGAGGTAGGTGGTAAGTCTAACCACTTGTATTAATCCAGTTTGGATTGATACATAGCAAGATGTAAAGTCGTCATCATAGCCTTGATCCACAAGTAATACTCCTTGATGGTGGAGGGTCTTGTCTTTCCACCAAGCAAACCCCGTGTCAAAGACCTTGTCGATGACAAGCTCTGCCACTTCACTCGGTAGACGACGTAGAATTCATGTTGTCGTCTCTAGTTCCTGGCTCATGAGATGAGAGTGAGGTATAAAAATACTTTGGAAGATTTACCCTTTTGTTTTGAAGACGCAATGATTGTCAGCGCTGGAATATCCTTGAATCTTTTGGTGCAAGGGAGAGGGAGGGACCACGCGTTTGTAGTAGCTTCCTCAAGTTACGGAGGCTTGTTGTGGACGTAGGTGGAATAGGTGGCACTACTTGAAATCCTACCGAAGTAAGAACACCCGTGCGGATGTCGAGGGAGAAAATGATGTCTTTTTCATCATTTTGGGTTGCACTCATGTCAGAGGTGGGGTTTTTGGCAACAATGTGAGCATGATTCGGCTTGTGCCTTGTTGTTATGCTTGCGGGGATGATGAGAAATGTAAACAGTTTGAGTAGGGAAAGAGGGTCTTACCACCTCTTTTATTCTAACAATGTAGCACCCTCGCAAGAGTGTCTTGATGACTTGCCTCAAGCTTTCTTGAAGCTCCTCCTCTTTGGTAGTCCAATTGAAGAATTCAAGAAGCCACTCATCCATGAAGAGAAGTAAACATGTCAGTATTGTAAACTGAAGGTTTCAAGATGCATCCTCAGTGGGGACACCAAATGAGAGGCGGATTTGGAAGATAGACTTCGGTGGCCTCAACACAACGGCTAACGCATGACGGCCTCACCATGAAAGGCAAACAATAGGGGCACCACTTAGCTTGAAATGTGACTAGGATGCAATGACAATACTATATAGCACACCACACACCATGTCATGCAGTTGAACATGTTATGAATTGTGGTATGAGGTGGTAGAGAAAGAAGTGGAGATAGATAGTGAGAGTTGTGAATGTAGGTGCATGGACTACTGTTCACACGAGAGGTGGCAAACCTGCACACCAATACATGAAATTCAAGAACAAAACAACCCTAAGGTGGCGAACCCACACATCTCTACATACAACACAAAAGAAATAAACAACTATATGACATACTCATAAATCCAGCACACTAGAAACAATGACATAACAAAAAGAGTAGATTACTTGTGGAGAGAGATAATGGATAGAGAGGGACAAGAGAGGAAGGAGAAGACCATGGGTGCCTCATCATTGATGGGTAGAGATGATGTCAAGGAGTGGTGTGAGGGTAACCTTCACTCTTGTTGAATGCCGAATCCTCCACTTCAAATTGCACCAAGGCGTGGCGGTTGATGGTAATGGAGGTGGAATATGTGTTGATGAGTAGCTTGTGTGTGCATAACCACCTTACCATTGTGGTGTGATGGTGTCTCACAATGCTCTTTTACATGAACTAACACTTCTAGCTATATTAGAAGTGTGGAGACATGGTGCCTACGCTTCAAAATGCTCATAGCTTCTAATAACGTAGATCTTGTGTTCTAGTGAGAGCGTTGTTGTGTTTTGGTGATAGAGACCCCTCCTTATATAGGAAAAGAGGGTGGGATTTTCTTATATTTTATTAGGACATTGTGAGTGGGATGGAAACACACACAACGCCTCTATAATGACCCGACACACACTCTTCGGATGATACACACAGACATTATGGGGCACCACTCGGCTTACACAACCAGCCTGGCCGAGACAGGAAACACACAGACGGAGTGAGAAGAGAGAGATTTCCCACTTGCCCACTCAACACTCACACATACACACTCACACACACACTCTCAATTCAGCTCAAAGGAGGAATATTTCTGTTGTTTAGACTCAATGAAGCTCATCCCAACACCAATGGGGCAAATAGTTTACACAGTATTGAGGAAATACACCAGATACAACTACAAAGTTAAGCAGAGGCTTCACTCACCAGAGAAGATTTCACAGAAAAATAGCAAAAAATCTGTGAGTAATTTGGCAAAATAGACAGTGCCATTGCGTCTGGAACGCCCAAAAACCCCACCCTACAATGTCACAGTGCTCAAATCCGACCTCGGATGAGCAGTTTAGGGCCAAAAAATGCTCCAAAAACAGCAAAAACACACTTGCGGATGTTCCTCCTCTCTTCTCCACATTTTTTCTCCTCTTCTCTCAGTTTTTTCAGTTCCCACACTTAGATTTATTAGTTGGGCACCCTTGGCCTTTTAGATGACCTCAAACGAACCCCGAACAGGCCAAAAACTGACCTCGCAATGCATAGTTGTCACCTTTTTGCATCATCCGCACACCTGGCACTCAGTTTTTCCAAATAATGCATCCCGCAACCACGTGAAGTGGCCCCAAAAAGTGGTCCTCATGATGACCTTTCTGCATAAGTATCACAAGAAAACACCCACGTCGTGTCCATACTTCTCCGCGTGCAAGTATTGACCCCGTTCGACCTCCTGACGCCACTCGATGCCATCTGACGCACCTGCTTACCTCATGTCGTCGGCCCGCAGATAGCTTCCTCGAGAATTTTTACGCGCTACCAACTCCTCCTTATTGTAGAAAAAACACAGTGGTACTGGTAATAGTGAAAATCGATGCACTATGTACACCCTGTCCTACCTGTACACATGTGGGCCCCACCTAACCACCTGGCTCTGAAAAGTGGGAAATTCTTTATTCAATGCACCATACATGTGTCTGTACATATGCGCAATCCCTTGCTCCAAAAAACTCGTGACATAATTTGCCCATCCCCTAGCCTGCTAGAGCATTCATGCTCAGCGGCAGCAAAAAGAGATATTCACTCCACCTGGATCCCACACAAAAACACTTTGCATTCCCTGCATCAAAAGCTTAATCAAGGTTCCCCCTGGTTCCCAGCGAAAACTTGTAGAGATGCCATATATCAACCTTGCATCAAGAAAACCATCAATTACTTTGGCATCAACCTGCATGTGTAAATATATCTCCTTCACCATAGCTGAGAGGTCTCCACTCATCATTTGTGTCATCAATTCCTGCTTCTTTGACAACTCAACCTTGGTTTGCATCAGCCCTTCAATCACTTCATAAGGCCCTTCACTTTCATCTTCAACATCATTTGCAAATGCGACTACACCAGACTCCTGGATTCCTTTGTCCATCAAAAGAGATGCAACCTCAGCATCCTCATCACTGCTGGTAGTACCATCAATGTCCTCATCTATCACCGTGGAAGAGTCTTCATCACTAGAATCATCCTCATCTTCATAAAGCTCCTCTAATCGTTTCCTTGTGTCCATATTATAAAGCTTCTTGGTACCTGTCTTTCCATAGAGGCTAATCGTACCATGTCGCCAATCTTGAACAGCTCCCACTTCACGTAACCATGGTCTGCCCAGTATAATAGGATATGCTCCCAACCCTGCTGGCATCACATGAAAATCAACCACTGCCTTTGCATCATATGCCTCCACTTCTAAGCTCTTTACAACACCCAAGAATTTTACTTTTTGATGGTTTGCCAATCTAATCCAGAAACCTGACACCCCAGCCGTTGTGAGACCCATCTTCTCAACGCATGAGTGTGTTATGACGCATATTTGGGCTCCGCCATCCATATAACCTTGTCCCAAATTTTTCCTTTTATGCCACACATCTACTATTGGACAAATGTCTGGTAGCTCATCCATTGCCAACACCTTTACTGAACCTCTCTCTGGCTCTTTCTCCATTGGGTTAACCATCCTCTTCCACTGTCGCTTTAGCTTAGGTGCCATCTCTATAAGCTGCCCAAAAGTAACATCTGCCTTCCTGCTCGTCAAATCCTCCTTCAAGTCATAGCTTAATTGCCCATCCCCTAGTGGAAAATCTGAAACATGAAACTTTTGACGAGCTCTCCTTTTCCTCTTGGCCTTGACATCCTCGCCTTCATGGCTCTTTCCTTTCTTCTTACTAGGACCTGGGGCACTTCTTCCTTCCTTATCCTCTGTGGTCCTCTTCCCAATAGGCATCACTAATGTATCCTCTAGCTTTGATGCCTTCTCCAAGGTGACTACACTTAGCACTTTTGTCTTTCCCTTTTCCTCTTGGGTTAATCCACTGGTTCCTTCATCTCCCTTAATTTCGATGCCATAATCATTTGACCTAGTTAACACCTCTCTTGGCAATGGATACATGTCCCCCCCCATCCTTGGTGGCTTATCACATTGTGGGCTGATGTGACCCAACTCTCCACAATTGTAACATGTGGGCGTCTGCCTCCAAAACCTACCATTGCTTTTTCCAACACCATTCCTAGGTCTTTCTTCACCTCCTCGCTGATTTGCATACCTCCCTCGACCTCGATTATTTCCCACTTGACCTAGCATGTTTAGGCTGAGATTCTTCATCAAATCTACCACTTGCCTCATGTCTTGCCTTAGCCCATCATCTTGCACCGATGTAGTGACCATTGCTGGCATAACCTGAGTAGTAACAAGAACCATTGGTTCATGATGAACCCCTGACATGCGACCTTGTAAAGACTCTAGATGCTGAAATTCAGACCTCATGGGCAAAGACTCCACCCCTAACTGGCTCATTTTCCTCAACTTCCACTCTTTGTTCCTTGCTACCTCTAGTGCATCTTCATATGTCCTAGGCTTCTTTAGCTCCACTCTCTGATGTATATTCTCCCAAAGACCAGCCAAAAACCTGTCCTTCTTCATCATGTCAGGCGGGGTACTTGTGGTGCTAAGGCCTTGCACATTCGCTCCCATGCCAATGAAAACTTTCGTATGTATGCATCTACTGGCTCACCTTCCTTTTGCACTAAAGCCTGTACTTCTTGCCACACTTTGTCAGGATCTTCTATCTTCACAAACTCCACTTCCAACCCATGCCGTAGATTGTCCCAACTCAATCTTACAGGTGGATCAGCCACATGCAACTCCTCTTCAAATGCTTTAGACCAAACTCGTGCATCACTCTTCAAACAAATTTGGAGAAGACGTAACATTTGCGCAGGGTCATGAATCTGGTTGCTAATGCAGGCAACCTCCATCTTTTCCAAAAAGTCTTCCACATCTTCATCACTTCTTCCATGAAACTCCGGATAAGAGAAAGCCATGGCTACCCAAGTTTAATTCTTTGAGAACCTCTTCGAACACACGTGCAAGAACCCAAAACTTTTGACTGACTCAATTCCCAGAAACTTCAATGGAGCTCAACTTTAGATAAGGACAAACACATGCACATCAAATGAGTTTTCATAGTTGATCATCGGAATTACAACAGGCAAAGGACATTCCAAGATCTCTCGTAATCTTCTTGGCTCGAACATAAAGACTATGCGCTGCTGGAAAAAAAAATCTTCCTGGACACATGAACATTTATCTGAATTCTTTGAGTTAAATGAAATGGAGTGAATTGAGGGCCATTTTGATCATCCATTAAAGCCAACCATGAAGCTCCCAAGAAGGCACACCTGACTTAACCTCTGATTTTGCCAAAATTTCAGCAGCATAACAGCATAAATGGCTCAAAAGACCAAGAAACCAGCCATCATAACTTGGAAAAATTTTGACAGAGTTTCCCCAGAAGTAGAGCAGTAGGAACCCAAAATATAGACTGTATATATATGCATAAACTGTCAACAATAGAACCCGAGCATCAAATAGGACTCACTAGTACATAGCCTATGGCGAGGTCACGAAAAGGGTGCTCTAGCTACTTGTATCACCGAAAGGATCTCCACATTTGAGAATCCCCCAACTTAATAAAAACCTCACGCTATCGACCCTCACACGAAGGCTAATGCAAATCGCGTAAAGTCAAGTCTCAAAAATGACTATCTTCCAAACCAAGTCTCAGAAATGGCTAGGACTGCCAAATACAACCAAGTATGGCTCCACAAATGCGTACAATGGCAGTTTCCACAAGTAACGTACAATCCAGCAGACAATGCGCTCAAATAGGCGCCAAGTGATGCATACCCACAACAACTGCAAGTGAAACCAATACTAGTATATCACTCTACTCCAACTACTTGTACCTGTGTGAATCACCTGTACCTATACCTGTACATGTCCCTATAACCTGTAGCCCCGAATCTCGAAGCTTGAAGCTCGAAGCAGAAGGTACTCGAAGAAGATCCTCCGTGGGGGCGCCAAAAGAATGTGAGAAGGATGAAAACACACACAACGCCTCTATAATGACTCAACACACACTCTTGGGATGATACACACACACATTATGGGGCACCACTCGGCTTACACAACCAGCCTGGCCGAGACAGGAAACACACAGACGGAGTGAGAGGAGAGAGATTTCCCACTTGCCCACTCACTACTCACACACACACTCTCAATTCAGCTCAAAGGAGGCAAATTGCTGTTTTTTAGACTCAATGAAACTCAGTCCAACACCAATGGGGCAAATAGTTTACACAGTATTGAGGAAATACACCAGATACAACCACAAAGTTAAGCAGAGGCTTCACTCACCGGAGAAGATTACACAAAAAAATAGCAAAAAATCTGTGAGGAATTTGGAAAAATGGACAGCGCCATTGCGTCCGGAACGCCCAAAAACCCCACCCTGCAATGTCACAATGCTCAAATCCGACCTCGGATGAGCAGTTTAGGGCCAAAAAATGCTCCAAAAACAGCAAAAACACACTTGCGACTGTTCCTCCTCTCTTCTCCACGTTTTTTCTGGTCTTCTCTCAGTTTTTTCAGTTCCCACACTTAGCTTTATTAGTTGGGAACCCTTGGCCTTTTCGATGACCTCAAACGGACCCCGAACAGGCCAAAAACTGACCTCGCAGTGCATAGTTGTCACCTTTTTGCATCATCCGCACACCTGGCACTCAGTTTTTCCAAATAATGCATCCCGCAAACACGTGAAGTGGCCCCAAAAAGTGGTCCTCATGATGACCTTTCTGCATAAGTATCACAAGAAAACACCCACGTCGTGTCCATACTTCTCCGCGTGCAAGTATTGACCCCGTTCGACCTCCTGACGCCACTCGATGCCATCTGACGCACCTTCTTACCTCGTGTCATCGGACCACAGATAGCTTCCGCGAGAAGTTTTATGCGCTATCAACTCCTCCTTATTGTAGAAAAAACACAGTGGTACTGGTAATAGTGAAAATCGATGCACTATGTACACCCTGTCCTACCTGTACACATGTGGGCCCCACGTAACCACCTGGCTCTGAAAAATGGGCAATTCTTTATTCGATGCACCATGCATGTGTATGTACATATGCGCAATCCCTTGCTCCAAAAAACTCATGACAACGTGACCCACACCATGTGACCGTGGGTCGGTCATGTCTGATGGACTGATGCTTGTGATACAGAGAGAAATAGTAGGGAAGAGAGAGATGGAGGGAAAAGGAGGGTAAAGGAATGGAGTTTTTACAAGGTATGCTAGTCGTAGCTAGCTTATTTGAGAAAGGAGAGAGGGTTTTTTACAAGAGACTGTCGAAGGTGGTTTGTCATTGGAGAAGATAAACCCGCCACTTATAGCGGTAGTGGCTCTATCTTTGGCCAAAACTTCATTTATTGTGGCTTTGTTTCTCTCTCATGCCCTAGATTTCAAATCTAGAGTAAAATATACAATGATTGTGTTAACACACAAAAGAGTGAGTATGAGGGCGTAGGTGGAGTAAAAGATGATTACAGGGTTGATGTTGTCGTTTGAAATTGATGAACATAGGCATGGCCCACCTAATTGGCGCTTTCGTAACTTGATGCTTCGCTCTGATAAGCCTCCCTTGCGTCGTGTCATTTGTAATGGTAGTAGTCAAGAGCCTTTGCAGTTGTCACAATGGTCGTTACTTCATTGAAGTCGTTGGCACAAAGCGCGTATATACAAGAGCATGTGCATGTGTGCGAATTGATGGTGGATGTAACTTGACTATTTTGGGCTTATGGACTGATTTGTGAGATTTTTTGGTGGTGATTATGAGAGTGGGGTGCGTGTTGATGGTAAATTGTGTGTGTGTGTGTGTGTGTGTGTGTGTGTGTGCGTGTGTGCGTGAGTGCGTGTGTGCGTGTGTGCGTGTGTGTGTGTGTGTGTCTGTGTGAAAAAAAACAATTTTCAGCTATGGAGAGCTTGGGAAAGACATGAAAGAGAGAGAGAGAGAGAGAGAGAGAGAGAGTGCATGTACTCTATGTGTGCTGAAAATTGGCTGTTTTCAGCTCTGTGTGTGTGTGGAGGGAGATAAAGTTTTTTTGTTGGTCAGAGAGAGAGAGAGAAGGGACAAAAAGTGAAAATTTCAGCCAAGAGAGAGAGTGAGAGGGAGAGAGAAGACAAGGAGAGGGAGGGCTCCATGGATGGAAGAGGACAAGTTGGAAAGAGGTGATAATGAGAAGGAGGCCCCCTTTTTTTTCTTTTGTAAGAAGGTGGTGGCCATGGTTGTACAAACCATTGAGCGCCCTCTTATTTACTAGTATAGCTATCAATTATTTTGAAAGTGGAGCCCTTTGAGGAGAAAATAAAGGAGGGAGAAAAATGATTACCAGTGGCTCCACTGGTACTTGGGGACAAAGGCTCCTTACCATGCAAGATTTTATGCTTCGGTGAAAGCTTTTACTGGGCATTCTGTTTATCTTGATTCTCAAGTGGTCATTCACAGGTCCTGTGCTTGAGATTTTTAATTTTTTTTAGAAGGGGGATTTTCCATAGAGAGAGATGGGTTGATTTCAAAAGGCATTCCTCAACAGTATTAGGCCAACAGCCACCATTCCATGGGAATAATGCTGTATCGGTCAGGTATATGCATCCCGAGGGATAGATGGATGAGCAAGCTAGTACCTATTACTCCATACCGTGAAACAAGCTCCGTAATAATGGGAATAGAAGAAGAGTGGTCTAGCCAACCTGTTCCAGTCACTATAGAGCCAATTTTTCAAGCACCTACTAAAACAACACCTGTTAACTTCATTGAAAATCAGGGGGTGATATCACCAATGGTCAAACCAATGCCCAAACAAAAAATTGGAAATTGTCATAACTGTGGAGCGGATGATCATTGGAAGAATGACTATCCCAAATCGAATAAGAATGAACAACCTATAGAGGCTTATTGTGGGGCATGTGGACAAAAGGGAGGACACTAAAGATTGTCCTAGGAATCCAACCCACAAAGGAAGAGCTTCCATAAACATAATTCAAATCATGTCAAGTAGTTCATTAGAAGGGGAACCATCAATTCATGTTCAAGTGATGAACATGAATGACTAGAGCCCAGGACAAGGAGAACAAGCAGAAAAACGCAAGTGGACTTGACAAGTCCAATAAATCCTCTAAAAATTCTAGGAAAGAAAGACGCAAGAGGTACAAACTTAAGAGACAAAAACAACAAAAAGAGACTGCAGAGAAGATACGAAAGGAAACAGAAGAAAAAATTTAGACTCCTTCAACAGAATTCAAGGAACCAAAATCAACATTGGCTGGATCAGTACTGGTCGACCAAATCTACAAACCAATCAATGCAGCTTTGGAGGCTTTCCAAGATGGGTTGAAAGTGGGTCAAAGCCTGGAAAATCAATGGAAATTTTTCCAACACCAAATATGGAAACAACTAGACTAGAAGCTTACAAAAACCTTGTGCAAATCACACAAACCAACGGAAAAAAAAAAATCCACAATAGGATGTTGTGGAAAAACCGGCTGAAAGTGAGATTGAAATCGTAAAGAAAAGAGTTCAAGAAAAGGATGAGTTGGAAAGCATGGAAAATGATAAAGCACCATCACCTAAACTGGAAGTTCTTGATATTGAGGAAGGATGGGACGAGGTGCCTATAGTTGAAGGAGATTGGCCAAACTACCTATGGAAAAGGGTTAGAGAAGCAAAGTATGGGAGTATAACCTTGAATCAACTCCAATTGGGAAGTTTTATAGATTCCCCATGGAAATGGATAAACAATTATTATATGGAGATTGGGGATCTGAGTAGTCAGGCTCTTTGAAATCTGGAACTTTGTGGATGCTACCATCCTACTTAGGAGAGAATGAAAAGAAATGAATGGTCTACAAAACAACCAAACTACAAAGGCCAAGAAAAACCTTGGATGTGGCTAATCTACAATCCATTATGTCAACACCAGTTCAATGCACAATCACTTCAAGAGAACTATTGAGATTAAAACCATAGTTGTGGGGAGATACACAAACCACCATGGAGAAGATGGGGCTAAAATAAGCCTTCTCAAATGGACTTGGAAAATTTGAGAAACAGACATACATACTAAAATTGTCAGGTCATTACCTATAAACAAGGTAGGGTACTAATGCAAAGGGAGTGAGGGAAACACTACCCTTCTAGTACAGTACAATGATATAACTAGTGGCAGAGGCATTGCCATAGCAACCAAAGCTATCTGGGAAGCTTGGGAAAAATCGACAATCAAGAAAACAAGAATGAATTGTATTGGAAGATAGACACATAAAGAAACCAATGGGCTTACTTGAGAATGTGATAGTCACTTCCTGTGGAATTGACTACCATCACACTTTTGCCATTGTAGATTTTGGAAAAAAAATCAACTATGAAATCATCTTGGGAAGACCATTTATGAGACAAATACAACTAGTTCAAGACTGGGGCAACGATTATCTCCACCTGAAAAAAGTAGGGGCAATCACCCGAGTAAACTTGAAAGATTATTCCTACAAGGATGTCTTCAGGACAACCATACAAGAATTAGATTCTGAGATCTATGCAAAAACTAAACTACCTTTAGGGATACATAAAGACACCCCAATTTGGGTGTGTGGGGCTTCTAAGTCGATGAGTTTGCAAAGGGAAGACTACGATCTAGAAAGAGAGGTGACTAAATCGGAATATATACCAAGAGCATTCCATAAACATTTGTTCAAACCCTTTGAATGGACTCAGATCCTTGCCACAATGGATGTATGTGTTAATGAATCAACACCTACACAATTCTGTGATGCAAAAGGCTATGACATAGTCCCTATCCAAATGGTATTCATCAAGATGATTGAGGAGCAACGGGTCATTTTTTATCACTACTATAATGCCACGAACGAGTTGGAAGAAGAGACAATTACAACTGAAGAGTTGGACTCAGAAAAGGAGCATGTAAGGGCCAAACTTCTACTCTGAGGAGGGGAAGAAAGATTTCTTGAGTTTCCAAACCAACATTGGAGACGGTGTCGAAATGTGTGTGGTCTAGCTGGGAAGGTGCAAACCCTCTAGCTGTGAGAGTTTGTGATGAGAGTCACAAACACTTTGTGAAAAGCGTTTGTGGAGAATCACCAATCCTCTTTCTAAGGGTGACTAAAAATCTAAGAGCGTTTGTTGTCGCAAAGTCACAAACCCTTTTTCCTATCGTGCTTGGAAATTGCTTGTTTTCGTAGTTGAGATTATGATGAGAGGATCACCGAATCACATTCAATTTCACTTAAAAGACCATTTAAAAACCACTAAAGTCTCATCCATGAGACCTCAATACTCATACAATCACAAATCTCAATCAAAACCCAAACTTCTTTCATGGTATCATGTAGCCTCGTCCCCAATTACATAGTCGTAACATTAAACAGTTCAAAGGAATGCTCGAGCTTCCACTTTCATGGCGACCATTTTCTAAATTTTTAGAGATTTAAGATCTGCTAAAGTGAAGCCCACACACCATTTTGATAAGGGGAAACCCTAATTCACTCCCTCACAAGCTCTGATACAAGATTACAAAGAGGCGAGACTACAGCACACATAGATTGGGCAACCATGGAAGCTATTGCACGGTGGAGAAAAATTGCACATTTTTTTTGTAAAAATCAGCCTTCTCTCTCTTACCCACGGAAATATGAGCTGATGTGTCAATTTTTGGGCCATTTTGCCACTTTGGACCAAAACTAGGTCATTTCAGCTCATTTTTTACCCAAAAAATGCCATTTTTGATGTGAAAAATCCCAAACGGAGTTTTTAAAAATCCCTAAATTTTTGGGATCACTTGCATAATCATAAAAACTATAGATAAGCATCATTTTTCATCAATATATAATTTTGGGTCACTTTCCATGCAATTCTTCAACCGCGCCTGTTAGCTGCTATTTTTGGTAGTTTTTGTCCGCATCACTCTTTATAAGGAGATGAGTGTGCCACCATGAAACATTTGGACTATGTACATTTTCAAACCAAATTAAGCATCTTATCAAGTGGAAAAGAACGCAAATGTGCCACATCTAGGGCTACGACTCCCCGGATAGGTATGTACATGATAGCGACCACAGTAGCTGCTTCAACATATATCACAATATGTACATGATTGCTTTTATTTGCATACATCACTAAGTGTCAAGATTGAGATGAATTTTTTTATTTCACACTATGTACGTGCCATGGCACGACATCCACCCCCTCTAAACCTGCACATCCTTCGATATGTGCCACAACAACATTTGTAAAGCATTAAAATTCATGGTCAGACGCCATATTTTCACTTTCATCCTTAGTTTTCATATAGTTGGATTCATCATCCTCTTCACTTGGTTGTGAATCAAATGGATCAGCATCCCCTCTTCTTTTGAATAATTTAATTTTTTTACTTGCAATGGGAATTTTCATTTCTGTCACATCACAAGGTGTAAGTTGTATTTCCATGCACATGTTTGACAACATAAGGAACAAACCATCTCTTTGCAAGCTTCCTTATTGTAGAGTGCTGTTTTTCAAGGCTACTATCATACACCAACACCCAATCACCTTTTTCAATGTCTTTTGGTCTGAGCCTATGCCTCTTGTCAAGTCTGTCTTTGTTTTTCAACCTTGCATTCTTTAGTCGAGCTTTTACAAGCTCAATGTCTTCAGACCTTCTTTCCAATTGCCGTAGACATAATGCAAGAAGGTCTTCTCTATTCATTCCATCTTCCCATGGCAACACATTCCATGTAAGAACTACATCTTCAATTTGCATCATAGGTTTTTGACCATACATCAATTCAATAGTCATTCCATTCTCCAAGCTTACCTTCACAAGCCTTAGCTAAATCTTAGATTATTGGAGGATGCCTTCTATCACTTTTGCCATTTCCCTCTGGGTTATAAGCACAAGTTAAAGCTAGTTTGATTCCCATTCTAGAGAAGAACTCCCTTGCGTCATCAGCATCCAATTCTCCTCTATCTACTTCAGTTATCTTTCCCACACATCCATAGCGATTGATCACATCTTCAAGAAGGAATTTACATATAGCTTGTGTACTCTTTGTCCTCAATGTACGCCCTTCAACTTGATTGGACAAATCTTCTCTTGCAAGCACTAAATACCTCATTTTCCAAAGTCCTAAAGGCATTGTGACCAAGTCCACAACCCATTTGTAAAGCATGGCTAATGGATAAGTAGGATGTAGTCCATCACGATGCCCTACATTTGAATACATTTGGCTTGTCACACAAGACTCCACAAACTCAGCCACATCCTTGTACATCCCTTTCCACCAATATCTTTCTTTACCTTGTAAAATGTTTCCCATACACCTCCATGTCCTGCCCATAAACTTTCATGGAGCTCGTTGATGATTTGTTGTTGAGTAACCTTATCGCATACTACACGCAATGGTGTTCCATCTCTTTGTTTAGGATGCTTCCATAAGTAGCCATCCCTCAAGAAGTATCCATATGCTTTTCTTCTTATCCTTTTAAATTTCTGCTCAGTCCAATCATTCTGCTTCTGTAGAGTACTTAAGTAGCGACCTATCAAGAGCCATTCATCCTCATATAGTTCCTTTAAAAAGGACTCAAGTGAAGACACAAAACATGCATGAATACTCTTTGCATGATCAATAGTGTAAAAATTTGTGCCTACATCATCTCGCTCAATAATCATGTCTTGTTCATCTTCATACCTTGCCCTAGATAGCATATCTTCCATTGAATTGTCTTTCCCTACAATATGCTTGAACTCACGATTCAAGGACTTTATGTAGGCTATCCATTGCAACATTGCAATATCAAGAGTCGAACAGTTTGTGATCATTCCAAGAAGAGGCAATCAATCAATTTCCACAACCATTGATGCCCCTATCAAAAGTACTTGTCACACCTCAATGTTGTAACTATCCCCCATAGTTCCCTTTTTATTTTTGCGTAATCTCATTGACAAGAACTCAATAGTTTGGCTCCAAATCTCACCACATACCTTTTTTGTTCATCATCATCTTGCCCTACTGCCCATCCTATCCCTGTATAGGACTTGTGTCCACTATCACAATGAGAGGTCTCTCACACTCATAGTCTACCTTTCTCAAGGTTGGTGATGAAAGAAGTAGCTTCTTTAGCTTTCTCATGGCTTTTGTGTGCTCTTCTTCCCATCGAAACTTTTGATTCTTTCTCAACAACCTATAAAGGGGATCTACTACATGTGCATAATGTGGTATCCAAATAAGATAGAAGATGTAAGCACCAAGAAATCTTTGAGCTTTAGTTATAGTTGTAGATTTTTCTTTTATGTTTTTGATTGCATCCATCTTTTTTGGACAAGGCTTTCTACCATAAGGACCACACATATGCCCCACAATCAACAGTTTAGTAACTCCAAATATAGATTTTTTTCCGGACAAGGTAAGATTAACTTCTTTGAGCCTTGACAAAATCTTCTCACAATCTTTGATATGGTTTGCAACAATATTACGGCACCCCCTTGAATCCATAGCTTCATCTTTATCTTTGTCTTCAAATCCTTTGATGGGCACATCATCAAGAAATGGCATTGTGATTTGAGGTATGAAGTCACGTAGAACCTTGTTCATCCCATTCATCATATGTGCAACTGAATTCGTTGCTCCTTGAGGTAAGGTACACATCCTTACCAATCCCAAAGGTGTTTTCATAGTTGTCACATCTCTACTCTCAACATCTAGCTGAAATTGATCGTACCGTGAATAGAGATCCCTCATTGAGTAAATCGACCTTCCTACAAACGCCTCTGTAAATTCATCCACTATAGGTCATGTACCCACATTCCTTATGGTAACCTTGTTTACAAGTTGCATACCTTGTATGAACCACAAAGCTCCAATCTTCTTAGGCACAGTGAACCACCTATTTGCATATGGCGCACAAGAGGGCTCCAAGATACCCATGCTAATCTTTTCATTGAGTAGTTCTATTAGCTTTGGAAAATGTGCTTTTGGAACCAAAATTGGGGGTAGATTCCAAGGTACATGAGGGATAGAGAAGATCACCATAGGTGCAACAACATTAGGATCAACACACCCTATCTCATGTGGCTGGAAAGTAAAAGCCTTACCATTTCTTGAAAGCATTTCTTTAAAACTCTTCTTCTGTTAAAAACTGCTCACAACCAACTTTTATCTCTTTGAGGGATTCCATTGTAAACTTGTGTCCATTTCTTTTTGGATCCCTGAGACTCGGCTACAAAGAAGCTTGCTCTAGATTTTTCCTTCAATTTGATGGTAAAGGTAAGGCCACTGGTCTCACTTTATTTGCCACCATTTTGTACTTGGTCTCCACGCACACTTCATGTCCTTCATTAGCATTGAAATATTTTTTATCTTCAAAAGCCTCAATCACATCATACATTTCCATAGAGAATACTTCCACAACGTGGGTTCCATCTTGCATGCTAGAATCCATTATAGCATCAAGCTCAAGCATAGTATCTACATAAAAAACTTGCTCAAAGAAACCTGAAATGCATTCACTATCCTCTATGAAACCATTTTCCTTCATGTATTTCTGTACATTATATAAATATTCTCATGTACTTGTTTTCATATCCTCAAGATTCATAAAACATACTGACCCATGCTCTGTGAATCCCTGGAAACCTGTAGAAAAATCTTCTTCTCGTTTTGGGTCAGGCAAGAATCTTTTTCTTCTTGTACCATTGCAATCCTGCTTTACAATGGTACATGGCCAAAACACCTTGTCTCCATGTACTCTTTGAACTCTTTGTTCTCTTTTAGTAGAGGATACCCACGAAGACTATTGTGGTTCCTCTTGTGATTCACACACACAGTCAAAAATTGCACATCTTGCTTCCCATCTCTACTCTTTATCCTAGCATAAGCAGAACCATCATCCAAGACCTTTGTTTCCATGAAAACGGTTGTGATGTATGGCTTCCCAAGGATAAGAGGATAGGTAGACATCTCCTGCACAAAGACGTTTTGCTCATCCTTCACATTACCATTGTCACTTTCACATTTGGACAAGCCCCATACATCTCTCTTGATGAGTTATTTGCAGCTCTAATCATCCACCCATGGTCTGTGTTTATCAGCCACTTACCCTTCATGTAAAGACTCTTGGACATAAGATTGATTTCAGATCCATGATCTATCAATGCAACATATGGCTCCTCAAGGTCACCCACCTTGACTAGAGTTTCTATTGTAGCTCTTGCCCAATGACTTTTGGAGTAGTGGCTTTTATAGGAGGCTTCAACTTCGTCATCATCATCATCTGCAAATCTAGCATGTGCATCTCTTCGAAATACTGATAGCATCCTACCACACTTTCATCATAATCACTCTCTTGGAAATGTATCCCATGTGCCTTAAGTGACTCCCCTTCACACTCAGCAGACTGTGGAGGAGTAGCTCAGTGAGAGTTTGCCTCTTTCTTTTTATCATATCTATAATTTCTTCATGAAACTCGCATTTAGCAATGCCAAGAACTTCACCCAAGGTAAACTCAACTCTGCTATTCAAAATCCTTTCCTCCAATACCTGCTTTAAGTTTGTGGCAGCTTCAATATCAGATTGTAGTTTGTATGCAGGGCCCTTTGCTTCGGATTTGTATGCAGGGCCCTTTGCTGTCTAACACCTAGTTAGACAGCATGAACAATACTTCAAAAGAGAGAGAAATTAAGAAATTGACAACAATTGAGGACTGGATTTTCATGGATCCGGTCCCCCCTCCAAAAGGCTTACTATTATGGTTTCTCCCATCAAGAGAGACATTTTACAGTACAATATTTTGTGTTCCTTCAATACTAGCAAGTGCAATGAAGATGGAAACTTCAAGCATTAAGAAAAACACTTAACAAACACAACATCAATTCCCTCACGATCTCAGACCCAAGACCTCACACACCTTCGAAGATGGTGAGAGCTAGCGGGGTATGAGAGTAGATTGAGAGGAAGGAGTAGTCTTACGAGAAAGATGTACATCTCCTCACATAATCACTCATATTAGCATAGCCTAGCTTAGTAATTAGCATGGTAGAGGAGATGAGTATGCATTGAAGCTTGGCTCTTGGTTGGATTTGCATCACAAAGCCAAGAGTTGTTGGTGTAGGCCTCCCTTCTCACAAGCTTGGAGTAAGTGATAAGCTTTCCATTAAAGCTTGAGAAGAGAGAGAGTCTTCTTACTCTACACATGAGCTTCTGTGAGTGTGTGTGGATAATTGCCTTTGAAAAATCAGCCCCCTCTCTCTCTTGGTCGACCCCTCTTGCTATTTTCTCTTGCTAGCACCTCATTGGACCTCCCAAGGCTTAGCCCATAGGATTTCAGGAGCATAAGTGATAGCCTTTTGACATGTGTCCCCCTTTCCCCTTTTGTGAGAGCTTTAGGTAATTAATTAATGCAACTAAACTCTCATTGGACCTCTTTGTCCCCTGGCTAATAGAAATCAGGCAAGCCATTGGGCCACTGAATGCTCATTGGACCCCTTGGGAGACTGTCCAATAGTCTTCTAGAGAGCTTAATTCTTATTGGCTCTTTTATTAAGTGTTTTTAAATTAATTAAATTATATTTATTCTAGCCTAATTCTCATTGGTCCACCTCTAAGGCCATCCAATAGGATTGAGTACACCTTGTGGGCATCTGGGCTAGGGAGCTGACATGTGTCCCTCATTCCCTTTGTGTAAAGGGAGCTTGTGTGTGTGTGTGTGTGTGTGTGTGTGTGTGTGTGTGTGTGTGTGTGTGTGTGTGTGTGTGTGTGTGTGTGTGTGTGTGTGTGTGTGTGTGTGTGTGTGTGTGTGTGGTTTAGGCCATCCTTTTATTACCTCTAATTTTGATGGGTCCATTTGGATGCGATCTTGAGAGATAATGTGACCTAAATACTAAATCTCTTGAAAGAAAAATTCACTTTTCTTTTGATTAATATAAAGTTTATTCTCTCTTAGAACTTGAAATATTACCTGGAAGTGTTGCTTGTGTTCGTCTAATGAATTAAAGTAGATGATGATATCATCAAAGAACGCTCCAGTAAAGGTTTGACGAGGCCTGAATAGCTTCTCCATTAAGTGGTTGAATGTGGTTGGTGCATTGGTCAAGCCAAAAGGCATGACAATGTATTTGTAAAGACCAAACGTAGTGTGAAATGCTGTCTTTACAATGTCTTGATCAGCTATCCTTATTTCATGATAGCCACCTTTTAGGTCAATCCCACTGAAGTAGGTGGACCCTTGTAGCTTATCAAATAGGTCTTCTACCGTGGAACGGGAAACCTATTCTTGATAGTGATCCTATTTAGTGCTCTATAGTCGACACACATACTATATGTGCCGTCTTTCTTTTGCACTAATAGCACAAGAGAACAAAATGGAGATGAGCTAGGCCTAACCATGCCCTTCTCAACTAAATCATGCACTTGTCGTATAATCTCCTCTTGTTGAGCTTGAGAAACTCTATAAGGAGGTTTGTTAGGCGGTGAACTTCTTGGAAGAAGTTCAATTGCATGGTCATCATTGCCTTGTTTAGGAGATAGCTCACAAGGGATGTCGTCAATAAAGACATCTTGAAACCCCTTGAGAAAATTGGATAACTCTAATTCCTTTTGATTGAGTATATTTTCTTTTCCAAAACATTAGGTTCATTTTGAGAGTCTTTAACAAAAATCATGTACACGAAAATAGAGCTCTTTATTGACTTATTAAAATCTTGTGTATGTACAATGGGTATGGTGTTACCCATTTCCTTAGCATCTATGTACATGTGTCTTTTTCCCTAAACCTAAAAGAGATTCTCCTTTTAGGGAATTTAACATTGGCAAAATCATGCGATCAAACCATGGTGCCCCTAGGATTACATCCTCATGCTTGAGAGGAGAGATAAATAAGTCATCTTTTTCCACATAGCTTTGGACATGGAGCCTCAATTTTCCGATTAAGAGAGTGATTGAAGCTTCTTGCCCCTTGAAAGCACCATCTGCGGGCGGGTAGGACATCTCCCATCTCGTAAGCTTGTATGCCTAGCTTGGTGGCCAACTCTGTGGATATGAAATTGTGAGTAGAACCAGGGTCAAAGAGAATAAAAGCATCATGTTCTCTTACCTTTCCCCAAGCATGGCATAGAGGAGATCCTTTGTGGTGAGTTTCCTCCTCTCGGATTTCGACCAAGGTAGCTCTAGGAGGTTCATGGTGGGTGTTCTTTTAGGGACAAGCACGGTACACATGCCCTTGCTCACCACACTTGAAACAGCAGTTATCCTTGCGATAACGCTCAAGCTCTTCAGGAAAGAGTTTATTTTTTCCTTTGTAAACTCCCTTCTCTTTATCTTTGTTGGAATTGCCCTTAGGAGACTTTTGGACATTGCCCTTCCCCTTAGGCTCATTGGAAACCTTGTTTTCCGTGGGCTTAGAATTTCTTTTAGCCCCCGTTTTGGAAATTGATTCGAGAAGCCACCATAGTATAGTATATAACTGCCGATATGGTGCGTGGCCTTTAGGAGTTGACATACTCCGCCATTTCTTCAGATAAGCCCACACAAAATTGTTGCTTTTTCTCTCCAAAATCCAACTTTTTGAAGACAGTGGCTTTGAGTTGTAAGCTTGTCTACATATTTGTGAATGGATTCATAGGGAGAGAGCTTCAAGCTTCGCCATTCGGTGAGTAATTTGTCTTTGGCATCAATGGCCAAAAATTGCTTCATAATGGAAGCTCTTAAAGCTTTCCAATTTCGTGGAGCTTCACCGTTGGCTCGTAGGCTAGACCACCATTGTCTAGTAGACTTTTGAAAGTGCATAGCTACATGGCGTAGCTTAGAGGACTCTGTGAAGCCCTCATCTCCAAACGCCGCATTGAATTGTTCGATAAAGGCAAAGACTTTGTCCGTAGTACCAAAGGTTCCATCATAGGTAAGGAAAGAGATGCTCTTCCCTCCCTCTTTGAACTTCTTGAGCTTGGATGACCTCTTCCATGTGGCATAGGATTTCCTATGGCCTCTTCTTTTTGATGGTTCAAAAGTTGCACCATCACTTTCTTCAGAAGATGAAGAATTTGAGGAAGATGGAGAAGAGGGTGGCCTCTTTCTTGCCTTTTTCTTGCCTTGATCTTCTTTGTGTGGATTATTTCCTTTGAAAAATCAGCCCCCTCTCTCTCTTGGGCAACCCCTCTTTCTATTTTCTCTTGCTAGCACCCATTGGACCTCCCCAGGATTAGCCAATAGGATTTCAGGAGCATAAGTGGTGAGCCTTCTGAATTGTGTCCCCCTTTTCCCTTTTTGAGAGCTTTAGGTAATTAATTGATGCAACTAAACTCTCATTGGACCCCTTTGTCTCTTGGCCAATAGAAATTAGGCAAGCCATTGGGCTGCTGAATGCTGATTAGACCCCTTGGGAGACTGTCCAATAGTCTTCTAGAGAGCTTAATTCTTATTGGCTCTTTTATTAAGTGTTTTTAAATTAATTAAACTATATTTACTCTAGCCTAATTCTCATTGGTCCACCTCCAAGGCCATCTAATAGGATTTGAGTACACCTTGTGGGCATCTGGGCTAGGGAGCTGACATGTGTCCCTCATTCCCTTTGTGTAAAGGGAGCTTCTGTGTGTGTGTGTGTGTGTGTGTGTGTGTGTGTGTGTGTGTGTGTGTGTGTGTGTGTGTGTGTGTGTGTGTGTGTGTGTGTGTGTGTGTGTGTGTGTGTGTGTGTGTGTGTGTGTGTGTGTGTGTGTGTGTGTGTGTGTGTGTGTGTGTGAGAGAGAGAGAGAGAGAGAGAGAGACAGAGAGAGTTTCTCTCTAATCTCCTACAACTAGGGCTCGCCCCCTCCTATGTAGGGATGCATGAAGACTTTTTGGGACACATACAAAGCATCCAATTTCCCTAATGTTTGACCTTTGGACACAACCTTTGAATTTTGGAACCTGAGCAATTTGGAAGTCTTAATGGGCTGAACCATAAGGTCTTTTAAGCCCATTTTTGCACATCGCTCTTTTGCAGATTCCCCCCCCCCCCCCCCCCCCCCCCCCCTTTGGATCCCTATTTTCCCTCGTTTGGATCCCTACTGTGACCGGTCTGCCACCTTAACCAATATTCTAGCTTTTTCTCCCCTGGCACTTTTCGATATTAAATGATCGTTTAACATGAAAAAATCATTTAGGAGAATTAGATATAGTTATTATGACAGATGGCAGGCATCTGGTGGCCAACTTTATTTGTGGACACAAAAGAGTTTTTTCGACGATGCGATGCATGTCAAAGAGAAAAAATGCCGACAAGGGTCGATAATATTCCATTGCTACCTATGGTGGGAGCACGAGTCTTTGCTAAGTGGGTACCTAAAGTCAAGACACTCACAGTTACAAAAACCATTGTATCCAGGCAACACACAGTGAAAAATACATATTGCATTATCAAAGAACGAGCTTAATTGCAGCAAAATTTTCTCTTCAAAAGATTCAAGCAACAGGATACCTTGACATTGGAAACCCTTGAGTGCCATACTCAAGGCCCACTTCTTGCACATCATAATGTGTATATTTGCATTGACCTCCATAGCATAATAGGTCCAATTAGCGCCATGCATAGACACAACTTTCTGCCCTCTACTGTGAACAACCCAGGATGAATTGAAGTCAGGAGGGGGGGAGACAAGGAGACAATCTGCATATGAATCTGGAAAGTAAAAAGAGAAGTGTTAATGACTAATTTTTGTTGAACCAATTAAGTGATTGCCCTAATAATGAGATGAATGGGGATTTCCATATGATGAACCGTAGGTGTGTTTATATATTGTACATATCTTTCAATAATTATGATATAGTACAATTTCATATGTTAGCGTGTAATTCGGACAAAATCATGAAAAAAATGGAGCAATCCACAAAAATATGGCTGAATAATAATAGTGGAAGTGTTTTAGAGTTTTTTGAGTATCGAGAATAGAATTTTTTAAGTGATTTAGCTATTTTTCTTTAATTTTTGCTAATAAAAACTAATAAAACCCAAAATAAATAAAATAAGTAAGCAAAAATGTCAAAATTGGATTCCAACTTCAAACGTCAAATCTCAAGTTTAAGGGAAGAGTCAAAAAAAATTTGAAGCAAATCGGATCAAAAAGTTCAGCAGCCTTCTTCACCAACTAGTCATCTGGGCAAATCATGACAGAATGATCAAGGGATGTCAATTTTCAAAAAAAATCAATCCAAGAGTATGCAATTAGAACTAATGAGCTCATTGGGTAGGTAATTGAGAGGAGGTGTAGGGAAAGTCCAGGTATGTATAGCCCCGTAGGCCAATATTTCTCTCATTTGCATTCTAGACCTTAGAGAAGGATCTCTGAGTGGTGGATTTTGGCGACCTTCTATGCTCTCCTACGCAATTCTTTTTGACTCTTACTCACTCCAACCATGAGGGGTAAGTTCCTAACTACATCTAGAAGTGTTTTGATTACCACATTGTCAACCACAGGAGCTACAAGGGGCACGACAACACATGGAAATCTGTGAACAGTTAGGGGAAAAAGTGCTAACACCGACTACAACTGACACCCAAGTTTCATCAAAACTGAATGAGAGGCTCATCACTAGGGGGACAACACATTGCTAAGCTCGAAAGTTCAAAGAGCTTCAAAAAATCTGACCTAACATCCTCGGTGCACCGAAGATAAAGGAGTTAGATGGGGACCAAAATTTACAAATGTTTTGAGGCCATCGTGTTAAGGAACTGTGGAGATTTAGGGATGCAAATAAGGCTCAATCATCATTATAGGACAAAAAGACCATATTCACACCGCAAAGCGACATTTTGCACCACAATGCAAAATCTTAACCCAACTCACCTCAAAAGCAAGGGGGACACTCTCTACACCATATTGGACCTCCACCAACCTCCAGGGAGCAAGTTACTAGTGATTAGTGACTCCAAGTCAAACCCTACTCAACAGAAGATGGTCAACCTCATTGGGAACTACATTAGCTACCTACCAAGAAACAAATTTAGGGTTCCAACCACCATTAATGACCTAGTGGAAGCTAGATAGGGCAAAAGCAAGGCCTAAAGTGCAATAAACTGTAACTTCTATCTTCGGTGCGCCGAAGATGACTCACTAGCATGGCACCATTTTTTGGCACCCACTTCTACACTAGCATTTTTTTCCTCCCCATCACAAGCACTACATCACATAGTGACATTTTTTTCATGCAAATATTCATAAAACTCATTGTGCCACATCCCATAGCCATTTGTGCCCAATTCTCACTTTAAGCTTGCCAAATCAACCCAACTTCATTTGTGATACACAGATATGTTGGTCCCATTAAAAATTTGCCCAAGTTTCATCAAGTTTGACAAATTCTCACTTGGTCAATTACCAAAAGTACAGAATGAGATCAAGCAGACATATAATTTTTCACGGCTCCCATCATCAAGTTTGACAAATCCTCACTTGGTCAATTACCAAAAGTACAGAATGCGATCAAGCGGACATATAATTTTTCACGGCTCCCATCATAAAAGTCCAAAAGCTCTCAAGATTCTTTCAGATCACCACCAGCACTTATATTTTCTATACAGTCCATCTGACACCAGTTTTGCATGCCCCTACACGCATCTGTATCTTAGGCGTGCCAAAGATAGACTTTGCCAAAATTGTAATTTTTAGGTCTCATTTTTTCTTATTTAGTTGTGCTACTTGGTTGTAACTTGCCAAAATGGTCTAACCTCTGAATGTACTCCTCACTGTGAGGTTCTCTCTCAGGTTACCTCGAGAGTTCGGAAGAAGAAGACCATGAAGCAGAAGTTTGATGAGCTCCCACAATATCAGAAAGAGGAAGACTTCTTGAGAGAGGCAAATGTCACTTGATTGGCAAGAAACCAATTGGATAGCCAACATGTCACTGTCTACCACGGATCATTCAAGAGTTCTCATGTAACCAAAGTCAAAGTACAGATGCTACCAAGGGAAGCTCAGGACCTCATCAAAGAAGAGGTTGTCCGACCACTTTGGGAAAAGATTGGCCTTAAGGACTACATAGAAATGGACCCTTGCGGTGTCGATTACAAAAGAGAATATCAGCTCTTGCACACTATCACAGAGGAAGGATGAGACGCTATACCTAATCTCAATGGCTCTCCTATCAAAGTTCCCATAACAGAGGACCAAGTGGCAAAAGCACTCGAGCTTCAAAAAGGAGGAAAACCAATGAGGGACAGAAAGTTACCAACCATATGTATTTTCACCAACCGATCATCCTCCTTTTCAAATTGAAACAAAGGAAAATAGATCGGGCACTACGGCTCTATCACCAACATTTTCACTTCACTGTTAAGAGACCACCAAGGTATACAGTTCCCAATCATTTCATGGCTTCCACCTTCACACAAGCATCAAAGAAAGAGGGGATGAGAGAGGTGAACCACGCACAATACGTCTACACACCCTCACTCACATGAAGAAGCCAGAGAACATCACATTTTTAGGAGCTCTAGAAGTGCTCACCAAAATTACCTATCATGCTATAGGCCAAGTAGAGCATCTATCACCTACCTTGGAGCAAAATTTATGCTTGCTCAACAAGACATGTGAGGAGCAATAAGTGAAAACAAGGGCTCTAGCAGTGGCAAAAGGACTGCATACTCAATTACTCAATGTACCATCTCAAGAACCACATCTGCAGCAACAAAAGAAGAAGGTATAGAGAGGAGGAAGTGCAGAAAGATGAGGATACTCCTCTTGAAAGAAAAAGGAAATGAAAAAGGAAAGCTAAAGTGGATGAAGAAAATCAGACCAAGAAACATAGGCCAACAATAGTTATTGAAGAACCATCACAAACGGCACTAAGACTCGAAAGAGAGAAGGCGGATTTTGAGCTAGAAAGAGGGCTCAAAGGAGATCTTGAGGAAAAGTGGAAACCATCTTAAAGAAGAATCAAATTCAAACTAAACACCCAATGTTTAACAAAAAGGATGACCCTCGGGCAGGCCTAGAGCATCTCTACCATAAAGAGGAACGACAACAAGAACACGCCCAGGCATAAGAAGAAGCCAGTACACATCCTCAGGAGGATTCACCCAAAGAACCAAAAAACCCTACTATAGAAGTTACACACTTCTCTCCCACTAATACACCACCACAGTGGGAGAGTCCACCAGAGGAGGCCACTCCCATTGCTACCAATATGGAACCCAATTTTGAACCACATTGACACCAACTACTCAAGACAACCAACCAGATGAGCCAATGACTAAGACTCAGGACACACAAGAACAATGGTGAATATAGAGGACATAGATGGATATACATAGTATGCACACGATGTGATAGACAAAATGAAGGACAAAATCTATGCTCGCCACCACATCTACATAGTGTATACAAGCGCTTGCGGCTCTGTGAGGAAAGGCTAGACTTGGCCAATATATGTGCCGAGTCATACAAAGAAGCCATGGAATTCAAAGAACAAGAATTGGTTGAACTAATTGCAAAGACAGTAATGGATCTAGAAACTCTCTAGACAACAAATAAGCAACACAAGCAACAGGTCACAAAGGCCACTTTAGCTCTACAAGAATTAGAGTCTATGATACAACGCCTACAGATTCAGCTTAACATTGCAAATACACTCTTAGCCCAGGAAGAAGCATGATGCCAAGAACAGAATGCACTTTTGAATCACCTCAAGGATAACCAGTAGTAGCCACACTACAAGGCACACATGTTGTCTATCAAACAATGGAGCAGAAGGTTAAGTACTTAGAGATGGAGCAAAAGCTTGAGCACATGCAAAGAAGAGAATTGTCAATCAGCTTCATGCAGTGAGAAGACAACTACCAGAAGTAGATTTCTCCGCTTAACGAGGAGTTAAGCAAGATTAAATAAGGTGTCATGGCGCATATAACCACGTCAAGATTTAAGCAAGCCACTGCTACACTGTAAGATAAGGATACCCTTTAGTTCATGAATTTGGAAGTTTAAAAAGTTTTCTTTATTCTTTGAGAGAAATAAGAAAGAGAGAGAGAGAGAATGCTGGGCTGAGGAACTTTCCTTAAGTGACGACTTTGTATATGTTGTGCCCATGCTCGTGTGCATCTTATGCGTAGCATGCAGCTTATCATATAAGCGTGCCATAGTTTTCTGCTATGACTCTCTCATCGAGAGAGGTAACAAAAAAACACAAACAAGTCATAGACTGACCCACCTACCATGTATGTGGTTGTGACGACACTAGTGTGACCTAATGATAGCACTTTGCCTTTGAATTAAGTCTTTGATTTAGGTAGTTTTTAGTGTCCTTGACAAAGTGTCTGATGTTGTAGTGGAAGCGTGTTTCAGGAGGCGGTAGAATTGAATCCACCTAGCTAGCATGCCATGCATACATAAAATTAAGCCCTTGACAAAAGTGATGGCCTCAAACGTGAGAGCGAAAACCATAAGTGTCTTGCACAGTTTAAACTGGTAGGGATTCTGTGAGCTGAGATTCCCTATTTTTCTAGTTTCCCGAACTTGTGTGCCAATGCCCTTGATGCCAAGTCATTGGGTAGTACCTTGGCACAAGGAGACAGCCTTGCTTCATGTAAAATTGTCAAAGCACATTGCTTTGCACAAAAGAAATAGTTTCCAATCAAATATGTAAACATGGAAAAATAAGATGATTGTAAAATTGGCTAACCTGGTCGTTGCTGTAACCAGTTGGCCCGATATTTCGTGGAAGAAAACTCGCTTAAAAATGGCGCATAGCCATATCTGTTGTACGAGTGGGAGCTGTCGTATGTACAGATACGTCCCTTGTATCATATACGCCCATTTGTCACGTAATGAAATAACCTGCAAGCATATTGTCAAGTCCGTCCCAAGTTTCTATGCTCATAGCATAGGCCGAACGTGGGGAGTCGCAATGCAAGATGCATAAATAGAAGCCTTGCTTCACAGAAGTTCATCAAATGGATGAGACAAGAATGTAACCTGAGTGCTCATAGCTAACAGATGCTCTTGGTGACATACATATGTCCGAGCACAAAAAGATTGACCTTGTCAAAATGGCATAGGGAAACGGCCTTGCCAAATTTTTCTACTGATCGAGAATCATAACATTGTTCGATAGTGAGAAAGATATCATCTACAGCTGAGCTATCAAATGTCAGCGATTGTCAAATAGTGCTTGTTCAAAGCAACCTTTGCTTGACAAGTTGGTATTGTGAAAATTCATATGGTGGTCAACATTGCATTCAACTCCTAAATGTGGATGTCAATTTTTTTTACACGATGCTTCATGTACCTATATTGCCTGCTCCCTAGCAAGCTGTAATGGCTTGGAAACGAGTATGCATCCAATGCATGGAGCCATGCTCCTAGAAATCTTGCTTTCCTCCTCCTCGAGATAGCACACCGAGGAGAGATAAAAAATTAACAACCGACGTAAGGCACAAATTGGTTTATTAGTGTGTTTCTATAGGGAGCCTTTCTCTTGAAATGTTTCTATGGTAGATAGTTACTTGAAATTATACTACCGATTGGGCTTGACGAATACCGTAGTCGGATATGTCATAGGCCTTGCCTGAGTTGCCTTTGTCTCAACATTCAACCTCCGACGAACATTTTTTGTCGAAGGATTGTGTACTCAAGCCGTTAATGTACTATCTCAGAAAATCCAAAAAATTTTGCCATCAAAGGAGTGTGCCCGTTGTAGCAAATCGAACTTTCGAAGATCCTGTCATGGAATCTTGCAATATTAGTGGATAGGTGGAATAAAAAACCCACGTAAATTAAATGGCATACCTTGAGAACCCGTTGATCTGCAAATATGGAGCAAGTACTTTGCAAATCGCCATAATTGCCTTATTTTATCGAATCCACTACATGATTTGCGGCTCATGCTTTGACCTTCGATAGTTTGCCAATTACTTTGATCTTCATGAGTTGCCAAGCCTTGCCTGACATACCCAAGATTCTTTGCCATCTGCATGTCTTGCAGGACTTTGATATGGCCGTCTCCTTGGAGAAGCGTCATATGTCAACCTTTGCATGCACAATATCCTCCCCCTTGCGGCTGTACTGGGTCATGCCTCTTTGCACGATTGTACAGCAGCTACCACTTGCGCGGCTGGCCTTGGACATGCGCCTTTGCATGGTGATTATGATAATGGGACATGGCCCTTGGGTGGCCCATGGGCAATGTGAAAAAATAAAGAACGTACTCAAACTGGCTATAGCAACACGTAGGACGCGAGCTACGGACAGTTTCAAGCCCTCATCCTATGAAGTGTTCCCTCCTTGGCCCTGCATGCACCTGATGAGCCTACACTTGATCCAGATGGTGCTCGTCACCATGCTCTTCTTGATCATGCAAGGGGCGGTTCATGCAATCGACTTGTCTCCCTGCAAGCGGCCACTCCCATAGCTCTCGACCCCAAGGTTCCCTCCAGTGGAAGCCGTGCTTCCCACGGGCTTCTCTATTCTTTTCAGCCTGCCTTGCTTGATCCAAGAGGCCATGTCCATGTTGCCGCCTGACAACAAGAGAGAGAGAGAGAGAGAGAGAGAGAGAGAGAGAGAGAGAGAGAGAGAGGCCATGTCCATGCTGCCGCCTGACAACAAGAGAGAGAGAGAGAGAGGGTTGCCTTCTTCTTCGATCGAGAGAGAGAGAGAGAGAGAGAGAGAGAGAGAGAGAGGCCATGTCCATGTTGCCGCCTGATCACGAGAGAGAGAGAGAGAGAGAGAGGGTTGCCTTCTTCTTCGATAGAGAGAGAGAGAGAGAAGAGACAGATCATGCATGCCTCATGCAATCGATCTCCTTCCCCCCTCCTCCATGACTCCTCCTCTCTGAGCTCTGATACCAGTGAAAGGCATAGGGAACTGGAACATGCTCATCACCACCCAGCCATGCCCTATATAGACTCTTGGCCTGCTAAATATAAGGACCCCCTTGACTGCATGTCCATCCTGGCACTTGGCCGTGCCTGGTCCTACCCTTGGCATGACATTACTCCCCACTTGGAGAAGCGTCCTTGCCCTTGGCGTGCCTGGTCCTACCCTTGGCATGACAAGTCAAAATTGAATCTTGATACAAATGCATATCAATTGTACTTATAGCTCTTGTACATGATCAAAGAAGTAAAAAAAGACTTTGAAACATACATTTTATGATCTCACATGAAAAAAGTCAAATGTTAAATACAACAAACTTGCTTAGCATGGCTAGATTTGACATCATGCAAGGTTTCATACTAATCCAGTAATATTTCATGTTAAAAATTTAAGAAAACAAAGAATAATTGAGTATCATCTAAAATTTTCCAAAAACAAAAATAGATGAACCAAGCCGAATTATCTCAAAATCAGTGCAAACCCACAAATTTGATGTGACACAAAAAAAAAAAAAAAAAAAAAATTTACACACATTATACATCAAGGGATACTTTATTACTATAAGGAAATATGGCTATAACATTCATTGTAGTGGAATCAAAGTAACAATAGTGAGCATTTTCTTAAGAGAATTCTTAAAGAGCATAATGAGAGCACTTGATTAAAGGTAGCAAAATGAACATTATACCTAGCTAGCTTGACATGAACAATACTTGCAAAAGAGAGAGAGAGAGAGAGAGAGAGAGAGAGAGAGAGAGAGAGAGAGAGTTAGAGAAATTGACAACACTTGAGGACCATATTTACTTGGAGCCGGTCCCCCCTCCAAAGGCGTTTGTATTATAGATTCTCCCATGAAGAGAGACTTGGTACAATACATGCTTTGTGTTCCTTGAGACCTTGTTGATGCAATGAAGATGGTAAACTTCATGCACCAAATTTATGCCCATAACTAATCTTGTAAAATCATTAACTTGTCCCCGGCCTCAATCCCAAGACCTCAAACATTTTCAAAGGTGGGGAGAGCTAGCAGGGAGTGAGGGAAGGGAAGAGGAAGAAAATGTATCATAAGAGAAAGAAGTAGTTTCCTCACATATCCTTACTCATAGAGCATATCATAGCATAGTAATGAAGATAAGGAAAATGGTAAGCATTGCTTTAAGGGATGACTCTTGGTTGGATTTGCATTCCATAGCCAAGAGGTGTTGGTGTAGGCTCTCTACTTCTCAAGCTTGGAGAAGGAGATGGAGTTCTTGATCAACACAATGAGATAATGTGTGAGTGTGGTAGAATGAGCCAAAATGAGAGCCCTAGTCTTGCCTTGGTCCCCCCCCCCCCCCCCCCCCCCCCCCCCTCTCTCTCTCCCTCCTCTAGCTTGATCCCTATTGGCCCTTGCCAGGCTTGGCCAATCACATGCGATATGGTCATTTCAAGCAATAGGGGTAGCATTTGGACAAGTGTCCTTCTTTTGACTCTAGCTTGATCCCTATTGGCCCTTTCCAGGCTTGGCCAATCACATGAGATATGGTCATTTCAAGCAATAGGGGTAGCATTTGGACAAGTGTCCTTCTTTCCCCCTTTGAGAGAGAGAGATTAGATAATTAATTAAATGCATCTAAATTCTCATTGGACCTCCCTAAAGGCCATCCAATAGGATTCAGGCACACCATGAGGACAACATGGGTAGGGGCTTGACATGTGTCCTTTATGCCTCTTGTGGAGAGGGCTTGCCTTGTGTGTGTGTGTGTGTGTGTGTGTGTGTGTGTGTGTGTGTGTGTGTGTGTGTGTGTGTGTGTGTGTGTGTGTGTGTGTGTGTGTGTGTGTGTGTGTGTGTGTGTGTGTGTGTGTGTGTTCATTCTCTATTATCCCCTACTCTTAGGGCTTGCCCCCATCTATGTAGGTGTCATGATTGACTTTGAACACCACAAGCACCTTGGTCATCAAGCAACTCAAGCACCTTAATCATGAAGTACCTCAAGCTCCTTGGTCATTAAGCACAACAAGCACCTAAAGCACCTTAGTCAGTTCAAGCACGACAAGCACCTTAGTTAGTTCAAGCACCTCAATCACAGGCCTAGCTTGCCTAAGGTTTAAAGTACCTAAAGGTCCTAGGTCTAAGGACTTTTAACACTAACCTTTGGAGGTATTGAATGAAGCTATACCTAAGGTCTTTTAAGCTCCATTATATGCTCATTGCTAGTTGATAGACCTCTCACTTTTGGACCCTTAATGAGAGGTAGCCTTATCTCCTTTTTGATCCCGTGCTGAGATAGATCTAAAAGCACATGTCTATATTTTAACTCTTGTTCCCTTTCATTTTCCCACATTAAATGATTAGTTAAATATGAGAAAATCATTTGGGATAGGTAGATATTAGATTTTATGACATTACCTCTCTCTTGAAACCATAGTCGTCCTCGACCATGAGATAGAGAAGATAAAGCCTTAGTCATTAGTCTGTATTTCTTAGCGGGTAGAGGATACCTTTTTCCCTTACAACATCATTCCAAAGTGGATGGCTAGTCCATTTGGTGCTTGGGAGACTTAGCTGCTGCAAGAGTGTCTGCTCTTTAGTCCATATCATACTCCCAAAGTAGAGTGAAAAATTATACTTGGTGTTTGGGAGACGTCGTCATCACAAACAAGATTCTAAGCATGCATACTACTTAAATTTGTGAACAATAAAAAGAGAACTATTCTAATAAGACAAAAGCATTGTTTATTTTAGAAAAACATTTACATTTCCTTACTCTAGTGTAGCATTGTAAGCATTGACGAGGTTCATACTATCCTTAAGCTATGTCCTTGCATCCATCTAGCATCTTCAAAAGGATATTTTTAAACTTTAATAAGATACCATCGGATAATCTTACCATGTTTTAGTACCTTGTCTTCATGTCGAAGGATAGATTTGGGTTGGAGCACCTCTTCTTGATCCTCAATTTCAGGCGGGTCCTCAATTATTCTGTTGGTGGCTATTGTAAGGCTTAAATAGGCTCACATGAAAAACATTGTGTATGAGACAATGATTGGCCAAAGCTACATGATGGCCCATTGTGTATGCTCACATGCATGCACAAACATGCTATGAAAGTAGCTGGCTACCATGGCAAAGGATCATGAGCTCCTCCAAGAGAAATTCACTTCCTTATGGTGCTAAGGGAGTGGCCCTCTTCCATTATACAAACCCTTAATGGTGATTTTCCCATTTGGCATACTGGATATTTCATAGGCCATGTGGTAGAAAGCCCACGAGTGCTTCTCCTTGTCCTCCCCCAAAATCCTTCGAAGAAAAACATCTTTTTTTGCTTCTTTTTGGCGCATAAAGGGTGAAAAACCTTGGCACCAAGGGTTAAAATTCCAATAAGGGCTTCGAAAGCCATCATATGGGCACCACATATGGCATACATTTGAAGAAAATCTCCCCCATTCCCACTTCAAGCTCTATCCAAAAAATCCACAAGGTCCCCTCTTTTTGTCTCAATGTGAATTTGAATACAATTTTTGAATGTGGCACATCCGCCCCGATACCAAACCCATACATCTCAGAATCATAAAACCTCACTGGTCAATATTCCATACAAATATAGCATTTAGCATACATATTTACCAAATCATTGTCTAGAGGTCACTCAGACTCAACCAAACACCAAATTCAAAATACATAACAACCAAAATTTGGTTTGTTTAAAACCACGTTTTCAAGTAGCCTCTTTTAAATTCTGCATCGTGGAAGCAAAGCAACATGACATCCACCACCTTTGAGCATGCACATCCTTTGGAGTGTGTCAAATTGATAGAGTTTCACATTTATCAAGTATGTAAAGGCATACAATATCCTTTTTCTAGCATCTAAAGTCTCCTCAAAGAAATCGGCAACGTAGGTAACTTGAAAGTACAACCATCATTCTAATTTTTTTGTAAGATAAGATTTCATAATATTCTAGATATTTGTGCCTAAAAATTCATAATTGTTGTGTTTGCACTTTAGAAGTGAAAGAAACATTGGTGAAATAGATTTGCCCCCTCTACTTTGGAGCTTCCCATATGAATCCATTGATAACCCAACCCCATGGCATCACATGAAATAAACTCTAAACCCTAATCATAAGGATACACAAAAAATTTTGAAACATTGGGCACATTCAAGATGGAAATCCATGGTAGCATGAAGCCTCATGGATGAATACTTTATTCATCATACTTGATCATACCAATAAATGTCTACAACGTTGGTAAACCTGTATAGATCATACCATGGCCATCAACTCCACTTGGATCATAAAGTAATACCAAAAACTACCATACATAAATTCATACCATAAATTTCCATACATTCATGATTTCTCACATAAATTCCCATTAATCCATTTATGAAAATAAGTCACAATAGATTCCAACACATATCTCATCCATAGTTGCATAAGCTCAACATCCTCCTCTTCTTATCATCTTGAGTCATGTATTCGAATCATATGAACCCTCTAGACTACCTATCTTGTAGTGCAAAGAATCCTCATCACATGTAGCATATATATTTACCATATGTCCCTTGAACCGCTCCTCAACCTTGTTACCTTGTTTCAAGAAGGATCCCTACTATAAAGTTCCTAAAATACTTTCCCACTTTCCTTTGGGAATCTCTGAGGGTTGCAAAAGTCCATCTACTTAGAGAAACTGCAAGACATAATCTTCAATATGCCTATGTGAGCTTAGACAGTAAAATTGTTCTCACATGAGTGCAGTCTCCCTTATGCATGGGTGTCCTACACTTGGAATGCCATGACATTTATATAATATTTGGCATCAAATGTCTGCATCTATTAGTACACTTAATCTCTTCTTTTGAACTGGTACTTATCTTTGATGGAAAATTTTCCATCAACTTATTTTTGCACTTGATAGAGGAAAACTACGCGTTGTTCAGCTGCCGACTATAGTAGCAAATGGGAAAATCCATTTTCTTCTCTTCGGGCTGGGCTAATATGCATCCTATGGCATAGGCTGATGCGTCAACATGAACGCGAGGCTTGCGAAGGTGCAACATGTGTATGTTGCTTTAAAACTGAAGGTAGAGACAGCAGTGGCTCCATCGAGGTTTCCTACAAATTGTAACTTTTACTGCTCTTTCAAGTTTTTTGATCATCTATTTAGTATTTTTGCCTTGTGTGTTGCTTTTGATGACTATAAGATTTCCATTGCTTGTTCATGTTTGTAGATGTTTTTCCATCCGATTTGTAGGGTGGGAGCCAATAGAGTCCTTCACAAGAACTTTTGAGGCCATCCATACTGAGCTTCGCAAGGTTGCTCTATGCTCGCTGTCAGTCCTCCAAGTTCGCCTCATGTGACATTGTTTTTTATAATCATACTTATGTTACACCTAGGCGAAATGGATATGGTAAGTCTCTGGTTCACTCGCCAACCTTGGAAGAGTTTGGAATGGCCTAAGCCAGACAGTGCCTTGATCGTGCAACAACCAAAAGGAAAATTGAGGTGGATGTGCAAGCAACAATGAAGTGCACCTATGGTTCCCACAAAGCCACGGTAACATGGTTTATGTCTTTTCATGTGTTTGTGTTTATATTTTGACTTCAGAGTATTCACATGACACCAACAATGTGGAGTTGCAAAGGGGGAAGTGCGATCAATGGATTTCTTGCAGTTGGATGGGAAACTAAGGTGGTCAACCACTAGGGAGATAGAATCTAGTGCTCTGTAGTTGCTAACAATGTGGTGTTCCGATACCATATTGTGAAGCAAAGCTTGTCAATGGTCTTCCACGGGAAGCTGATGATGGGAGAATGGGAGACACTAGACTCTGAGGTTTCTGCTAGAGAATCAATTGACCTACAAATATGCCTCCACAACGATGAACAATGAATTGAATCTCAGTCAACTTTGCAAGTATCTTAATCTCAAATATACCTTGCCCAAGCAATATCTCTTTGTAATCAATGAAAAGATTGTTCGCTCCAAAAAAGAGAAGAGCTTTCTGTGTGAGAACGTTTTATTTCCGCGATGTATTTTTGTAAAAGCTTGTAATTGATAGGGATTTTTTCCACATTAATACATACGGTGTTTTGAATCTCGTTTCTACACATACTTGTTGTTAGCGGGTTGTCGTAACGGACGTATGTAGCATAGTTTTTTGGTACTAACATAATGTCAATATACAAGGAAGCGACTCGAGATGGGGCACGTAGTCTTAATGAGAGTGTCAATCTCACCAAAGTGAACTCAGAGGCTATTCACACTACGAAAAAAGAAAATCAACCACTTCCTAGTCAGAAAATCAGTTTATGTCCGATCTCACCGCTCTAGGTTATCATGCCTTTTCGGCATCCAAACGAATTCGGAATGCAACGAAACTTAAGGAGAGGTATTAAAACACCTAAGGGTACAATCTTACCAAGTTATGTAGTCATCTGGGAAGGTACTTAAATCACGATCCATCACAAAAAATATGCAAAAAACTGAAAAATAACTATATGGAAAAGTCCCCATTGTTAGATCTCGGGTACGACCCAACTATTGGCATTCCTTGGGTGATTGTTCTTAAGATCAAACAGATCTACCCAGTGGATTACACAACGATGTTAATGGACAAGCAAGAGTCTTGTCATTACGGATGTTTAGGGTGTCATTTTTGCACGACATGTTTTCTGTGTGACACTCGAGTTGATATTTTGATAACCATAAACTCAACTCAGCTGATCTCTACCACAAATTTTAGATGCAACAAACCGTTGCGACACATGGCTGTCCATAAGAGCTACGCTTTACACTTGTGCGGATCTCCTGCTCTCTCTATAGCACTACGAGTGGCTATGGACGCATTGTTTTGGGTTAAGACCCCGCGGATGCTTACTAAATCACCCCATAGGCATTGAGGATCACAGTTTGATCTATTCCCGTTATACTTTCAAGGAAAGAATTCCGCAATCTACCACGCGGTAGCGAAAAAATTCAACTTTTCAAGTTGATTCTCATCAGTGTGTACACGGTTAACTATGTTGGTTATCGTTACCTGGTAGTTGAGCAGTTTCTACAAAGGGTCTTACCAAGGGGTTTGACTACGTAGATTCTACCCAACGGGTTTGGATTGCGAAGGCAACACCCAGGGTTTTCAGTGCAATGTTGCTTGGTTTTTTCACAGGTGGGAGATGTCCTCCTGTGCATTTAAATATGGGTAACTGAACTTTCAGTTCAATCCCCAGGGCCATGCCAAGGGCGTGTCAGAACAAGTATTTTGGGCCGTAGTGTCCAATGTACATTATGCTATTATGAATCCACTTATTGGATTCAATTTGGCACATGTTGTCACATGGGATACAACATGGTCTAGGGACTCAAGGAGTTCGGTTTAGTCAGTGTGGAGCAATGAATGAGGGTCCCTCTCACTCTTGCAGCGGAGTGTTTAGAGTTACCTCCACAAACAAGTACATCTTGTACTTGAAGGATGTCCTTTTTTAAACATCCTTACATGAGACATATTCCACATGTGGAGAATATGAGTCTCTAGACAGACACTGGCACCCATTATTTCAAGTATGTGTCACGACAAAGTCCGTAGGTACTGGTCAAGTCTGTTTTCTAGACCATTTTCAGTATGACGTATCAAGAGCAATTTCGATGGCCAAAAAATTTTTGATACTTAGAATGACTTGTTCAGGTACAAATACTGCTAAACAACATAAAAAATGTTTGTTTATACATATAGAAAGGCTCTAAGTTGTTAATAAAAAAGTTTCATTGTTTGTCCCTAGAAGTGATTAATGTTTCACCTTCTATTATGGTTCAAACGTTTTAGCAAGGCTTGCAAATGATTGCAGCAGACAGTATTTAGTTTCTTTTTTGAACGATTTACATTCCTCTTTAATGTGTGCTACGAGCATCACATTCACCATAAGTATTGGCAAAGCTAATCATGGATATACAAGTTCAAATCTGTTTTTTGCTAAATGCATGCACACTAAGTGTTATGGGCCCTAGTGTTTAGCAAAGGCTGATTTGGAGAAGCATGCATTTCATCACATCCGTTGCTTATGAAGGATTTTGCACTCTATGTGTAGTATCTCTCTGAGCTTACTTTTGGATCTACCAATCACCAATAGACTTCATGGCTCAATTTGGGTGCTTGTGGATTTTTCATGTTAACCAATATGGTTACTCATCAGGACATTGTTGTTTGCTCAGCAATGTTGTATGATATTGTGATCCCTGTTTACGGGCCATCTGGGAGGATTGTCTGTAAATCGTGGGGAAAACATCTCAGTACTGTCAGTTATCCAAGGGGATAGGCAGATTACAAAGTGTAAGCTTGTGCTGAAGGATATGCAAAGTGCGTACGTTAGCACCAAGCGATCCAATTAGTAAGCATTTATTGTTGTACTTGGAGTTTGCTTACCATAAGTTAAAGCATGTTTGCGACTAGGTGTAGTCTCTTCATGTATAAATCAAGTTCTCAACCTTGAACACTAGTGATGGTGGGTTGTTTACTGCTGAAATTGGAAAACAAGTCAAGGAATTAAACTTGGCTGATGAGTTATTAGCAAGTTACTTTCATGGAAAGTGAAAAGAGGTACTCTTTAAGGTACATCTTTGTGTGATAACTCGTTTTTCATACTCATGTGTGTTCTAAATGGAGTCTACACAGTATGATTGGATAGGAATCAGTAACACAAGATGGTTGCAAATGGACAACAATGTGAAAAATCAAGATGTTACTCTTGGTTTCATTGAACCTCCAACTGAACCGTGTTCCGGTCAACCAAACAGCTGGATCCATGAAGGATGCCACTATAGAAAACATTAGTGTATCATCACTCTTGTTTTCGAGGACGAAAACGCTTCTCCAAGGGGGGAGTAATGTCATGCCAAGGGTAGGACTAGGCACGGCCAAGGGCCAGGACGGACATGCAGTCAAGGGGGTCTCTATATTTAGCAGGGCAAGGGTCTATATAGGGCATGGCTGAGGGGGGTGGGGATGAGCATGTTCCAGTTCCCTATGCCTTTCATGACTATTCAAAAATTTTAGCATCATGAATTTTTACTAGCTTTCATCAAAACTCAAGATTCTGCTTGCATGTTTAGGTTATTCGCATGTCAAAGACCACATGCATCCTTAGTTGAGGATCACTAGACCATATTCTTGAAAATACATTGGTTATATATTATGACTTGAGTTTCTAGAGAAATTGTGTAAATGGATTATGAAAGATATACTAGTTTGGAATTGAGAAATTGGGTTATGTTTACAATTATTTCAATTGGATCTTCTCTCATGAGTTCATTCTATTTATTTTATGACTCATTGAATTGGCTATTATGGTTATGCTAGATAAAATTTTATGGCTACATTTGAGCATTATGATATCACCATAGGATTATGATGAGATAATAATGATCAACTAGTTTATGGCTTACATGTTTGATTAGATATTGACATGGTGAGATTGTTATGGTGTAATATTACAATAGATGGACTATTGATTGCTTTGTAATGATTGTTATATCTTGGTTGTCATGATGTAAGACCTCTAATGATGAGTGAAAAGCTATTGATAGGCTAAGATTGGTTCATTTATATTCTAAGTTGTAGATGAAGATATATGGAATGGTTTATATGGTTTGATTATTACATTGCTAGTCACAAAGAACATAGTATTATTGTTTTTTTATTGGGTGATATAGTCATGTTGTCACAATGTTGGATGCAGATAACATATTGGTTGTGTTGATACCCAGTACTCGTGTTTTGTGGTTTATGATGAGTTCCCTCAATGAGGTGGGTCTATGACTACGGGCTAGTGATATGGTTGTATCTTGTTCAAAAGACAGCAAAGGGGTGATTTGTGCTACTGATGCCAATTGGACTCCTGGTGATCCTCAAATAGGTCGATGACAAACTCATCATTAGGTATTAATTCTTGCCATTAATGGCTATTGGTTATTGGAAACCTTACAAGTCTCAGGCTCATAGAGGAAAGTGAAAGAAGCCCCTATTACCAAGTAAGGATAGGCGGGAATGGGCTCTCTTCCAACTAAGTGAGATTATCCTTGTCTATAGGAGAGCGGGTCGAGTACGTGGCCCAATTGATCCTTAAATGTTCCAGAGTTCCAATGCACAAGTAGATTCACTCTTGTATGTCTAGGAATTCTATTATGTTAATCAAAAAAATGTATGAATCATACATGGAGTCATATCTCATCACACTTTACTACATATTTTCTTATTTCTCAGTCTCTGTTTTTTATCTCTAATCAAGGATAACACCATATATTGGTTATTCTTGAGGTAGTCCACTCAAGGTTAGCAATCTAGCTAGTGTTGAGAGGGCATAGGGATCCTCCTCTAGTCAATAGATTCCCAAGTTGTGGAAAGTGATCTTTGAATTGCTATATTTTGGTGAGGTAATGAATATAGAATTTTTGTATACACCCCTAGTGGTAGGATCTGCAACTTGGTATCAAAGCATACCCAATTCTCAAACTGAGAAGAATAAAAGAGATTGCACACATTCTTGCATATTTTTTGTAAAGAATATCATCAATGATAAATTAAATAATTTAACGGGTGTGTATTGCCTTATTTGCAAATTAACAACGCTTTATTTGATAATTTGTCTTTGGTTGGTTTCTTTTGATAAATCATATAGTGTAAAATATTTTGGTTTGCAAATGATAATAGGACAACTTGTTTGCAATAGGAGGTTATACCTACAAGGAGGTTGAGACTTTTAATATGAGAAAGTGGCTAAGAGATCAAGCTTTGACACCCAAATAGTGAGTTACCTCTAGACATTTGATGATCTTTACAAAAATCAATAAACAAGTAGGCTCAAACCTAAAATCTCAGTTTTATTGAAAGCCAATGGATCTCCCTTTGAAAACTAAAGAGGAATTGAACCTTTAATACAAGCGTAAGACAAAACTGAAACTTAGACGATTGAAAGGTTACAAATCATAAGTCTTGAGAATCACAAAAGGAATAATTTAATGATTATGACCATAAAATTATGTCCCGCAATACGGAATTTACAGTGTAACTGAGTTTCACATGGAGAGCTTGTTTCAATTATAAAATGTCTATTTTTTAATCTAAATTAGTCAATTTAGTTACATGAATGCCCATTTTAAACCCTAAGGCCAAAAATACGATGATTATGGGCATAGAAACAAACGATTTCTTTTTGTACAAAGACTTGTAAAAGGTGGATGTATGCTTTATAAATAGCTTGTGACCTTCTCCATCATCTCCTCTCACTCCATAGTGTGCCCTCTTCTGCCTCTACTATGGGGAGCAAAGATTCTATCCATGCAGGCAAAGATTCTATGCATCTATCTTTTCTCTTGAATCAACTCAACATTTGAGAAAGATGAACAAAAGTCGAAAGGTATGCATGTTGTAGTTTTCCATCTCTATTGCGATAGCTTTTTGCATGGTTCTCTATTATGTCCCTAGATATTAAGATCTCTCTCGTGTATCTATGTGCTTTTCCACTTTCTCTTACACTCGAAAACTATGATAGAGAGCACTTGTTACTAATAGTTTTTCAAGACCCAACCCATACAATTGTTCTGCATATTTGTGTTATTTGTGTTAGTTCTTTTGCTATGGTTTCATAATTCATTGTGGTTAAATGTATGTTTTTATGTTTTCTTATTTAACGCTTTGATAATTGAGCTACTCATGTCCAAATTTGTATTTTTTGCTTTTATAGTGGCCCACCTTTATAAAACCTTAATTATAACCTCAAAGGTGTGCACAATTTTGTTCTCACATCAATTTTGTGATCAACTTAGAGCTAGATGATTCAAAAACGGTGCAACTGTATCTCTTTTTATTGAATTTTAAAGAAGAATGTGACTTTTTTTTTCACTTTTTTGAATGGGATGTTCTTGGTGTAGTATGAAACCTTGCATGATGTAATCCAGCCATGTTAAGCGAGTTTTTTGATTCGAATATCATGTAGAATCAAAAACATACGTTTCATGCTCTCTTTTTACTTCTTTGACCCCATACATTCTAATGCATTCATATCAACATCCAATTGTAAACTTTCAAAATCATTGGCATGGTGAGTGTAATTATTTTGCATCAAAGCTATTATTTTGTTAGCTTGTTTATGTCATTTTGTTTGTCTCGCATCACATGCTCTTTTTCCTTTGTATAAGACACTTGTGTAAATAGCTCATATGCTAAGCCAATCGCTTGATGTATTTGATTAATACAACACAATCTTTACACTCCAAATAGTCTTGTCTCTTTACTAGTGGTGCTCTCTATCATTTGTCTTGAGTTTACTTTTAGTGTTTATTCAATTTGTAACTGTGAACTACACACGTCTTGGCCCGCTGAAGTGCCCTCATCACCCAAGGAGTCAAAAAATTTGAATCTTTCACCATAAAGGACAATAATGATACCCATTCAAACTTAGCACAAGCATCTATGAAAGATGAGCAACCAATGGTTCATGAAAAAATATAGTACAAATGAATACTTTACAAACAAGGCAAATTAGAACCATTATTCAATCATGTAGTCCAGTCAAGAAATTGTACAAGCTTTCTCCGAGCTAAAATCAGCTTTGTAGATAGTGGATAACCACCAATCTTGCCATCGAAATAATAATTTGGGGGGGGGGGGGGGGGGGGGGGGGGGGGGGGGGGGGGGTTGAAAAGAAACAATGATTTATGGGCATCCACTCCAAGCCATCATTTCATCATCTCCGACGCTAAAAAGGCACAACCAAACAATGGACATTTTGCCCCGGAAGGCGAAAAAAGGAGGGACTCAATTTGTAGCTTGTCTTCAAATACACGCTTATAATTGCAACACCAAAATACACTAGTCACATTTTAACACTCGTGGGAACATCTACACGCGTGCATGAGCGTGTGCGCGCGCACGAGAGAGAGAGAGAGAGAGAGAGAGAGAGAGAGAGAGAGAGAGAGGCCAAAACATTGGCAATAAGAGTAAATCTGCCCCATCAACTTGCAACCCTCATTGCATCATAAAAGTCCTCAAGACATGAGTCCACCCATTACCCTCTTTGTTAACAAATCTAACAGGCTCAATTGTACGAGTTCTTTTCCATCTTAGTGAAGATAATGGCACTTTGATTCAAGTAGAAATACCCTTGATTCATACAACCAAAGACTTCAACCCAAAAACTGCGCTGATTATACAGCTTAAGCATCAGATAACATCTTGTAAACACGAGATACAAGAATAGACGGACGGACGGCGGCAAAACTTTGTGTCAAGGTCATCGGAAAATCACGCAAGTTGAAGGGCTGGAACTACCCCCAGATATGCCCCAGGAAAAGCACGGATTTACCAGAGTCGAAGAGCTGGAAGTACCCTCACATGCTGATGATAGATCTGACACAACTTGGAATCTCCTAACCCTCCCCTAAAAGAATCATATTAACAACTTTCCTACCTTGACTCTCCCCCTCTCCACATAATGAGCCTTGGTTTGCGGCATCTATTACGATGCACCTAGTTCTTTTCACACTATTTTCGAATTACAACAAGAACTGACTTGCCAATACTCCTCTCTCTTATCAACTGAATTTTCCTATCTCTATTTTCTTCTTGATCACTCTGTGGCCATGATATACGAAGGCATCTATTATACCGAACACCGTGAACACACCTGCAAAGAGAATAATCCACACGTGCTGTTTGTATTGAGCCACATCATCAGAACATTCTCACTATCAGAAATTGTTAAATGTATTTAGCCATACCTCCAACAATCGCGCAAACATTGGTTAAGAAATGTAGGAATGGTGTAGTTCTTTGATTGAAATTGACCTGCAAATAATACACAGCCGAGTAGAAATTAATGCACGCTTTGGTATACTCGCACTGGTGAACATGCATCAGTTCATCTCCTCAGCTGGGGAGAGAGATATCACAGTACCTTAATTGGAGACAAGTCATAAAAGAAAAACACTCCCGGTAGAGAGCGCCCCATACCCACTTCCACTGTTTTAAAATGTTCTGTCACAGAAAACTACATCCAAAAGAAAAATTCACAGGCACATACAGTAGGCAAGATTCCCCTTGTTTTATTTGGAATAATGGTGCTCACAAACCTGATTTGTCTGAATCTTTTGTCCACGTATGTCCTTGTAAACTGTTGGGACCACCTGGATACATAGGAAACTTATTCAGAAACTGGACAAGATACTTTAATCACATGACATCTGAATACAGTGGGACAGATGAAGTGCAAAGAACAAGGCCAACCCAAGCACCCTGCAATGCAGCACGAGAATAAAGATCTCTACAGCTCCAAAACCTTAGAATCTGATCAACAACTCTGTAGCATGCTCTCAAGGAGCCCATCAAGGTGTATCACAAAACGTGTGAAGGGGGATCTGCAACAAATTCCAGATCGAAAGTACGGCAGCAGAAGAAAGCTTCCCACTCATACTCAGCAACGAGCCTTCCTAAATGCATCCAGAAAAAATGCTAGCAGTGGCGAACTGAGGATCTCAGGGGAGAGAAGAATCATCTGAAGCAGTCAGGAAGCCCATTAAGAGTGTGCCTCGAGAATGCCAAGCATGAAGACTGCATCTGCATCTTCCTCCTCAAAATGAAGACGGTAGCCTAGCTCATGCCACAACCATGCTACAATCAACCAACGCCACCTCAGGTGACAAAACCAGTATGAAGTCTGGCCCTCGACATAAAGGATCACACCGATCTGACCTTTATATCAGCTTCTTGAGAAAAAATACAGTGGTTTTGGTTGTCCTTGGACTCTTTTGACTTTAACCCAGATGGGCAGAGAGTTCCTGCTTGGTAGGTGATACAAGCAGCCTACAGGCTTAGGCCCATGACTACATGCAAACCTCCCCCATGAGTTCCTTTCTCACTTGTGGGAACATGTTTGGGAGGCCGGTAGCTTATTGGATCACATATTTCATGTAGATAGTTGCTGTCACCGCCGGCACATGACAGGGCAGATGCTGACCAGTGATGTTGATGTGGCCACAAATGGTCTCCGCCCAAATGTCTTTCTATGACGCTTTTAAACAATTCCCTTTTATTTGTAACTTTTACTTGTTTTTGCGCAAGTTGCATTTGGCAAACAAGAACGAAGAGTGGTAAGCTGTAACACGGATTGGGCAAGTTAGTTATTTTGGGGCCTAAAACCTTAAAATAAAGCACGACTCACTCACTTGCGTAAAAAGATGATGACGTGGCAGGCTGTACAGAAGCTTGCACGTTTTTCGCTGACAAATGATGACGTGGCAACAGAGTACAAACAGCACTCGATGAACGCCTGCTTTTGGACCAAATGCTTTTTAGACTTGCATGCTTTTCATGTAACTACTTTTGATGGGCCTAGGGTCTTTAAATATGTGGTGGGCTCCCTCTCTGGCATTCTACCGCATGGGAGATCAAAGCAGAGCCACAAAGTTGTACCCCGTTGACGCAATATACAAAAACACCGAAAGGGTGCCATTGTTTGAGGCCATTGCAGTCTAGGAGTGGAATCGCTCCACTTCGTGTCTCAAGTGGGTTCTCTCTTTCTTTCTCTTCAATTTTTTGAAGTGCTAAACGTCTTTCTAAGTCTTGTTGGAATTAGGGTTGCAGGAAAACACACCTTGGAGAAGACAAAGGAAGCTCAAGGCACACAACAGAGATTGTATTAACTAGTGTGCAATGGAAAGATAGGTAGCCCTAGAATGAATGGGCGTATATGCAATGCACAGGGGAAAAAACCTCCTAAAGAGGGGAAAAAATGCCCCGGCGGTCCTAAGTGTGTTCACACACATCACTACCACATGTAAATGGTAACAAATCCCCCCTGGAGTGATGCGGTGAACGAGAGTTGGCACATGAGTAGAGGGAAGTGCCATGCCCTAAGGCATAGTTTTTTTCGTTCACGTACGGAAGGCCTGTCGTACTGCCGTACGGGTGCGGGTACGGATGAAGTACGGATGGGGATTTCGTACCTGCAGCCAGCGTGGCAAAAAATATGGGGCAAAAAGGTTTCGGCTGCACTTTTTTGGCCACGCGCTCGTATAGTCTGTAGGCGAATGTCTCTGCATAGAATATACAGAGATTGCAAAGACTCGGACACTGTCACAGAGCGTGTATGACGTGAGATTTGGACATCAGCCCGCCCATCCTCTCGAGTCTCCGCCCTCGGGTCGCGCTCTCTCTTGCCTCCAACCTCTCCCGCCAACACATAGCGCAGCAGCCAGCTCAGTACTCCAAGGCTCAAGCTCGTTGCACCATCTTCCAAGTTCCAACTTCCAAGCCGAATTCTTTGCAAGTTTGCAGATGGGCCGAACCAAGCGTCCCGAGTGGCAGTATGTGCAGCAAGTGAAGAGTCTTCCAAAAGGATGGACTTGTAAATGTAATTTTTGTGGGCATTCATGGGACGGTGGTCCTTTGCGTATCCGTGCACATTTTGGGCATTGCTGGCCATGGTGTGGGAGGCCCATGTGATGAGGCCCCAGCAGATGTTGTAGAGATTGTCACAAGATTGCATGCAGATGCAAGGCCAGAGGGAGAAGACAGAGCTGCTTTTGTAGATGCACTGGTCAATGATTTGGAAGGAGATGCCTCTCAAGCTCAAGGAGGTGCTTCAATGAGTACGCATGCTAAGGGAACAACTAATGTAAGTGGCTCTTCCAAGCAAAGAGAAAGGTTTCTCAAGGGGGTTTGGCGAGTGCATTTGGCTTGCAAACACGGAAGCAAGCAGACCAAGCCTTGCGCAAGTTTTTTTATGCTGAGGATGTTCCTACATGGAAAGTAAGGAGCCCTTACTTTTGCAAATGGTGAAAGCTATTGGGCAAGCAGGTCCTTCGTATGTTCCCCCCTCTTATCATGCTTTGCGCACCACAGAATTGAATGAGGAGGTTAAATGCGTAAAGACTGAGATCATGGGTGTACGCGAGAAATGGAAAAGATATGGATGCTCTATTGTGTGTGATGGATGGTCTGACACTAGGCGCAGGCCTATCATTAACTTTCTAGCATGCTCTATTCATGGGTCAGTGTTTTTGAAAGTTGTAGACACATCTGGGGAAACAAAGACATCGGAATTTATTTTTAAGCATCTCAAACAGGTTATCAGAGAGATTGGCCCAGCAAATGTTGTGCAGGTATGCATGGACAATGCAACCAATTGTGTTGGTGCTGGGGAGATGATTGAAAGGGAGTGGAAACACTTTTTTTTTACCAGATGTGCTTGCCATTGCTTGGACCTTTTGTTCGAGGACATTGGACAGATTGGTTGGGTTGGAAAAGTGCTTGAGGATGCAACAAAGATTGTCACATTTGTGACAAGAAAATCTACTGTGTTGGCATTGTTTCGGCAACTTAGCAAGAAGGACTTGGTCAAGCCGTAGGCCACTCGATTTGCGTACTACTTTATTATGTTGGCCAATCTTGTGGATGAGAGATGCATGCAAGGTATGCACAAGCTTATGATTGATGACAAATTTGTTAAGATGAAGAGATCCAAGACTCAAAAGGCTACTGAGGTCTCGAACATTGTGTTTAATGCATCCTTTTGGCAAGAGGCAAGGCTGATTTTGAAAATGTGTGCTCCGATTTTGAAAATTCTCTGTTTGGCTGATAGGGAAGGAGCCACCATGGGGCTTATGTACGAGCTTACGGATCGCACGGTAGAGCAAATTGAAAACATGCAAGGCATTGATGTTGCAAGGATGAGAGAGATTAGGGATCTATGCATTGAAAGATGGAATATGGGTAAAAGTAGTGGCCAAGGATGTTGTGTCTTTCAGCAGCTACACTTTCTTAACCACAGAGTGGTGATGAAAGCCGGAGGCTAATAATTTTTGAGCTCGCTGCTGCTGTTTCCCTTACGCTGCGCCAGCGCCCTCCCCCCCCCCCCAGCGCTGCCCGCCTGCCCTCTCTGCCCCCCCCTCCAGCCCTCACTGCCCCCCTTGCTGCCCTGCGTGTCCGCGCGCTGCCCCTCCCAGCTGTAGCAGCTCGCGACACTGCCGCTGCTGCAGCCACTGCCGCCACTGCCGCCGCTACAATCCGCTGCCGACCCCTGCTGCAGCCGCTACCACCATTGCCGCCCCCGCCCGCTGCTGCTAGCACTTCCGCATTAGCCGTCCCCACCCGTTGCCCCCCCTCCCCCCCGGCCTGCCTGCTCTTTTTCCTCACAGTTGCATCCTGCATATCGGTACTTACAGCATTGACTCCGTTTTGGGGCAATGCTTGGCGTGCCAAGTTGCAGTTTCCGCCCGCCATCCTTTTCTTACGCCACAGCAGTAGACACAGATGAAGGCTCCAGCTTCGCCACAGAGGGACTCGCCTGAAGCCCCCTCCCCCGACCCCGCTGAGCCCACCATTCGACTTGCTCTTTCACCGACAGAGCAAGCGAGCCTTGCCGCAGAGATAGAGCGTTTGCAAGTGACTTCGGTCATCTGCAAGGTTCTCGGCACCCGTCCTAGCAGAGGAGAGCTGCGAGACCTTCTCCAGGCCCGCCTTCTCGCAGAGGTGGGCAAGATCTTGGATGTCCAGATTCTCGGACGGGGGTACTACCAGATCGAGTTCGAGACTTCCGAGATGGCCTCCAAGGTCATAGCTATGAGTCCACTGGCCATCCGAGCATCACGCACCCACTTTCGACAGTGGCGACATGGTTTTGACCCGAATTCGGATGTGCTAGTAGAGGAGGCAGACATCCCCATCTCAGTCTGCTTTCCGGGTTTACGGAGGGAGTACCTTCCACTTCTCTCCAGAATTGGCTCCGCCATCGGGAGTGTCCTGGAGACACCTCGTACGGTAGCATCAGTAGCTGCCAAGGCGGCTGGCATCCCTTCAGTTCGAGTTTTGGTCAGAGATACCCACACGCTCCCGAAGGTCATCCTTCTGTCTCGGGTGAGTGGGGGTTGGTTCAGACAGAGTGTGTAGAGTACTCGGGTCTCCCAAACCAGTGCTTCATTTGCAGACAGATGGGCCACCTAGCGAAGGCCTGTCCACGGAGGAGGCCACGACCTGCACCTCAGCCTCAGCCTCAGCCTGCCAAGGCTAGGCCACAGCCACAGCCACAGCCAGCGGCACAGCGCACAGATTCAGAGCCACCCTCCGAGCCTGGGGCTCCAGCGGAGGAGGGGTGGCAGCAAGCCCGTGGCCGTCGACGCCAGGGGCCACAGCGACAGCCAGGCACTCAGAGTGGCCCTCAGGTGCCTACTTATCAGCAGTGGGTTCCCACGGGGAACCGCTTTGGTCCTCTTGAGCAGGAGGAGCCCCCTACGCCAGCCTCCACCTCCGCTTCACCCTCGCCAGCCGCCCCACCTTCAGAGCTCCCCCCCCCCCCCCCCCCCCCCCCCCCCCCGCCCTCTGCTCCCGTCCACTCCCCACCTCGCCCCCCTGTCTCTGTCGCCCCACCCCGCTTCTCTTCTCCTCCGCCCCCCCCCCACACCCCAGCTCCTTCTCCCCCTCCTCCTGCTTCAGTACCACAGTCGACTCAGGAGACTGGTCCCTCGCCGACGGCGCGGAGATCTCTTGGCAGCGCCTTTGCCACGAGTCGCCTAGCGAGAGAGGGTCAGCCCTTCCTGCGGCCCCCTCTGCACATTCAGACATCTTCCCTTGCAGCTATCCCTCCTGGTCTGACGAGCATTGACCTCCGACGCCGCTGGGATATCTTCGATTACGGGTTCATTCGCTTTCTCGGCGATTCCGCAGCAGACCACGAGGCAGCCTGCTTCAGGGTCCATGCTTTGTTCCTCGCCGCTAGGGGGACAGAGGCCTTGGACTCAGCAATTGGTTTCTCCTTCCCCCTCTGTGGCAGGACTGAGACAGAGTGGTCCCTCGACTCAGTGGTGGGATGGTTGCATACACAGGTTCTCGAGTTCTCTCACCACATGGGAGAACTTGGAGTTACAGATTTGCTGCAGACTTTGTGGCCACTGGCCAAGTTTGCAGTGACACCCCTAGACTCGGCAGGATGTAGGCACATTGTGGTGTACTTTTTTGCTGATACGCAGTGTTTGCCTTGCTATGTATACATTCATGAGGACTCCTGGACAGAGGAGGTTGCTTTACGCACGGCTCGCTCTGCTTGGGCTTGGGCCAGGCACTCGCTGCAGTCTCGCCTATCTAGAGGACGCTCGGATGCGGATTACTCCCCATCCAAGCCAGCCTCGAAGATAGCCCGTCTTGCTGCTGCGGCAGCATCTGTTCTCTCTCGCTCCCCATGAGGATCATCTCGTGGAACGTGCAGGGACTAGGGTGGGCCCCAGTTTCAGCGACAGCGGGGCCGATTGCGTCAGGAGCTTCAGCGTTGCCTTGTGGGAGGAGAGATTGATCTCCTTATGCTTCAGGAGCACCATTTGTCTGAGAGCCGCATTCGGCGATGTGGTCAGATTTTGCGTGGACGTTATGATACCTTTTGGTGAGCTGCTTTTGGACCTGGAGGCATCCACGGTGGGGTATGTATGACTATTGCGGACTCATTGCAGCAGGCCATTGTGGGCAGAGGGATTATTGTGCCAGGCAGGGCTCAGTGGATTACTATGCAGGTTCAGGGTGGCCTTGTGGGCTTCCTGAACATCTATGCGCCCAATGTGGCGAGTGCTCGTGCAGAGTTTTGATCACACATTGTTGAGTCTTTGCCACAGGTTGACCATTGGTGTGTAGGAGGGGACTTCAACATGTTGGAGGACCCTTCTGACAGGATCGGAGGCAACCATGCTATTGTGCATGGAGTCGAGTTGGCAGCTTGGGAGAGGTTGTGTATGACTTTGAGGGTCTCGGATACATGGCAGCATTCTGGCTTTGTGAGGCCTCCAGAGAGTCTTGCCTTCTCTAAATCGGACCGCAGAGTGGGAGGAGTGAATCTATCGCGGATAGATCGCTTCTACACTAGTGACCACTTCAGTGACTTGGGGGGATCAGTGGGCATCCTGGCAGGGACATCCTTCTCGGACCATGCACCAGTGATCCTCACAGTGGTAGACAGGCAGAGGAGTGGGAGCACGATGCTTCGCATCCCAGAGCGGATCTTGTTGGACTCAGCACTCAGAGAGAGGGTAGAGGCTCTCTGGACATAGGGCATGGACAACTAGGCTCTCTACCTGCAGACAGAGTGGCCTTAGGCCTAGCTCAGCTCCAGGAGTCTCTGGCTCGACGGGCTGCAGCGAGAGAGGAGGAGCAGCGTCTCAGACGAGGCATTGCTTCACTACAGAGGATGCAGGACCAGCATCCAGACAGTCCATGGTTGGAGGAGTAGTTACAGCAGGCTTGACAGGAGCTTGCTTGCACAGAGGAGAGGCGTCATGAGTTTGCCTTTCACCGACAGGCATCTCAGTGGACTCATGTGGGTGACAGAGTGACAGGTGCTTTTTTTGAGACAGAGGGACCTCGGCACTCGCATGCCAAGGTCAATCAGTTGAGGAGACCCGATGGGTGAGTTGTTTGTGAGCCCGAGGATATGCGTGCAGTTGCTACTGACTTTTACCGTGAGTTACTGTCGGCTAAGCCCCAGTCGGCTAAGCCCCAGTCAGAGCGACAGGATGCATGCAGGGGCAGGTTTGGGCACAGATGCCTTGTCTTGTGACTGAGGAGATGCGCCAGAGGCTAGAGATGCCTCTTCAGCTTGAGGAGCTGCACACGGCTCTTAGGGCCCTCCCTCGTGGTAGCTGTCCAGGTGAGGATGGGCTGACTCCCAGCTTCTTCTTGGAGTACTGGGACCTGCTTGGCCCAGATCTGTGTAGTGCCTTCCAGTACATTCTGCACACAAGAGTGATGCCGGATAGCATGAGTGAGGGCCTGATTTACCTCATTCCAAAGGAGGGTAGCTCCTTGGATGAGATTCGACAGTGGCGCCCCATCACCATCCTCAACTCAGCCTACAAAATTCTTGCCAAGGCTCTGAGTTTGAGGATTCAGCCACTTTTGGAGAGCCTTATACATGGGACTCAGACAGGTTTTGTCAAGGAACGTAGTATCCTTGACAACATCTTCACTTTCTGGGAGGCTTCTGCCCTGGCACGGCTCCGTGGGGAGGATCTTGTGATTCTTCTTCTCGATTTTGAGAAGGCATACGACAGAGTTGACTAGGACTTTCTAGAGGGCACGCTACGCAGGATGGGCTTCTCAGATGCTTGGATCAGAGGGGTGTCAACTTTGTACAGACAGGCTCACAGTCAGGTGCTTTTGGCAGGAGGTAGAGGTGAGCGCTTCATGCTCACACAATCGGTCAGACAGGGTTGTTCTCTTGCCACCTTTCTCTTTCTATTCTATGCGGAGGCGATGAGCAGATTTTTGGTGTCACAGCAGGTTGGTCAGAGGGGCTTAGCACTCCCTATACGGGGAGATGAGCTTCTGGACGCTGAGTTTGCCGACGACTCAGCCTTGTACTTAGAGGGCCAGGAGGCCAATCTTCACAGATGTGAGCAGGCTTTGGAGACCTTCTGCTGTGCACCGGGCGCACTGATCAACTGGAGAAAGACAGTGGCTTTCTCGGTTGGCAGTGCTCCTGTGCCAGATTGGATGCCAAGAGAGGGTTTCAGGTGGATTCCTCCTAGGACTACAGTTCGGTACTTGGGTTGTCAGGTTGGTTTGGACTTGTCCCCCGAGCAGCAAATTGCTCCTCTTCTCCTGTCCATCAGGAGAAAGCTGTTACATTGGAGCTCAGCACGACTTTCGCTGGCTGGTAGAGTAGTAGTTGCCACCCAGGTGTTGTTGGCGACTATGTGGTACATCACTTCTTGCTGGATCTTCTCGAGTTCTTGTATCAGCCAGGTAGAGAGGCTGATCAGGACTTCCTTTGGTCAGGTCGCGACACTCGGATTGCCCGAGCCAAGGTGGCTTGGTCGGTCATCACACTTCCTTGTTCTCAGGGAGGGCTTGGGATCATTGATCTAGCACAGCACAGCAGAGCCCTTCTTGGGAAGTTCGTCGTCAGAGGACTTCTTCCAAGCGAGGAGCCCTGGAAGGAGTTCTTGCTGCAGAGGCTTCGTGCCAGGGTGCCTCAATCAGGAGGCCCTTGGCAACCTTCGACCAGATGGATCTTTACAGAGTTGCGCCGAGTTGGTTTGAGCAGGAGACTGGAGGACCGATTCGCTGTGAGTTTGCTTCGATCTTGGGAGCTCTTACGGCGTGGCCTAGAGCAGAGACAGCCGACGTGCACGGAGGAGCGCCTGCGGCAGCCCCACGTCTAACCCCATGGTTAGCACTCAGAGAGGCCACTTGGTTGGGAGTCGGCCTCATGTTTCTTGGGGTCCCATGGCAGCAGGTCCAGCGTGCTCTCTAGGTGACTGGCTAGAGTTCACAGGTTTGTCAGAGGTGCAGGCAATCCAGCTACAGGGCATGAGAGGGGTGCAGAGCATGTGTCAAGACATCTCAGAGTCAGTTCCAGCTGAGTGGCTCACGCCTCTCGAGCCAGTAGCACCCCGGTGGATGGGAGCCTTCACACGACTGGAGGTTCTCATTTCAGTCAGGGCTTGCTCAGAGACTGTCCCAGCCCTCTTCTTCGAGCTTCAGGGTGGGGGACGATTACAGCGAGTTGCAGTAGAGGCCCCGCAGGTAGCAGAGTGCTGTTTCCAGAGGATCCGAGTTGTGGGCATCTATGGGAGGACTTGCGTCATAGACCCTGACCCAGCAGCTCTTGAGACTGGACACTGGAGGCTATGGGCTTGGGAGTGTTGTCCACTGGCACGAGTACAGTGGGATCCTGGTGAGTGGCTATGGAGGGACCCCTTCTCTTCTGCAGACCGCCCAGGAGTCCCCTTCTTTAAGTACACTGTTCGGCTTGGACGTCATATACTTGCAGCACAGAGAGAGGCCCGCCCCGCTGCAGCACGTCATTGGCAAGAGGAGGGCCTCACAGTCGAGTTCTTGGAAGCTTTTTGGCAGAGGCTGTGGGACTCCAGACAGCCAAGGCACGTCACTTTGTTCCAATGGCTGGTTGCACACAGAGCCACAGCAGTAGGGAGCTGGCTTGTGCATAGTGGTCTCTCGGCCGCATGTGCAGCCTGTGACCAGTTGGCGGAGAGTCAGCGTCACTGTCTTTGGGACTGTCCCTCGGCCCAGCAGGTGTGGCTACGAGTTCTTCGGCTGATGCCTACCCTCTCCGCGGCTCGTCAGTACACTTGGGGGGCAGCGGCTTGGTCATCCCTCACGGGCCCGGCACTTTAGTTTGAGCTATCTTCCACCAGCAGGATGATAGTGCTGCAGGGGGGGCGACCTACACTCCAGCCTGCTACAGAGCTTACTCCACAGGAGTGGTGCAGTGAGAGAGAGGAGTGTTGGGAGCTCATCAGCGGCCTAGCTCTCTGGTTCATCTGGCGGGCCCGCTGTTTCCGCATCTTTGAGGCTCGCCCTGTGCCACCAACAGAGACTGTTCATGACTTTTGGCTAGAGCTGATCCATACTCTCAGAGGACAGCTTGAGGGACTACAGGGCAGCTCCGACCGCATGCGGGAGCGCCGCGAGGCTTTCCTTCGACTCTAGCGCCCTGTGCCTTTCTACACCATTGTCCAGGGGGTGCTCAGATGGCACTACTGTCCACCTGTGTGGCTCTTCCCTCCTCCCATCTCTTGATTTAGCCTCATTGTATATATGTTGTTTTTTCATTGGGAGAGTCTCCCCATCATGCTTGTTGTAGCCCTCTCTTGCAGAGGTGGATGTAGCCCTATGGGCAGTTTTCATTAACTAATAAAAGGATCTTTTTCTCGGAAAAAAAAAAAAAAAGATGGAATATGTTGCACACACCGTTACATGCTGTTGGATACATGTTGCATCCCATATGGCGAGGAAGAGGGCAAGAAAGTGATGGCGAGGTGCATGAAGGATGGATGACATTCTTGGACAGGTACACCAAGGGTGATTTGACCTTGCAAGGCACCCTAATTGATGAGTTTGACATTTATAAAGTTGAAAGCAAGTCATTTGCTCATCCAATTGCAAAAGATGCATTGAGGATGCAAGAGGGAGTTAAATGGTAGGAAACTTTTGGGGCTTGCACACCTGCTTTGCAAGCTCTTGCTTTGAGAGTGCTTTCGCAAGGGACATGTGCCTCTCCATGTGAGAGAAATTGGAGCACCTTCTCTCTCATTCATACCAAGAGAAGAAATAGGCTACTCCCATCTCATACAGAGAAGCTTGTGTACATACACGAACTTGAGGCTCATATCCAAAATCAAAGAGCGCGGCTATGAGAGAATGGAGGTCACATTGGAAATGCTCAATAAGGAAAAAGATGAGGACCGCTTGCTTGCCTTGCAAGAGATTCAGGAGGCCATTGCAGAGAGTACTACAGATGCGATAGAGCCTATTCCCATTGCTGGGACCAGTCATATTGGAGCATCATGCTCAGTTGGTGGTGATGAGGATGAGGATGAGGACGAGGACAAGGACGAGGAGGAGGATGATGCTGCTTATGACGATGAGGATGTGAGCTGTGGTGAGAGTTAGAGCTCACTGTGCCTGGCCGCCTGCTTATGGAGTCTGGACCATGGTTTTTGACATTTACTTATGCGGCATGCCGTTACCCGTATGGTGTTCTGTTCATTGTTGACTCTAGAGTCTACAGTTTAGATTCTAGCCTCTAGTCTCGCCTCTCTACTTATGTTTTGGATTCAGCCTTTAGGAGACTACACTCCTGATTCCTGAATGTTTTTGGCTTGCTTCTATTGTCTTGACTCTTGACTCCTTTCTGTTTGGAGGTTACTTTATGAATCATTACTTAGAGGTCTGAGACACTATCTTGATTCTCTCCAGCCTCGACTCTCCAGAGTCCACTTTTAATTTCTAAAGTTTCTATGGTTTTAAGTTTTAACTTTTGTCTGTCTATAAACTTATAAAGTTTTAAACATGGTGGTGCAGTAAGTATTTCTACAATTACTATGTAGCATCCTAAGACTGACGTGTGGAATTTTGGGTGGTCTGATCCGTACTTCCGTACCCGTGTGCGTCTGACGTGTGATTGACGTATGGAAAAACTATGCCCTAAGGACATGATCAGTCCACAAAAGGGAGTAAGCCCAAAGCTTTGCGGAAAGCTTCGAACTTCTCATGAGACAATGCCTATGTGAAAAGATATGCAAGGTTGTCCTGTGTTGGCACATAAGCCAAGCTGATCTCTCTTGCTAAGAGCCTCTCCTTGACATCGTGGTAATGCACCTCAATGTGCTTCGTGCGAACATGAAAACTTGGGTTCCTCGCAACTACCAATGCGCTCTAACAGTCAGTGTAGATAGTGTTGGCACTGTCCTATCCAACACCCAAATCAGCCATGAGGCGCCTGAGCCATACACACTCAACCGTAGCTATGAAGACTGCCTTGTACTCAGTCTCACAACTAGAAGTGGCCACAGTAGTTTGCTTCTTGCTCAACCATAGTATACATGAACTGCCAAGCATGAAACAAAAAACACTCATGGACACTTGCGTGTCAAAACAACCAGCCCAATCTGAGTCTCAAAAAAGCATGTAAGTCTGGCGGCAATGACCCCCCCCTTGGGATAAAACAAGCCAAGATGTAAAGTGCCACTCAAGTAGCGGAAAATCCTTTTGTCAGCCTGCCAATGCTTAGACCCAAGGCTATGCATAAATCTGCTGACCTGTGAGGCTGCAAACTGAATATCCGGCCTCGTGTTGCATACATAAATGAGGCAACCAACAGCAGTTTGGTAAAGAGTGACATCAACAAGATCACCAGCATCATGCTGACTTAACTTCAAACCTGTTTCCATGGGAGTGGCAATAGGTTTGCAATCTTCAAGTCCAAATTTACATAGCAATGTCTCTATGTAACTTTTTTGACACAAGGCAATACCACCATCACACTACTTAAACTGTATGCCCAAGCAATAATGCGACAGCCACAAATCTTTCATCTTGAAAGTAGCATTCAAATCAGCCTTAAATTCAGCAATATGTACCTCATTGGGACCAGTGATCAGCAATCTTCCACATAAAGAACAACAATGAGAAGTACATCGCCCTCACGCTTGACATACACTGTGCTTTCTGTTGGATTGTTACGAAAGCCTTGTTTGACCAAGTGAGTGTCAGCCTTCTCATACCAAGCACGAGGAGATTGCTTTAACGCATACAAAGCTTTGTTACATTTGCACACCTTATCCTCTTGTCCTTTCTTGACAAAACCACGAGACTGCACTACATAGACTTCCTAAAAAATGTCACCAAAGTCAACCGGGCTTCCGGGCGCGTCCGCGTGAGGATGACTTAAGAAACGTTTTTTTCTCACTTGGCAAAGATTTTTACACGTGGACATTTTTTTGCCTTAAATGTGATCTTGGGTCATTATGAGTGAGGGTGCCTCCGCATCCAACTGTAGCCCTGTGCTCACTCAAGCCTTACATTGCTCTCTTCACCCACGAGCCGCTTCGATCCTACCTCCCGTTGCGATGCCCTAGACTCTAGTCATTTGGAGTCATTTCAGTCTAAAATCTTGTTGGTTTTGGGGGCTCCATATTTTGCCATCTCTTGCTTTGCTCTAGTATCTATTGACCTCTGTCCCAACTCCCGACTCCTTGATTTAGCTAGATTCTACAATTTCTATGGTGTTTTCATGCCATACAAATTTCCCCATAGGCTGTACATTTGCCTCATTGGAATTTACATCCGTACTTCCACCACTGAAAAGAGGCAACAAAGTGTTATAAATGTCCTGTGAGCTTACAATACTGTCTCTAGTACATGACAGCAAGGGCTGAATAGAATCTTCCACAAACACAACATCCCGTGAAACTAGAATACGCTTTGTTTGTGGATGATACAACCTGTAACCTTTGCTTTCAACACTTTAACCAACAAAAATACATTTGACAGCCTTATCATCCAATTTTCTGCACTGTGTTTGTGGCAACAAAGCATATGCCAAACAGCCAAAAACACGCATATGTTCAATAGTCTATTACTCCATATGAAGCATGCCATGCTTCATATGGAGTAATAGACTAGAAAGCTTTCGTAGGACACCTATTTAGTACATAAGTGGCACACATGATGACCTCTAAGCCAAAAAGAATGTGGCAAAGCTTGACTTTTGACCATACATTGTGCCATTTCCGTAAGTGCCCTGTTTTTCCTCTCAGCAACACCATTTTGTTGAAGCGTATAAGGCACTGTACATTGGTGTTTTATCCCACAACTAGCCAGAAATGCATTAAATTCATGAGACATGTACTCCACCCCTCAATCGGAACGGAGGGTGCCCATAGTACATTTCGAGACATTTTCAGCCAAAGCCAAAAATTAAGCACATAAAAACTTCGGACTTCACTTTAAGCGGAAACACCCATGCATACCTGGAGTAATCATCAATTAAAGTCACGAAGTAAAGGTAATTTTGTCACAAAGTGATGACGTGGCGGACAGCCTTGCAATTAGTACAACAGTTTGACATTATCAATGCCTTCGGAAACTACACAAAAGTATCAAAGATCTCTCGAGCCGCCGGATTTCTCAAAGATAATGCATGCAGTGGTGGAGTTCAATTGCTATAGAGCCACATGCTCCAAGGACTTGGCAGGCTTTCAAGAATATTTTTGCTTGAAGCTACATGACCTCCATGTTCAAAGTACAACTTCTAGCAAAATGGAGCGCTATACAATCGGGTGCCATCACCATTACAAGAATATTGTCTATCTAAACAAGCATCTACAATGCAAGAATTGATGGACCATGTTGCGGTTGGTTACAAACTTATGAATTTGCAACGAAAGCGCAACTGACCAACACTCAGAATCCTCGACCACAACGAACAACTCGGGATTCTACTTGACTCAATTAGCAAGACCTCGTTTGACTCAACGTCAACGAGATGCCCTACCACAAGAAGGTTGATGCTTTGAATGCTTCCAGACAGGATATACTTACAACAATTGTCCTACTACACGGGATACACCTCCTGAACAACCACCTGCAAAGAGAGCCAAAATTGTGGTGGGACTTGTCCCCGACATTTACGACATCGCTCAGGAAGGTTCCAACGAACTATGCAAAGCCTATGGAAAGATGAATGGCTTCAAAGCACTCATCTTGTTCGACCATCGAGCCCCCAAAGAATTTATCCATCCAGAATTCTTGGCACAGATGGATTTTGAGTACAATCAACTTGCTGGAGAACCTGAAGCTGAGCTAGCCAAGCTAGCCACCACGCAAACTCAAAAAGTTGTACCTCTCATTGGTGCTCTTCAAATCACTATCCAACCATGACAAAGCAGATTTTCACATCATGAAGTTGGGCAATTGTGATGCTCTTTTGGGTATACCTTGGCACCACAAGAACGATGCGACCATCCAGATTCAGAACCACACCATCACTATGCAGCAGAACGACAAGCGAGTTGTCCTTAAAGTTCGACTAATAGTAACCAACCCAGAATGATTTTAAGATTGAATTGCATTAAGATACTCTTTGAACTTTGTTTAACAAAACTACTTGAAAAATTGTTTGAAATAGAAATAAATTGTTTCGAACTTGTTTTGGTGCCGATTTGAGAATGGTTAATTTTTTATGCTATCTCTTCTGAATACCTTCGGCTCACGCTTTCCTAAGAGGAGTATTCATGTTAGATGTGGAACCTCTGAACGTCGTAGACCGATGGTCTAGGGAGCATTTAGTTGTAAGCTAAAAAACCTCTGAACGACGCAGGTCGGTGTCTGGGGAGCGTTTAGTTGTATTCGAAGCCTCCAAGCAACACAAGCGGCGGTCTGGGGAGCGTTCGATTGTATTAGTCCTCTAAGCTGATGGCCCGGACCTTATTAAGCTATTTGCAGGTGGAGTGAGAGAGTACCTTCATGCCTACGACAGTCTGTCTAGGAGTGCTCAGCGGAGCTGTTTGTATTTATGTCTTGTAGCATGCATATGTAAGCTTTTGTGTTGCATCATGATGTGTCAACCACTACATATTCCTAATTGGGTGAGATTGCCCAGGGATGTAACTTTAGTGCATCAAAAACCCCTTTAAAGATCAGCGCGATCTGGGTGTGATGCTACGCCAAAATATCAAGAGCTCTGATATGGAATAAGAAAACCGAATGACCCTCGAGATTGACGCTTGGATATTTTGAACTAACTCGAGTTGTTTTGCAGATATAATCACGAACGATTACTCTTCTTTCAAGGGGGGGTGTCACAAACTGACGTGTCATGCCACTGAAGACCCAAAGGGTTAGGACTCCCTGAGCCTGACCCTGGCCAACCTACAGATCCTGGCCTAGGGGCCTAAACCCTAGCAGAAGCAAAAAAAGAAGCCCTCACCAACTTACAGGGTTTCCACCGAGTGGCCCAAATTACTAATGGATTAGGATTAATAATCCTAACCCCCAACAACTTCCAAGAACCGGCCCAGACTCCTAAAACCTTAAAATAAAGCAGGACTCACTCACTTGCTTAAAAGATGATGGCGTGCTGCCTGCTTTTGGACCAGATGCTTTTGTAGACTTGCACGCTTTTCACGTAACTGCTTTTGATGGCCCTAGGGCCTTTAGATATGTGTTGTGGGCTCCCTCTTTGGCATTCTACCTCGTTGGAGATGCAGAGCAATGCCACGGAGTTGTGCCCTGTTGAAGCAATATAAAGAAATACGGAAAGGGGCGCCATCATTTAGGGTCATTGCACTCTGGGAGTGGAACTCCGCCACTCCATATCTCGTGTGGATTCTCTCTTTCTTTCTGTTCAATTGTTTGAAGTGCTAAACCTCTTGCGTCAATCAAGCAAGCCATTTGGGGGAGAGAGGTCCATTTATAGCCCTGAACTATGTGAGCACATTCCACATTAACCCATGTCTCCGCCACTCTGGGAGTGGAACTCCGCCACTCCATGTCTCGTGTGGATTCTCTCTTTCTTTCTGTTCAATTGTTTGAAGTGCTAAACCTCTTGCGTCAATCAAGCAAGCCATTTGGGGGAGAGAGGTCCATTTATAGCCCTGAACTATGTGAGCACATTCCACATTAACCCATTTTTGGGGAATTACAAAATTCGAGGTCAAGGAAGATTTTTCACTAGTATATAGCAGCCCGCCCAGAGCCCTAGAGCATTTATCATTGCATAGTTTGATAACCCTTTACTTGGCGTTTTTTGAGCAGCCCTGCATTTTTGGCATTTTGCAGTCCATCTCTCTAGGGCGTTTGACAGCCATCGCTCATCCATCTTCAGCCCATTCCCCAGCTCATAGAGCAGTCCTCACCTACCAACATTGGCTGCCCATCATTTCCATCATCATTCCCCGTTGAACCTACCTGCAATTCCCAGTCATATCCTCATATCCAGATCTGTTATTTTGCAGCCAAGAAATCATCCATAGATCCCAATCACATCGGATGTGCAAATTAGCCCCAGATTTCCCTTTTGGTGGCAAAGGCACGATTTTTCACCTGAGCCTCCCTGTATATATGTCAACTTTTCCGTTTGGAACCACCCATGTAACAAAAGAAACTGCCATTGCCTAGTAGATCCAATGAGTAGATAACAAAGATGCAGAGTCTACTATATCTCAAGCCCCACCCCGCCACTGCGGATTATACATCTTTACTGATTGTTTTAACTACCTTCAGAGGTACACTCTTGTGCAGGGTCAACAGACCAGAGACCTGCACCCTCCTGGACCACAACCATTCATCTAGTAACCAAGTCTACTGTCTACACGTAACTCGGTAGCTTTACCCCATACAAGCATAAGATACAATGTACAGAATATGACGAGCCTCGATAATTACCTTGATGAAGTATTGATACATCCCACTGGAGGTGGTCTGATTTCGCACGGCCCTAGTAACAAATGAAAAAAACTCACAATATTACCAGTCTACCAATACAAAAAGTGACCATAAATGAACAGTTTGATGTAATGGTCCTTCAGATGATCATTTCCACTTACTTATCTAACGGATTGACAACCCCTGGAAAATGAGGCCCAAAGCTGAGCTCATTTATCTTGTGGCTAACCTGAAAAAGAATAGACAGAAGAATAACACAGAAAAGTTCATGCACTATTTCACAAATTAAAATTCTAGCTCTTCAAGAACATTCTCCTTATGAAGGAGCGGTCTAGAGTAAGACCAGACTTGTAATAACTACATCAGTCTCTCTCATAATGGAGAAACTAATTTGTGACACTAATTATCATCTGTATTCTAAGTTTTCATGAGAAAATCAGTGACCGTACAAAATAAGGTACTTGCACATACATTAAAACTCTCCTTTTGGAACGCCAAAAAGTCATGGACGTGCATGTTTGATTGTTGAAAACTCTTCCCAGGAGCAAAATGGAAATTCCCAGCAACCTTGTTCACCTCCAAAGACCCATAGACATTGCATCCTTCACCCTCTTCTTCCTTGATTTTTGAAAGCCATCCTTCCCTTTTGCACTGAACCAAAAAGAGAGGAGACCATAAAGCATCTTTTCAGGATGTAGCAGACAGAACCTTCATCTCGCACATTGAAAGGCAGCAAGTAAAAACTTTCAAAGCCATATGGCCTTGAGAAAGCACAAGCAATCACTCAATAACTTCTGTCAATGCCAGTGGCAAATACTAATCAGCTACACTAAATCTACACTTAAGAAATGCCACAACTTCTAGAGGTTTATGAACCTGGTCAATAAGGTCAGGATTGGACAAGCCCCATCCTTTCTTTCTGTATGCTTCTCTGACATCCTCACAAGAGTTGCAACAATCATCATCAGACTGCACACAAACATCAAGCAAGATAGTACAAATGTAAGAAGAAAATTAGACATTTTCCACCCTGAATAATCCAAGCGCAACCAAAAGTTCAAAACCTGTTCAGCTCCAAAGCAAGAACCACAATAAGTTTCATTGTGTTCAAGGCGACCGCCGTGTCTTTGTAATGGCTTTTCTATCTGCGAGAAAACATGCAGGTATAATAAACAGCAGTTATGTTAAGTACTGACGACCATGATACAGTAAATAATAAGCTCACTCCTAGGGCCCTTAAACACCTCAAAATTTCCCATGAGACTAGGAAAGGGTATTGATACCAAATAGTTAGTGATTCTTATCATCCCATCCTACAGAAGAAGCAGCATTCAAATAACCATTTTAACCAAAAAAAAAAAAAAAATGAAACTATCAAACAAGCAAAATAAAGGCGATGTAACCGGCTGGAACCACGTCCAACACAAATATTCAAGGATACAGACTGAAAACAACTAAAAAAGAAAACTGAAGATGGGAGGTTCCCCTTCAGAGAGAGTTGGTCCCCAAAGTGAGGCACCCATGGCAGTCTCCATTTCGTATTGATCACAACTGTGTTACAACCGTTGAATCAGACCATGACGTGATCTCCTTACAAACTAGCACCCTTGGCTTTTATTTACAAGCACTAGACCCCCAAAAGCACTTAAAACATCTGCTATTTACAGTTGTGCTCAAGAGCAGTTCAAAGATAACCCAAAAACGGCATCTGCATAAAAGACTACGTAGAAACAGTGCCACATCAGCAGCGTGCAATCTGCCACATCATCGTGCCAGGAAATCCACCAGGATTTGCACCAGGATCCCCAGGCGATACAGCTGCCACATCAGCACTTTCCAGTTTCAGCTCTGCTCTGAGTCTCAGGTAAGGTCTTCCTTTGTGGCTCCTGGGTCAAAAGAAGATAAGTGCTTTGAAGCCGTTGATTTTCTGCAAGCCCTGCATAATTCATTGGAACTTTCAAGACTTATTCCATAAATGTCAGGAACAAGTCCAAACGCAATTCTAGCTTGCTTCCAAGGATCTATCAACTGTCTGAGCGGTGGTAGGCTCTACGGGTCTATCTGTACTTTGGGGACAATTATAAAAATTATGCCCAAATTGAAAACATCCAAAGCATCTGCCTTCTTGTAATAGAGTTTCTCGTTGTCGTAGCGTCAAACGAGGCCTTTGTGGTTAACTTTCACGAGAATCCCGAGGATTTGTTCATTGTGTCCGACGAATCTGATCGTTTGCCAAGGGATCTTCTATAGTAAATTCTAGCTTCCCTTTCATAAGCTTGTATCCGACCGTAGCATGGTCCATAAGTTCTTGCATTGTTGATACTTGTTTACAAAGACAATATTACTATAATGGTGATGGCAGTCCAATTGTATATCGCTCGCATTGGTCCTCCAAGGGAATCAGCTTCAAGGAAGACACCGGAAGGTAAACATAAAGGAACGTTCGGTTGTAGTCTTCCATGGTTTCTGTGGCAAGCATTTTAAAGTTTCCCCATTCTAACAGAATCTGGACTTCGAACAGGGAGGTCATGTAGCTTCATGCAAAATAGTCTAGAAAGCTTGCCAAGTCCTTGGAGCATGCGGCTGGGTGGCGATTGAATTCCACCACTGCATAGCATTATCTTTGAGAAATCCCACAGCTCGAGAGATCTTTGATTCTTCTATATAGTTCCCCAATGCATAGATGTTGGCAAACTGTTGTAGGAACTGCAAGGCTTCTTCATATCTTTCACTCCAAGGAAAGTAAAATACTTTATTGTGGTTCCACCATCCTTGAAATCTTTTGGTGGGTTTGGTGCAAACCCCGGATGTGGATAGTAGGGATATCCATATGGGCTCCAGCCATTGTACCCAGGAGGTGGGAGGGGGGGGGGGGGGGGGGGAGGTGGTGGCAATGGTGGTGGTAGAGGCGGTTGCACCAGATCAAGGTCAGACGGCTGTACCATGTTCTTAAAAACTCCCCCAATTGGAACAAGAGGCTGAGTGGGTTGTTGGTTAGAGGCTCTTGTACTTTCGGGAGCTAGAAGAGGTGGTACAACCTAAGGCATCAGAGGGGGCAACATGTAATTCATGAACTACTGAAAACTTTGCAGCATTGGGAGATTTTGTTGAGGATGCCGCGAGAGTATGTCGCTGAGCTCGCCAAGGAAAAACTACAGGTACTCTGTAGACTCCGGAAACGCCATTTTGCTTTGTCTGTTATTGTAAGGATCGGTATGCTTTCAGAAAAGCACACGACTAGAGCGTTGATACCACTATAACGAGACAGCACCACGTGCCAACTCAAAGTAAAGACTTTAGACACTTCAAAACAACTGAATTGAAAAAGAGACACTTCACACGAGACACGGAGTGGCAGAGGTCCACCCCCAGAGTGCACTGGCACCAAACTGTGGTGCCCCTTTCGGTAGTTCTTTATATTGCTTCAACATGGTACAACACTCAAAGCTCTGCTCGGCATCTCCCATAGGTAGTATGCTAAAGAGTGGGCCCTTGTACATATTATAAGCCCCTTGGCCTACCAAAAGCAGTTACATAAAAAGCTTTTGGTAGGCTTCAAAAGCATCTGGACTCCAAAAGCTAGCGCCCTCACGGTTGGTCCATACAATGTTGGCACTGTCCACATCAGCAGCACCTCCACAAATTGCGGGTTTCAGCCACATCAGCATGTCAACGCGAATTGCGGGCATCCATACAGTTGTCTGCCACGTCATCAGCCTTCACACTATGTCTTCAATGTGTAGTGGAAGCATTTTTCAGATGGTGGGCTACCTCCACAAACTCAGAAACATGCGAGATGACAGACTCCAACGACGTGCCACGGAGGGATCTAGACAGAGCAGAGGCAGGAAACCAAAGAGTATAGTGTGAGAGCCACTTTATATGCCAATGCCCTCACTACACAAATATCAGAGCTAGATACCCTATTTATTTTGATAGACCGGACGTATCACTCCAGTCAGTGATGATGTCACTAGATCAGAGATTACTTGGGAGACTCATTACAGATATGCTTCGGTACAAAGATAAAGGTCTACAGACACGCAGCCTCAGGGTAGACAATCACTGCTTACATGTTTCTTCCAGCCCACGGCACCTACTCTGTTATAGGCCTCCTCTTGCCAAGGGGTGACACTATCACAGGCAGAGGAGCTCACGACCCACAGGAGACCAAAAGTCTCAGGACATAGAGCATCGCAGCGATACTGAAGGGAGGTTCAGACGATTCGACATCGACATACACTTTGTACTCAGAGGAGTTCACGGCAGGCTGATATGGAGAGCATCACTAGAGTTCTCACGACAGGCTCTTAGAAGTACCAGATTCTACATCCCCCCTATACAAACTGGATGAAGCTAATTAGGCAATAGAGCATGATGTAACTCATCTAACATATAGCTTTGCATTCAGCCCAACTAGTGAGGTACCTCTATCCTCTACCCTTCACTGCCATCAAACATTTTTGGTACCTTTGTATACATACCAGGTAGATCGTGTAGTTTATCATTTTATCAATTACCAGCCAGTTGTTTTATCATAATATCCAGAGGATATACACACTTATACATGGATTTGTTTCATAGGCCAATTTTCTTTGGCCTTTCAAAGACGTTCATAAAATCTCTCTCTCTCTCTCTCTCTCTCTCTCTCTCTCTCTCTCTCTCTCTCTCATGGGTCTCTCACTGTTTTTAGGGTTTCGTCACCACTTCTATGCTGGTTTTAGGGTTTCAAAATTGTTTTTTGGCTGTTTTTAGGGTTTTGTCACTGTTTTTTTATTGTTTTCAAGGTTTCGAAACTGTTTTTTCCTGATTTTTAGGGTTTCGTCATTGTTTTTGTTACTCTTTTTAAGGGTTTCCTCACTATTTCTTGCTGTTTTTTAGGGTTTTGTGTCACAAGACAGGCACCACGTGCCAATAGAAAAGAACAGACTAAACAAACTTTTGGCACTTCAATAACAGTTGAACTGAAAGAGAGACGACACGCGACACGGAGTGGCAGAATTCCACCCCAGAGAGTATTGGCTCCAAACCTTGGCGCCCCTTTCTGTATTTCTTTATATTGCATCAACTCAGTACAAGCCGGTACTCCAGACTTTGCACCTTCTCCCGGAAGCATGCTAAAGAATGAGCCTAGCCTCATATTTAAAGGCCCTAGGCCCCAAAAGCAGTTTTACATGAAAAGTCTTCAAACTCAAAAGCTTCTAATCCAAAAGCAATGCCAAAAAGCTGCCAGCGTAAATCACGGAATTCCGTACAGCAGTCAACGCAAAACGTGGAAATCCATACAGCCTGCCACGTCATCATGTCAGTGTAATTTCCAGAATTTGACCTTACAACTGCCACGTCATCATTATTGGCACAAGTCTTTCTTTGTGTGTGTGTGTGTGGGTCCCGCTTTATTTTAATCCTTTATGTCACTTGGGGCCCCATCGGACGGGGTCCCCATAAGTTGGTAGGACTTCTTCTTCTGTTACTTGTTCTTCTTAGGGTTTAGGCCCCTCGGCCAGCATCTATCACAAACGGTGACGTGGCTACGCATCACACTCTCTCTGCCCGCCCAGGGAAATTACAGACACGCAAAAATGCTGACGTACAGGCTGACGTGGTTGGCTATACGGACGCCCGCGTTTTGCGGAAGCTGGGAATAAAGCTAGCGGCAGTTTTGGACAGCTTTTGGATATTGCTTTATTCTGTGCAAGAGATGAGAAAGAGAGAGAAGCTTTTGCTTTTGCTTTATTTTGGGGCTCAAGAGAGCTTGAGAGAGATAAACTCCTTCTGCTTTATTTTACAAGCAAGAGAGAGAAAGAGTCTTTGCTTTATTTCTAAAGGCTTTTGATTTTCAGCCTTTTGGGCTCTGCTTTTAGCATCCCTTGTAAATCCTTTAAATATGTAGGCAGGGCCTCATAACTCAGAGCATCTTGACACAGAGTCTGAGTGTGAGCGCATGCCCACACTCTTGTACTTTGAACACAGATTAATACAAAAAGAAGTACCGAAAGGGGCGCCAGTCTTTGGGGCCAATATCTCTAGGCACGGAACTCCGCCGGGCCAATGTCAAATCAATTGTGAACTGTGAACTGTTTGAAGTGATTATTTGTGGTGTCGTGGTAGATTATCGACTTCAAGTGTCCAAGTCTTTTACAGCATCTACAAGTTGGCTCCCTTCTTCAAGGCTTTGACACATCGACAGTTTGTGACATCTCCCCTTCTTGAAAGAGAGTAATCGTCCATGATTACAGCATATCTGCAAAACAACTCAAGTTAGCTCAAAAATTTCGGAGGGTCATTCCGAGGGACAATCAGTTTGCTCTTTTTGTTAAGGAGTTAGCTTCTCCTTTCGGCTCTTTTGATCAAGGAGTTAGCTTCTCCTTTCGTCCAGATCGGAACTCTTGATATTCTTGCGTAGTAAAATTAGCGATCACACCCAGACTGTACTGATCTTCCACGGGTGTCTTGATGCACTAAAATTACATACCCAGGAGATCTCCTGCAATTAGGAATATTCAGTTGTTCACACATCACAATGCAACACAAATGCTCACATATACATGTTACAAGACATAGAAACATAAAGTCACCGATGAACACTCCTCACTCATACCCTAACAAGGTCCGGGATGGGAGATATTCAACGACTCCTTCATCACTCCTCCCGCATAACCTAAAAAGGTCTGAGCCGGGAGATATAGAGGCCTTTTACAACCAAACACCCCCCAGAGCGCAACCTCGTCCTTTGGAGGTGCTGAGAGTAACCACTGCTCAAACTTCTTAATACTCCTCCCGCATAACCATCCAGGTCCGGGCCGAGAGTCACAACAACAATTAATTTACAAGCATACGACCAAACGCTCCCCAAGCATCGACGAGCGTCGTTCGGATGTCGAGAAATTTCAAGTTATAATCTGCTAGGGTTTCCATGACAAGCATTTCAGGATACCCGACTCTGCCAGAAGTTGCACTCCAAAGGAAGATGTCAAAACCCATATAACTTCGAGCAAAATTTTTCTTGAAAGCTTGCCAAGTCCTTGGAGTGTGCGGCTTGGTAGCTATAAGCATCAACATCTGCACGGCACTGCCTCTGAGAAAAACAGTGACTCGAAACAAATCTTGGATCCTTCTTTGCAAGTGGTCTTTTTGGCTTATGCCCTGTAAGACATGAGCGGTAAAGACGGGAGCACGTCCGATGCGCGATGAAGGAAGGGTGGGAGTGGCTAATAAGTCCGGGGTCGGAGCACGGAGCTAAAATTTCCAATAAGCTTTGGAAGTGCGATCTTGCTCTGTCTACTCTTTGGAAGGACCGGTATTCTTTCAGAAAAGCACACGCCTAATACTCTAATACCACTATCACAAGACGAGCACCACGTCCCAATAGAACAAAACAGACTGAACAAACTTTTAGCACTTCAATAACAGTTGAACGGAAAGAGAGACGACACGCGACACAAAGTGGCAGGATTCCACCCCAGAGAGTATTGGCCCCAAACTTGGCGCCCCTTTCGGTATTTCTTTATATTGCATCAACTCAGTACAAGCCGGTACTCCAGATTCTGCACCTTCTCTAGGAAGCATGCTAAAGAATGAGCCCTAGCCTCATATTTAAAGGCCCTAGGCCCCAAAAGCAGTTTTACATGAAAAGCCTTCAAACTCAAAAGCTTCTGGTCCAAAAGCAATGCCAAACAGCTGTCAACGTAAATCACGGAATTCCGTACAGCAATCAACGCAAAACGTGGAAATCCGTACAGCCTACCACGTCATCATGTCAGCGCAATTTCCGGAATTTGACCGTACAGCTGCCACGACATCAGTATTGATGCAAGTCTTTCTTTGTGTGTGTGTGGATCCTACTTTATTTAATTCTTTGTCACGTGGGGCCCCATCGGAAGGGGTCCCCATAAGTTGGTAGGACTTCTTCTTTTGTTACTTGTTCTTCTTAGGGTTTAGGCCCCTCGGCCAACATCTGCAAGTTCGCTCCCTTCTTCAGGGCTTTGACACATCAGCAGTTTGTGACATTTTGAAACCTGTTTTTGCTGTGTTTTAGGGTTTTGCCACTATTTCTTGCTGTTTTTTAGGGTTTCAAATCTGTGTTTTGTTGTTTTTTAAGGTTTCACAAGCGTTTCTTGCTGTTTTTTAGGGTTTCTTGTATTTTTTGTTGTTTTAGACTGACTCTCTCTCTCTCTCTCTCTCTCTCTCTCTCTCTCTCTCTCTCTCTTTCACAAGCGTTTCTTGCTGTTTTTTAGGGTTTCTTGTATTTTTTGTTTTTCTCTCTCTCTCTCTCTCTCTCTCTCTCTCTCTCTCTCTCTCTCTCTCTCTCTCTCGGGAAGCATCAGAGAAGTGCAAACGGCTTCCCCCATGTGTAAGAAAACGCATCTCGCCGACCGCCCACAAAGCCTCTTTCACGCGAACAACAAAGAGGATGTCGGCAATAGCGAAGGAAATGAGAGAATGGAGAAACGAAGTGGAAGAGTGGAGGAAGGAGAGGAGCACTATTCTTCAAAGATGGACCAAAGAAAGAGATGGCATGCATAGGAGGATCGCTTCGCTCGAGGAGAAAGTGGTCATCCAAGTTTCCATCATCCGAAATCTACAAGGTGAGCTTCTTGAAGTCAAAAGTGGGTGACTTGAAGAAGAGGAATTTCAGCCTTCCATGCTGGAGGAGCTGAACACAACCAAAGAACGAGTGCAAGTCATCAAGGAGGAGCACTCATACTACGTTTCCCCTCCTTGGAGGAGGAGGAGTTCTTGAAGAAGAGGCCAACCCTCAAGAAGACAGGTATTTTTCTCGGTGATGATCTCGCCCTCTCGCAACTAGCTCACATGAGAGAGGTGATGCCATCGATTACGGCAGCAAGGGAGAAGGGAAAGACTGCCTTCTACAGAGATGGTCGAGTGGTGATTGAAGAGCGACGCTCTACATGACGGTGTGAGACCTATGGGACCATATTGAAGATGGCAGCCTTGAATTGTAATGAATCTTATAGGTTGGATGTGGGTGCCTTTGAGGATAGCTGTCACAAGACGGGCACCACGTGCCAATAGAAAAGAACAGACTAAACAGACTTTTAGCACTTTAATAACAACTGAACTGAAAGAGAGAGATGACACACGAAACGGAGTGGCAGAATTCCACCCTAGAGAGTATTGGCCCCAAACCTTGGCGCCCCTTTCGGTATTTCTTTATATTGCATCAACACAGTACAAGCCGGTACTCCAGACTCTGCACCTTCTCTAAGAAGCATGCCAGAGAATGAGCCCTAACCTCATATTTAAAGGCCCTAGGCCCCAAAAGCAGTTTACAGTAAAAAGCCTTCAAACTCAAAAGCATCTGGTCCAAAAGCAAAACCAAAAAGCTGCCAACATATATCACGGAAATCCATACAACCTGCTACGTCAGTAGTCAGCGCAAAACGCAGAAATCCGTACAGCATGCCACGTCATCAATCAGCGTGATTTTCGGAAATCTGTCACGTCATCAGCCAGCTTCGCAATTCTTTTGTGTGTGTGTGTGTGTGTGTGTGTCCTGCTTTATTTTAATTCTTTATGTCACTTGGGGTCCCATCGGACGGGGTCCCCATAAGTTGGTAGGACTTCTTCTTTTGTTGCTACTTGTTCTTCTTAGGGTTTAGGCCCCTCCGCCGCCATCTGTAAGTTGGCTCCATTCTTTAGGCTTTGACACGTCATCAGTTTGTGACATCTCCCCTTCTTGAAAGAGAGTAATCGTCTGCGATTACAACATATCTGCAAAACAACTCAAGTTAGCTCCAAAAAAAAAAAAATACGAGGGTCATTCTTAGGGACATTCAGTTTGCTCTTTTTGTTAAGGAGTTAGCTTCTCCTTTCAGCTCTTCTGATCAAGGAGTTAGCTTCTCCTTTCGTCCAGATCCGAACTCTTGATATTCCGGCGTAGTAAAATTAGCCATCACACCCAGACCGTACTGATCTTCCACGGGTGTCTTGATGCACTAAAATTACATATCCAAGCAGTCTCATCCAATTAGGAATATTCAGTAGTTGGCACATCACAATGCAACACAAATGCTTACATATGCATGTTACAAGACATAGAAACATAAAGCCGCCGATGAACACTCCCCCCGCAAATAACCATCCAGGTCCGGGCCATGAGCTGTTCAACGACTCCCTCATCACTCCTCCCGCAAGTAACCTAAAAAGGTATGGGCCATGAGATATAGAGGCCTTTTACAACCGAACGCCCCCCAGACCGCAGCCTGCGTCATTTGGAGGTGCTGAGAGTAACCACTACTCAAACTTCTTAATACTCCCCCCGTAAATAACCATGCAGGTCCCGGCCATGAGTAACAACACTTTTCAATCATTCAATACTCCCTCGATAAATAACCACAAGGATCCGGGCCATGAGTATGAACAAGCATTCTCAAACATCATTTCTCACCCTCCACCCGGGAGTAAAATCACCAATCATTGAAACCAATATTAAAACCAGAGTCAAACATTTCAAATCGGCACCAAGACAGGTTCAAAACAAATACCATCCATTTCAAACAAAGTTTCAAACAATACTTTCTCAAACAAAGTTCAAAAGTATCTAACTATAAAACAACTAGAGAGTTCATTCAGGCTTTTGTTCGGACAACCGAACTTTGAGGACGACTGGCTTGCCCTTCTACATCACAGTGATGGTTCGGTTCCGAACCTGGAGAGTTGCATCATTCTTGTCATGCCAAGGCATGCCTAATAGAACGTCACAATTGCCCAACTTCATGATGTGGAAATCAGCTTCTCCATGATAATCTTGACGTTCAATGGAAGAGCACCAATGAGGGGTTCCACTTTCTGAGTTTGCCCCGTGACTAGCTCAGCTTCAATTTCTCCACCCTCTGCATCATAATCAAGGTGCGTTTGCTTTAAGAATCCTGGATGGATGAAGTTCTCTATAGCTCCGGGGTCAAAGAAAATAAGGGCTTTGAAGCCATTGACATTGCCATATGCTCGACACAATTCATTTGTATTTTCAAGGCGTATGCCATAGATGTCACGTACTAATCCAATAGCCGGTTTAGCTTGTTTGGCTGGAGATAGTCTTGGGTTTCTATCGACCATCAACGCGGGAGTCGGCTCCGCGGGTCTATCAGTGCGTTGGGGACAACCAAAATAGTTATGTCCTGTTTGAAAGCATCCAAAACATCGGCCTTCTTGTAGTAAGGTGTCTCGTTGTTGAGGTGTCAAATGAGGCCTTTGTGGTTGACTTTCACGAGACTCACGAGAATTTGTTCTTTGTTGGCGAGAGTTGTGGTTAGTGGCCGGAGATTCTTCTGTGGTAAACTCTAGCTTTCCCTTCATCAGTTTGTAGCCAACTTCGGCATGGTCCATAAGTTCTTGCATGGTGGAGACTTGCTTGGATAGACAATATTCCTGCAATGGTGATGGTAGTCCAATGGTATATCGCTCGCATTGGGCCTCCAAGGGAACAAATCTAAAGGACACCGGAAGGTAGACATCGAGAAACCTTTGGTTATATTCGTCCATGGTTTCGGTGGCAAGCATTTTCAAGTTGTCGCACTCTGCCAAAATCCAGACTTCAAACATAGAAGTCGTGTAACTCCGTGCAAAAACTGTCTTGAAAGCTTGCCAAGTCCTTGGAGCATGCGGTTGTGTCGCTATTGAACTCCACCATTGCATAGCATTATCTTTAAGAAATCACGCTCGAGAAATGTGACTGTCGTGCTACCATCTTTGAAATCTTTGGGTTTGTTAGGCGCATATCCCGGATTTGGATAATAAGGGTATCCATATGGGCTCCAACCATTGTAGCCTGGTGGCGATGGTGGTGGTGGTGGTGGAGGTGGGGGCAATGGCGGTGGCAAAGGCGGGTTGTACTGGATCAGGGTCAGATCACTGCACCTTATTCCTAAAAGCTCCCCCGATCGGAACAAACAGCTGAGAAGGTTGCCGGTTGGAAGCTCTCGTACTTTCTGATGTCGGGAGGAGGAGGTATCACCTGGGGCATCAGAGGGGGTAACATGTAGTTCAAAAATTGTTGAAAACTTTGCAGCATCGGAAGATTCTGCTGAGGATGCCGCAAAAGAATGTCATGAGGTTCGTTGAGTAGAAACTGCAAATATTCTGCTGAATCCATAAATTCCAAGTCTTGGGCTCTTTATGGCTTATGCCCTATGAGACACAGCGATGAAGACGGAAGCGCGCCCGATGCGCGATGAAGGGTGGGAGTGGCTAATAAGTTCGGGGTCAGAGCACGAACGTGCTTCAAATAAAATTCCAGTAGTCTATGTCTACTCTTTTGTAGGACCGGTATGCTTTCAGAAAAGCACACGCCTGATGCTCTGATACCACTGTCACAAGACGGGCACCACGTGCCAATAGAAAAGAACAGATTGAAGCTTATGGGATACTACCATAGATAGATATGCCAGATTGGCCCTTGAATCCTCCAGACAGTTAGCTTTACAAGGGGACACATCATGATATGCACAAATGTCATCATGGTTCCAGATACATGGCTTCAGCATGGACAGCTTTCCTCCCTTCCAGTACTCCCTTGATGCACCACCGTGGTCTCTTACACAGGTGAAGATTACTAGACTCATTCGCCAAGACCTGACCCGGTTGGACACCAAGATGACATGGATAGAGCCGACAAAGGAGTTGGGCACGAAGATGGCTTTCTATATAGAGCATCCTCTTCAACTCACAGGGGATGGGTTTGTGATTCGTCCCAAATATATGGATACACATCTATCTCATGGGTTACGCTGTGCCATTGGTCAAATACGGACATCTTCACACCAGCTTGAGATTGAGACTGGTAGATTCAAAGGGATACCAGCAGCTAGCAGGATATGCCGCCTATGCCATACAGAGCCAAAGACAGAGACACATTATATATGTCAGTGCATAGTGTATTTGGAGATACGGGGTCGCTTCCACTGTCTATTCAGAGAAGGCTTCGGACCCTTCTCGCGAGTCATGAGCTATCAGGACCACAAATGTGTAGGCTTGTATCTACTTGAGTTACACAAACACTGAGATAGTTTACTGAGGAGATCCGGAGAGAGACAATCCCAGTCACACCAAACACTGGACAGATAAGAGGAGCAGCCACCACTGCAAAGCTCACCTCATACTCACATCTGCGGTACTCTCATTGACCGAGCATTGGAACAAGGAAGATCGAGACACCCATGACTAAGGAGAGGAGCTTCACAACATCAACGGAGACTACAACAGAGGATTCGAGCCATATTGTCTCAACATCCAGAGTACAGATGAGAATGGATCCATCACCCATCGTATTTTTCTCTTGTATTGGGCACCTGTTGTATCAGTGATCACACATACCCCACACAATTCGAGCTAGTAGTACTTCTAGATTCATTTTAGTATTTCTTTTTTGTACTAAGACACGGTACCAGATTCACATGTTTGTAACGGATTGGTCTCATATGTCATTTGGGCCTTTTTTAAGACATCAACATATCATTTCATTCTCTCTCTCTCTCTCTCTCTCTCTCTCTCTCTCTCTCTCTCTCTCTCTCTCTCTCTCTCTCTCTCTCTCTATCTATCTATCTATCTATCTATCTATCTATCTATCTATCTATCTATCTATCTATCTATATATATATATATATATATATATATATATATATATATATATATATATATATATATATATATATATATATATATATATATATATAACAGATATGGGGTCTTGGAAAAAGCTTCCCTGTTCAAGTCTTTATGGTAAATGCCAAAACCTTTTAATCATTGGAGATACAAGTCTGGACCCTTTCCCCATGCAAGATTGCCCTTACTCATGGGGAAAAGCGATAAATAGCAGATAAAGTACAGCTATGTGACCAATTACTTACAAAATCACTAGCACACCCAATAGTAAATCTATAAGCCAACTATATGACAATATCGACTTGTTCTCTTGAGAACTGAAATGAGACTCATGTTGCCAACATCAAAGGAACAGTGAACACGTCAACTGAAATGAATTTACACACGCTGAAAACTTTCAGCAAAGAACACAAACCTGAGGACCTCCAAGATTCTCCTGCTTAGGTGGTTCAACCACCTTTCCCGTTGGATCCAGCCTTTTCTTATAGATATTATGTTTCTGATAATAAAATAAAAACAAAAATGTTTAAGCACAATCAAGATGCAACAATTTAGTCATACTGAAACTTGAATAGAGCAATACCACATCGAGATGTTGCTCGCCGCTAATGTCCATGGCATCTAGACTGATGATGGAGCAAGCAAGAGATGGAAATGTTACATCTAGCTGTACTCCCACAACAAAAAAGAAAGACAATTTTCAGATAGAAAATGCAAGTGTCGAGCAAGATGCAAAAGGTAACACTTCCATGCACCTTTACGAAGCTAGACCCAACTACAGATAAAAAACTACAATGTCATTGTAAGAGTGTATACCCTCGGTCCTTAACCGAGATGTATCTGACGACCCCCTTGATGTTTTGATTTCGGTCCCATAGGTCATATGTGACCCCTCTCTCTCTCTCTCTCTCTCTCTCTCTCTCTCTCTCTCTCTCTCTCTCTCTCTCTCTCTCTCTCTCTCTCTCTCTCTCTCTCTCTCTCTCTCTCTCTCTCTCGTCTGTAACTATCGACGCCCCTCTCTAGTCGTATCGCCTCACGCTCCCCCACTCGCCGCGCCCGCCGCTAGTGTGGGTGTACACGCGTCTTCTCCCTTGCGGACGGCTCCCCCACTCGCCCAGCTGCCACGCCCGCTGCTAGTGTGGGTGCACACGTACATCTAATCCCCCCCTTGCGGACGACGATCAAGCATGAGGAAGATGAACGATAAAGCCGACCCCCTAGAGGATGCCATTCAAAAATGCAAAGAGGAAATGACGGAGACCATTACCAAGATAAACCGCAATCTCTGGGGTACAATAAACATGCTCGAAGGACGCGTGTTGATCCAAGAGAGTAAGATAAGCACGCTGGAAGACCGAGTGACGACCCAAGAGGAAGAGATCGCGTCACTCAAGAAAGATCTCGCCGAAGCACCATCAAGAAACACACTGGAAGAGGGCGAACTGCAACCCTCAGTAATCGAAGAAATCAACACGATCAAGGAGCAAGTACGGGCCATCCAAGAAGGAGAAGAGCAGCACTAAGAAATGACGACTTCTTGGGTGGATGTTCTTACCAAAACTCAAAGAAGGCGGACGAAGCCGAGAAATGGATCAAGGTGGCCAAGAAAGGGAAAGGCAAGGAGATAACGCCCACGTCCACACCCAACAACATCATTAATCAGACACTTGAGGAGGAGCAGAGGAGAAGGGTGTGCGCTTTACATGTGAGAATTTGCGGTCTTAAAGACAAAGGCAATGTGGACGAAGAAGTAAAAGAACTCACAGCCTTGATGGGGATTCATGAGCCGATGCACACAAGGGCATGGAGAGTGGGCAACATAAAGAAAAATGGAAGCAGTGGAGAAACCTCAAAAGAAAGAGCACTCATCCTCCATTTTCCCTCCATGGAAGCGAAGAAGTCCTTCTTGAAGAAAAGACCAACTCTCAAAGAGACTGGCATCTTTCTCGGGGATGATCTCACCCTCTCGCAGATCGCTCATATGCAGGAAGTAATGCCGAAGATTAGAGCGGCAAGGGGAAAAGGCAAGATCGCTTTTTATCGAGACGGAAAAGTGGTAATACTAGAGCGACGCTCCACATGACGGTGCGAGACTTACGGGACCACACTCAAAGTAGCTGACTGGAACTGCATTGGATCTATGCGTCTTGATATGGGAGCTTTTGAGGATAGCTTTACTGGAAGAGACATCATCTTTTACTCTAAGACACACCAAGCCCCTGGGCAATCCATGCCACATCAGTGGATACAGGTGGGAGACAGCCTACAGACAGGAGACACGCTCAGAGCACAAAGGGCGGGGCTCGGGGGGAGGGGCAGTGTTATTTAGAGAGGATCTGCAGCCACTGATACAAATAGCCCGCAGGGACGAGCAAGCTAGGTACATGTGGGTGAGACTGAAAGCAGAGACAGGCAGATACCTCTATCTAGCTATTTGCTACTTTCCCCCGACTACATCAATTTATGCATCACCCAGAGGACAATCCCCTTTCTCTATTTTGGATGATGACATATGGGAGTTCTCTAGGGATGGTGACATTATCATCCTAGGGGACTTCAATGCTAGGACTGCCCATCACCAGGCAGTGTTTTATGATACTTCAGAGGAGATGCTAAGAGAGCTAGATGTAGCAGAGACGGGCCTTTCCAGACTATCACACAATATGGAATATACTGAGTATGGGCGACACTTGATAGACATGGGCACTGCACATGGATTGGCCATCTTGAACGGCCTACAGAGATTTCCTGTTGCGGGAGGTTTTACATGCTTCCCACACAGACATGGAGCCAACACTGTGGACTATGTCATGGCACAGCCGAATCTCATCTCTAGTATCCAGGATCTCATAGTTGGGCCCAGACCGGTCGAGGTGGCAGTGGATCATGCTCTGGTGTCGATAACCATCTCCTTCCAGTTCAGAGTAGCACACACGCCACAAGTAGCAACCCCCACTCGCTACACATTCACACGGGAGACGGATTCTGTATACATGGACGGAATCTACAGACGCCTATGCACTGAGGACCCGGGGCGACCTCTAGAGGAGCTAACTACTATACTGACACAAACATTACATGAGGCAGCAGCAGAAGCATACCCACACACCAAGCCTGAGCAGAGCCGCCGATCATGGAGCATGCCTCAGAACAGCTGGTACGATGAGGCGTGCCGCCAGACTAGAGCCAGACTTCAGAAGGAGGTGCCCACGCAACATTGGGTAGATTGGAAAGGATGTGTTCGCAGGTTCAGTTTCAGGAGCCCCGGACGAGGCTCTGGCTCTTTGACACCTTGGTGGCTTTAGCATTGCTCTATGGAACCGAGATATGGGGACCTTCACCGGATCACCACGGGAGGCCGGGTCGCACAGATGGATGGGGGAACATGGAGAAACCTCTCGTCTCTATGATCTCGCGGCTCATTGGAGCCAAGGCATCAGTACCACGAGCCATTATCAGAGCAAAGCTAGCAGCCCCCCCACTAGTGGTGGAGGCGCTCACCAGATCAGTCTCCTTCATAAACCGCACATGGGAACTTCCTAGAAACAGATATGCTCGCATAGCACTTGAATCCTCTCGACAGTTAGCCAGACAAGGAGATACAACATGCTGGTATGGGGAGATGACATCATGGTTTCAGGCACATGGGTTCAGCATCGACAGGCTGCCACCATTCCATTACTCATTGGATGCACCATCTCTCACTCTTACACAATCAGAGATCACCAAGCTCATCCGCCAAGACCTGACCCAGCTAGACACCAGGAGGACATGGATACAACCAGCACAGGAATTGGGCACAAAGATGGCTTTCTACAGAGACCACCTTCTCCAGCTTACGGAAGATGGTTTTGTGACGAGACCCAAATACATGGATACCCACTTGTCTCATGGGATACGATGTGCTATTGGCCAATTACGCACATCCTCTCCCCAGTTGCGGATTGAAACTGGGAGATACAGCGGAGTACCAACAAAAGACAGGACATGCCCCTTGTGTAACATGGAACCTGAGACAGAGCTACACTATACATGCCGCTGCCCCGTCTACTACGAGATATGAGGCCGATTCCATTGCTTGTTCAGAGAGGGTTTTGGACCACTCTCAAGAGTCATAGGATACCAAGATCAGAGATGTCTGGGTTTGTTCTTGCTCGAGCTGCGCAGACACAGAGATAGCCTGATGAATGGAGAGGCTAGCCAGTCTCAAAGACAGATCACAGACTTTTTCAGAGCAGACACGGGACAGCCGCAAGAGCCACTCCCACAGCAGAGCTCCCCCTCGTCTCACACCAGAGGCACACTGATTGACCGAGCAATTGAATTGGGGAAATCCAGGCGCCCGCGACTGCGAAGAACTACACAGCATCGACGGAGGCTACAACAGAAAATTCGGAGCACGCTGGCCAGGCATGCACGACGCTCGGTCAGACTACTAACCATGGAGGAAATTGATGAGATTCGCCAACGACCGATGATAGATCTCTTGTGATTCATCTATCCCAACAAGCCGCCCATTTTTTTGCTTAGTTTTTTGCTTGGCTCACATCGACCAACTTAGGACCCCATAGTATATATCTTTGTTTTGTACTGTTGTTAGGTTATTTTGTTACTCTAACTTTGTATCAGATCCACCACTTTGTAACTTTCAGGTCTCATAGGTCATTATGGCCTTTTGAAGACGTTAATATAACATTTCATTTCTCTCTCTCTCTCTCTCTCTCTCTCTCTCTCTCTCTCTCTCTCTCTCTCTCTCTCTCTCTCTCTCTCTCTCTCTCTCTCTCTCGCGACCCATGGGATCACGACCATACAAGTTACAAGCTGGAATTGTAGAGGTTTCCCATGGCATAAGGGAGAAGGGCTGGTGGATATTCTACCACAAGCTGACATACTCTTCCTGTTGGAAACATGGGAACAAAACACATGCAGGCTGCCGGACATTAGTGGATATATCAAGCACTCCGTATGGTGGAATGGTACCAAAATGCGAGGACAAGGAGGTGTAGCTGTAATGTATAAGGAAGAGCTTCAAAAGATGGTTGAGGTATGCAAGATCAATGACCACAAGCGCTATATATGGGTTAAGGTTTGCTCATCACAAGGATTGATCTTTGTTGCAGGATGCTATATCCCGCATCGAGAGTCACCTTTTTATGACACAAACCAACTATCCAAAAATGACCCCTTTGCTGACCTATGTACAGACATTGCAATGTATGCACAAGAGGGAGCAGTTGTCCTTCTTGGGGATTTGAATGCCCGGATTGGAAACACACAGGCACAATTGACAGACCATTCAATGCACCCTGCAGATAAGAATGGGGAACTTATACTTGGTTCTATGTGGGATAGATGTTCAAGTGATAACATCATGAATGCACAAGGGTCAGCCATGATAAGTATGATGAACTCAATGCAACTTGTAGCCATGAATGGTGTGGATAAGTTCGTACACTCTGGATCGTACACTTGCTACACGGCAAATCATGGGAGGAGTACAAATGATTATGCCTTGGTGAGATACGATGCATTGGACTTGGTCCATAGTTTTGAAGTGGGTAGCAGGCTACCAACCTTCGACCATACCCCAATTCATATATGCCTACACATGCCCAGTATGCCTATTGTCAACACAATGAATACACCGAATTGGTCATACAAAATGCAACTCACAAAGAAAGAGGACTATGCTAGTCTCTTAGATAGCTTACTGTTTGACCGGAACATGCCTTGTGACATTGAAGAGATGTGGAAGATCTTCCGACATGCAATGGAGGAAGCGGCAAAAATTACTATGGGCAAGTATCAAAATGGTAAACAGACTAGGAAGGGTTTACCTCATAATCCTTGGTTTGATGCAGAATGCAAGGAGGCCAAACGCAAGATGAGAGGCTTAGCACAACACTCAACTGAATGGGAATGGGCTGCTAGAGAATACAATACACTCAAGAGGAAAAAGAGACGCATGTATGAACTCTCAAAAGAACAACTAGACCTCAGTAGGTTCAAGAAAGAGCCAAAGAAGGCTTGGCGTAACATGAAGGGGAAGAAAGGGGATGTGATGGGAGATTTCAGCCTAAACGAAATGTATGCTTATGTACAAACTTTGTATGCCCCGTCGGGGACTCAAGAGGCGATATACACAGGGGCTCAGGCCGAACATCCAAAGCCCATCACCTTCCAAGCAGTCATTAAAGGCCTCAAAAGCCTGGCGAATGGGAAAGCAGCTGACACATTACATCTTACCTCTGAAATGCTGAAATGGTCAGGTATTGAGGCTAAGAAATGGATACACCATATGATGAATCAAGCAATCAACCAATACTTACCCCAAGATTGGCAAGAAAATTGGGTGAAAGCGCTCTTTAAAGGAGGTGACCGCAATTTGCTCACTAATTATCGCACCATCATGGTGAGCTCATGTATGGAAAAACTATTTAGAAGCATCATTGAGAAAGATCTTAGCACATGGGCTGAAAATAACAGGAAACGTGCCATTGGACAAGCAGATTTAGAGCCCGCCACAGCACGATAGACCACCTTATTACACTCCGGGTCTTGATGGATGAAACCAGGCTAAGAGGCAAAACCCTGTATTGTTGTTTTGTGGACTTCACGAAAGCGTTTGACACAGTACCCCGTCAAGGGCTATGGTCACGTATGGAAACTCTGGGAGTTCCTATGCATCTCAGGGCAGCAGTGGGACGCCTCTACCAAGAGGTCATATGTAAAATCAAGACAAACACAGGTTTCTCACAACAGTTCAGGAGCACTATGGGAGTTAAACAAGGATGCCCTTTGTCACCTACGCTTTTTGGACTATGCATAGATGAGCTTGATGATTTCATTAACAAGGCTATGGGAGAGGGGGGAGATCACCCTAGCATTGGTACTTTCACGCTTCTCCTCCTCATATATGCCGACGATGTGGTTCTCTTTGCCTACAAGGCCCTCCTTCTACAAAAACTTTTGGATGCAGTACATGCATTTTGCAATGCAACGGGCTTGTCAGTCAATGTAGCCAAAACAAAGGTTATGTCAGTCCACACATGTAGAAATGAGAATCAGCCCATCATCACGTATGATGGGCAAACACTCCAAGCGGTTGAGAGGTTCAAGTACTTGGGCATCTATGTACCTTCCAACCATGCATGGGGAAGTTGCACGCAAAACAGAATTGAAGCAGGACAAGCGAAATACTATGAATTTGAGAACATGTGCAAGCAAAGTGTCACAAGGCGATGGGAAATCAAGTCTCTGGCATTTGATGTATGCGTGGTCCAAACAATACTTTACGGTGTAGAGGTATGGGGGGGGAGTATCCCCGCTAGCACTTGGAATGGCATTGAAAAGATACAGAAAAAATTCTTATGTAGACACATGGGGATCAAAACTACCACCCCATACTCAGTGATGCTTTTGGAGACAGGCAAGAGACCCTTGGAAATGCAAGCCTTACAGAGGGTACATAGATACCTCATGAAAGTTAAGATGATGCCGGAGAGCCGTCTACCCCACATGGCATGGCAAGCCGGATGTAAACCGCAAAAGAATTACAAGAGTAAATTTCTCACATCCAATCTCGTAGAAGACATACGGAAATGGTTCTCTAGATGGAATGTGGGAGACCATGTGGACATGCACATAGAGGAAGCCACTGAACATGAGCATGGGCTGAATTTTGACAGAAGCATACTTGAAGCCCTACACACTAGATGGAGTACAGTAGTACACAGGTCCAAATTTGAATACTACGGCAAAGACATCAATACACGATATTGAGAGACCTACAAGATTGGGGACACCCAGATGCATATCAGGACACCTATGTCCCACCGGGTAAGACGGGCCATTACTTTGATGCGGACGCGATCACACATGCTCAAGATTGAAACGGGAGGGTGGCTGAATATGAAGGAAAATATAAGGACATGCACACAATGCAATTTAAACAAAGTGGAAAGCGAGGCCCATGTCACCCTCGAGTGCCCAGCATACGCACACATCCGTGGTGATTTCCCACTGCTATTGCAAGGAGATGTCACCTTTGAGGAGCTTCTCTCTCGGACACACCCCTCCCCAGTAGCTTTAGGCATCTACTTTGCCAAAGTATTGGATCATCACACAACACTAACACACAAGAAAGCTACTAGCCCACTACCCCCTCTACACACATGAGGGGAGCCTCTTGTAGATTTTTTTTTGTGGTCCCATGGGTCATTTTGGCCCCCCGAGGACGTAAATACAACATCATCATCTCTCTCTCTCTCTCTCTCTCTCTCTCTCTCTCTCTCTCTCTCTCTCTCTCTCTCTCTCTCTCTCTCTCTCTCTCTCTCTCTCTCTCTCTCTCTCTCTCTCTCTCTCTCTCGCTCTGGAAAAGAGATTGTATTCTGTGTACATAAGAGATGCTCAATGGCCTATCACCCAGAGGAAGTACAAAAGAGAAGTGACAATGTGTAGGCTATGTAAACATCAAGGTGGTTTGTACGATGAATGTAGAATGAACCATTGTGGGGGTGCATAATGCCATGTGATGTGAACATGATCCCGACAGAAAAGAACTAACGCCCGTGCCCATGTGTAAAGAAAGGCGCATCAACCCTGCTCCGCTGCCCTAGAGGACCAAGCTGAAGAATCCCCACTGATAGCAAAGAGTATGCAGTAGCTCTGTCCAGATGGCTGTCAAAATGGTGGACATAGGGGAGGATTGTGAGCCCAGAATGTAGGCACATCGAGCCTTCCACATCGTCCAAAGCATGATGCTGCATATCGTGGAGAATATTGTGTCTCGCTAACAGAAAGCCTGCCGATGACCTGCATCTCGGATCATCTATAGAGTGCCTTGTCTATAACCCAAGACCATATCTATCGGCAAGCCCTCAAAAAAGGTGGGTGACCTCGGAAATTGTAAAAGCCATGCAATTTCTGCCCACGTCATGAGCCCATCGCGGATGCCCACTCTGATCGAAAAACAACAAATTGCCATCCCCACTGGTTGCGCAAAGGGACAAACCCAAAAACAGTGCCTCAAAGACTCAGGCTCTGAAGTACATCTGAAAGGGCGGTGGTAATGCGTGTGCTAGTCTCCACCCAACCGTGCTATCTTATAGCCTCTCCCTAGCGTACACACTGTCCGACCGTGCCAGTGGCCTTGCCCATAGGACCCATGTCCTTACATTACCCCCCCCTTGGAGAATCGTTTTCGTCCTCGAAAACGAACGTAGGAAAACGTTTCTTAAGTGCGGAGACATTCTCCCATGTAGAACCTTCTTCAGGTCTATCTAGCCATTTTACCAACACCTGTCGTCTGACATGATGTCTGGTGCGAAGCTCATGAGAATCCAAAATCTTTTCGGGCTCATGAGGAATGCTTGGCGGTTCGATAAGGTCAACCAACATACCTGTGTCAATGACATTATCATTCTGTCCTAGTTGTTTTCGTAAACGGCTAACATGGAAAACAGGATGAACTCGTGAGTGCTCTGGAAGAGCTAACTTAAAGGCCACTTGACCTATACGTTTGAGAATGGTAAACGGTCCACAATAGCGTGGTGAAAGTTTAGCAACTTTTCCCGTCTTCAAACTTTCTAAATGCTCCGGAACTTTGAGGAAAACCTTGTCTCCTTCTTCGAAAGTAGCAAGACGTCGATGCTCATCTGCGTACTTCTTATATCGATCTTGAGCTTGCTTAACATTCTGTCCAGCAACTCGAAGCATGTCAAAATGGTCTTGGAGAAAATCCTTCGCTTGTTTTATCTTCTACTTAGCCAACCCCACCGTAACGGGTGATCTAGGTTGAAATCCATACAAAAGCATAAATGGACTAAACCTTGTAGTCACATGCTTTGAACTATTATAAGCAAATTTCAATATAGGTAAGTAGTCTTTCCAATTGGTTTGCTTCTTGCTAACGTATGCTCGTAGTATATCCTCTAGCATTTGATTAACTCTTTCTATTTGACCATCCGTTTCTAGATGATCAGTCGTACTTAGATTAAGTTTAGTTTCCAACTTTTGGAACACAGCTCTCCAAAAGTGATTATCGAACTTTTGATCTCTGTCACTAATGATACTAGCTGGAAGACCATAGAGTTTATATATATGCTCTACAAATAGCCGTGCTAATTCCGGTGTCTTAACGTAGTCTTAGTGGGAATGAATCGACCCATCTTTGTGAGACGGTATACAATTACCCAAATAGCAACATGGCCACGATTTGTAGTAGGTAGTCCTACTACAAAATCCATAGAGATACTCTCCCACTTACCTTGTGGAATCTCTAAAGGATATAAAAGGCCACCTACCTTGAGGCGCTCTGCCTTATTAACTTGGCACTGTTGGCAGTTTAGTACTTACTCTTGAACTAAGGCATACGTCTTACGGATACCTGGATGACCAACACTTGGACTATCGTGACACTCAAATAAAATTTGGCGCCTAGTGTCTGAGTCCTTTGGCACACATACTCTACCTTTGTGGAGTAAGTAGCCATCATCAATGGAAAAATTCTTCCATCGCTTAAGCTCTTCTTGAGTAGGGGTGGAGCTCTGTGTGTTGGAGTTTCTATCTGCGCGTGCAGAGACATGTTGATCTGGCTGTTCAGAGACATGTAAGTGTGAGGGATCTCTTTTTAAAACTGCACTCCACACTTTATCATGAGTGATCTTGTGCACACTTGCCACGTAATGACTCCAAAAATCCACTCTTTAGTTCCGTGAAAGCAAGTGAATTAATATGAGGCATCCGACTTAGTGCATCCGCTACTACATTATATCGCCCCTTGCGATATCGTAGCTTACAATCATAATCTTGAAGGATTTCTACCCATCTAGCTTTACGGCCCTTCAAGTCTGTTTGAGTAGTAAACCATTTGATACTCTCATGATCAAAAACTACTTCAAACTCGGCACCATATAAATAGTGTCGCCACTTTCGTAAAGCGTGAATTATGGCATAGAGCTCTCTCTCATAGACAGAGTAATTATGTTGAGCTCTATCTAACTTTTTACTTTCAAAGGCTATAGGTCTTCCCTCCTGGAGAAGTACCGCACCAATGGCTTTATCACTAGCATCAATCTCAACCACAAATGGCTTAAGTGGGTCGACGATTGCTAGGATGGGAGCAGTGGCTATAGCTACCTTGAGCTGTTCGAAACTGCGTTTTTGGGCTTCTTCCCAAGAAAAGGTCTTACCTTTTGCTTTAAGTTGATCCGTTATAGGAACAGTGATTTTGGCATAGTCACGGATATACTGTCGATAAAATCCAGCCATGCCTAAAAATATTTGAAGCTCCTCAACCGTGTTGGGATGTGGCCATCGAAGAATGGCAACAACCTTGTCAGTGTCCATCTTAATGCCAAAATAAGAGATCACATGACCGAGGTAATGTATCTCTGTTTTAATGAAATCGCACTTGCTTTGCTTAGCATACAGCGCGTGAGCTCGTAGCTGTTCAAACACTAATCGTAAGTGTTCTATGTGTTCATCTTCAGTCTTACTATAAATGAGAATATCATCAAGGAAAACCACAACAAATTTTCCAAGATAGGGACGTAAGACACTATCCATGAGTGTCATAAATGTAGCTGGAGCATTGGTTAGACCCAAAGGCATAACCAAAAATTCAAAATGCCCGAACCGTGTTCTAAAGGCAGTTTTGGAGATATCTTGCAGTTGGATACGTACCTGGTGGTATCCTGAACGAAGATCTATCTTTGTATAGTATCTTGCTCCGTGGAGTTGATCAAACAACTCATCCACTCGAGGCAGAGGATACTTGTTCTTGATGGTTATCACATTTAATCCGCGATAATCTACGCACATGCGCATAGTACCATCTTTCTTTTTAACCAATAGAATTGGTGATACCCAAGGCGAAGTGCTAGGTCTAATGAAACCACGAGCGAGATAGTCAGCCAACTGACTCTCAACCTCCTTGGCTTCTTTAGCACTCATACGATAAGGTGGTTTACTCACCGGTTTAGTGCCTGGCAAGACATCTATGCCATGCTTCACATCACGTGTAGGGGGTAAACCCGGTGGTAAATCACTTGAGAACACATCACTATACTCCGTGAGTAAGTGAGTCAGCTTTTGCCGTGCAAAAGGAGAAAGTAAACTAGAGTTATACTGGGATGGAGAATCTTGTAATTCCTGTAATGTTTGTTTTACAACAGTTGCACGTTGCTCTATAGAATTAAAATTGAGAGCACTTTGCTCATTCGATTTGTTAACGCTTTGTTTATCAGTAAAATTCATTGCACTTTGCATACCATTACTAGAATTCACCGCACTTTGCTCTTGAGAATTCACAAGACTTAGAGACAAGCAGTAACACAAAAAGACTTCATCTATTAAATTTGCTTTCTACAAAATAGAAAGCTCGGTTGTACATATAAGAGGTGTACATGGTATATTTTTCTCACCAAGCAAAAGCACATGTTTACCATTGGCCATAAAGGATAAGGAGTTGTGTCATAACTAGTGTGCAATGTGTTTCCTAAACCATGCAACCACTCCCGTCCTAAAACTACATCAGCACGGTCCATGTTCATAACCTGGAAGTCAAGGCTCATCGTATGATCTTGAACAATAAGCTCAACCCCTTGAACTACCGTGTCCCGTACTTCTTTATCATTCCCAGACATCTACTCCACCACATACTTGTGAGAGCAGGGAGTCTGTGTAAGCTTCAATTTCTTGACTAGCTTATAGTTCAAGAAGTTATGAGTTGCACCATCATCCACTAAAATATGAACACGTTGTCCGTTAATAGTGCCATGCATGCGAATCAAATCATGGGGGCCAAAGGTAGGCTGCCACATTGAAGCAGACACACAACACTTGTGCTTTTCTTCCATATGAAGAACCTCTAAAGCACAATATTTAGGAGATGAATCTAATGTGAGGCGTTGCACCCTGTGCATGGCCTTTTCTTTGCCTTGCAAAAGAGGACAGTATTTCTTGTTATGTTGGTTCGAAAGACATCTAAAACACAAATTGTGTTTCTTTACACACTCAAAATCAACAGTGCCACGCGGAGTATCTCGTGATTGCTTAGGCTTCTTAGCCTCTTGTGGACGTGGAGAGGTAGATTGTCTCTTGTTCCTCTTAGAACGTGTGGGAGATCTACCTCGCCATTGGCTCTTAGCCACATTGCTCTTAGCAAAAGTATTCTTAGAGTAGGGATCATTTCCTTTCCTCTCTTGGTCATCATCATATCTTTGTGCATGACTAATGGCTTCTTCCAAAGTTTTTGGATGTTAGGTCTTGACATGAAGACGATAGTCTTTGTCAAGACCCCTATTAAAACCCCGTATCTTTTGGAATTCATCTAGACCTTCTAGTTTTAATATGATTTCCCGATACTTTGAAAGGTACTATGTGAGAGAGAGGCCAGACATGCAGCATGCATCCCATGCTAACCAATTCTTATCTTCTTCATTGGAGTCCAAAAACTCTTTGGAGAAAGAAGCTTGAAACGCAACCCAAGACGGAGGGCGAGCATCTATTGGAAATGTCATCCACCACTTATAGGCCTTGCCTTTAAGAGAGACTTGTTTCCACAGCCATCTTTATATCCGGGGTGTGTCTCAATCTATGAATATCACTCCATTTGTGTAAGAACATATTGACCGCATCCTTGTTGCGATCACGCTCTTCCTCGTGAAACTCAAGAATGCTGATATTCTTAAGTAATGCATTGCTACCTTCTGCAGCACTTGTCTCTTGGACTCCTGAGTCGTGCGAGCTTGGTTTCCTTGAACCGTGCCACCTGTGGCTCCTTGAGTTGTCTGTGAATTCATAAATTTCACAAGTAACTCTATAAGATTGGTAACATTTGCATTGAGTGCAGACAGGTTTCTTTCAAGTACGCTTTGGCGATGTTCCAAAGTCTTGAAAGAAGCCATATCTACAAGCCCATTATCTCCTAGATCATCATCATCATGCATATTAGTGTCAGCAGCACCCGTGGTGCCCTGATTTTGATCTACGTGCTCAAAATCAAACGTGTGTGTAGGTGGGATATCCTCACTGGCCATGGTAAACACACACTAATGCAAAGAGAGAAAAAGAAACGACAACTTGTACTTTGAGAAATTGAAGTCTTTGTGTTTTGTATGCTCCGCGATTTGCGTTGCATGCGAACCTCGCCTTGCGGGAAGTTAAGCACTTCACTTGTCGTTCTTGTAAGAACACCGTTGATGATTCTTCACAAAAACTCGTCGGTTTTGTGAAGGCTTTTCTTCACTTTGAAGCTACCTCCTTGAGGAAAAAAGAATTTTTGGAGGAAAACTTGCCTTCCTCCAAGAAGTGAAAAGGAAGAGTAAAGCTACTTCCTTGTAGTTTGAAGCTTTCCCTTTCCTTCTAGTTTTCCTTTCAACACAAGTAGACTATCTTTCCTTGTTATACACAACAAGAGCCAATAGCTTGATGGTAAAGTGTTGGCCTCTTACCCTCATGGGGTGGGTTCAACCCTCCTTCATGCAAGGGTTAAGCGGGCCTTCCTACGCGGGCAGCCAACGGCGCCAACGAAAGCCTTCGGAGCCTCCGTGCTGTCGAGTTGCCGGTCGAGTTTGCCTTGGTCGTCCGCCTTGGTCGTACGCTGTAGAGAGCGTAGGTGAGGCGGCCGCGGACGGCTGTCGTTGTTTGTCCACGCGCTGCTCGCACAGAACACTACGTCTGTCTTCTTTTTACTGCACAGCGGAGGCGTCGCTGTCTGCGGAACGTGGGGGAGATGTAACAGACTTGGACACTCCAAGTCAAGAATAAACCGCGACAGCACCAAATAACCACTTCAACACAATTCACAGATCACAATAGATTTACACTGGCCCGGCCGAGTTCCGTGCCTACAGATATTGGACCCAAAGACTGGCGCCCCTTTCGGTATTTCTTTTTTATATTAATCAGATCAAAGTACAAGAGAGTGGCTAGGGTTTCACTCTTAGACTCTGCGTCCAGATGCTCTGAGAAGTGAAGCCCTCACCACTTATTTAAAGGTACAAGGGATGCCCAAAATCAGAGCCCCAAAAGCTTCAAATCAAAAGCAGTTTGTTTCTCTCTCACAAACTCTTTTGAGTTTTTAAAAAAAAGCAAAGTTATTCTCTTTCTCATTGCGTAGCCACAAGCTCACGCCAGAAAGCAAAAGCTGCAAAATTTAGCCAGCACAATTTTCGGAGGTTGCCGTACTGCCACGTCAGCAGGCCAACACATTTTCCGCCGCAATTTCCAGAAGCGCCGTACACTGCTGCTGCCACGTGGCACCCTCGGCAGAAATTAGGGTTTGCTGACAGAAATTAGGGCTTCACCCAAAATTTAGAGTTTGTTGCAAATTAGGGTTTCAGGCAGATTTTAGGGTTTGCAGAAATTTTAGGGTTTCAGCCAAAAATTAGGGTTTTTGCTGTCCGCCACGTCATCACTTTGTGACATACCCCCCTCTTGAAAGCATTGTAATCGACCACGATTACGCCTGCAAAACCGACAAAAGCCATAAACAGTCTTAGCAGACACTGACTGTTAGTACCTACGTACTAGGAACACACATCTAGCACATGTACAAAAGCAACAGTCACATCACACGACATCACCAGACATCACAGGACATCATAGGACATTCAACATTCATTCGGATCTTAGACCATGATTTATCGGCAATGTAGCTAGCAATCACATCTAGGTCCAATCGGGACCTCATCGATGTCCGATTGACTAACCCCTATTGCAACCATGTCTATTTGAGATCAATCAGACCAAAATGCTGCAGTCATTTCGTCTATCAGCTCCTGTACTCACAAGAAGTCAAGAACAAATCAGTATCATAATCGGGAATTCCATTTCATAAAGTCATACAGCAGCATACTGTCAGCTCTCAGTATCCCTGAAGCTCAAAGAGACATCAATGACTCTAGTATCTAAATCAAGGCATCTGTTGACAAAGGAGTGGAGTGACTCCCCTCTTGTGCATCCGACTGCACCAGATCTCCGGCTAAGCTGAATTCTGGGTTCCATTTGGAGTAGACTATGCTAAACCAAAAGCATCGAGGTAAAGTTTCACAATCTAAGGAGTATCTGCTAGGTCCTCCTCCTCCATCCACTTCGCATCAAGTGCAGGATAATTCTTGAACTTAACCAAGAACCGCCTTCGGACTTTACCCTTATTCTTCGTATCCTTATGTGCCAAAATCTGTTCGGGAACAAGGATCTCCTCCTTTTCTTCCACTTCGGGTTGCTCATCAGGCTCCCCATCATCAGGCACATCACCTTTAAAAGGTTTCAAGAGACTCACATGAAATGCATTGTGAATCCTCCAAGTATCTGGCAGTTTCAATCAGAAGGACACATCATTTATCTTTTCAGTAGTCTGGAAAGGGTCGTAGTATCGCATACTAAGCTTTTGGAAAAAGCCTCTCCTTTCCCTTTTTCTTTCGTAGCCATGCCTTCTCAAAACGTAAGAGCACCCAATCATCCTCCTTCGATTTCATGTCGTGACGATGGCGATCCGCTGCCTTTTTCTGTCGTTCTTGAGACTTCTGCAAAGTCTCGCGAACCTTGGCAAAAAGCCGTATCCAGATCTCGCGTATACTCATCCACTTCAAAGATCTTATCTTTCGTGCTCAGGAAGGGTGGAACCTTCGCACCACCTTCAACAATCTCAAATGGCGCCTGCCCCGTCGAAGAGTGTATCGTGTTATTGTAGGCAAATTCCACCAAAGGTAAATATCTTTCCCATTGAGTCTTCTGATCTGAGATATAAGACTTCAATAAATCTAGAACCACTAAATTGGCAATCTCAGATTGCCCGTCAGTCTGCGGGTGGAACGATGACGAGAACTGCAACCGCGTGTCAATGTTCTCCCAAATTGCCTTCTAAAACAAACTCGTAAATCTGGGGTCTCTGTCGGAGACAATCATCTCAGGCATGCCATGTAATCTGAAAATCTGGGCCACAAACAATCTCGCTAAGTGATCCGACTTGACTGTTTTCTTCACTAGAATGAAATGAGCCTATTTGCTAAATCTGTCAATAACAGTCCAGATACCATCGTGACTACTCTGTGTTCTCGGGAGATCAAAAATGAAATCCATCGCTATACTTTCCAAGGGGCGGGTGGGTATGGGTAATGGTTGTAACAATCCCTGTGCCTTATGCCTGTCAAACTTGACCTTCTGGCATACCAAGCAACTACGTACAAATTCTTCCACATCCTTCCTAAGTCTCGGCCAAAAGAAGTATCTCTCTACCCCTTTCATGGTGGTAGCAATGCCGCGGTGACCCGTAAAAGGTGGACAGTGGCATTCAGTCATAACTTTTTCCCTCAACGGTTGTGTAACGCACAACATAGTCTTTTTTATCAAGTAGCCTTCCCAAAGGGAGTATCCAGCTACTGTCTCCCCATCCCGTATCCGTGTGAAAATATCTGCAAAACTATATCTGTGGCATACTAATCGACCATATGCTCGAAGCTCCTATGATGTATCGCGGAAATAGCCAGAATCAACGGTTTCCGAGACAAAGCATCTGCCACCACATTCTTTTGTCCTTGCACATGGACAATCTGGAAGTGGAACTGTGACAAGATGTTCGCCCACCGCATCTACTTTTCCGAAAGCTGCTTCTATGACAAGAAGTAGCACAAACTCTGATAATCTGTAAAGACAGTAAAATCCGCTCCGAGTAGGTAATGCCGCCACTGAGTAAGAGCATGGATAACCGCCAAAAGCTCTCTCATAGATCTGTGCTGTCATCTCCGGCCTAGAGAACAGACAGCTCTCATAAGCTATGACATGGCCTTCTTGCATTAAGACCGCACCCAGACTACGACCACAAGCATCACAATATACTTCAAATGACTTCTGCAAGTCCGGCAAAGTCAAAATAGGTCCTGTAGTCAATTGCTCTTTCAATGTCTCAAAGGCAGTCACCTCTGTGGGTCCCCACGAAAAAGGTACTCCTTTCTATGTCAAGATATGCAAAGGGGAAGCAACCTCTGCAAACTTTCGTATGAACCGCCTGTAGTACGAACACAGTCCCAAGAAGCTTCGAACTTCATGGACATTCCTCAAATCGGGCCAATCACGGATAGTCTCTATCTTGGCCGGATCCATTTGCACTCCTGATGTTGACACAATGTGTCCCAAAAAGTGTATCTCTGGTAGAAAAAATCCACTTTTCTTTGCATTAAACACTAACTTGTGATCTCGTAATGCCTGAAAGACCTGAAGCAGATGATCTCTGTGTTCTGCCTCATTCTTGGAGAAAACAATAATGTCGTCAAAGAAAGTGCCAACAAATAGCCTGTACTCTCGAAAAATCCTGTCCATCATCCGGTTAAATGTCGCAGGAGCATTGGTTAAGCCAAAAGGCATCACCAAAAACTCAAATAACCCAAAAGTCGTCCGAAAAGCTGTCTTGTAGACGTCTCCCGGCGCTATCCTGAAAAGCACGAGGATCCCTGTAATCTGTCGAGTATATCATCAATCCTAGGAATCGGAAATCTGTTCTTGATGGTGATTTTGTTGAGAGCTCTATAATTGATGCACATTCTCCAAGATCCGTCTTTCTTCAAAATCAACAACACTGGAGAGCAATACGGTGAAGTACTAGGCTGGACAAGACCCTTTTCCAAGAGGTCTTTCACTTGGTTTATAATCTCTTCATTCTGTGCTCGGCTCACTCGATAGGGTGGGCGGTTCAGTGGTGTACTTCCAGGTATCAGATCAATAGTATGATCTTCAGGACGAGCAGGTGGTAGCTCACCTGGCAGGCCTTCTGAGAAGCAATCGGCGTGCGAGTGTAGAAAATCTTGGCGTTCTTTATGAAGTTTAGACATATTTGTCCTATCATCATCACTCAACTCTTTCATAAAGATCGAGTAAACAAACAGACTGGATTTCATTAATTTTGAAATGGCCGAAGCCGACACAATAGGGACAGACTCGCCCTTCAGTTTAATATCAAGTACAATTGTTCTGCCCTTTTCTGTAGTCAAAGCCGCTTTTCTCGCCCGATAATCGACCACGGCGTTGTTCTTGTGGTACCAGGGAATCCCTAAGAGAACATCACAACCCTCCAAAGGCATTATGAAGAAGTCCTCATGCCCCAAATACCCCTGACAATGCAATCAAAGTTTGCCAATGACGAGTGTAATGGCTACGTCCCTGTCGGGTGCCGCTAGAACTGCCTCTGCAAGTGGTCCCATCCAATCGGAAGTAATCTCGAGCCACGCTGCCAATTCTGGTGAAATGAAGTTGGCCTTGGCTCCTCCATCAAAGAAAATCAGGGCCTCTTGATCTTTCACTTTGCCCCAAGCTCGGCAAAGTTCTATACTCTCATCCATGGTGTCGGGATCAGTACCCACACAATCTGGAACCAGTCTTGTTTTCATCTTGCCTTTTCGTACACGGTCCTCAACTGCTCTCGAACTCTCAGGTCTTTCGCCGTCCTTGTAATTTCGTTCTTTCTGTGCCTTTTTAGGGCACTTCGCGGAGATATGTCCAAGTTCCCCGCATCCAAAGCACTTCCCCTCCCTGATGAAGCGAGCTCTCTCCTGAGGAGTAAGCTTGGGTCGTGCATCCTTTCTCTTTGGGTTGCTCTTTCTTTTTCTACTTTCATTCCCAGAAGTTTGTCCGGTTCGTTGTGTGGTGACCTCATCTGTGGGGTAGGTCAGACTGCCAGAGTGAAATTGCAAAGCCCCGCTTCGCATGACTCATCAACTCTTGAATAGAAGCTGACTTCTGTTCCAAGCAGTGATCTATGTAGGTAGACCCAAGGTAAACCGCTCAATCTGTTCTCTGAACGAGATCTTCTTGAATGAAGAGGCGGGTAGAGAAGAGCTCCAGAATCTTTCACAATAAGAATTCACTGTATCGCTCTTGGTCATCTGGAGATGGTTCCAAGCAGCTCGTATATCTCGTTCAAACTCTTGAGTCAACCAAGAAGAAATAAAAAGCCTCTTGAAATTCAGCAATGTAACTGGCACAGTCTTGCTTAATAGAAGCGTGGACCACCAAGTGCGAGCATTCCCCTTAAAATAAGAGGCAGCTCTCCGAATCTTGGAGTGCTCTGAATAGCGTCCTCCCGCGAAAGCGATGTCAAACTGCTGTATAAAAGACAAAGCCTTCGAAGCATCGGAGTATCCCGAAAAAGTATCAAACTTGAGTGCTTGGCCACCTTCCTTAAACTCTCGGACTTTCTTTCTTTTATCTTCGAGAAAGTCATACTGGTTGGCTTTGTAAAAATTCTTCTTGTTCGCATTAAAGCTTCTATTGTCAGAGTCTGAACTGTCCATAGACGAGTCCTCTGTAGAAGTGTCACTCAGTGGGCGAGACTTAGACTTCTTTGCCTTTTTCTTGCCCTTTCCGAAGCGTTGTTTCTTGCTTCGCTTTTTGCTTTTTCTGTCTTCTTCGCTCGAGTCTGAAGAGCTGGAAGAACTGTCAGAAGAAGAAGAAGAAGAACTGGGTAAGCATTCAAACTTGACACGCTTCTTCAGTTTCTTTGCCTTGTTGAATGTCGACCAACAATCCAAATATCCCGGGAAGTCAGTGCATTTCTTCTGCTTTCTGCCGTGCTATTTGTCTTTCTTTTAAAAGCTGAGCAATCCGTGCATCAACCACATTCTCCAGTTCCTTCTCCGTATATTTCTTGGAGGCAGAAGGTTTCTTGAGAGCCGGTTTCGGGAGTGGTGTTATGGTTCTCTGCCACTCCGTCTGTACCTCTTCCAAAGAGGTCTGGTTCATATATTTTGCTATCTTCGGGTCCCTGGCAAAATTGAGCATCATCTTTGTTGCATCATCAATCAATTTATGACGCTCAATCTCTCGCTGCTCCGCTTGAGTAGGCCTAGGCGGGTCATACTCCGTGCCAGAATCTTCGTTGTGATCCCTACCCGCATCTCTAGATGCAGAGGGAGTCAACTGATCATTGCCTGAAGCCATAGGTGCCACGGAAAAAAAAATCGGAGATCGGATTTCTCGTAGAAGAGAAATCGGCCGTGCTTTGATACCACTGTAACAGACTTGGACACTCCAAGTCAAGAATCAACCGCGACAGCACCAAATAACCACTTCAAAATAATTCACAGATCACAATAGATTTGCACTGGCCCGGCGGAGTTCCGTGCCTAGAGATAATGGCCCCAAAGACTGGCGCCCCTTTCGGTATTTCTTTTTTATATTAATCAAATCAAAGTACAAGAGAGTGGCTAGGGTTTCACTCTTAGACTCTGCGTCCAGATGCTCTGAGAAGTGAAGCCCTCACCACTTATTTAAAGGTACAAGGGATGCCCAAAAGCAAAGCCCCAAAAGCTTCAAATCAAAAGCAGTTTGTTTCTCTCTCACAAACTCTTTTGAGTTTTTAAAAAAAAGCAAAGTTATTCTCTTTCTCATTGCGTAGCCAAAAAGCTCACTCCAGAAAGCAAAAGCTGCAAAATTTAGCCAACGCAATTTTCGGAGGCTGCCGTACTGCCACGTTAGCAAGCCAGCGCATTTTCCGCCGCAATTTCCGGAAGCATCGTACAGTGCTGCTGCCACGTGGCACCCCCGGCAGAAATCAGGGTTTCAGCCAGAATTTAGGGTTTGCTGCAAATTAGGGTTTCTGGCAGATTTTAGGGTTTCAGCCAGAAATTAGGGTTTCTGCTGTCCGCCACATCATCACTTTGTGACAGGAGAAGCAGGGCGTCGCACGCACATGTAAGCCGCTTTTAGCCTCCTCCCAAAAATAGCTCGGATACCAGTGAAAGGGCGTTGGTAATGCGTGTGCTAGTCTCCACCCAACCGTGCTATCTTATAGCCTCCCCCTAGCGTACACACTGTCCGGCCGTGCCGGTGGCCTTGCCCATAGGACCCATGTCCTTACAACATCGCTAACAAGTTGGGTCATGACCAGTGATTGCCGATCAAGTACCAAGAGACAATCCTGCATGGGCTATCATCCACATGAAAAAACCTATCCTGCAGCTGATCCAAAGGGTCCAAATGCATGAACAAAACTGTCTCTGGAAAGCGAGGAGGATGCGTTGTCGTGCTATGGCACGTTTATAATGTAAAATGAAAATTTTCACCTCACTTTTTATGTGTTTTGTTATGTGGGACCAAATGCTACAATGTACATAGTGTGATATATATGAAAACGGATGCCACAATTGCAGTCGTGTATATACCTTACTAGGGAGGCGAGACCATGGACGTGGCACTGATGCGTGTTTTATCACTTCAAAACATGCTAATTTTCTTCAAAAATGTACACAAGTCAAGTGTCTCAAAGTGGCACGCTCATTTTATATAGAAAGTTCAATGCAAGCGATCTCAACCAGCAAAAGCAGGTTTCGTGCGTGCTCGTAAAAGATGTGTCCAAAGTGCTTGCCAAGTGGAAAAATGAGGTTCAACATGAAATTTGAGCCCAACGGAAATTTTTCATAAATTCAAATATTTTTCCCAGCTCGTTTGGGCTTTTAACAGGCAAAAGGGGACATTTTTGGGCTAAAATTGGTCAAAAGTAGCCCAAACTTAGCATAAAATAGTTGAAAAGGCCACATCAGTATTGTCCTTGCTCAAGCTAAGGGTGAGTTTATAGAGCCAAAACTGAGCTCCTCTAGACATCTAAGAAAGGAGATACGGCGATGGGTGCTAGTGCAGTCCCGTGTTGTTTCCACTACATGTTCAAGGCTATGAGGCCACCAATTATGGTTTCTCCTCTTCAAATAATCACTTGGGCTTGCCTAATGAAATTCTAAAGCTCCCATGAAATGATCACAACCAAGAATTGAAGTGAAAATTTAGGGTTTTTATCGAGGCAAAAATGGAAACGAGGCTACACCAAATTATCACACACAAGAGTTTTGAGTTGATGTTGGTTGTTTTCTAGAGTGATGATTTCATGGCAGGAGTTTTGGTCTTTTTGAGAGTGTCTTTTGCTTCAAAGGTTCTACGACTCGCTTGATTTTTCTCTGAACCCTCACAGTCAAAGACCCGACGCTTTCCTAGCCACTGCGTACTTCTTGATAGCGTTGATCCTGCCATACCTTTGAATGGCGTGGACGGTGAGGAGGGGCATCCAGTCTGCAAAAGAAGTCTCCTCCCAATGGAGACTAAGTACTCAAAAAAGGATAGAGGGGGTCCATCTTTGCTCATTAAAGCCCACTGCCACTCACCAAGATCCCACTCCAACTGAACAAGTGGCTTCTATCACAAGACGGGCACCACGTGCCAATAGAAAAGAATAGATTGAACAGACTTTTAGCACTTCAATAACAACTGAATAGAGAGAGAAAGAGAGACGACACGCTACATGGAGTGGTGGAATTCCACCCCAGAGAGTATTGGCCCCAAACCTTGGCATCCCTTTCAGTATTTCTTTATATTGCATCAACACTATACAAGCCGGTACTCCAAACTCTACACCTTCTCCAGGAAGCATGCCAAAGAATGAGCCCTAGCCTCTTATTTAAAGGCCCTTGGCCTAAAAAGCAGTTACAGTGAAAAGCCTTCAAAACTCAAAAGCTTCTGGTCCAAAAGCAATGCCAAAAAGTTGCCAGCGTAAATCATTTCGTGCTGCATTCAACGCAAAACGTGGAAAATCCGTACAGCTTGCCACGTCATCATGCCATCGCAATTTTTGAAAATCTGCCATGTCATCAGTTGGTGTGTGTGTACGGGTCTTGCTTTATTTTAATCCTTTATGTCACTTGGGGCCCATCGACGGACGGGGTCGCCATAAGTTGATAGGACTTCTTCTTCTTCTGCTACTTGTTCTTCTTAGGGTTTAGGCCCCTCGGCCGGCATCTGTAAGTTGGCTCCATTCTTTAGGCTTTGACACGTCAGCAGTTTGTGACATGCTTCCCTTGCCAAATCCACAATCTCCAAAGTGGTGATTCCTCAGTAGTGAAAACACCGTCAACAAAGAACCTTCTCTAGAAAGAGCCTACCACTCTAATAGGCTGCCAATGGGAGCCAACTGTTGATCAGGCGAAACCTCACCCTGAAACTCCAATCTGATGTGATGTTCATTATGGCCAGCTTCCACAATGCCAAAGACGAGATTCTCCTGCTGAGTAACAATCGGGTCTCCTGAGTGAGGATCGAAGGACACACACCATCCGTGATGAGAAGATAAAGGACTCTGTCCCCGACGAGGGTGTGCCAGTCAGGTGGAATAGCCTCATCAATCTCTCATACGTGGCAGCAACCCCTCTGTGGATTTCGTACGTAACTCCAAGCACATGTGCCCCAACCAAGGAAGCATCTAACCAACGTTGTAAAGAGCATACTGGCCCATCATCCCATCTACCCCAATCAATGTGTGTGCTCTCGCCTAGCTGACGGCCTTCTAAATCTGTCACATATGCATTCCATACAAGTGGTTTCCTTGCTACCTCCTTAACACATGAAGGCGGGTGGCGAATCAAAGCAAGACGTAATTCCTTCCAAATCCGTAACAAGCAATGCATAAATGATGACAAATGACATGTATCCAAGGGTGCATCTATAAAGATGAATTTGATGGTCGGGCGCAAAACACCTGTAGTATCTAGAGATCCAAAAAGAGGAGAGGTATGTAACAAAGCATGGTGTAGAAACTGTTTCCGAGGCTCTGCCCCTAGAAACAATCCGAAAACTATCAGCTTTGCAAGCAATGCCTTGCTTTGCATCTCTTGATCGATAATCCCCAATCCTCCCTTCTCTCTAGGAAAAATGATTGTGTCCCAATGGACTCGTGGCCGAGTGTCAAAAGCCATCTAGGCCACCCCACAAGAAGTTGCGTACAAGGCGCTTCAAACGATCTGCGAACTATCATCTTTGCAAGCAATGCCTTGCTTTGCATCTCTCGATCAATAATCCCCAATCCTCCCTTCTCTCTAGGAAAATTGATTGTGTCCCAACGGACCCGTGGCCGAGTGTCGAAAGCCATCTAGGTCACCCCACAAGAAGTTGCGTACAAGGCGCTTCAAACGTGCCATGATGCCTGAGTGAAGATTCATGCAAGCTGTGGTGAATCAAGCCATCGCAAGAAGAACCTAATTCACCAAAAGGGCTTTGCCAGTCAGAGATAAATGCAAGGACGACCAATGGCAAAGTTTCTTCCTGATAGAATGCAGCACGGGTGCAATGTGAGAGTGAGCAATGGAAAGAGTGTGAGCCACGAGCGCCGAAAACGTTGGAGGGAGGGGGGGGGGGGGGGGGGGGGGGGGGGGAGAGAGAGAGAGAGAGAGAGAAAACGCAAGGGCTCTGCAAATGATGCTCTCGATACATAATCTGTGAATGACTACAAGACCCTAAGCATTCTATTTATAGAATCTTAGGTTGAGGTAGGGCAAAAATGTGTAGCTGGTGCAAAAAACATAAAAGCCCAAAAATGGCTAAAAATGTGTGCACCTAGCCAGGCTCAGAAAATGACCGGCCGGACACGTGCTAAAAGTGTTCGCCCATGCAATCTACATGATGTGCGATGGGTGGCCAACCCGGGACAATCACTAGCCGTACAAAATGGCGAAGCAACGATGGTGTAACTCTAACACCCCCTCTCAGCACCGGATGCTGAGAGAACACAGAGGAGTCGAAGGTGAGAAGCCAAAGTCCGTTGAGGTACAACCTTCGTGAAGATGTCTGTTGCATTGTCCGTTGTAGGAACATACTCCAAGTGAAGATCTCTAGCCAAAACCCGCTCCCGAACATAGTGGTACTGCACCTCAATGTGCTTTGTCCGAGCATGAAAGATAGGGTTCTTGGCATTAGCAATGCAACTCTGATTGTCGCACAAAAGACGAGTAGTAGCACTCTGGGGAAAACACAACTCTCCAAGTAATCTCCGTAGCCATATGGCCTCACAAGCAGCATAGCAAGCTGCTCTGTACTCCGCCTCTGTAGAAGATAGCGCAACGGTGGGTTGTTGTTACTACTCCATGAAATGGGTCCCGAGCCGAGTGTGAAAACTAACTACTCCTGTAGTAGAGCGCCGAGAATCTCGGTTTCATGCCCAATCTGAATCGCACCAACCAAGTAAGGTGCAACCCTTGGAGCGACCATAGAACACACCATGGTCCAAGGTGCCGCTGATGTACCGCAAAGTACGTTGGGCACACTGCCAATGTCGCTGACCGAGGTCGGGTGTTGAAGGAATTGAGGTAAACAGATGTCTGGTCGGGAATAAGTCAGCCATACAAGGCAGCCAACAACCCTGTATTGCTCCAAGTCAATCCGTGGGGAAGGATCATGAAGCGATGCGTTCTCTCCGGGCTCAAGAGGAGTGTCAATTGGTCTGCAGCCTGTCATCTGGAATCTCTCCAGGATAGCATTCGCATCCTTCTACTGAGGAAAGAAGATGACGTCCGGTGTCTGAAAAATCTGGAATCCAAGAAAATAGTGAAGAAGCCCAAGATCAATCATCTCGACACGCGTCTCCATAGCTTTCATGATCAACTTGATCCTACTGGTCCAAGAGCCTGTGAAACTGAGATCGTCCACATAGACAATCACTATCGCAACCAAAGAGCCAATAGAGACAACATAACAGTTGGAATCTGATGAGGTACGTCTCGTAACCCCAGCTTCACGAGAAACTGGTCAAGTGTGAGGTACCACTGTCGTCCAGCCTGCCTTAGTCCATACAATGCTTTCCACAACTGATAGACCCAATCCTCCTTGCCTGGTATACGAAACCCAGGAGGTTGCTCCACATAAACTTCTTTATCCAAATCTCCATTCAAAAACGCACTTTTGACATCCATGTGGTAGATAGACCAACCAAAGTTGGCTGCGAGAGCAAACATTGTGCGTATGGTAGTCATGCAAGCGGTGGGAGCAAAGGTCTCGTCAAAGTCCATGCCTGGTTGCTGTGTGAAACCCCGAGCAACAAGTCTCGCCTTGTGTTTGTCAAGGGAACCATTGGCCTTGTACTTCGTCTTGAAAATCAATTTCGTAGAAACCACCTTCCGCTTGTTGGGCATGTGAACCACATTCCAAGTTTTATTCCACTCAATAGCATCCATCTCTGTCTGCATGGTACGTTTCCAACAATCATGCTGGAGTGCTTCCACCGCCGAGGAAGGCTCAACTGGTGAAGCCTGAATCTGAGACATGAGGGCAAAGTTCACGAACTCTATGCCATCATAAACTTGCATGTCCTTGAGGCGTGCAGAACGTCGAGGCTGTCCAGGGTTTGGCGAGTTTGGTAACTTCGTAACTCTAGAGGAAGAAACCGTAGAGTAGAGCCAACCAGGAACTAACTTCTCCTTGCGAGGTGGGTCCGCCTCGACCGAAGGAGAACCATCATCCATATCACAATCAGAATCTGACATGGCATGATCGGGTGAAGTAACTGGCTACGGTGTAGAGGGAACGGGAATAGGATCAGGTGTAGGAGGTGGACAAGAAGGAGGTATAGGATTGGATGTTGCCCCCTCTGCAAGTGTGTTGAAGAGCTCCATGAAAGTCACATCACGGCTACCTGTGGTGGTCTTGGTGTCAGGATTATAAAGCCGGTATCCGTTAGACTCTCGTGAATAGCCCAGGAGGATGAGCTTCTTCGCCTTGAAGTCTAACTTCTATCGCTTCTCCTCTGGCACATGGACAAAGGCCAAACACCCAAAAACTCGGAAGTGTGAGACCGAGGGCTTGCGCCCGTAGTAAGCCTGATAAGGAGTCATGTCCTACAAAGCATGGGTAGGAGAACGGTTCTAGACGTAAACCGCCGTGTTGCACGCCTCTGCCCAGTAAACCCGGGGCAAAGAAGCATGCACAAGCATCGCACGAGCTCTCTCCATGATAGCTCGATTCTTCCGCTCAACAACTCCGTTCTGGAAAGGAGTGTAAGGAGTAGTCAGCTGGCGCTAGATGCCCTTAGACTTGCACCACTGTGCAAAGTCCTTCGAGGTGAACTCGCCCCCTCTGTCTGAGTGAATACATTTGACGTGCAAGTCCTCCTCCTTTTCAACCATCTTCTTCCAATTTCGAATGAAATTGAAACCTCCGACTTGAGCTTTAGGAACCAAGCCCAAGTGTACCTCCTGAAATCATCCACAAGCACAAGCAAAAACTGTGAGCCAGAAAATGAAGGAGTGCTCATTGGGCCACATAGATCAATGTGAACTAGTGCAAGGTGTGTCGAAGCCTGTTGGATGCCTGCTTCGGAAAGGCAACCCTGTGTTGCTTGCCCATTTGGCAAGCCTCGCATATGCTTGATGAGGAGCGTATCACTGGTGAACCCTCCACCGTAGAGGTCCTAGCAACCTGTTGAAGTTGTTGATAACATAGATGTCCAAATCGTGCATGCCATGAAGAAGAAGACTTCGTGGTCCTAGACAGAAGAGCAGTGAGGCAGTATAGGGAACCATTGCGCTCGTGCAAGGAAAGTACCTGTCGTAGAATCAGAAATGGTGGCTGTGACACTCCCAAAGTGTATGTCAGCCCCCTGAGAGTCCAAACTCGACACAGAGAGGAGGTTGAAGGCCATGTTCGGAACGTAAAGCGCCTCCACTGAACTGAACTTCTAGTCTGAGGTAGAACGAAAGAGGGTAATATGGCATGTGCCGGACATTGGAATCTCATGGTTGTCACCCATAGTGACGGTCTGCCCGTGAGTCTCTCTAAGAGAGCTAAACCATGACTGTTGGGGAGTCATGTGAGTGGTGGCTCCACTGTCAACAACCCAAGTACCTGACTGCAATGTAGCAAGAGCATGGTCCATCATCGCGACAAGAGCGGTCCCCGCCGTATCGTGAGAGGCTACAACTGCAGTCGAGGCTGTCTGTTTCTCCCTATTGGCCTCGTCTCGCTTCTTCTTTCTGCATTCTAATTCTCTGTGCCCTTTCTTGTGGCAATGGTAACATTCGATGTCCTTGTTCTTCTTCTTCTTCTTACCTTTACTTTTCTTGTTACCTCCTTCAGCTATCAAAGCTCCTTCTACATCAATAGCACCTCCGGCTCGGAATGCGGAGTGCCCCTCATTCTATCTAAGGAAAGGGAGAATCTCGTCCCAAGTGGGAAAAGAGGTACGTCCATATGTGAGCAAACTCTGACAGTAGGGATCAAAGCGTGGGGGAAGCTTGAATAGTAAGAGGCCAGCCATGCGTGCCGAGGTGATGTCGCCTCAAGCAGAGACAAGGTCGTCCCAGAGTTCCCACATGCGACGGGTCAACCCATCAAGTGAGTTGAAAACCTTGAGCTGGAGGTTGTACAACTCCCGTTCAAGTGCGATCTGTCTGGCAAACGAGGTCTCCTCAAACTGGTCAAGAATCCGTCTCCACAAGGGATGTGCATGCTCCTCTTTGGAAACTTCCTTCGTGATGCAGTCTAAGAGGTTCATCATTAGAAAGGTGAAGACTCATATGTCTCGATCCACCCACTCGTCGATCTGGGCCTGAGTGGTGGGAAGGGAAGGCTGAGTAGCCGAATGGGTGAAATCATTCAACCATTCCCAAAGTCGATGGTAGGCAATAATTGTGTGGACTCGTGTCCTCCACACAGAATAGTTGTGTAATCCAACTTCTTCTCCTCAGCAAACTGGGTGAGGGCATAATTGTTGGATGTAGCGTTGGCAGATGCCGACGTAGTCACAGAAGTGGAAGTGGTCGTAGTCGCAGAAGACGTAGCGGCCCTCTTCTGGGACTGTTGTTGTTGTCCCTTCTACTTCGGAGTCGACATGTCGCGTGCTCAGACAGAAGTCCCAAAGGTAGATCGATAAGATCGCAAGTTGTCGATGAAGGTACCGTTCCCAAGGCTGTAGCAGTCCAAGATAACCGCACGGACAACCACCAGATGGTGTCCTGACGAGCGAGGGATGGTTCAACCGCACAAGAGGTAAAAATTCAGCGTGCTGTCCGTCCAAAAAAACGCTGCAAAGGGTGCTGAAAACGCTGCTGTAATAGAGATTTTTAGCGTGCATGTACGCCACCGGTCGGTGTGGGAGCGTCGCAGGGTGTCAGAGGAGAGTTCTCGCACTTTTCAGCCGTCGAGGGGCTGAAGACAGAGAAAAAAAACAGCAAGTAATAAGTACCGAAAATGGTGCCGATTGGGTGCAGATACCTGTCCAAGGTGTAGATCTGCAAGTTCCAAGCAGTGTAGAAGACTCCTGGATGTCCCTTGGCCGCTCCCGTAGGTGCACAAGATCAGCGTTTTGTGAAAAACGCCGCAAATAACCAAAAACGCCAGCAAAACATGAAAAAACGCAGATCTGTCCAAAAACGCTACGGTTTGCAAAAACGCCAGCAAATGTTGGTGCCGGTTTTGGTGCGATTCTGCTAAAAGAGGGAAGCCCTAGGGAGAGGGATGCAGATCAAGGCTACAGATGCAAAAACGCTGATGTTCTTGCAGAAAACGCTAGGGCTGAAAAATGCTGATCAGCGTTTTGAGATACGCCACGATGGAAACCGGCAGAAGTGCTAGCACTAGCCTCAGGAGGAGAGATCGATGTAGATTCTCCGTTGTTGGCGACTGATACCATGTGAGAGTGAGCAGCGGAAAGAGTGTGAGCCACGCGCGTCGAAAACGTTGGAGAGAGAGAGAGAGAGAGAGAGAGAGAGAGAGAGAGAGAGAGAGAGAGAGAGAGAGAGAGAGAGAGAACGCAAGGGCTCTCCAAATGATGTTCTCGATACACAATCTGTGAATGACTACAAGACCCTAAGCATTCTATTTATAGAATTTAGGTTGAGGTAGGGCAAAAATGTGTAACTGGTGCAAAAAACATAAAAGCCCAAAAATGGCTAAAAATGTGTGCACCTAGCCAGGCTCTAAAAGTGACCGCCCGGACACGTGCTAAAAGTGTCCGCCCATGCAATCTGCATGATGTGCGATGGGTGGCCAACCCGGGACAATCACTAGCCGTACAAAATGGCGAAGCAACAGTGGTGTAACTCTTAACATGCAATTTGCTGCTCAACTGACACATCAATGCCAACATGGAAACCCAAATATCTGCAAGTCTTCCCTCTAGGTAGCCAAGTGAAATTATCCAGTGCACCCCACTGACAATCCGCATCCACTCCTACAAGAAAACCAAAAGATAATGAGAGCACCACTGGCTAAGCAAAAGGTAGCAACAGCGTCTTGTAGACTGTCCAAATTGCGTGTGTCATATCTTACAAAGAGCATAGTATCATCTGCAACCTCTTGATCCAGCAAATCTTGCAAGTCCGCCAAAGGCATAGCAAGGCCTATTAACTGTGGTGCTCTACTATGCAAGAAGAGATACATGGCCTCAACAGAAAACATAAAGAAGTAGGACATCCCTATTGTAGTTAACGAGTCTGAGGAAAGAGTCGTCCAATGAGCGCTAGATATAATGCAGATACACCTCTTATCCACCGCAAGGGGAACCCCATCCTCTGAATAGTGCCCTCCAAGAAACCCTAATCTACTCTATCATAAGCCTTCTCTGATAGTGACAGCGCTAGAAGCAGTACGGTATAATGCAAATACACCTCTAATCCACCGCAAGGGGAACCCCATCCTCTGAATAGTGCCCTCCAAGAAACCCCAGTCTACTCTATCATAAGCCTTCTAAAAATCAAGAAGCATGAACGCTATAGGCTGATCTATCTGACAAGCCCATTCAATTGCCTCATAGAAAGTGAAGATGTTATCCAAAATACAGCGGCCTCCTGTCTGTGAAGCATGGATGAGATCGAGCATTAAGGGTTTTAAGCGCATGCGGATCTTATACACGGAGGACATGAGAGTGATCGGTTTCCACTCTCGTAGGAACCACGTATCTCCGCCTTTCAGTATTAGAGAAATTAGTCCTAAACACATAAGAGGCACGCAATTGTCTAGTCAACCCATCCTCTCCAAGACAAGAGGCACTGTCGCGGCCAAGCACTGCGTCATGCAGCTCCTGCATAGAGAAGGGGGCTAGTAACTTATGGCACATAACCTCTGTAATCACTATCTTCACATGAGACCAAACCTCATCTCTAGCACGCAAAATAATATCAATAAGCTGATCAACAGTAAACAAATGTTGAACATAATTTGAAGCTATGGCGAGCACCTCATCAATATCCGTATGTAACCTGTCTGCAAGAATCGCTTAAGGATCTAATGGATGTCCCCTTGGGATGTTCCCGGAAGTGTGCAAAGAAATCCTTACTCATCCTATCCGCTTTGGATACCCATGTCAAGACCCCTCGAATAGCCCCAAAGGCGGAGGTCTCAACCAAGAGGGGAGGTCGAAGAAAGGGCTGCATCTCTCGAGCCAGCCTACTCGCAACAAAAAAGCTGCCCAAGGAGCGGCATGCCGCAGGAATGCGCTCAGACCCAGCAGCAAGAGGAGAGAGAGGGGGAATTGAAGGTGGCGAGGGGGAGATGGCAAGAAGGAAAATGTCAAAAGTGTGTGAGTGTGTGTGTGTGTGTGTGTGTGTGTGTGTGCGTGCGCGCGCGGGCGGCCCGGGGGGGGGGGGGGGGGGGGTCTTTCCTGCCCAAAAGAAGTGGAGGGTGAGGGGTCTGAGGCGGTCTCCTATTGCAAAGGTCCGAGGTAGTTTCCCGAGGGAACCTCACTCCTGGCAAGGAACCATGGGACGGCCACCCAAGCGAGGTGTTGGCCCTATCGATGGCAGCCACGGACTTGATGCCATCCCTCCCCAATCTGGCTATATGTCACTATTGGAGCGAGATCTCTAGGGGTCTCTAAAGCCCTGGTAGAGAAAACCTCGGAACTCGAAGAGGGACCCGCCCTTGGGGCATGTGGCCGCGAAGCTAGCCGAGCTCGCCTGCGTCGATAGGCCTTGGCAAGATGACCCAATTGTCTGCAAATGTAACACTAGTTCGAAAGGCCCGAATACTCCACATTCTGTCTGATCCAGCCACCATTCACCCACAGCTGTATAACCACCTTTAGAAGTGTATGTGTGTCACGAACAAAAACCCGCACATTGGGTAACCTTGCGGCCTTTGGCCACAACTAAAGCTACAGTGCGCTGGGTCTCCAAGACCGTCCCAATCATGGAACCAATCATGTAAAGTAAGGGGAGATACTCCCGCCTCAAGCCTCAGAAGCAAACTGAGATAGCAAAATTTGCCTCCTCCTCAAGCACATCTAAAGTCGGCATGGTGCCAATGTTTGAAGTAAGCTCGAGCCGCCCGAATGCCGAGGAGCGCGCTCATTGAGATCACTTTGGCTGCCATCTCTGGAGACTCAAACTCTATCTGGTAATAACCTCTCCTCCCGAGAATCTACACATCAATGATCTTGCCCACTTCGGTGAGGAGTCAGACCTGGAGCAAGTCCCGAACCTCGCCTCTGCTAGGCTGTGTGCCAACAATCTTGCAGATGCCGAGGTGGCTTGAAGCCGTTCCACCTTGGCCATCAAGCTCACTTGCTCTTTTGGAGACAGAGCAAGTCAAAGGGTCGGCTCCGTGGTGTCGGACAAGGGGACTTCAAGCCCACAGGAAGCTCAAGGGGGGAGGAGCTGCAGCCTACGAGGCGGGGTGGTGGTGAAGCTAAGTAGGGAGAAAGGCGGGAGGGCTGCGCAAGGAGGAGGAGCGGGGGGACGGGGGAGGGGGGGCAGCGAGCTTGTTTTCAAGGAGATGTAACAATGAATTATGCTTTCTATCCTAGATGTAGAATTAAAAAGTGAATCTGTCCCACTATTAACTTTGGCCATTTCTAATTAATGAACTCCATTCTTTTTGTTTGCTCGACCTTTTTGAGAGATTTAAAAGGACACAAAAATTCAAATTTGTAAAAGTTACAACAAGAAAGCCAAGAATTTTTGGAAGCTCAAGACGATTGTTTCTCTAAGGGTTTTCCTTGAGAGCACCTCTTGAGAGACCTGAAGATCATACAATTAAATCGATACCTAGAAATACGCCACCAAACCAACCACCTTACAGAGTGAGCAAAGCCCAAAATGAGGAAATTATAAACCAAGTAAAGAACTTCTCGAAAAGCAACCTTGTACATCACCTTTTTGTTCACCAATGCTTCTTGTTTTTAAGAAAGATGGATCTGGTAGAATGTACGTTGACTAAGGAGCTCTCAAAAAATCCACCATCAAGAACAAGTTTTCAATACCTAGGATCGATGATATACTTGACAGACTACACGGTTCTTTGTGCTTTTTCAAGAAGTTTGACGCTTTTGGGGTTTGTGCTCGTACTTCATGCGGTTCATTAGAAAGTTTGCGGAGATTGCTTCGCCCATGCATACCCTGACTCAAAAAGGTGTTCTGTTTGAAGCTTGTGCGTGAAGTTTGAAAATTTTTAGGTTTGTGCTCATACTTCATGCGGTTCATTAGAAAGTTTGCACAGATTGCTTCGCCCTTGTATACCCCGACTCAGAAACGTGTTCCGTTCACTTAGAGATCCCCAAAAATTGCAGAGTTCAACACACTCAAAGAGAAGTTGATGACCAGTCCTGTTTTGATATTGCCAAATTTGCAGAAGCCATTTGATGTTTATTGTGATGCATGTGGTAGAAGTTTGGGAGCGGTCTTCATGCAGGAGGGCCATGTCATAGCTTATGAGAGTAGAGTGTTCTCAAGACCTGAGAGCGTTGCATAAATCTACGAGGAGAAGCTATTAGCAATGATACACATCCTGACTCAATGGAGACACCACTTAATTGGAGCAGATTTCACAGTGTTTCAATATCATCAAAGTTTGAGATACTTCTTGTCTCAAGCTTTTGGATAAGCCAATGAGATGGGCGAACATTTTGTCACAGTTCCATTTCCACATTTTCACGTTACAAAAAAGAAGAATTTGGCGGTAGTTACATGGTCTGAGGTAAAAGGTTCGAGAGTATTTTGAAAGGGTGGAAAAGTATTTCTATTGGCCTCAGCTCAAGAAAGAAGTGGACGAGTTTGTGTGCACTTGCTTGGTGTGTAAAAGGTAAAGTTTGACAGGCACAAATCGGCAAGACTCCTACAATCTTTACCTATTCCTGACCAACCTTGGGAGAATAAAGCAAAGGATTTCATCTTTGACCTTCTGAAGACTTACAATGGTCATGATGGTATTTGGACAGTAATATTCAGCAAGCAAGGTCACTTCGTACCGGTGAAGAAGACAAAAAATTTTGATCATGTGGCCAAGCTATTTGTCTCACAAATTTCTAGACTCCATTGCATACCTACATGTGTCAGATAGAGACCCTAGATTCACAAGTTTGTTTTGGAGAGCAGTGTGGGAGAATATAGGCACTCAGCTTAAATTCTCATCGTCGTTTCATTCACAAACACTGGGCAATCGAAGATAGCCAACTGAATGGTTTTGGGCTTGTTAAAGTCTTATATCTCTGACAACAAAAATCAGTGGAAAAGTATTTGCCCCTGTTAGACTTTGCTTACAACACTGTTCACACATCTACGAGGAAGGCTCCAATTGAGATTGTTGAGGGTGCCATAAAAGTTTGAGCACCATGGACAAGATTTCAGTACACACAAGATTTGGACGCTGCTTTTGCCAAGATAAAAGAGGCTTCGCAAAAGTCTCAAGCACGACATAAGAAGGCAGCAAACAAGCATCGTCGCCACTTGCAGTTGAACGAGAATGATTGGGTAGCTACTTCGGTTTCAGAAAGCATGCCTACAAAAAAAGAAGGGTAAGGAGGGGCTTTTCTCCAAGCTCAGTATGCAATACTATGGGCCCTTCCAGAGACGAGAAAAAGGGCCCATAGACGAGAAAAGATAAACAATGTATTCTTTCGACTAAAGTTGCCAGATAAACAATGCTTTTCGTTTGTCTCTTGAGACCTTTCAAAGGTGAAGTGCCAGAGGACAAGGAGCTGGAGGAACAACCAGAAGTGGAAGAGACAGAAGAGATTTTCGTTCCATAACAGGTTGTCACGAGGACGTGACAATTGCTAACCTTAGTTGTTGGTTTCTTTCCAATGATTTTTGTTTTATTTTTGAGACCCTCTTTTTGAAGTTGCAAATGGTCGGACGTTGTATGGCCAATGTGAACGGTAGTTTCACCACAGACGAGAAGTGGGTCGGCACTGGAATTCGTATAGTAAGAGGATATCTAGGCTCAATACAAGATCATGTAGGTTCCCCCGTCGCACTTAGCAAGTTGGTGGATACTAGGAAGTGAACTCAATAAAGGCATAAAGTCAAGTAGAATCACCAACAGAAAGTATCCGACAGTTGGGCCACATTGCACTTTTGGATGCAATCCCAATAAGGATAGATGGTCAGATGACCAGTGGGAGCCCAACGGAATCATTTCCTAAAATTTAGGGAACTGCTATTTTGGGCCACGAAATGTGTTCGCGTCATTACCTCCGGTATGACTAGGGGAACACTTTACAACTCTGCCGCGAAGTCAACTGGGTGACCAGTCAAGAGATTTTTAGGCGGCAACCCCGAAACGGGCAAAAGCTTGTAAATGCGCCAAGTGTCACTTTTTCATGAACTTGCCTCATGCAGAAAAAAGCATGTTAACTTTTAAGCTGGGAGAGGCTTCATTTGGGTTTTCGTCACAGGTTGTTGGCGTCTGCTCGGAGCATTCTAGCTTCCGAGCCGCGTGTGTGATTAAGTGTTAATTCCTGGCTCGCAGGTTTCCTTTGCAAGTTCTATGTGTGTGTGTCTAAAGTAAAGAACTTCGAGTGAAAGCCAAAGCCTACCGCCCCACGGGCCAGTTTCAAGGACGCGGCAATGCTAACCTTAGTTGTTGGTTTCTTTCCAATGATTTTGTTTTATTTTTGAGACCCTCTTTTTGAAGTAAACGGTCGGACATTGTATGGCCAATGTGAACGGTAGTTTCACCCGCAGACGGGAAGTGGTCGGCACTGGAATTCGTATAGTAAGAGGATGTCTAGGCTTAGAGCAAAAGATCATATAGGTCCCCCCGTCGCACTTAGCAAGTTGGTGGATACTAGGAAGTGAACTCAATAAAGGCATAAAGTCAAGGTAGGATCACCAACAGAAAGTATCCAACAATTGGGCCACATTGCACTTTTGGATGCGGTCCCCATGAGGATAGATGATCAGATGACCAGTGGGAGCCCAACAGAAGCTTCTCCTACAATTTAGGAAACTGCTATTTTGGGCCATGAAATGTGTTCGCGTCATTACCTTCGGAATGACTAAGAGGAACATTTTATTACGCTGCTGCAAAGTCAACTGATAGACCAATTGAGAGATTTTTAAGCAGGAAGCCCAATGCGGGGAATTTGCATTCATGAGTGCCAAGTGGCACTTTTTGGCCAATTTGCCAAGTCTGGGAGAACTCGTAACTGACTTTTTGGAGCACTTTTGGAGGCTGATAACTGTGATTTTCAGCCATTTCTCTCCATTTTTGAGCTTCCCATGACTTTATCTAGGTCCGAGGGGCTCATTTTCAGCATTGGAAGGCATCAAATGCGTGTTTACAGAGCTGTTTTGCTGCGTTTTCAGCGATACGCAAGTTTTGGAAGCCATGGAAATCTTCCCCTTCTGCATCTATTTGTTCACAGATGCATTACAGGTCAAGGACAGAAGAGGAGGCACTCGATCTATGTTGGGGGGGATACTTCATTGAGAACCTGTCACCACAGGTTAAAAGCTATGGAGTGCTTTCTTTCCCTCTTATGTATAGTGTGGTGCTAGGAGTGATGCCCTACACGCTACACACTGCTCTCTCTCTCCCCTACGTGCAGTTATGTGATGCCCCACAAGAGGGCTCTTAATTTGACTGATGTACAGCTGTGTGGGTTCATGCTTTTGTGCCAAGGCAAGAGCCTCCTTGAGCAGGAACAGGGGTAGCTAGTTACTACTCCAAAGCAGGCACCGGTGAGGTTCATAACCTCACCGTACAGGTGCAAATTCAGAGTTGTGTATGCGCTGTAAATTGACTGTTTTTCAGCCATACGGACGCCAAAACCATTGGGAATCGTGCCCCACTGGCAGAGGACAGTTAGGGGATTGTTTGGGGCTGAAAACAGGGCAAAACCAGTAAATACAGCGTGCTGAATTTACTGTTTTTGGGCAAGAATCAGAGGGTTTATACCAGTGGAAGAGAGTTCCAGCAGGGAATTGGTTTCGCGCAAGTTTTGGGACTGTTATGCTGCCGAAATTTGGCCAAAACAGGTGGTATCTAGCTCAATATAGATAAAGGATTCCCAAGACTCTTCTTTGTAACTTACCCTCCTAAAGAATAAAGAAATACCGAAAGGGGCGCCAATTTTGGGGCCTACAGGTTATCGGCGTCTGCTCATAGCATTCTAGCTTCCGAGCCGTGTGTGTGATTAAGTGTTAATTCCCGTCGCAGGTTTCCTTTGCACGTTGTCTCTGTGTGTGTCTAAAGTAAAGAATTTCGGGTGAAAGCCAAAGCCTACCGCCCCACGGGCCGGTTTCAAGGTTCCGTTGCCAGGACATCAATCACTTTTTCCTCAAAGAGTGAGCCTCGGTTGTTTTGGGTAAAGACACAGAGTACAAGAACGCGGGATTACACTATGGCCGAAAAAGGGAAGGGTATTATGGAAGAGGGTTCCTGTTCACTGGACAGACAGGAAATTCCGCATGTTCTCCCTGCCGAAAGGTGGTCAAATTAGGGCTGATTTTCTGTTGCACTTTTAGGTTTGCAAGCATGAACCAAGATGAGATAGGGAGAGGTCTCACGGTGGTAGATTGGCCACTAGATCTCCTGCGGGAGTGCTGTGGGTCTGCCAGGTGGCACGCTGCTCGTTGATTCTCTGAGGGGATTGCTTGGATTCTTTGACGCATTGGTAAATCATCTTGAAATTTGAGCTTACTTGGGCATGGGATGTACGCTGCAACGTTGTGGAATTATGCTCGTTTGCAGAGGCAAGAGCCACTTACACAGTAAAAAGTTAAGGGACAGGTTGCAAGATGCCAGGTGGTGAAGTTCAAGAACTATCCACCTATGTATGCAAAGTGGATGGAAGAGCATGAACTGTCAAAGTCACCAAATGTATTGCAGCTTTCCCTTGAGGTCTTTGGGTTACAGCCTACTTATGCCCCAACCCAACGTGTGCAAAGGAGGGATAATGATAGAGCTAGCACATCATATGTACATATGAATTCAATGTAATAGATGGAAATGACAAAAGTATGAAGGTCTCATTAAGTCATTTGTATCTATGTGTTACGACCTTTCTTGCGGATACATGCGATGATAAAAGAGTGCTAACAACACAAGATCATCAGTGGCATGTATTTATGGTATGCAATCGAGGACGTTTGCAATTTTCAAGAGGGAGGTATGTCACGAGGACGTGACAATTGCTAACCTTAGTTGTTGGTTTCTTGCCAATGATTTTTGTTTTATTTTTGAGACCCTCTTTTTGAAGTTGCAAATGGTCGGACATTGTATGGCCAATGTGAACGGTAGTTTCACCGCAGATGGGAAGTGGGTCGGCACTGAAATTCGTATAGTAAGAGGATATCTAGGCTCAATACAAGATCATGTAGGTTCCCCGGTCGCACTAAGCAAGTTGGTGGATACTAGGAAGTGAACTCAATAAAGGCATAAAATCAAGGTAGGATCACCAACAGAAAGTATCCGACAATTGGGCCACATTGCACTTTTGGATGCAGTCCCAATGAGGATAGATGGTCAGATGACCAGTGGGAGCCCAACAGAAGCATCTCCTAAAATTTAGAAAACTGCTATTTTGGGCCATGAAATGTGTTCGCGTCATTACCTTCGGAATGACTAAGAGGAACATTTTATTACGCTGCTGCAAAGTCAACTGATGCACCAGTTGAGAGATTTTTAAGCAGGAAGCCCAATACGGGGAATTTACATGCATAAGTGCCAAGTGGCACTTTTTGGTCAATTTGCCAAGTCTGGGAGAACAGAACTCGTAACTGACTTTTTGGAGCACTTTTGGAGGCTGACAACTGTGATTTTCAGCCATTTCTCTCCATTTTTGAGCTTCCCATGACTTTATCTAGGTCCGAGGGGCTCATTTTCAGCATTGGAAGGCATCAGATGCGTGCTTACAAGGCTGTTTTGCTGCGTTTTCAGCGATACGCAAGTTTTGGCAGCCATGGAAATCTTCCCCTTTTGCATCTATTTGTTCACAGATGCATTACAGGTCAAGGGCAGAAGATTAGGCACTCGATCTATGTTTGGGGGGATACTTCATTGAGAACCTATCACCACAGGTTAAAAGCTATGGAGTGCTTTCTTTCCCTCTTATGTACAATGTGGTGCTAGGAGTGATGCCCTACACGCTACACACTGCTCTCTCTCTCCCCTACGTGCAGTTATGTGATGCCCCACAAGAGGGCTCTTAATTTGATTGATGTACAGCTGTGTGGGTTCATGCTTTTGTGCCGAGGCAAGAACCTCCTTGAGCAAGAACAGGGGTAGCTAGTTGCTACTCCAAAGCAGGCACCGGTGAGGTTCATAACCTCACCGTACAGGTGCAAATTCAGCGTTGTGTATGCGCTGTAAATTGACTGTTTTTCAGCCATACGGACGCCAAAACCATTGGGAATCGTGCTCCACTGGCAGAGGACGTTCAGGGGACTGTTTGGGGCTGAAAACGGGGCAAAAACCAGTAAATACAGCGTGCTGAATTTACTGTTTTTGGGCAGGAATCAGAGGGTTTATGCCGGTGGAAGAGAGTTCCAGCAAGGGAATTGGTTTCGCGCAAGTTTTGGGGCTGTTATGCTACCGAAATTTGGCCAAAACAGGTGGTATCTAGCTCGATACAGATAAAGGATTCCCAGGACTCTTCTTTGTAACTTACCCTCCTACAGAATAAAGAAATACCGAAAGGGGCACCAATTTTGGGGCCTACAGGTTGTCGGCGTCTGCTCGGAGCATTCTAGCTTCCGAGCTGTGTGTGATTAAGTGTTAATTCCCGTCGCAGGTTTCCTTTGCACGTTCTCTCTGTGTGTGTCTAAAGTAAAGAATTTCGGGTGAAAGCCAAAGCCTACCGCCCCACGGGCCAGCTTCACAGGTCCTAGTGCACAAGGAAAGGAAAGTAAAGGGTAAGCTGGTCTCCCAATATTTAGTCAAGTTCAGAAACTATCTAGCTCTTGATGCAAAGTGGATGTGGATGGAGGAGGAGGACGACTTATAGATTCTTCTCAGTTAGTAGAGCTATACCTTGAGGCTTTTGGTTTAGCACCCACTATTCCGAAAGTGCACGATCAATCAACGGTTTGAATCGGGTGCAGTGCATGATGCACAAGAGGGGATCCACTCCACTCCTTTGTCACAGATTGCCTAAAATACATAAATTCACTAATTTCTACGTGAAATTTTAAGGATACTGATAAGCTGATGGTATTGTTTTAGATGACTTTATGAAACGATGTACATTGAAATAGGAATTCCTAAAATGAACTTGTTACATGTCTTCTCTCATGTGTGTATTGTTTATGTGTCAAAAAGATGAAATGACTGCAACATTTCTATATCTTTCACTTGATGGGTTTGTGAATGTGATAGTAACAAGATTCAGAAGATTAAGACATGAAAAGGTCAGCACGGTTAGGATGTGATTGCTAAATAAGTTACAATGATCATTATTCTCATTTAAGATATCCACGGGGATATTGATGTGAATGTTCAGTGACTATCGTCTTTGTGCAAGTGTTGAATGTGCGCAATTTGGTGCATGGGTACATAGAGCCAGTGTCTACTGAGGTAGTTTTATTCCTAATGTCTATTTTGCAAATGTAATCGAGGACGATTTAGTCTTCTCAAGAAGGGGGGTATGTCACAAGTGTGATGATGTTTTCACCCTACAATGGACTGCCTAGGGCCACTAGAAGGGACCAAGCATTAAAAATTAAAGCAAGGCTATCAAATCACATGGACCAAAATCTAACACATATTTCAATAAATCACGTTGGAAATCATAGACCACCACGTGGCAGTCCATACGCAAAACAGCAACCTCTGTGGCATGAGCTTTTCTCAAGAGGTAGCTTTTGGAGGCTGTAGCTTTTGGGGCCACCTGTTTTTGGAAGTCCAAAACGTGTCTTGCTGACAACCTTTCTCCTACAACTTTGCACACCAAGCAACATGCCTCTAATGTGGCCAATGATCTGTGAATGGAGATGAGTGTATCCGGTGAGAGTCGCACTCCAATGGACATACCATCAAAATCCACAATGACGAAGGAGGCTCACCTTTGATGAACAGTGTCAAAAACACCACAGAAACTCAAGCATGTGACCCAATGGAATTCCCCACAAAGTTCCGGCTTGCTAGAGTCTGTGTACGCGCATGCGTGTGTGTGTGTGTACGTGTACTACACCTTCCTAAATGGAATCGAAAAAACCACATAAAAGGTAGTAAGTATGAGTGCTCAATTCTCATGAGCGCGCGGCGGTGTGTGCAAGTGAAAGAGCACGCGAGGAAGTGCAGTGTGTGCAGAGAGGGGAGGCAAAGACCAGCAAGAGAGGAAGCGCTAAAAGAGAGAGGGCTCACGTTTTTGGGGAAAACTCAATAAGTGAGTTTTGGGTTTTCCCACTTTTATTATAAGTGACCTTTTAAAAATGTGTTCAGGTTCAATATGAACCTAAACAAAGTATAAAAATGTACAAAAAGGGGTTATTTAGGCCTTTAACCCAACAACCTCCCACTTAAAGGCATAAATGGCGCCTTTAAGCTACGTGACTCCCACCATCTCTATGCATAGATGATGTTGTGCTTTGGGTAAGCACTTAGTGAGAGCATCGGCTGGATTTTGTGATGTATGGACCTTAACCAATGTAATAAGGCCATCCTCAAGCACTTCTCGTATGAAGTGATACCACATATCAATATGCTTTGTGCGTGCATGAAACATGGCGTTCTTTGCCATACATATAGAACTCTGGCTATCACAACCAAGCATAGGTGCCTTGGCAGGCAAGTCAAACTCACTGCATAGGCATCCTAACCAAATAGCTTCTTTGGAAGCCTCAATGGCTGAAATATATTCAGCCTCTGTAGTAGACAATGCAACAATCTTTTGCAATCTAGAACACCATGAAACAACACCTCCCGCAAGAGTAAATACATAGCCACTTGTGGATTTCCGTGTATCCACATCACCAGCCATGTCAGAGTCACAAAATCCCTTCAACTCCATTGGTCCTTTACCATAGCAGAGGCATCTGTTTTTAGTCCCTTTCAAGTACCTCATAATGGACTTCACTGCATCCCAATGCAACCTACCTGGATAGCCATAAACCGGCTCACAACTCCCACTGCATGGGCTATGTTAGGCCTAGTAGCAACCATAGCATACATAAGTGAACCACAAGCTGAAGCATAAGGCACACTTTGCATGTCATTGGCTTCTTCCTTTGACTTGGGACAATCATCCTTGGAGATTTTAACATATGGCTATAATGGCACACCAAGAGGCTTTGCTTCAGCCATGTTAAATCTGTCCAACACCTTTTCAATGTACTTTTCTTGCAACAAATACAATAGGCACTTGTCTCTTTGCCGTGTAACACGCACTCCAAGTATATGTTCAGCTGCCCAAAGGTCTTTCATTGAAAACGCAGATTTCAGCTGTCCTTTAAGAGCATCTACAGTGCTTCTTTTCTTTGCAGCTATCAACATATCGTCTACATAGAGCACAAGAATGATAGGGCTGCCATCCTCATCACGTTTGGTATACAAACAATGGTCTGCATGGCTTCTTTTGTAACCATGTTTAAGCATGAAGCGATCAAACTTCTTGTACCACTGTCTACATGATTGTTTCAGCTCATACAAGCTTCTATTGAGCATACATACCAAATGTTCCTTGCCAGGGATAACAAAACCCTCGGGTTGCTTCATGTAAAGCTCTTCTTCCAAATCACCATGCAAGAAAGCGGTATGTACATCCATTTGGTCCATTTCCAAATCAAGAGCAGCCACAATGGCAAACAATACACACAAAGAGGTCATCTTCACAACAGGAGAGAACACTTCCTGAAAGTCTATGCCCGTGGTTTGAACATATCCCTTTGCCACAAGCCTTGCCTTATACTTGGGTTTTGCATCAACAGTTTTGATTTTATACACCCATTTGTTAGGAATAGCCTTCCTTCCTTTGGGCAATTCAACCAAATCCCAAGTATGATTAGCATGCAAAGCTTTAATCTCTTCCTGCATAGCAAGTTCCCACTTGTCGCTATGCTCACATGTCTTTGCCTCTATACGTAAGAGGCTCTCCCTCATCTGTCAACATAATGAAATGCAAAGAGAGGTCATATCGACTCAGAGGCCGTCTTTGACGAGTAGACCGCCTCACCCAATGATCCACATTATCCGGCAATGGGTTTACATCAGGTGGAACTACAAAATCATCAACAATGGGCTGCTGTACATCATTTTCAGCACCATTTTCAGCATTGTTTCTTGGCATGCCCTTCAGGAGCCTCAATTTGCTGTCCAACATCATCTGGCTCAAACTTTTAACCATTTGTGATGCATCCTGAGGGTCAAAATAGGCCTAACAGGTGGCTGGTCATGCTGAAATTTCACCATTTTATGGTCATGCTTTGAGACACAATTGTTTTGAAGCAGCCTTGCCTCATTAAAAACAACATCCCGGCTGCGTACAACCCTTTTGAGCTGAGGTAACCAAATCCTGTAACCCATTTCGCCTTCTTCACCATATCCCATGAAGAGGCCTTTAATGGACTTCGCATCTAGTTTACTCCTCAACTCAGGTCTAACATGCACAAAAGCTTCGCAACCAAAAATGCGTAAGTGATCATATGAAGCAGGCTTGCCAGACCAAACCTCTTCAGAGATGTCACCTTTCAAAGACATGTGAGGGGATCGATTGCATATATGCATTGCAATTTTCAAAGCTTCTACCCAATCCATGACAGAGATTAGCTGTGGACAGCATGCATCTCACCCTCTCACAAAGTGTCCTATTGAATCTTTCAGCCACACCATTAGAAGAGGGGCTGTATGGTACAGTAAGCTCCCTCTTAATGCCCAAATTTTCACAAAACTTGTTAAATTCAGCACTTGTGTACTCCCCCCCATTGTCTATACGCAAGCATTTTACCTTTCTAACTGTTTGGGTGGTCACAAATGCATGAAATCTCTTAAACGCAGCAAAGGCTTCATCCTTAGACTTAAGCAAATAAACCCAAATTTTCCTAGAATGATTATCAACAAAGGAGACAAAATAGCATGCACCACCCATAGACTTAGTAGGCATGCTACATACATCGGAATGTACAAGATCAAGCACACAAGATTTACGAGAGACACCAGAGTAATAAGAACGCTTTACTTGCTTGCCATATTGACATTCATTACAAAAGTCAAGCTTTGTGCCTTTAGCATCAAGCTTGTTCAAAGTACAAAGCTTAGAAAGGCCCTTTTGGCTCATATGGCCAAGCCTCTTGTGCCACAACTCCATGTGAGAGTTAATTTCAGCCAATGCAATAAACTTGCCCAACACGGCCTTTCCATGCATGCAGTAAAGTGTCCCTTTCTTTGTGCCCTTTACAATCGGCCTTGAGCCTTTAGTCATTTTCCATGACCCTCTCTCAAAAAGATGATGTAACCATGCATATCCATCTGACCAACAGAAAGCAGACTCTTCTTGATTCCCGGCACATATCGAACATCATGCAAGACAAGCTCATTTGTGCCATCTATGGAGAGATGCACAGTGCCAATACCCTCAATGGAACATGCATGATTGTTTCCAAGGTATACATGGCCACGCTTGCCCGCATCAAAAGTAGAGAAACACTGATTGATAGGAGTCACATGAAATGAAGCACCGGAATCAACAATCCAAGTCTGGGATAATGCATCATTGACAGTCAACAAAGCATCAATAAGATCACTCTTGGTGATCTGCATGTCCTGTGAATGAACATTTAGAGAGGCATCAAAGTCATAAGCATCATCATCTTACAAAGTGGCACACAAGATGTCCTCTGCATCTGACAGCTCCTCAATCACAACAATAGAAGCCACATTGGCCTTCTCTTTGTCCTTTGAGCTATCCTGTGCATCTGCCTTGACTTCCTTCTTCTCTTTCTTTTTGTCTCCACCATTCTTTTTCCTTTCTAACTTAGCTTTATAGTACCTGCAATCGGGTTTCTTGTGACCTTTCCTGCCACATTGATAGCAAGTCACATCACCCTTGTCTTTGCTTGCATTTCCCCTTTCTTTACTCTTACTCTTACTCCTTTGTGCATAAGCATTCTTCTTTTCTATCCTGCCTCTAACCATGTTGGCAGAGCTGCCTCCCTCTCCACTTGCTTTCCTCCTGATTTCTTCATTCAAGATAGAACCCCTAACACCATCAAAGGTCAAATTGGGGTTATTGGACAACGAAACCACCAAAGTTTCCCATGACTCAGGTAAGGTCATAAGCAAGAAGATAGCTTTCAGCTTATCATCAAAAGAGGGCAAGCCAGAATCCTGTAACTGCGACAAAGTACCTCCGAATAATGACAAGTGCTCTGCCGCGCTCTTTGACTCATCTAGTTGCATGCCAACAAGCTTTCGCATCAAGTGGACCTGGTTGACACGCGTTGTATTTTCATACATTCCCTTTGACTTCTCCCACACATCAAAAGTAGTCGTGAGACCTTTCACATCAATGACCGTCTCATCTGTCATGGCCATTTTAATGTATGTAACGGCCTTCCTGTTCATGCTAACCCATGCTTCATCCGTCATATTCTGTGGCTTCACCTGTTCAAGTGCCCCTTCGCAATCCTTAAGAAATAGGATTCCTTGAATCCTGTCTTTCCAAAGATCAAAACCTATACCATCGAACCTCCTAATCTCGAAGAGTTCTTCACATCCGAAGAAGATGAGGCCATAGTTGCACGAAATAAGAGGGATAATACGCTGAATTTTTGGGCAAAATGCGCAAAAATCGGAGTATAGCCTCACAGAGATGTGCACTACAGCTCCAAATGGTCACAAGAGCAATTTGAGACAAAATAAGTCGATTTGGACACAAAATTCAATTTCTGAAATTTATGCGCAAAAAATTTCAGCAAGCAAATTTGTGGTCGAAAACAACAAATTTAGTTGTTTTTAGCCTCAGAAAACATACATAAAGCTAATACACAGCCTTTTGGAGCATGTAAGCGCAAAAGCCCCAATTTGTAGCATCAAAATTGCATGAAATTGAGCCACAAATGGTCATACATCGACAAAATTTGTCAAATGTGCGTAGATTGCATCAATTTGCACTTTCCCCAATGTAATCGCACCATAAAAACACTTGCAAAAACCTGCGCAAATCTGAAATTTGCTTAAAACACCTGTATTAGGGCTTGTTTTTCGGCAATTTCAGTGTTTTCGGGTAGCGGGGACTTAGCAAAAGTATTCCCACATCTTAATACATCATTTGCAAAACCTGTATTTTGCTGTCATAACCTGTAATTTCCTGTTTTTGACCTAATTTCAGCCTGTTTTGGGTCAATTTGGGTTGCCGGGAGCTCTCTAGTGTCCGGGGACGAGTCCTCTGGCGACGAAATTGCAAAATCTCGCGTGAAAGTTGACCTTCTTGGCTGAAATTCAGCGTTTGCAGGTTTGGGGCAAACCCTAATCGAGGCTCTGATACCAGTTGATGAGCGCACGGCGGTGTGTGCAAGTGAAAGAGCACGTGAGGAAGTGAAGTGTGTGTGCAGAGAGGGGAGGCGAAGGCCAACAGAAGAGGAAGCCCTAGCAGAAGAGAGAGGGCTCACGTTTTTGGAAAAAACTCAATAAGTGAGTTTTGGGTTTTCCCACTTTTATTATAAGTGACCTTTAAAAAATGTGTCCAAGTTCAATATGAACCTAGACAAAGTATAAAAATGTACAAAAAAGGGTTCTTTAAACCTTTAACCCAACAAATTCCCCTTAATCATAACACGTAGAGGTGGGATATTCAAGAATCCCCCAGTTGTTCCAAAGGCCAAGCGAGTGTGCTGCCAAGCCCCATTAAATAACATAAAATTGATGCAATAAACAACCATATACGGCCACATGATCAGCTATAAGGTAACCATTTACAACCATATTTGGCCATATTTCACAACCCTTCTCAACCATATTCGGCCACAACCATTCTTAACCATATTCACAACCAACCATTCACAACCATAATTGGCCATATGAGCAGCTTTGTCAAAGATCTGTCACACAACAATCAATAGACATAGACCGTATTTGAGCAAGAAAGGCAAGCTCAATAACAAACCCCAGCGGCACCTCATCAGAAAGATAACCGTAACAGCAACCTCGGTAAAAATAGTCCAGGCCACTTATCTTAAACCTCAAAAGTAAGCCAATACCGACCATATAATATAGGGTCATTTACCAAGTTATAAGAAAAAACTTCTATCATTACTTTTTTAGCTAAAAAAATCTCAAGGCAACCGTTATCCAATATTGAAGGAAGGGTACAACCTTTCAATGTTTTTCACTGCTCATATACACGCCTATGACAGGTCAGTAGACATATATTGAAAGAATTCCCTAAACTCGAAAGGAGAGTAAAAACTAGTGCCGCAGATACCAAAGGGTGCTCATATACACGCCTATGACAAACCAATCATATATTAAAAGCATTCCCTAAACTCGAAAGGCGAGTAAAAGACCAGTGCCACAGATACCAAAGGGTCAGTGGAAGTTGATAACCATATAACATTCATATTTTCACTTAGTATAGCCAAGACATGCACGAGGTCTATTACTATATCAAAAAGTGAATCACAACACATCCAAGCAGCTCGGATAGTAGTCCCACATTAGTGTCTTAAGTCACCTGAATTGAGTCGAAGCAGCTAGCTCCACAATAGCCTGCTTGTCTTTGCCTTTTGCCATAGAGCCAACCACTCTAACAATACACACCCTTGCAGCAAAACCCTCATAATCCCAAGGTACAGACAACCTTTCACTAGTACACACACACACCACAGAAGTACATAGGTACCAATGCTAAGTGAGAATAGAATCTCACCTTTTATAGGGTTCGGTGCCAGTAGCCACATTCCTTCCACAACAGTATGGCGGGTTCGACTTCATGAGGGAGAAAAACCACCAACGCCGCCTTGTACACACACACACACACACACACACACCGAGAGAGAGAGAGAGAGAGAGAGAGAGAGAGAGAGAGAGAGAGCGCGCTAGAGAAGGCGCTGTAGAGCAGATGCCGGCAAGAGGGAGCCACTGCGTCATCAAACAGATGAGGACAAGGTATACAGAGTCAGGCCAACCCGCCCAAAACCCCAGTATCCCACTGAACTCCTATAGTGTTAGGTACCGTACATTAAGAATCGACCCACTAAATTTCCCATTTAGAATTTCACCTAGAGAATTCAAACCATTTTTCACAAAAAATTCCCAGGCCAATACTAGTTACTAATTATACCTAGGAAGTGGCAACAAGCCACTCCTATATACCAAAAGGAGTTAAACTGCGTAAAAACAGCAGCATGTGTGCGCGCACGTGTGTGCGCGTGCATGCATCCATGAGCTGGAAATTCTCTCATGTTGTGGGAAAAGAAATGAAACATTTTAAAACAATTTTGTAAATGGGTGAAGGTATGAATGAAATCCATTGCCATCAAAAACTTTCATCTCCATTGCTTGTGTTTTCATCATATTGACAGCCTGATTGTATAAAAAAACAGGCAGCTAAAGGGTACAAACATCGAGGCTTGAAATGAACAAGCTACTTACATAAATTTGCAGTGTTTCACCTCTGGAAGTATCCACCGTGAGCTCCGTAGTTGTGACAGGGTGAAGATAAATTTCTGATCACAAAACAGCAAGCAAAGCATGTAAGACTCTAAAAAGACACTAGCTGGACATGGTCATAGATATTATGTCAGAAGTTTAAAAGCATTAAAACGTATTATACACAAACTTGCTATCATGCTTAAGACCGACCTTTAAGAGCTCTGTCAATTCCCTATTTTGAGTTAGTCCTACGTCGAAAATAAAGCAAATGATCATGCTTTTACTTTTACACTGTGCTGATCACACTTCAGATTGCGACTCTTAAAAGTAATATTCTGTTTATAAATTCAACAGTTTTAGTTCAGCTATTCCTTGTGCGACGTACTGGATAGAGCATCACTGAAGAAACATCCCATAATCAAGATAGCCTGTAGTCTAGATAGGTTAATAGCAGATAGAGTTCAAAAATAGTTTGCACACTAGTACAGCACGTGACTGAAGATAAAACACAACTAGAGTAAAATATAGATGTGCTTTTGCAGGAAGTCCTTATGAAACTAAATCCTATGTTAAGCATGTGTACTTACCCCATAAAACACAACTAGAGTAAAATATAGATGTGCTTTTGCAGGAAGTCCTTATGAAACTAAATCCTATGTAAAGCATGTGTAGTGAATCTGCCACAGAGTCGATAAAAGTCCATCCAAGGTTGCCAAAAATCATATGTTAAGCACGTGTAGTGCACCTATTGATTGACTCTGGACAGGTCAAAATAGTCCGATTAAGTTTCGCCACTTTTAAAAGGTCTGTCTCTAGACCTTCCATAACCTGGCTCCACAGAAACTGGATCGACCACCTGCCACAAGAGCCAACAACTTGAATAGGCTGCCAAGATAGGTGAGGGAACTGTGACAAAGGAACCAATCCCTTAAAGTCAAGCATTAATGCTGTTGATCCCGAATCACAAGTGTCATTGCAGCCCAGCACAAGCCACCATTATTTTTATGTATCCGAATTTCACTTTTTGATCTCAATTGATTATTTTTTAGCCCGAGTATCATTTTTCGGCACTTCAATCTATGCGTACTGCTCTCTCTCTCTCTCTCTCTCTCTCTCTCTCTCTCTCCCCTTTATTCTTTGTACATAAGACACCTCAGAAGATACTCGATGGCCTATACCTAGAGGAAGCACAAAAGAGGAGTTACAATGTGTAGGCTATGTAAACATTAAGGTGGTCTGTACGATGAATGTAAAATGCACCACTATAGGGGTGCATAATGCCATGTGATGTGTTGCTAATTGGACTATTTTCTTATTTTTAATGATTAATTTCTTTTTTAGGATATTTTATTATGTGCACTAAGAACTGTTAAAAGATTGTAGCTACAGGAACTGCCATCAGGAACGGACAACTCTGATGTGTCATTTGATGGGTGACGGTAAACATCGCGAAGGAGAGGGCCGGGTTATCCGATTGGCCTATTCCCACTACGGTACATGATGTACGTAGTTTCCTGGGATTATGTTCATATTATCGAAGGTTTGTCCGAGGATTTGCTCATGTAGCAGGACCACTTCATGACTTGACAAAGAAGAAGATTCCTTTCAGATGGGGATCGAGACAACAAGGAGCTTTTGATCGGCTCAAGTACTTGCTAAGCCATGGGCCTATTTTGATAGTGCCTTACTTAAGAAAACCATTTGAGGTTCACTGCGATGCTTCAGGCGATTGCATCAGAGCAGTGTTAAACCAAGAAGGCCATGCAGTGGCCTACGAAAGCAGACGGCTTAAGGATGCAGAGTTGCATGCATCAATCTACGAAAAGGAACTCACGGCTATGATTCACGCCTTATCCAACTGGAAGCACTATCTTCTAGGAGCGGATTTTGTGATCAAGACTGATCACCAGAGTTTGCGGTATTTTCTTACGCAAAGGAAACTATCTGAGAAGCAGATGAGATGGGCAAACTTTTTGTCTATGTTTCACTTCCAGATCCTTCACACGGCTGGGAGTAAGAATGTGGTCGCAGACGCGTTGTCTAGGCGGCCAAGGGTGAACGCTATCACTTCAGTGTATCACCAAGAATTAGAAGCACTACCGGATTTGTATCCGAATGATCCAGACTTCTCCACCATTTGGGAAAAGCTACATTGTGGAGAGAATGAGTTTCCCTATTCCATTCGGGACGGTTCTCTACCACCATCAGGCCATATGTGTGGCGGAACCATTAAGGAAGAAGATCATGGATGAAGCACACGCTTCGCCTTATGCGGGTCATCGGGGTATTCTCTCTACGACCTTAGCAATGGAAAGATATTTCTTTTGGCCTAGCCTTAAAGCAGACATTGATAAGTATGTCAGGGAATGCTTGGTTTGCCAAAAAGTGAAGTATGATCGGCATAAGACGCCTGGGTTGTTGCAGCCTTTGCCTGTGCCTAACGAACCTTGGAAAAGTATTGCCATGGACTTCATCATGGACCTCCCTAGAACTCAGACTGGAAATGACGCGATCTGGACCATTGTGGATAGGTTTAGCAAGCAAGCACACTTTATACCAGTCAAGAAAACGATCAAAGCAGATCATATGGCTAGGGTCTTCCTGGCACAGATCTTTAAGCATCATGGAATGCCTAAGTCAATTGTGAGTGATCGAGATCCTCGCATGACAGGAAATTTTTGGCGTGCCCTGATGGATAATCTTGGTACAAAGCTGAATTTTTCATCTGCCTACCATCCTCAAACGGACGGGCAAAGTGAGATAGCCAATTCCACAGTATTGGATATGTTAAAAGCTTATGTGTCAGACCGGCAATCTGATTGGGAGAAATATTTGCCTCTTGTCGAGTATGCGTATAACAATACCATACACTCATCGACGGGGAAAGCACCTTTTGAGATTCTCTATGGTAAGCCTTTGCTTCCACCCATCCTTTTAACTAAGGATAAGATCTTTGCAGCAGATGAATTTGTCCGGGATTTGGACACCGCCTACGGGCAAGTTAGGAGGGCTATTCTACGCTCTCAGGAAAAGCATAAGAAAGTTGCAGACAAGCACAGAAGGAATCTAGACTTAACAGTCGGACAGTTAGTCTTACTCAAGTTTGAGAAGGCAAGACTTAAGAAACAAGCGTCTCATAAGGGGAAAGTGGTAAAACTTTCTACCCGTTATTATGGGCCGTTTAAGATTACTGAGCGAGTGAATGATGTCGCTTTCCGATTAGAGCTACCGCCTAATTAGAAGATCCATAATGCTTTCCATGTGAGTTTACTCCGGCCGTATGTGGGACAGCCTCCGAGCCAGTCTAGCGCTGAGGAACCTCCTGAGGTTGAGGAAACAGAAGAAATACTCCAACCGGAGCAGATAGTAAGTCATCAAGAGCGGTCTCTCAAATCCGGAAAGATAACACGGAAGTATTTGGTTAAGTTTAAGAACTATTCGAATCTAGATGCTCAGTGGATAACGCAAGAGGAATTAGCAGCTTATCCCGAGATACTGGAGGTATATGTCCAAGCACTACAGTTGAGGTCAACTGTTTAGAAGCCATAGCTAATTGGACTATTTTCTTATTTTTAATGATTAATTTCTTTTTTAGGATATTTTATTATGTGCACTAAGAACTGTTAAAAGATTGTAGCTGAAACCGGCCCGTAGGGCGGTAGGCGTTGGCTTTCACCCGAAATTCTTTACTTTATACACACACACAGAGCACTTTGCAAAGAAGACCTGTAACGGGAGTTAACACTTAAACACACACACGGCTCGGAAGCTAGAATACTCCGAGCAGACGCCGACAACCTGTAGGCCCCAAAATTGGCGCCCCTTTCGGTATTTCTTTATTCTTTAGGAGGGTAAATTACAAGGTAAGGTCCTGGGAATCCTTCACGTGTATCCACCTAGATACCATTTGATTTGGCCAAATTTCGGCAGCATAACAGCCCCAAAACTTGCGCAAAACCAATTCCCCTGCTGGAACTCGCTTGCACTGTCGTATACCCTCTGATTCCTGTCCAAAAACAGTAAATTCAGCACGCTGTATTTACTGGTTTTTGCCCTGTTTTCAGCCCCAAACAGTCCCCTAACTGTCCTTTGCCAGTGGGGCACGATTCCCAATGATCCTGGCGTCCGTACGGCTGAAAAACAGAGAATTTACAGCACATACACAGCGCTGATTTTGCACCTGTACGGTGAGGTTATGACCCTCACCAGTGCCTGCTTTGGAGTAGCAGTTAGCTACCCCTGTTCCTGCTCAAGGAGGCTCTTGCCTCAGCACAAAAGCATGAACCCACACAACTGTACATCAGTCAAATGAGTAGCCCTCTTGTGGGGCATCACATAACTGCACGTAGGGGAGAGAGAGAGCAGTGTGTAGTGTGCAGGGCATCACTCCTAGCACCACACTGTACATGAGAGGGAAAGAAAGCACTCCATAGCTCTTAACCTGTGACAGGTTGCAAATGAGGCCTCTCCCAGCATAAAAATCAGCGCCCATTTTTCTGCAAGAGGAAAGTTCACCAAAATGTGACACTTGGCGCATTTTCAAGCATTTTCCCGTTTCGGGTTCGCCGCTTAAAAATATCCCAACCGACGCGTCAGTTGACTTCGCGGCAGAGTTATAAAGTGTTCCCCTAGTCATACCGGAGGTAATGACGCGAACACATTTCACGGCCCAAAATAGCAGTTCCCTAAATTTTAGGAGATGCTTCCGTTGGGCTCCCACTGGTCTTCTGACCATCTATCCTCATTGGGACCGCATCCAAAAATGCAATGTGGCCCAACTGTCGCATACTTTTTGTTGGTAGTCCCACCTTGACTTTACGCCTTAATTGAGTTCACTTCCTAGTATCCACCAACTTGCTAAGTGCGACGGGGGGACCTATATGATCTTGCTCTGAGCCTATACATCCTCTTACCATACGAATTCCAGTGCCGACCACTTCCCATCTGCGGGTGAATCTACCGTTCACATTGGCCATACAATGTCCGACCGTTTGCTACTTCAAAAAGAGGGTCTCAAAACAAATAAAATAAACCCCATTGGAAAGAAACCAACAACCAAGGTTAGCAGTTGCCACATCTCTGTGACATGGTTAATAACTGCCACGTCCTCGTGACAGTAGCTACAGGAACTGCCAACAGGAACGGACAACTCTGATGTGTCATTTGATGGGTGACGGTAAACATCGCGAAGGAGTTTCCGTATGTTCGGTGGAAAGGGCCAAGTTACGAGTGCCCCTAATGCGTCACATGATGGGTGACGGGTGCATCAATAAGGGGGCATCCCGTAGGCTAAGGAGGAAATCCGAACTGAGTAAGAAAATACCCGTAAGAACGCAAGCACAAGAATAAAGATGGGTTCAATGAAGCTTTTTACGAAAAGCAAGAACAATCGCGGAAAGGCAAACGCTTTCCCGCGAGGAATCTATGTTTGCATTGCATTCGTGCATGTGGTTGCATCCAGGGACGCCTGGGAAGTGTTGTGAAATGCATTGGTTTTAACTTATAAGGTTTTATTGAGTTTTTGGGCAGGTTCAGACCAATTTTAAAATATGCCGGCCACCCACTTAATAAGTGGGCAGCCACTTAGAAGATAAAGCAACAAAACCAGCCAGCGAATTCTCTCTCCCTATTTCGGGTAGAACAGCGCGAAAAAAAAAAAAAAAAAAACGGCCGCGATCTCTACACGAGCAGCTATTCGTGCCGTGGCCAGGGAGCTATAAAAGCACCACATGCCCTCACTCAAAGGGGGTACCAACGTCAGCAAGAGAAGACTCTGCCGCAAGAGATCGCGAGACTACAAAGCACGGAAGTCGCTTTTCCCACGCAAGAGCGACAGGTATCTATTGTGGATTCGCCATACGAATTGTTGTCACCTGTTTGTGTGGTTTGTTTTGCAGGAATCTCCCGTCTTACGGGAAGGCCCTTCACGGGAAGTACGGCTTCACGCCTAAGTCACTTACGGGAAAGTATTGCTTCGCGCCTAAGTCCCTTACGGGAAGGAACGGCCTTGCGCCCAAGCCCTTTACGGGAAAGCACGACCTTCGGGTCTAAGATTACAGAACGGAGGGGTTTCCTGGGTTCTCGTGCTTGTATACGAATTCTCCCTGAATAAAAGAATACTCTTAATGGGGGGGGACCAGCCCATCTTCTAGTCCCCAATACTGTGTCGATCTTCTCCCTTCTCTCACATTTGCAAAGTATTTTAATTTTCAGATTTTCAAGTGCTCGTGTACGCTCCCGTTTTGTGACATGATGTGACCCTGATCCCGACAGAAAAGAGCTAACGACCGCACCCATGTGTGAAGAAAGACGCATCGACATTGCTCCACTACCCTGGAGAAGCCTGCTGAAGAATCCCTCTCACTGCGAACACCACGCAGCAGCTCCGTCCAGATGGCTCTCAAAATGGTGGACGTAGGGGTGGACTGTAAGCCTAGAATGTGGACACATCGAGCCTTCCACATCGTCCAAAGCTTGATGCTACATATCGTGGTGAAAATTGTGTCTTGCTAGCAGAATTTTGACCGATGACATGCATCTAGGATCACATGTGGAGTGCCCAGTCTATAACCCAAGGAATTATGCAGCAAGACCGGATATGTCATCGAGTCCTAAAAAGGTGCGTGACCCTAAAAATTGCAAACGTCGTGCAGCTTCCCCCACATCACAAACCCATCATGGATGCCCCACTCTAATTCACAAACAACAAACTGCCATCCACATTGGTTGTGCATAAGGACAAACCCAGAAACGATGCCTCAAGGACTAATCTGAAGTACATCTCTGACAAGTCAGATCATAACCAGTGATTGCCGACCAAGTATCGACAGGCAATCTCGCATGTGCTATTATCCACATGAAAAAATATATCATGCCGCTAATCTAGAGGGTCCATACGCATGACCAAACCTATCTCTGGAAAGCGGGGAGGATGCGCTAATCCTGCAATACCTTTGACTGGTGCCAAGTCTGCAAAAGAAGTCTCCTCCCAAGGGAGACAGATCCATCATCGCTCAACGAAGGTCACTGCCACTCACCAAGATCCCAATCCAACTGAACAAGTGGCTTTCCCTACCAAACCCACAATCTCCAAAGTGGTGACTCCTGAGTAGTAAAAACAAGGTCAACACAAGACCTCCTCTAGAAAGAGTCTACCACTCTAACAGGTTGCCAATAGTCAATCAATTGCTGATCAGACGAAACCTCACCGTGAAACTCCAGTCTGATGTGACCTCCATGATGGCTAGTCTCCGCAATGCTAAAGACGAGTCTCGTGCCGATCAACAATCGGGTCTCCCAAGTCGAGATCAAAGTACACCCACCATCTGTGATGAGAATATCAAAAAGTTTGTCCCCCGATGAGGGCGTGTCAGTCGAGTGGAATAGCCTCATCAATCTCTCATACGGACAGCATCCCCTTTGTGGATCCCTAAAGTAGCTCCAATTACCTGTGCCCCAACCAAGGAAGCATTTGACCAACGATGGAGAGGGGGAATGGGGGAACACACCTAGTCCACAACACAAGGCCTCTCTATAGCTCAGGGTATCCACAACACCCCTATCCTCTCAAAAACACCTTCAAAAAACTCACTTTGCACTAGCAGACCACCGCCTACTCACTTCCCAATGCTCACACACATCACAAGACCACAAGACCACAACACAACGCACACCCACTACCACAGTTGGTCTCGACCCTTACACACGCACACAGCCGCTCAATCTCACACACACACATCCACAATGGGGGAAAGGGAAGAAACACAAGAGCAGGAGAAAGAGAAGGGGGGAAGGGAAACGGCACCAAAAACTGGGCAATAGTGGCTTGATTACACTTCAAGAGGCACGTACAAGGCTTGCATTGCCATCACAAAGGCCATTTTCATGAGAAAATACAAAGGGGGTTAACAGACACACTCCTCTGTCAAAAATCTCCACTCTGTAAGCTTCAAACGGCACCAAAAAAGCCCTTCATTTGATTAAAAAAAGACATTTTATATGGGGGGCCTTCAACTTTGGAAATTGCCGCCTGACTGGTCCACTTGGCATCCTCTTTTAGGCATTTTTGGGAATGCGGCTACTTGCTCTCGCTTGCTTCGTCTGCTCCTCTCTTTGCTTGTGGAGGGGGTGCACTAGCTGTTTCAATCATTCAATCTAGCCATCTCATTCCGTCCAAAACTCTTGATGCACCTAGATCGCTATACAGCCATCTCATCCTTCTAGAACTCTTGATGCACTCACAACTGTATACAGTCATCTCATCCAAATGACATCTTGATGCACTAAAAGTTCATTCAATTCTTATTCACTTGGCCATCACATTCAGATCTCACTCATCTCTAACAGATGTCTAGATGCACTAAGTTCAAATCGTTCATTAGACAAAATGCTGCAGACATTCATCTTTCTCTAAATGTCTCTAACAATACACACATGAAAGAGCACATGTTTTCAATTAAATTAAAGAAATTTCCAATTCAGTGCACATCTATTCATAAAGTCATTCCGCAAAATATTGTCAGTCTGTCAGTACCCTAAAATCTCAACGAGAAATTAGTGACTTTATTCAATCTAGGCAATCTGTGACAAAGCAGTTGAGTGGCTCACCTGTTGTGTAGTCCGCTCCGCACCAGATTCAACATGTTGATTCATCAGTAACTTTTGGCATAGACATTGCTAATAGCCCAAAAGCTTCAAGGTACAACTCTTTGAAAAGAATTTGCGATGTTCTCCTCCTCCATCCACTTTGCATCGAGGGCCAAAAAGTACCCTTGACCAAATTATCCGGTGGACCTAGCTTACCTTTTTGCTTGTGCCCTTTGACCTGTTGGTAGCCCTGTTGGCTGCTTCCATGTCCTTGGCACCTCAATCTGGATCTGTGGAATTCTCTGATCTACCAGATGATTCCCTTTACTTTCTGTCCTTGTGTGACGGGACCTGTGGGTAGCCTCGCTAGCCTCCCCTATCCGTTGGCAAGTCAGTCTCAATCGTCATAACCCTGAGACACTATCATTTGATTCCCAATCTTCCTCGGAATCTTGTGATGACTTGTCATCCGGTTCTCTAATTCATTCTCTTCACTGGAAGACTCTTGCCTTGTAGAGGTGGATATTGTCTTGTCCGTAGGGTACGTGTCACGTGACACATCCCAACCCTATGTGTCCGTGGACAAGCTACACCACAGCAGGGTTCAGTCAGTCAAGTCAAGTTTAGATTCGCAGTGATCTGGCACTTTTGTGAGTCTATTCGTAGACCGTGCATGCCCAGTCACTCAGTATAGATGCATATCCTCCGATTGCACACAGCATGATCATCGGAATTCCCATCAGAATTCATTAGCATCAGTTAGGGGAATTTTCCAGTGCATTTAGCCTATTTTCCTATTTATTGGTTATTTTCACTTATTATTTTTAAGTGACTTTCCAACAAAAGTAGGTAGGGCAATTTTGCTAAGTTAATATATAAGTAAACCCAAGTTAGCACTTTCTGGCAGAAGAGGCAGCAGGAGCTTCCCGCTCAACAGGCAACTTCTCAGCAGTACCCCCCAGAACCCCCCAGCGTTTTTGGACCTCCTTCGCGGGGATTCCCAGCAGAACCACCGCCTTGAAGTTTCCCTCTTCTGGCGTTTGTTCCCCCTTCAGGCAGCCCCCAAAGCCAGCGTTTTTGGGATTGCAAAGCATCAGCAGAATCAGCGTTTCGACATCAGCAATTTCAGCCAAGCTAGCGTTTTTGCCTTGCTGCAGCGTTTTGACTTTCAGCCCCAACCTGTCGCAGATACACAGCATTTTCAGCCTTTAGCAAGGTAGCAGATACATCCCAGATTGGTTGCAGAAGTTCCCCCCAAGTTTAGCCCCAAGAAAACGCAGCCAAAACGGTCATTTTCAGCCACCAAAACAGTCCCCGAATTCAGCGATTAGAAGATCACAGATTTGAGCCATCAAGTCGTCGTCGTCACCACCGTCGTCGTCATCGGCATAGTCCAAGTTGCATCAATCCATTGCATTCGCATTGTACACATTTGTGCAATCGAAGTAGACCACTCTCGCCGACGAGAGTGGGGCCTTTGGAGGAGGGTTTTACAACCTCTCGGGTGTCATATCTCTTCTCTCTCCTTCTCTCAGTCTCATTCACTTGCACGCACAATCCACTCACTTTGTTCGTGATCATAGCACTCTCCATAAGGCGGAAAGCTCTCTCTTTCCCTAAGAACTAAAAGGAACCTTGAGCAATAAAGATCACTAATCTTGAGAAAATACAACATTCATTCCGCTCCACCTAACAGTACGTCAATGAGCCGGCATGCATTTCAAATCCTTGCTTAGCATGTCCCATAAGTCTCTATATAGAGTCAGACTTCTGTTCCAAACAATACTACCAAATCTCTTTTGGCAAACCAACCGCTCACTCTGGTCCCTCAAAATAATCTTCCAAAATGAGGACACTCGTAAAAAAGTATCCAAAAAACCTCAGGCAGTAGTCATCCAACGTGTCTTTCTTAGTCATCCTCAAATGATGCCAAGCCATGATGACATCTTCTTCATATTCGTCTGGTATCCAAGTTCACGTGAAACTTTCCTTGAATTTTACCCACATCGTAGGTGCTTCTCTGTGTAGCAGTAGAGTAGACCACCATGTCTGTGCATTTTCTTTCAAGTAAGATGCCTCCCTTCGCACCTTGGAGTGTTCCGAGAATCGACCTCTCCTGAGAAAGCGACGTCAAACTGCTATATAAACTCAAGGGCTCGATGAGCGTCCCGGTAACTGTGACGGTGGCTGTTCGGGGCTGCAGGAAACCCTAACTGGCAAACTGTGACGTGGCTATCCACGGCTGTAGGAAACCCTGACTGGCAGGGAACCAGTGTGACATGAAACGTTTCGTGGTTTCGATCGTTTCGGGGTTTCGAGGTTTTGAAACGTTTCGTTTCATAGCATCAAAAACATGAAACAGGTTTCATAAACGACATTAAATTATATATTAATAAAATATGATAAATATGTATACAATGTAGCACACATGACTCTAGACTTTAATGTCCACGAGAGAGAGAGAGAGAGAGAGAGAGAGACGTGCTCACTGCTCAGTACTCACTGCTTAGAAGCGACTTCAAGCGAGCACAATCAAAGAGATGTTCAGTATTGATGAAAGCTAAAACACAGCCACTAGTTTCATGAATCATAACTGATGCATCATTGATTCATTAGCAAAGTACTTCTATTGAACAAAGTTCAAACTTAATTCAATGTCACAAACCATAAGTTTTAGGGACCACAATCATCTGTTAGCTGGAGCTAGACCTCAAAAAAATGGAAAAAAAGTCCCAATTTTAAACGTTTCATAAAAAAAGCCTGTCCGTTTCATGCGTTTCGGCAAAACGTTTCATAGGTTTCGGGGTTTCGAGGTTTCATCTGCATGAAACGCGTTTTTTTGTCACACTGCAGAGAACCCTAATTTGTTGACGTGGCAGTAAACCCTAATTTGCTGACGTGGTAAAGCTGACATGTGGCAGGCTGTACGGACCCCCGTGAATTGCGGCGTGATTTCCGGTCGCAGGGCAGAACCAGCGGCAGATTTTTGGCATTGCTTTTGTGCTTTATTTTCTACGCAAGATGAGAAAGAGAGGGAATTCTTTTGCTTTATTTTCATAAAAGCATAAAGAGAGAGAGAGAGAGAGAGAGAGAGAGAGAGAGAGAGCTAAAAGCTCTGCTTTAATTTAGAAAGAAGGCTTGTGAGAGAGAGAAAAAAAGAGACTTGCTTTATTATTGAGAGCTTTTGATTTCAGTTTTTGGGGCTCTGCTTTTGGCATCCCTTGTAACTTTATATATGTGAGCAGGCCTCTCACAACTCAGAGCATCTGGACGCAGAGTCTGAGTGTGAGCGCCTGCCCGCACTCTTGTACTTTGAACTCAGATTAATACAAAAAGAAATACCGAAAGGGGTGCCAGTCTTTGGGGCCAATATCTCTAGGCGCGGAACTCCGTCGGACCAGTGCCAAACAAATTGTGAACTTTGAACTGTTTTAAAGTGGTTATTTGTTGCTGTCGTGATAGATTCTTGACTTGGGAGTGTCCAAGTCTGTTACAGAGGTATCAGAGCACGGCCGATTTCTCTACTACGGAAAATCCGATCCCAAATTTTTTTCAGCGGCACCTATGGCTTCAAGCAAGGATCAGTCGACTCCCTCTGCATCGGGAGATGCGAGAAGGGATCACAACGAAGATTCCGGCAAGGAATATGGCCCGCCTCAGCCTACTCAGGCGGAGCGTCGAGAGATGGAGCGTCGTCAATTGATCGGCGATGCAACAAAGATGATGCTCAATTTTGCGAAGGACCCAAAATTTGCAAAATATATGAGCGAGACTTCTTTCCAGGAGGTGCACGCGCAGTGGCAGAAAATCACAACACCACCTCCAAAACCCGCTCTCAAGAAACCTTCTGCTCGCAAGAAATATACAAAGAAGGAATTAGAAGAGGTGGTTGATGCACGAATTGCTCAGCTTTTTGACGTGCAGAACAAAGCTAAAAAGCACGAAAAAAAGCAGAAGAAAGGCACTGACTTCCCGGGCTATTTGGGTCGTCAGTCGACTTTTAAAAAGGCAAAGAAACACAAGAAGCGTGTTCGATTTGAGGAAGTACCCAGTTCTTCTTCTTCTTCTTCTGACAGTTCTTCTAGCTCATTTGACTCGAGCAAAGAAGACCGAAAAGGCAAAAAGCGAAGCAAGAAGCAACGCTTCGAAAAGGACAAGAAAAAGGCAAAGAAGCCTAAATCTCGCCCCGTGAGTGACAGTTCTACAAAGGACTCATCTACAGACAGTTCAGACTCCGACAACAGCAACTTTTATGCAAAGAAGAAGAATTTTTATAAAGCCAACCAGTATGACTTTCTGGAAGACAAAAGCAAGAAAGTCGGAGAGTTTAAGGAAGGTGGACAGTCAATTAAATTTGACACGTTTTTAGGATATAGAGATGCTTCAAAGGCTTTGTCTTTTGTACATCAGTTTGACATCGCTTTCGCGGGAGGACGTTACTCAGAGCACTCTAAGATTCGGAGAGCTGCCTCTTACTTTAAGGGGAATGCTCGAACTTGGTAGTCCACGCTTCTATTAAGCAAGACTGCGCAAGTTAAATGGTTGAAATTCAAGAGGCTTTTTATTTCTTCTTGGTTGCTCGAGAGTATGAATGTGATATACGAACTGCTTGGAACCATCTTCGGATGACCAAGAAAGATACAGTGGACGCTTATTGCGAGAGATTCTGGAGCTCTTTTCTACCCGCCTCTTCATTTAAGAAGATCTCGTTCAAGGAACAGATTGAGCAGTTTACCTTGGGTCTATCTACAAAGATCCAAGATCACTGCTTGGAACAGAAGTCAACTTCTATTCAGGAGTTGATGAGTCATGCGAAACGGGGTTTTGCCATCCACTCTGGCAGTCTTACTTACCCCACCGATGAGATCATGACACAAAGAGCTGAACAGACTTCAACAAATGAAAGCAGAAAGAGAAAGAGCAACTCAGAAAAGAAAGATGCACGACCCAAGCTTACTCCTCAGGAGCGGGCTCGCTTCATCAAGAAAGGGAAGTGCTTTGGATGTGGAGAAACTGGACATATCTCTGCGAAGTGCCCTAAAAAGGCACAAAAAGGCCGGAATGACAAGGACGACGAAAGGCCCGAGAGTTCGAGAGCAGCTGAGGAACGTGGATGAAAAGGCAAGATGAAAACAGGACTGGTTCCAGATTGCATGGGTACCGATCCCAACACAGTGGATGAGAGTACAGAACTTTGTCGAGCTTGGGGCAAAGTGAAAGATCAAGAAGCCCTCTTTGATGGGCCAACTTCATCTCAGCGGAATTGGCGGTGCAGCTCGAGATCACTCCCGATCAGACAGGACCACTTGCGGAGGCAGTTCTAGCGGCACCCGGAAGGGACGTAGCCATTACACCTGTCATTGGCAAACTTCGGTTTCATTGTCAGAGGTATTTGGGGCATGAGCCTTTGGAAGGTTGTGATGTTCTCCTGGGAATTCCCTAGCACCACAAGAACAACGTCGTGGTCGACTATCGGGCAAGGAAAGCGACATTGACTACAGAGAAGGACAGAACCATTGTACTTGACATTAAACTTAAGGGCGAGTATGTCCCTATTGTATAGGCTTCGGCCATTTCAAAGTTAATGAAATCCAGTCTGTTTGTTTACTCGATCTTAAAAGAGTTAAGTGATGAGGATTGGACAAATATGTCTGAACTTGATAAAGAATACACAAGAAAAAACATTGCCCGATACTAAACCTTAAATCTTCGTTCCAAGGTGGATAGAGGCGTCGAATACGATACGTTAAGTACAAAAAAAAAAACATTGTCCGATACTGAACCTTAGAATACGTTAAATACAATACCATATATATGTGAGGCATGTGTGCGACTCTCTATGGAACGTAATACACTCAGCACACTTTTAAAGCATGCAAAATCAAAATTTAGAAATTAGAATTTTCTTGCAAAAGTGATTGCCTATTAATTACAAATTCGCAAAACACTTTTGTCATTGTGAGGATGTTGCCATCGACATCAAATTCCGACTCTCTCCTCATGCATCAATAGGCCTTGAAGGTGGGCTTGGTGCATCATTCTAATGATAAAAAGTCTTGAAGAAGGTGCAGCATTAGCCGCCTTTAAAAATCAACTATTCTAAAATCAAGCATTGGAAAATAGCAACAACCACTACATTAGTATCAGAAAACCAATGTGGAATTAGCGTAACATAACATCTTGAATGATAAATTCGCGAATTTTTTGCAACACAGGTTGAAAAACGAGCTTCCCCATGTTCTGAATCAAATAAGGATGGCTGAAATTGAGAGAAAAATGCTGAAAAGCACAAAAATTAGCAAGCCGATGGACTGTTTGGTTGAAAGACAGCCATACACATTGAAAAAAAAGGTATAAAAAAATAAAAAGAGACCCATCAACGCTATCTATGGATATGGAAAGCTTCAAAGTGCAACAAATGGTGAAAAATCAAATTTTCTAGTCCCCCAAAATGGGGTCGCCACTCAAACCCATGAAAGTAAGCTCTCTAAGACTTGCCACATGTCCAAGTTCTCATTTAGGACAAAAGCAAGTCCCGGACATAAAGCTCTGTCCAAATCATATTCAGAAGTCTACCGTGCACTTTCAGATTGACAACCTTCATTTCTGCCAGATGCAGTACACATAGCCCCATTGCTTTTCCTCATGTATGGCACATGACCAGCCCGACAGCTAGATAGTAAGATAAAATGTGGACAAAAACCTCTCTGTGTGTGTCTTATGTTTAGTGTGTGTAAGGAAGGGAAGGAATGTAGTGTAATTTACTCACTGAGCTCAGTGATGAAGAGAAGCAGCATGACAACCGCGGCGACAAGGGTGATGACACCGCCGGACAGGGATCTGCGGTAGAAGTCCTCATTGACCTTCGGGAATGCATCCAGCTGCCTGATTCTGCTGAGAGACACCATGCTTGAGAATTGTGGGGTCCTGCAGAATATGTTCGGATAAACCTCGTTTGAGTTGGATCTCTCTTTGTGAGGCTACCTCTCTGCGAGGAGGCCTGCTCCTTGACGAAACTGGTAACGATGATGAAGTTCACGAGGCGACGCGGCCCTGCTCTCGTTCTGCGAATCTCTTCCCTTTGGACGCTATCGTAAGGATACCACGTAGCCAAGTCAATGGGCGGGCGGACATGGTCGGTCAACTTTTATGTTTTGACCTGTTTCATAATTCACTAATAAATATTTCAGATGTACACACACTAGAGTGAGCCACAGCTCTAGGCTTAGTGTAATCCCACCTATAGACTACTACTAGCTTAGTCTAAACCTATAATTCATGGAAGATTTGTAGATCCCGCCCCCCCCCCCCTCCCCCCCCGCCCCGCCCCCTCCCTTCCGCACCCTTGTGCATATATACATTGCACTTTTTCCCTCTCTCCTCGCCATCCTCTCAAGATGTCCTACCCAAAGGTTATCCACTACCCATTCAAAGGTTGTTACCATATACATGTGGTGGTGATGTGTGTGAACACACTTAGGATCGTCGAGGCATTTTTTCCCTCACTATGAGGTTTTTTCCCAAGTGCATTGTATATACGCCCATCACTATAGGGCTATCTTATATTTCCATTGCACACTAAGCAATACACTCTCTGTTGTGTGCCTTGAGCTTCCTTTGTCTTCTCCAAGTTGTGTGTTTTTCTGCAACCCTAATCTCAACAATTGGTATCAGAGCAGATTGCATCCTTCCGGGCTTGGTCGCCAACAGCTCCAGCATACACCTGTTCACTTTCTCCGATTTCTGTGAGCTTTGGCGTGCGTCAATAGGTCGACAAATACTTTGGGATCACTTGTAGAGCTCACTCTGCTCAGAATTCTGATTCAAGCTCGTTTCGGCCTCCGTTTCCACTACATGCAGTATTGTGCAGTAATTTTGGCATTTTGTGCAGAATTTTTGTCAGTGTCGTTTTCTACATAATAGGTCCCTTACAGTCTTCTATGGGTGGTTCTATATAGCACGTGTTGTTCCCGCTTCACTTCTCCCCTTTTCGGGCAGTTTTTACATCAGGTGCAGCATTTGCCATGGCTGACAACAACACAAATGTGTTCAAGATGTTTGCTATTGAGGACAAATTGGATGGGGACAATTACCCTACGTGGGCTTACATGATGCAACATGTCCTTGTGTCAAAGGGCGTCTGGAACATTGTGTAGGGCATTGATGTACGTCCTGGTTCCGAGGATATAGGTGATGTTGAGGATGTTGCAGGTTTTGGTGACAGGATTGCTGTTGTCGAAGTTGTTTTGCCTGCGGTTGAGCAAGTTCGTTGGGATGTAAAAGATGCACATGCTCATACATTGATTGCGTTGTCCGTGAAGCGCATATTACTCCTCATATTTATTCAACGAAAATCTGCAAAACAGTCTTTATGGAAGTTCTTTTGCACTTGTTGATGCATTGTATGTACCTAAGATCAAGAAAATTTGCACTTGCTAGACTTGGTCTTGTTCTCAAATTTGTGGATGACAGATGTACAGTTTATGATCTCAATTTTGGTGATGAAATTGTTACATCTGGAATTTTATGTCGTGGCTTGTATAAGCTCGCTTTGAATGACAAGTGTGGACAGAATTTTGCAAATGCAGTTGTGGATTCTAAGGCTATTTCAAATGCAAAACTTTGGCATGCACGTTTTAAACTTTTGAATTTTGCTAGTTTGCTGCGTTTGCAAAAACCTGATATGGTTGCTTCTTTGCCACCTCTTGAAGCACCTGCCAAACATGTTTGTGAAGGCTGTATTTTGGGTAAGATGCAAATTTTGAAGTTTCCAAAGGATGGTTCAGTTAGGGCCACATGCAAGTTGCAGCTTGTGCATAGTGATGTTTGTGGGTCCATGCAAACTCCATCCTTGGGAAATTACCTTTACTTTGTGACTTTCATTGTTGATTACTCCAGGCATGCATGGGTATATCCACTTAAAGCAAAGTCTGAAGTATTTATGTGCTTCAAACAATTTTTAGCTATGGTTGAAAATGTCTCGAAATGTAATATGGGCACCCTCCGTTCAGATCGAGGGGGGGCGTATATGTCTCATGAATTTAATGCATTTCTAGCTAGTCGTGGGATAAAACACCAATGCACAGTGCCTTATATGCCTCAGCAAAATGGTGTTGCTGAGAGGAAAAACAAGTCACTTGTGGAAATGGCACGATGTATGGTCAAAAGTCAAGCTTTGTCCCATTTGTTTTGGCTTGAGGCCATCATGTGTGCCACTTTTGTACTTAACAGGTGTCCTACGAAAGCTTTGCAGTCTATGACTCCATATGAAGCATGGCATGATAGAAAGCCTTCTATTGAGCACATGCATGTTTTTGGTTGTTTGGCATATACTATGGTGCCACAAACGCAGCGCAAAAATTGGGGGATGATAAGGTTGTCAAATGTATTTTTGCTGGTTATAGTGATGAAAGCAAAGGTTACAATCATCCACAAACAAAGCGTACCTTGGTCTCACGGGATGTTGTGTTTGTGGGAGATTCTATTCAATCCTTGTTGTCATGTACTAGAGACAGTAATGTAAGCTCATATGACATTTATGACGTGGTGGAACTTCGAATGTAAATTCCAATGAGGCAAAGGTACAGCCTATGGGGGTTTCTGAAAATGTTGCAGATCAGCCTATTACTGATGCAGATGTACATGATGTACTTGACGAGGAAAGGACTGAGAATGAGCAAGCTAGAGGTATGCCTAAATGGCTAGTGCATACTTTGCGTGATAGTAAATTGGATGCACCTTTGTCTAGTCGTGCTTGTTCAGATTCTCGCCATGCATCTTATGTATCAGATTGTTATGCTTTGGCTGTGTCTAGCTTGTGTGATGTTGAGGAGCCTTTTGCTTTTGATGAAGCACACAATTCTAGAAAAATGGATGGTTGCCATGCAATCAGAATATGATGCACTTATGGAAAATGACATATGGACTTTATGTGATTTGCCTCCTGGCAAAAAGGCCATTGGTACGAAGTGGGTTTACAAGTTGAAACTCAAGCCGGATGGTGAGATTGATCGCTATAAGGCTCGACTTGTTGCAAAGCGTTATGCACAATAAAAAGTCCTAGATTATGAAGAGACTTTTGCTCCCACTTGCCGTATGACTGCTGTACGTTTTCTATGTGCATTGGCAGCTCATTTTGGTTGGGATGTATATCAGTCAGACATTGTTACTGCTTTCTTGAATGGTGACATATTTGAGGAAGTTTATGTAACGCAGCCTCGCGTTTTGTCAAGAAAGGACAAGAGGATAAGTGTGCAAATGTAAGGGAACGCTTACGGAGCAAGCTTGACAAAGCGAGCTTTAGAGTGAGCTTTTTTTTTCATCCCACCACCACTACCTCCCATTGCCGCCCCTTAGCACCCATCACCACCCACCACTGGTGGTTAGTGGTGCTAACTTACTATCACCATGTGCCGCCCCTACTCCTACCACCACCGCCCATTGCTGCCCCTCCCACCAGTGGAGTAGCCAAGGACCTCCTCTCTCTCTCTCTCTCTCTCTCTCTCTCTCTCTCTCTCTCTCTCTCTCTCTCTACTTTTCTATGACGTTAAAATTCTCCTCTCTTTCTCTCTATCTATCTAAAAAAACCTAAAACATTTGCAATTTTTCTAGTGCCTTCGTTTTTTTTTTTAAATTAGACCCTCTCAATGTTCCTCTTTTCTCCCTCTCATGATCCCTCCAACCCATTCCCTCTCTTGCCCCCTGCTCTCTCTCTCTCTCTCTCTCTCTCCATCTTCAGCCCACCTCTTGCTCTACGTCCGCCCCTCCCTCTTTCCTAGCTCCGATCCTTCCCCTTCCTCTCTCTCTCTCTCTCTCTATAATATATGTGTGTGTGTATGTGTGTGTGTGTCCTCCTATCCTGCTCTCCCTATCCCTCTCTCTCTCTCTCTCTCTCTCCACTTGCCACCCCTCTCCCCACCCCCTATTCCCTTTCTATCTCTTTGCTCCCACCACACCACCCCTCGAGTCCCCTCAACCCTAGAGAGAAATGAAACAAAATGGAATGAATTGTTATATTAACTAAAATGGAATGAAATGCTATATTAAGAATTTTCATAAGGCAAAAATGACCTAGGAGACCAAAGTGATACAGTCTTGGTGGATCTAATACAATGCATGGGTACAAAGTAAAAAGAGAGAAAGAGAGAGAGAGAGAGAGAGAGAGAGAGAGAGAGAGAGAAGGGAGGGGCCAGCGGGGGAGGGAGACGTAGATAGGTAGATTTTATTATCATCCTCGGACGTCAAATATGACATATGGGACCAAAGTTACATGTGATGTAGTATTTGTGTGGCTCATGTGAGTGATTCTTGATGGTCCAAAATTGTGGTGATGAAAGTCGCAATGGAGAGCCCACACTATGGCTGAGAGAGGAAAGTGTATAGGTCTAGGTCATGGCTTAAAATGTAAAGGAAGTAAGTTCGTATGTGACCAAAAGCTGAGCACTCTAGAAGTGTGTGGTACTTAGACTCTCGAACTTGCAGTGAAAGGGAAAGGGAGAGAGAGAGAGAGAGGGTGAGAGGGGGAGAGGGGAGTGTAGTATCTTTTTTTTTTTAAAGGGAAAGAAAGGGAGTACAAGGGTACTTAGACAAAAAAAAAAGTCATCCAAAGCAAGCAATAGCGATCTAAAGGGAGTGCAAGGGTGCTTAGGCCAAAAAAAAAAAAAAAGTCATTCAAAGCAAGCAATAGCGATATCCTCTATTGCTTGCTTTGGATGACTTTTTTTTTTTTTGGCTTAAGCACCCTTGCACTCCCTTTCTTTTCCTTTAAAAAAAAAACTACACCCCACTCTCCCCCTCTCACAATCTCCCCCCGCCCAACCCTTCCCTTCCTTTACAGACCCTCTCCCCCCTTCTCTCTCTCTCTCTCTCTCTCTCTCTCTCTCATTTTATTTTGTACACAGACATTGTATTAGATCCACCAAGATTGTATCACTTTGGTCACATGGGTCATTTTGGCTTTTTGAAGACAGTTAATATAGCATTTCATTCCATTTCATTTCATTTCTCATTGGGATTGGAGGAACTCAAGCGACAGTGTGACATGAGGCAGAGAAAGAAAAAAGGAAGATGCAATGGGAGAGAGATCAATAAGGGGGGGGGGGGAGAGAGAGAGAGAGAGAGAGAGAGAGAGAGAGAGAGAAGGGGGAGACAAAATTGTGAGGGACAGAGGGGAAGTGTATTGTTTTCTTTTTTAAGAAAGACGGGCTCACCTTGTGCAACCCCCCCCCCCCCCCCCGTGCTCCCTCTCTTTCTCTCTCCCAGTCTCCTACTCCCTCTCTCCACCTGTCACCCCTCTTCTCTTTATCTCTCTCCCTCCCAATCACCCCTCCTCTCTCTTCCCCTCCGCTATTGTTGGGGTATAAAGCCCAATGTGGTCGCCCAGGTAAGTGGGCGGGCCGCCAGGTATGTACACATATTCTTTTGTTACAACCTAATAAGAACTCACTATGCTCTACACATTACTGTAGAGCGAGTTCACCATATCGTCGTGCTCTTCCGCTCGTACTCCTTCAACTGGTATTAGAGCTCAGATCGAGGCTCGGGGCAACATTTGCAGGTAGCCAGTCACCTGCTCAGATTGGAGTGAGATTCGACAGGCAAAGACACGGCCCCAATTCCTATGGGAGGTCCCGAAGGGTTTGGTGTTCTCAGAATTTCATTCTGAGGTCATCTCGTCCACCGTTCGGCTTCGACAAAGATCTGCGCAGGCCATTTTCGACTACGTGGTCTCGGCGAGTGCAGATCCGACTCTGCAATTTTGGGGTTTCGGCCTATGACTGCAAGTGCTGAGGATATCTGCGCTTCCAGAGTGCTGATTTGTGGCTATCTACACAACGAAGGACGGCTTACAGTTCTTGGAGGCGTGTCACATACGACACGGGCGCACCTACACACAGACTGTAGGCGACATCCACCAATTCATCAGGTAGCTTGTGTTTGCTGCTTGATATTCCAGATTTCATCCTGAAATTGCAGGTACTTCCACATGGGATGTATTGTCAGAGATGATGTATGTCTGTTGAGGGTTTGCTGGCTGTGAGTCACGCAGCAAACAACCGTCCTGGTGGTTACAGCATAGAGTGGAAAATTTGTGGATGTATGACTTTGTGGGAAGTCTATGTACTGTCAGATTTACTGCAGCCTTTGTTGAGGGTCGAGTGAGGTTTTATTGAGCTGGGGGATTCTCGAATGTTGAGATCCTTTCGGTGATACAGGTCTTGGAGCGATCCCTCGAGCACCCTTAGATAGGCAGCTAGGATGTATTGACTGTGAGTTAGACAGTTGGGATTGCATCTTTTCTTTACTGCCGTTGAGGCATTGTCGTAGTCTATGCTTACAGGACAGTGACATGACAATGAAAGACAGTACAGGTCCAGGACAGGTTTACCCACAGCTTACAGTGTTAGAGAGACAATGATTTTTTGAGCTGTTTTTGGTCTGTTTTTTAGTACACCAGAGCCATACAAAGGAGACTCTGTCGAAATTTCTGCAGAATCTGAAGCTTTATTGGTTCATTTGATAGGTTGATATTGGTTCAGAGGACAGTTTACAGGGGAAACTCTGCCGAATTTTTCCCAGGAAAGTAAACTACTGTGAAGCGTAGTTATGGCTGGATCACAGGACACTGCTCTTTACAATATCAAGAAGCTGGATGGAACTAATTTCCCATTGTGGAAAAAGCAGATTTGGCACGTGTTGGTACAAAAGAAGCAGATAAAACCTATAAAGCTCAAGGGGATAAAACCACAAGATATGGACGAAGATGAATTGGCACTTTCTACCATTATGCTGACTTTGGCAGAAAGCGTTTACTTCAATGTAGCAGACGAGATGTCGGCTTATCAAGCATGGACAAAGCTGAGTGATCTTTATGAGAAGCAGAGTACAGCTTCACAGGTATACTGTCTTAAGAAGCTTGTTGACTTGAAGATGAAAGAAGGGAAACCTATGTCCAATCATCTGAATGAATTCAACACAATCTACAGTCAATTGTCAGCTCAAGGTGTCAAGTTTGATGAACCTGTTAGAGCTATGTTCCTGTTGATCACATTGCTGGAAAGTTGGGACACTTTTTGCACAGCTTTGAGTAATTTTGCACCTCCAGATGGTTTGACCATAGCAGGTGTAGAAGGCAGTCTGCTTACTGAAGAAACCAACAGAAAGACAATGGACAAAGGCAAAGGAACAGCCTTAGTTGTCAGGGGAAGGACCAAAGAAAAGTACAAAGGTGGAAAGAGGGATCAGTCTCGTAGCAAGTCCCGCAGTGCTAAAGGCAAGAGTGACATAGAATGCTACCATTGTGGCAAGAAGGGTCACATGAAAAGAGACTGCAGAGAATGGAAAGCAGAAAAAGGCAAAGAGAAAGCTGAAGACCATGGTGAGAAGAACAAGTCCTCAGTGAAGATTCAAGAAATAAATGTGACAAACACTGTTGCAGAGGATGACAGTCTAGTGTCAGGAGACATCTACTTCTTGAAGAATACAATGGACTCAGCTCTTCTTACAACATCTGATGGAAATGCACTGAGTGACTGGATTATAGACTCAGGGGCATCACTTCATGTGTCTCCAAACAAGGAGTGGTTTACCTCTTATGTGACCACTAAAGATCATGTTTGGCTAGGCAATGGGCTGACATGTGAGATCTTAGGTGTTGGAGATGTTCAATTGAAGTTTCAGAATGGCTCTTCTTTCACGCTGAAGAATGTGAGACATGTTCCCGCAATTAGAAAGAGCTTGATCAACACAGGTTTACTTGATGATGCTGCGTACGTCACCACTTTTGGACAGAATATGTGGAAAATATCCAAGGGTTCTATGACAGTAGCACATGGAGTAAAGTCTGGAGGACTTTACATGATTTATGTATCAAATGTCTCTAAAAATGTAATCAATGTAACCGAGCAGTCGAATGTTTCTTTGTGGCATAGCCGGTTAGGACATATCTCCAAGAAGGGAATGGAAATCTTGTCTCGTTCTGGTTATTTGCCTGGCTTGTCATTTAATGATTTTGAATTCTGTGAACATTGTCTGTATGGTAAGCAAACACAGTAGCCACATAAGCATAGAAGCAGTAGAAGAGATACACAATTGGCACTTGTTCATAGTGATTTGTGTGGACCTATGCCTAACCTATCTCTAGGGGGAGCTTCTTACTTTATGACATTTATAGATGATTACTTGAGGAAAGTATGGGTTTACTTTCTCAAGCACAAGGATGAAGTGTTTAGTGTTTTCAAAACGTTTGTGACACTTGTGGAGAATCAGAGTGGCAAGAAGCTTAAATGCTTATGCACTGACAATGGTGGAGAGTATGTTTCAAAGGCCTTTCAGGACTTTTATGAGTCAAAAGGTATAAAACCTGAACTTACTGCTCCTTACAATCCTCCTCAAAATGGTGTTGATGAGAGGATGAATAGGACCATACAAGAGAAGGTCAGAAGTATGTTGTCAAATGCACAACTGCCAAATGGGTTTTGGGCTGAAGCTGTATCAACAGCTGTTCATCTTATAAATAGATCTCCTAGCAAGGTTTTGTATGGTCAGGCAAAATGCCCTCATACAAGCATCTCAGAGTCTTTGGCTGTGAGGCATATACTCATGTTCCAAAGGAATTTAGGAACAAACTTGAGCCAAAGAGTAGAAAGTGCATCTTTCTAGGCTATGGTAATTCTGGTGAGATGGGGTACAGACTTTGGGATCCCGAATCCATAAAGGTTATCCGCAGCAATGATGTTCACTTTAATGAAGCCAAATATCATTCTAAACCAGAGAGGGTTGAGGCGATTAGAAGAGTTGTCTTCCAAGAAGATGGACCTGCACGTGCAAGACAAAATGTCAACGCTCAAGAGGAGCAAGGACAGGATAGAGTGGAACCACAGGTTGTGGCTGAGCATGAGCCACCTATTTTGCGTAGATCTGGACGTATCACACGACCTCCTGATAGGTTTGTTCCATCTATGAACTATGTCATGTTGACTGATTGCAATGAGCCTTCATGTTACAAGGAAGCAGTGCAAATGAAGGACTCCGGGAATTGGCAATTGTCCATGTAGTCAGAGATGACAGCTCTGCATAAAAACCAAACATGGAAGCTAGTTAAATTACCACAGGGCAAAAAGGCTCTACCTTGTAAATGGTTATACAGGTATAAGATCACCGCTCATGATAGTCAGCCAAAGTACAAAGCAAGGCTTGTTGCCAAGGGCTTTAAGCAAGAACAAGGCATTGACTTTGATGAAGTCTTCTCTCCGGTGGTCAAGATGACTACATTGAGATGATTTCTTGCATTGGTTGCCATATTAGATTTGGTGTTGCACCAAATGGATGTCAAGACAATGTTCTTGCATGGTGATTTAGATGTGGAAATTTACATGCAGCAGCCAGAAGGGTTTTTTGAGAAAGGCAAGGAAGATTTGGTATGCCAGTTGTTAAAGAGTCGTTATGGCTTAAAACAATCACCGAGGGCATGTTACCATAAGTTCCACAAGTTTATGCTTTCTCAAGGCTACAAACGTAATGAGTTCGATCACTGTCTATATACAAAGAAGGCTACGGATGGCAGTTGGCTGATCCTTATTTTGTATGTGAATGACATGTTGATTGCTGGCAAGCACTTGGAAGAAATTTCAGCTTTGAAGTCAAAGATGGCAAAATCGTTTGACATGAAAGACATGGGTGAGGCAAGTCATATACTTGGTATGCGCATTGAGAGGGACAGATCAAAGAAGTTGATTTGGTTATCTCAAATAGAGTATATTGACAAGGTTTTGCAACTTTTCAATATGGAGAAGGGAAAGGCATTGGGTGTTCCATTGCCACCATATGTGAAACTTAGCAAACAAGATTGTCCTGTGTGTGAGGAGGAACAAGCTGAAATGGATAAGATTCCATATGCGTCTGCAGTGGGTAGTTTGATGTATGCAATGATTGCTACTCGCCCAGACATTGCATTTGCAGTGGGAGTAGTAAGTCGATACATGTCAAACCCAGGCAAGAAACATTGGGAGGCAGTGAAAGGAATATTGAGATACCTGAAAGCTACAAAGAGTATGCGTATATGCTATGGGAGTCAGGAGCTAAGTGTAAAGGGTTTTACAGACTCAGATTATGCAGGTGACTTAGACAACTGAAGGTCTACGCCAGGGTATGTCTTTACATTAGCTGGTGGAGCAGTATCATGGCCTTCTAGATTACAAGATTGTGTTACTCAGTCTACTACAGAGGCTGAATATGTTGCAGCATCAGAGGCATGCAAAGAATCAATTTGGCTTAATCGACTAGTAACAGATTTGGGAATCAAAGAAGAGATGCCTGTGTTATATTGTGATAGTCAAAGTGCTATACAATTGGTTCGCAATCCAGTTTATCACTCAAAGACAAAGCATGTGGATGTGAAGTATCATTTCATCAGGGAAATGCTCGAGGATAAGCAACTTCAGCTTGTCAAAGTTCACACCACCGAAAATCCTACTGATCTACTTACAAAAGGACTTCCCTCAGAGAGCTTTGCGCATTTTCGCAAGCAGTTAGGTGTAGGGTAGTACATCACTTCTCTACATCTCTTGTATATTAGCTTGTATAGTAGCTTCTCTCACACTTAAAGTACCACATTGGACTTTAAGTGGGAGGTTGTTGGGGTATAAAGCCCAATGTGGTCGCCCAGGTAAGTGGGCGGGCCGCCAAGTATGTACACATATTCTTTTGTTAAAACCTAATAAGAACTCACTATGCTCTACACATTATAGTAGAGCGAGTTCACCATATCATCGTGCTCTTCTTCTCGCACTCTCTCTCGCGTCGCACTTCCGCTCGTACTCCTTCAGCTATCACTCTCTCTTTCTCTCCCCCTCTCTCCCTCTTTTACAAAAAAAGGGAGGCACTAGAGATATTGTTAGTGCTTTGTTTTTTAAATAGCTCTCTCCCTCCCTCTCTCTGTCTCTCTCTCTCTCTCTCTCTCTCTCTCTACCCTTGCCACCCTTCCGTCTCGTCCTACTATGTGTGTGTGTGTGTGTGTGAGAGAGAGAGAGAGAGAGAGAGTCTACCCTTGCCACCCTTCCCTCTCGTCCTAGTGTGTGTGTGTGTGTGTGTGTGTGTGTGTGTGAGAGAGAGAGAGAGAGAGAGAGAGAGAGAGAGAGAGAAGACATAGGGGAGAGAGGGGTGGAGGGAGGTGGAGCTCACTCCAGGAAGAGAGAGAGAGAGAGAGAGAGAGAGAGAGAGAGAGAGAGAGAGAGAGAGAAGACGTAGGGGAGAGAGGGGTGGAGGGAGGTGGAGCTCACTCCAAGAAGGGAGAGAGAGAGAGAGAGAGAGAGAGAGAGAGAGAGAGAGAGAGAGAGAGAGAGAGAGGGCGGGGGGGGGGGGGGGATAGGGAGAGGGGTTATAGAGTGACTAAGAAAAGAGAGAGGAAGAAGGGAGTAGGAGATAGGAGGACTTTAGGGAAGGGATGGTGGTTTCTAGAGGAGGAGCTGGAGGAAGGGAAGGTTGTTAGAGGAGTAGATGGAGAGAGGAGGTGGAGGAGAGGAAGGATGTTGAAGGAGGAGGCTGAGGAGGATGAGGAAGCACATGGGTGGTAAGAGGAGGAAGGGGAGGTAGGGAGGGCGGCACTCCCAAAAAAAAAAGCTCGCTCCATTGAGCTCGCTCGAAGATCTAACTCCAAATGTAAGAAAGCTTTGTATGGGTTGAAGTAATCTCATTGTGCTTGGTATGAGAAGGCTGACACTCATTTGGCCAAACAAGGCTTTAGTAACAGTTCAACAGAAAGCACATTGTTTGTAAAGCGTGGGGGTGATGTACTTCTCATTGTTTTTTCTCTATGTGGTTGATTTGTTGATCATTGGACAAAATGAGAGACATATTGTTGAATTTAAGGCTGATTTGAATGCTACTTTCAAGATGAAAGATTTTGGGGTGCTGCATCATTACTTGGGTTTATAGTTTAAGTAGTATGATGGTGGTATTGCCTTGTTTCAGACAACTTACATAGAGACATTGCTATGTAATTTTGGACATGAGGATTGCAAATTTATTGCCACTCCCATGGAAACAGGTTTGAAATCAATCTTGCCGATATCATTCTTTACCAAACTGCTGTTGCCTGCCTCATTTATGTATGCTACATCAGGCCGGATATTCAGTTTGCAGTCTCACAATTCAGCAGATTTATGCATAGCCCAGGGTCTAAGCATTGGTAGGATGTCAAGAGGATTTTTCGCTACTTCAATGGTACTTTACATCTTGGCTTGTTTTATCCCAAGGGGGATCATTGCTGCCAGATTTACATACATTTTTCATACTTAGATTGTGTTGGTTGTTTTGACACGCGAGTGTCCACAAGTGGTTTTCGTTTCATGCTCGGCAATTCATGTATCTCATGGTTGAGTAAAAAGCAACCTATCAAGGCCACTTCCAGTTGTGAGACTGAGTACATAGTAGTGTTCACAGGTAATCATGTCCTCTACGCATGGCACTTCCCTATACTCTATGTGCCAGTTGTCATTCACCGCATCACTCCTAGGGGGGGTTTGTTACCATATACATGTGGTAGTGATGTGTGTGAATACACTTAGGACCCCTGGGGCATTTTTCCCTCACTAGGAGGTTTTTTCCCCCGTGCATTGCATATAGGCCCATCTCTCTAGGGCTAACTTATCTTCCATTGCACACTAAGTAATACACTCTTTTCTTTGTGTGCCTTGAGCTTCCTTCGTCTTCTCCAAGCTATGTGTGTTTTCTTGCAACCCTAATTCCAACAAAGGTTGCTACCCCCCTCGTGCATGCACTCATCCTGGATAGGACGTTGATTGAGAAATTTATGCACGGCATTGGACTAGTGTCTTTGTGTAGAGAGAGAGAGAGAGAGAGAGAGAGAGAGAGAGAGAGAGAGAGAGAGAGAGAGAGAGAGAGTCTCAAGCAAAAGCACACATTGTAGTGTAGGCATGCTAACAGACGAGATCTTAGGGAGTTTGCTTTCCAAAGAGAGAGAATCTTTCTAGATTCACGAAGATTTTAGGCCATTCTTAAAGGCTAGGCTATCCATGTGTCTCCAATAAGAAAGGTAGGTACTCCAAAAGCGACCAATTGGGTTTATACACAGTCGATAGATTCTTGTGTCGCGAGTAGATTGCTATGATTTCACTAATGTGGGAGGATGATTGCTATGTCTCAACAATGGCATTTATAAAGCGAGAGTCATTCTTTGTCACAAAAGTTTGTTAGGATTTGGATCGTGCTAGCTATGGTGGATGAAAGAGAAACATGGTGCAAGTGTGTGAGTGTGTGTAAGCAAGGTTATCACTCAAGTGAATTAGGTTCCAAGATAGGATTAGCGTGGACTCATAAACACAATCTTGAGTATTGACTTAGCTTAGCACAATCTCACCATAGACAAGCATGTAGTACAAAATGAGTTGTTGTTTATTGATTCAAGAAATGAGCTTTAAGTAGCTCTACAGTCTTGCTCCACAGTATGTGGGATAAATCCACTCTCCTCTCCTTGACTCACACCTTAAGACAAAGCTCACACTTTACAATCCTCCCCTTGAGGTTTGGACTAAGACAAGATATTGAAGATGCATGATCCACACAGGCTAACAAAATCCACATAGGATGGTGGTATCCACACAGGAAAATAAAGTCCACAAAGGATGGTGATATCCACACAGGATGGTAAAATCCTGTCAAGAAAGATCCACAAAGGATGGTGATGTCCACACAGGATGATAAGCTGGTATCCACACAGGAAAAAGTCCTCCCCTACAAGTAGAGAGTCTACATCTTCAAAATGGGTCTTCCCAAACGCTGCCTTCGTCTTCGTCCTTTGTCTTCTACTATGTGAGCTAATCCTCTGTCAGGTCTCTTGCCTTTGTTGCTTCTGCTGTTGCTTCTACTGCTGCTGCTTTCTCCACTGCTACTGCCTCCACTTGAGTAGCACCGAGAAGGAGGGTGTCCCTTCCTACCACATTTGTTGCAAGATTTGTTTGTGTAGCAATCTTTCGCTACGTGTCCCATTCTTCCACATTCATAACACTTCCTTCCGTTTGTTGATGTTGATGGTGAATATCTTCCCCTTGAAGATGTTGCGATGAAAACTCCTCCTGATGGGGTGAGTGAACCTCTTTAATTTCTTTCTTCTGCTTGGACTGAGTTGATTACATCTTGAAATGGTGGTGCTGGTTCTTTTTCTTCAAGAATTGTGACTAAGTGGTCATAAGAAGGTGGAAGTGCACTTATAAATATAGCCACTTTGTCATCTTCTGGTACTTCAACTTGGATGTAAGTGAGCTGCGTGACAATGCTCTTAAGCCTGTTCACTAGGCTAGCAATGTCCTCCCCTTGAAGCATAGCAACTTTGTAAAGCTGTATTTTAAGACTAACTTTGCTTCTTTTGGCTCTAGCTCCAAAATTACTTTCTAGGACATGCCAGGCTTCATGTGCATGCTTACATTCATCTATGAAATGCACATAGTTATCATGCAAAGAAGTGATGATAATTCCCAATGCTTGTTCGTCTTTGGCCAAATTCTGTGCACTTGCTATGAGTGTAGATGCCCTAGTGTGCACTCCATCGGGTTCAACTTGTTGCTCGAGGACAATGCTAATGACAGACCACAAACATTTTTTCATAAGATAGCCTCTTAATTTCGTTTGCCAAGTGTGAAATCCCTCCCCATTGAATTTCTCTATTCCCTTGTCCCCCATTTGTGCCAATAGAGGGGTCTTAGCTTAGGAGACTCTCCTAGCCAGTATCTGCCTCTTTACATGAGCACAATCGATGATAGAAAATTTATTTGCAAAATTTTGTGCTTGGTTGCAATAATTTTAATTTTAATGTCTTCTTAATAAAATGTGAAGTACCTCTTCACTCGAGGTGAAGTCACCCTTCACATACACCTTTGAGTTCTTCTTTGATGACTGGAATGAGCCTTTGAAATTGGATTTGGATACCTGTGGAGCTCCCTTTTAAAAGCTTGAAGGTGCTTTGTTTGATGATCCCCTTTGAAGTGCGGTGTAGAAGCTTTGAAAATCTTTGAGGTTTGAGGGGGTTAAAATGACTTGAGAGGGATGGCCATACAGTGGGAACAAGGCCTTGAGCTTGGGAGCTTTGAGGTCTTGAGGTAGTATCCTCGCGGGACTGCCCCCTTGAGGGAGAAGGTCTTTTGGGGCTCTTGAGGCCGGGAGCAGTGCGGGAAGGGGGGCCTGAGAGGGGCGGGGTTTGGAGCCCTTGAGGCAACGTGTGAAGGGGGGACCGCGGACCCGAAAACCCTTTAAAAGGGACTTGAGCGCGTCGGTTGGGGTCCGTGACCGGAAAGATCGGGCAGGCAGTTGCAGCCGATCAGGCAGGCGCGGGTGCGGGCGCGGGCGCGGACGGAGCATGAACGGGTGCGGGCAGCCGGCCGGGGTCCGTTCGGACCCGAAATTTTCACTTCAACGCAATTCACACCGCTGGCTTCAGGTCCGCCGTGGGTGCCCATGACTTTTGTGGTATGGCCCTTCAAAACGGGCGGTCAACTCCTATAAAATAGAGAGTTTACACGATTTTGATCACCGATTTGCCTTCCCAAGAGGGAGAAAGTTCCTCTTTGGCATTGAATGCACCACACACAACACACACACCTAAACACACTTCCCTGCTGCTGCAGAACACAGGGAAATGGTAGCATAAACTCTCAAAAAAGGTTCAAAATTAACTAAGCGATTATTTTCACATGAGATGTCCAATTTGAGCATGGGAGAATGCATTGCGAAGCTCATGACACTGGCTATGGATGCTCATAGTGATAAAGCAAGGTAGTGGAGTACTTGGGAGTAATGGAACACAAAAATGGTAGGAAAAATATTGAGAGAAACACCTAATGATTAAGCATAATACTAATTATCCTCATGATTAGCCAGGAGAGTAGTGGCCCAAGGGAATCAAACCCAAGAACGTGCTCACATTGACTAATTGATGCTAATTAGTCACAAGGTATGCAATGGGAAGAGAAGAAGAGAAATACCAAGGATCCTAATGATGATTAGGAGATGCCAATCAAACTAACACACAAAATTACAACAACAATCCTAGCTAGCACACCGTAGCTCTGATACCAAATGTTAGGATTTGGATCGTGCTAGCTATGGTGGATGAAAGAGAAACATGGTGCAAGTGTGTGAGTGTGTGTAAGCAAGGTTATCACTCAAGTGAATTAGGTTCCAATATAGGATTAGCTTGGACTCATAAACACAATCTTGAGTATTGACTTAGCTTAGCACAAGCTCACCATAGACAAGCATGTAGTGCAAAATGAGTTGTTGTTTATTGATTCAAGAAATGAGCTTTAAGTAGCTCTACAGCCTTGCTCCACAGTATGTGGGATAAATCCACTCTCCTCTCCTTGACTCACACCTTAGGACAAAGCTCACACTTTACAAAGTTTTGGAGATAGCAAACAAGAGTTGGCTTGAGACCACATGGACCCAAAGTGACCAGTCTTGTCAAGAATTTATGAACATGCATGAAGGGTGCACACATGCACATTTGCTAGTGGAATGTGTAGAATATGATTCATACCCAGGTAGGGCTTGGGAGTATGCACACAAGCACAAGAAGTTCTTCATAATCTTTTTTGTTCAGGATGTTGTCCCTTGGATCGCGTTGATTCCAGCATATGCTCAACAAGGACAAGCTCACAAAGCTTCATCAAATACGAAAGGAATATGTGTAGTTGAAGCAAAGAGAGCTTGTGAAGTAGGCTACGAAAACAAAGTCATGCCCTCGATAGGTTTACCCAACTGAGATTAGCAGGTTGTACAACACTCTCTATGCCACCATAAGACAAAGCTAAAGTAGTCTTGCAACTTTTGGGTTGCCAAAGCCAATATCACCTCTTAATTTCAAGTTAAGAGGTTAGAGAACCTGTTACGCATATCTCTTGTGAAAACCTTCAAAAGTACTTAGGTCACCTATAGAATTTTTGGCATGAAGTATTTTTTATTTTGAGAAAAATATTATTTTCAGTACTTGCCAAGACTTTGGGTTTATAAATAGTCATGTTCACTTGGTAAGCCTAACATGGTTTTTTACTTTCTTGAGCTTTGGAATGAGCTAGTCACTTGCGATAGCTGTTCCAGGTTGGTTAATTAGAGTTAGTTCAGATGAGGCAAGCAAAATCAGATAGAGACTTTAGATATCAGAACAAACAAACTGAAATGAAGTACAAGACTGGAACTGAAATGGGAACTAGAATTGGAATATGTATTCATATCATTTTAACTAGAGTACAACAATATGAGCTAAAGTCTGCTGTGGGTTTAATGACAAAAAAGAGTACATGAGCATAACGAGCTCTAAGCCACTAGACTCAGTCATAATGGAGTAGTGTAACCTGCAATATAGTTGGTCCATTTATTGTTGTCGAGTTGACCTCTGACTGACTGTCTCATGTGCAGTTACTGCAATAACTGAGCTCGATAATTACCACTTTTGCTGTTAGTCTAGATTCTTGTGCAGAGGTTGTTCTCACCATCTACATTTCCTTCCCCCTTTTCTTTGAATTTTGGAATATTTCCAAAATTTCAGCTAGTCTTCTTATTAATCCAATATGAATTAAGCACTCTCGTTCCACCGAACTGTCTTTCTTTTATGTGGAGCCTTCTTCTTTGAAGGTTTCCAGATTTGTGGTGGAGCATTGAAATCTGTTGGGGCACTGGAACCAAGATTTTTCTTTTGGATTAGGCGCTAAAGAGCTTCTTGCTCCAACTGCTCCTTGACACGGTCTTCATTTGCATTTTATATGGTGTTAAAGCATTCCAAGTCTTTGTGTCAGCGTCATACATCGTTGGTCTACCTTTGGTCAATCTGGCACCAACAAGCTTATGAAAAAATGATACTGCGTGAATCCACCCTTCAAGGATTGGCTGGTTGACTCTGATTCTAGCTTTGAATAGAATTTCAGCTATCTCTCTAAATTGGGGTTACAAAGCTACCCTCTTTGCCAAGTCTTTCTTTGAAATCTTGGAGGCTTTGATTGTTAGCTGAAGAAGTCCATTAGTGATCTTTACCAGCTCTCCAGTATGAACTTGCCATTGACCTATCTTTAGCCGAAATGTCTGCAAGGCATCTCACACGCGATCCATTTGATCCTTCTTCAAACCTTCATTTAGAATTCCTTTCTAGGCGATCACTCTGTTGTGGTTCTCTCATACTAGTCCCTCAAGTCATCGACTATCTTAATATATCGTTGCTAATCAGCTGGCTCAGTGTACTTTGGGTACAAGGCTCAAAAGAAGCGAGGAAATTATGCTTCTTTAGTAGGCACTGCATACCTAGGACTAGGATTTGGTACAAAACTCTCTAAAGTTCATTACAATCTAGTTCTCCTACTGCATCATCTTTCTAGTAATTCAAACCAAATGGTAAAGACTTTTGAGGTTTAGTCTGAGAGGCATCTTGATCTTGGGTCCTTTGTTACTGGTAGGAATGCTCTCTAATAATATCTTCACCTTCTAATCAAGGACTCCTCTAGCAATTTGCACTTTGACTACCATATCCTTAATCTGAGTCCTTATATCTTTCATACACCTCTATGTAGGCTTGTCTCCTAGTAGCATATCTAAATGTAACCTAGGCTCCTAAGATTGACTATGGACGGGTCTTTTATATGTGGGTTCACAATGACATCAACATTGGTCAGGAGCCACGCTGGTACTCGATCCAGTACTTGGACACAACTGGATGAGGTTGGCAGACAGTCTGATCATGATAGCTAATCAACTTCCAATCCTCAGTGGCTCTGACAATCAACATTTGAAATCTCCGCAAATTAGAATACATAGTTTCATCATGTAGAAAATCCTAAATGTGGGTTGCCATTTGCTTTCTTAGTCTCTTACTTAGTGTTAGAAGCTCAATGGAGTAAGTTGGATTGAAATCTGAATTGGAACTTGACTCGACTACAATCTCTTTGCCTTTGGTTTTGTGCTGATTTGCTAACCTTTGTTGTCCGGTGGTTGGTGTGTGCCTTATTGGGTTTTCTGCTAATGTACTTAGACTGAGTCTGATCCTTTTGTTGCTGCTGAGTCCAAGCTCCTCCATCCTTCCTCCCCTTTGGTCTGTTGTTAGTGTTTCTATGGCGCACACCAGTTGTTGAGCCTGGTGCTAGAGGTTGGTCGTCGTCGTCATCATCATCATCATCATTGTGATGACTCACCCCAGCTTTATCCTCTTGGTCTTGTTTTTCTTCTTCTGTTATGGAATTGATATTTTACTATTCATTGCAGCTTACAGGTGGAAAGGCTTGACCGATCTAGGACAATGCAAACAAATATATATATTGTACATTGTATTATTCAAGTGCTCTTATATGAGCTTTGGCCATTTATGACCGGCCGGCCAATTTGTACTCACTTTGACCATTCAAGAAATCTATAAATCAAATACGTGCAAGAGGGAAATGGTCACTCTTGCACGGGGGGAGATTGCACCCAGTGTCTGTGTTATTCTCCTCTCCTCTCTTCTCTCTCTCTCTCTCTCTCTCTCTCTCTCTCTCTCTCTCTCTCTCTCTCTCTCTCTCTCTCTCGTCGTGCCAGCATAGCACTCCGCTCTATAAGGTGCACACACACAACAAGCAAGCATAGTTGCATTCAATGGCTAGCAGCAGCACTTGCATGCTGATCTTGGGAGTGAGTGTGGATGTCAACAAGGACGTGTGATTGGAGTTGTCATTTAGTGGCGTCAAATGATGAGTGCTATGCAATTTGATATCGATGTTCCAGAGGATGCTCCATCTGTTGCCCACCCTCCCTAGCCACCACTCATCACAAAAACGACCAGCGTTAGGCTAGGAAAACCTACCTGGCGTGCCCTCCTGTAAGCCCCTACAATATCAGTTTGGCAATGGAGCGCTCCTATTACCAACAAAATTGGGGCCTTGCAAGCCTACGGTTGCAACTGCATACCTTGTAGCCCTCCTTCTTGCTTCATGTAGCCTCGCAGAGCCACACAACTCTCAACCACCACGAGGATAACTGCCCATGCAAACGAATTACTCATCCACAAGCTCTAGCCACTGAGGTTGTTTCCAGCCATTGCCTGGCGAGCCAGGTCCACAAAATTTTATTTTTTATCTTATTCTGCTACTTTCGCCAGCATGTAAACTATCGTTGTTGCACCGTTTCCGTCTTAGTTGGCACACCATAGCGACCACAACATTTCGTGGCTCCCCTACACTCGACCACTTGCAAAAGAAGTAGGCTGGCAACCGGTTGCTCTCAACTGCACGAATCACCAACTACCATGCAATTCATTCTGACTCTCTCTCGGCCAACTACAACAGGCTACGCAACCCCCACACACCTACAACCATCCACGAGCGGCCTACAATTAACCACGTTGTTCCAAGCCACTCATACCAGTTGCTAACCCTCTCTCACACCCCCCATCAACTAATCAAACTTAGAAGCAACGCAAAATAGTGCCAGTTTATCTCTCTTCCCCCTCCTAGCTTGCCATCCATTTCTCTCACTTTATCATGTTGCATGATCCCTTTGGAGAGTACTTTGCAGCTTGGATCCCAACCTCCAAGATCGCTGTAATCATCGACACTGGCAGGAGATCACATGGGTCCAATACGAGCCCTGCCTAGAATGCAGCTTTCAAATATGGGACCCCATCTTCAACCCTTCAAGATCCCATACCTATTGCAAACTCCAATGCCATTCCAACTGGTTGCTCCAAGTCAGGAGTTTTCTCATTTACAACCTTTTTTTTGTGAAGGGTTGACGTACACACCAGGTTTTGACTCCTTAAATCAAACACCTTCAATGGGCACTGTCCTTGAGATGCAGACAAAGCTAATACACTACTGTCTGCCTGTGACTCAATGTTGTAATCCACCATCGCTTGACTAAAATTCCACACCTTGATAGAAGATACTTCTCTAGAAGCATACAAAAATCCTCTGCCTCTTTTATCAGGACTTCTACGTTCATTTTCTTGGATAGATTCACCTTTAGGAAAATTTTTCATGAATTTTCACACTGATCCACCGGCTAGTCTGCCAACAGGACAAAGCTTCTTAGCTGTTGGAAATGGAATGAGGCGTGTATGCTCTTTGGAATTCAGTCCTCACATGCGGACAAGTATAGGCACAAGTTTGGAAGATACAACTCTAGTTGGTGGTGGACCAACTTCATCTGTGCTGGAAAGCGTTAACATACCTTCCTCAAACTTGTATGGGTGGAGTTTGGACATTATTCAAATCCACTTCTTGAACCTTCCCACGAAGAGGATGACGAGGGTTCTGCTCGAAGGGAAGCAAGGGAGAAATAGGCTCGGGATGGCATTTTCAAATGCCAACATTCGAATGTCTCAAGAATGAGTGGACAGATTGCAAGCTGGGACATAAACTCAATGACGTGTTTGGGCCGTTCTCTTATGTCCTTTTCTACCCATTGTGTGTGCATTTGATCACAAGGAGGTTATCAGAATTTGGAACTACGAGGAAGGGACACTAGTGAACACTTTTGGAAACCACAATGCGGCAGACAAAGGAGTTTAAAAAATGTGCCTTCTGAATGAGCTCTTGAACCACTACATGTTGAAGCATTTCAATAGTTGCCAATGTATATACAAACCCTTCTTATCTCAGCGACTGCCTATTGGCTGCTCGAGGCCAAAACAAAGTTTTATTAGGACCATAATCAATGTATATCATGGCATAGTTCTTTGGTGTGGAGGACTCTTTGACTTAGATTGTAGAGGGCATATAAAATAGTAATAATAAATAAATAAATAAATAAATAAATAAATAAATAAATAGAGTAGGCCAATTAGAACCAAAGTATACTACTAGCTTGCCTGGCTGTGACACATACATTTAGTAACTATGCAATTTAAACATGCATGTACAAGCTGCCAAACAAAATTAGGACTTTAAAGAATCAACTAGCAAGCACAATTTTTACAAATTCCTAGGTGCAGAATCAATTGATGCATTAGATGTGAAGGTAATTGAAGCAACTGACATACTGATGCGCGAAAAATAACACCAACGTGAACTTTATTCCCAAGTCATGGTATGGCTCTTATTCCATAGATTTTGATCCCTTTTTAAAGCATTTTTTTGCATTAGGAGGAATCCCAAACTCCGAGCAAACTTTTTTGAGCGAGGATAAAATCAAGCGAGTTAGTGAGAAGCATTTTATCAAAACACACATAGCCAAGGGTTCATGTAAGTCATTCATTCCTTCACTTGAGAGACTAATAAATTATCCCTAGACCTCCTAAAGATGGCGGTTAAGTTTAAGAATGGATATGCTAAGCAATAGGTAGGTGCTAGCAAACCTGACATTGGATAACTCTTTAGCTTGTTCTCCTCCTCTGTTTTATGCTATCAAGTAAAAGAAACATCGTAGCTTTTTCGTTGTCCAAAGGAATTTTGTAAGTTCTTAAAAGTCATTTTTCTTGAATACTAGTCTAAGATTGCTGACATGCTATCTATAGGCCTTCCTGTGCATTAGCACTCGATCTTGCACGCAATCCTCCCCCCTCTTTATTTTTGCACTATATTTGCTTAATTATAGTAGACCTTAGTATTTTTCAACTCTTTGCTCATGGGACAACGTTATTAGCCGACTATCATAAATATTTTAGGGTGTTTAGACTAAGGCTATCAAACTTTTTGTTGCTATTTGTTGACCAACATGAGTATACTATGAGTATATGCATTGAGTTTTATTTATCTTTTTATGAAGAATCTACCAAGATCTCAAAAGACATAAATGAAGGTTGATTGCAAGCAAGAAGTTTGTGTTGCATCGATTACTGTATGCTTGTCTCCTCGCCTTTCTTGAAAGGGAGAATCTTAATAATATCCATAAGATTTTATTTTCCACTTTTTCTAGTCCCTCCCCTCCCCTCTCTCTCTCTCATCATGCATGCAATAAACAAAGACTCCTAAGTCTAGACCCTCTATTTGCATTACAAAAACCTCTCCCTCTATCTCTCTCTCTCTCTCTCTCTCTCTCTCTCTCTCTCAAATTGTGCATCACATCTTTGATGACTCTATGGCAATTCATGTGATGTATCCTGCACACAAAAAGACCCTATCTCTTCTCAGCAAGCATGCCCGCCACCACGTCCACATCAAGTAGTGCCGCCACCATCCTCAAGTGAAAAGATTGTTGGGGACAAGGACTTTTTTTTATAGAGGCATCTCTTTCTCTCTCTCTCTCTCTCTCTCTCTCTCTCTCTCTCTCTCTTTCTCTCTCTCATAGCCAGCTTGCTTCTAAAAAACCTGTGATGAGTAGTTGGCGGGAAGTATTTTCACCCAACTCGTAATGGTGTGTGGCCTTACTGGAGAGGCATGGTGAGATTTTTGTTGTGCGCAAGACATGGTGAGGTCTTGCTGTTCGCGAGATACTATTAGTGAAAGACAAGGTGAGAATCAAAATTGTTAATCACAAATTTGCATTGGCAAGAGATGTAGTCGTTTCATCCAACTTCTGTGCTCTCTCTCTCTCTCTCTCTCTCATTGTAAAATAAAAAATTTCCCTCAAACTGTTACGCTTGTTGCATCGATGCAAACACTTTGAAAGATTTTTAGCCATTCTAAAATATAAAAATGAATAGATCTTCAAAAAAAAAACTCTTCTATGTGTAATTTATTTAAAAAAAATTGAGACTCTCTCTCTCTCTCTCTCTCTCTCTCTCTCTACTAAGTTTTTTTTCTCAAAGGGTGTGGACGAGGGGGGGAGGGACGAAGGGTGTATTGGGTGGAGATTTATTCTTTTAAAACACATTGAAAGACCTCAAAAAGAAAAGTCTATTGAATTTTTCATTCTTTTAAGAGAGTAAAAAAAATGCTAATTGACTTTTGTTTTCACTGCCAAAAAAGGAGAGAGAGTTTTTAAAAAACAAAACCCTCAAAGGATCACTCCAAAAAGGAAAGAGAGTTTTTTTAAAAAAAATCCTCAAAGGATCTGCGTCAACGCAGATCCTTTGAGGGGTTTTTTTAAACTCTCTCTCCTTTTTGGGAGTGAAAACAAAAGTCAACAAGCAATTCTCTCTCTCTCTCTCTCTCTCTCTCTTTTTGTATGGAATGCAAAAGTCAAAAAACTTTTCTTTTGAAGTTCTTCAATGTGTTTAAAAAAAAAAATTCTATGTCCACCAAAGCACCCACCGTTCCGCCCCTTCGCCCTATGCAAACCCTTTGAGAAAAACAAATACTACACACACACACACACACACACACAAAGAGAGAGAGAGAGAGAGAGAGAGAGAGAGAGAGAGAGAGAGAGTATGACTTTATATAAAAAAACTACATATCAAAGAGTCGGAGAAAAAAGGGTCCATTCATTTGAACCCCCGTATGCACTTTTGGGAGCTAGTTGCGGCTTGAAGAACTTGGTCGACGATGTGAAGCCATCCCTCTAATAAGGGGTTGAGGCTAGCACGTCCTCATGGCCCATGCTTCCTTGCCCTAGTGTGACATGGGCCTAAGATAAATTGCTCTTCTCATTCAAGTGTACTATGATCTCTCTCTCTCTCTCTCTCTCTCTCTCTCTCTCTCTCTCTCTCTCTCATGGAGAAGAGGGATCAACAATTAGGCTTCTTACTATTAAGAGTTTGAAAGATGATAGATGCCATCCAAGGAATGCTATTCTTTTATCAATTTTGAAATTTCAAAATTTCTCAATAATCAAGCTTCTGACACACGGCTCTTGTGAGGCCCTCATTGTCCCTCTTCGGGATGCCTTGATTACTTGTCTCTCTCAATTGTAAGAGTTAGATACTATACATATTATAAATATTCTCTCCCCCTCATTTTTTTGCCTAACTAATAATCCTCGCCCACACATATGCCTTTCCTAGCATGTGCAACACTGCATCTTTGGTCTTGTCTTACTTTTCTAGTAGCTTCCACTTGAGCCTACATTCATGAGCACATGTGTAGTATGAGAGAGAGAGAGAGAGAGAGAGAGAGAGAGAGAGAGAGAGAGAATGTGAGAGGAGGCACAATCTTGTGCGCTATGTTCAAAGAGAGAAGAAAGTATATTTGCAGCATGAGAGTAAGAGCGAGGGGATGTGAGAGGAGAGACGAAGAGCATGCAACATGTATCTACCCTACAACTCTTGGAGTCAAAGCCTCACGATTCACATCTCTTGAATAAGTATGTGAAGACAAGAATTAGCACACATTGATCACTGTCGTATTAGGCTTTGAAGGTGGTTCTACATATTCTATGGAGAGAGAGAGAGAGAGAGAGAGAGAGAGAGAGAGAGTGAGTAGAAGAAAACTTTAGACATGGTCCCTAAGTCGCATGTCCCCTTCTGCTTCACCCTTGATGTTGAGGATAGGGCTCAGACATGTCAAATAAATATTTGCTTGAATTTTGGTTCGCTCGAAAAATATCGCTCGGTGTATGGTAAGACTCTTGCACTAGCAATCGTATGGGTGCTCGTCTTTGACACATACATAACCCCTCCCTTCGATCATACAGCCCCCAAGCTCCACAAAGCAACTAGGATCAACAAAATGTGAAATCCTACCATAGTGAACAGTGAGGAACTCAAGTTTTGAAGATTAATCCCCTTTTGATGAGCCTTGTGAAAAACTTACTTGTTTTCAAAGCCAACTATTTACAAGTATAATGTAGGACCAATACAATCTCAAACAGGGTTTATCCACTCAAAATGATTTTCATCATCCTATGTGACGACTATCGAGAACATTATCTAATCCTAATACATCTCATTAACATCTTCCCATGTATTCAACCAGATTCATATTATTTTAGTGCTTCATCAGTGATAGGATATGTTTGCAAGTGTCTATAATCCTTTCAATTTCTAAATTAGTATAAACAGTCATAAAAGTCTCCCTTGCTTAATAGTTTTGAGCTTTTTTTAACTATATACAATTGTACCACTCTAAACATTAAGTGGCACTGCTATTCTTCTTTACGTAATTTATTTGACATAATTTGATTTCCAGTAGGCAGGATGACACATTGTTTTTTATCACATAGCAGATTATTGCCACAAAATTGACACCTTTATTTGTTAACTATAATTTGATGCAAATTTGATAGTGCCAGCCCTCTCCTACTTGTCTCTCTCTCCACACACACACACACACACACACACACACACACACACACACACACACACACACACACTAAACTACTGGTCTATGCTTGCTTTAGTTCAACTATCTCTCCCCACTTTGGTTTTTTCCCCCTATTGGGACTATAGAGCTTTCTTTGCTCTGCCATACTTTCCTTGTAGTGGGGCTAGGCCCTTGCATAATCGAAAAGTGAAAATTTTGATATCATTATAAGGGGTAGGCGGCCCTGTCTACTCTCTTCTACTCTCTGACTATGGACTTCCCAGGCAATGGCAATCACAGGCCGAATGTGGGATTTGCACATTAAGGGGCGGCTAGGCGCATTCATCCCCACCTCTCTGGAAACGTGCACACCTACATATTTAAACAGAGGTGAGGGCACACCTTGGCCCTCACTTAGCCTTGGATTAGGTTTTTTTCTCTCTGCTCTGTATCGTTACTGTCTGAACTTGTTGAGCAATGGAGCTTGCTGCTCAAACATCTCAGGTGCCTTGTTTTACCTGCTTTAGCTTTTTCAGTTATGGTACTATGCATGGTTGGATCCGAGTGAGAGCTGGTTGGTGTAAATACTATTAATTGATCTTGAAATTAAAATACTGTGCCGGGGCATGTTCAGCTTGTACCTTGAGACCTCTTATGCATGAAAAAAAAGGGGGGTTGAGTTGCTGTAGAAAACGTGGGCAGATTGTGGTTTAATATTGGTTGTTGTACTAGCTCTATTTCAAGCCATGGCAGGTTTGTAGCTACTGGTTGTTATGGCTCTGTTTTCAGCCGCCGCTGCTGTAGGTTGAGCACTACTAGCTGTAAGATTGGTGCTTGTAATAACCGGTTGTATTATTGGGGCTACTGGTTGCAAGTAATGATGATGAGTGCGACCAATGATATCCTGATTCATCAGGGTATGACATACACTGCTTATTCTAGTGGTATGGGACACTAGAAGAGGCAGTATGTGGATGACGGTAGTATGTGGATGACGGCAGGCATAAACAATGTTGTTTAGTTTCATAATTTCTTCCTTTTATTATAACATGTTCCTAACACAAAATACTAATCACTGTTTTCGACAAGTATTGTTTGCAGATTCTTAGCTTTGCAATTGAGGACATTTATTATACATTGTATTATTCAAGTGCTCTTATATGGGCTTTGGCCATTTATGACCGGCTGACCAATTTGTACTCACTTTGACCATTCAAGAAATCTATAAATCAAATACGTGCAAGAGGAAAATGGTCACTCACGGGGGGAGATTGCACCCAGTGTCTGTGTTATTCTCCTCTCCTCTCTTCTCTCTCTCGCCCTGTCGGCATAGCACTCCGCTCTAGGAGGTGCGTCTGCACGTGTGCTGTCTCGCTCTCTCACTCTTGCTCTCTCGCTCTCTCTGTTTGCTTACGGCTTTGATTTTGTGCTACGAGATCTGCCAGGTATGTCGATTATTATGTTTTATGGTTTGCAGTGTGCTATTTCGGGTATTATGCAGGGCATCCAGGTTTTCAGTTGTAGCATCTTCAACTTCATATGTTACCATACATATGTGGTAGTGATGTGTGTGAATATACGTTGGACCCTAGGGGCATTTTTTCCCTCACTAGGAGGGGTTTTCCTTCGTGCATTGTATATGTGCCCATCATTCTTGTAAGACACAGGGGACTGGAGCATGCTTATCACCACCTAGCCATGCCCTATATAGGCCCTTGGCCTGCTAAACATAAGGACCCCGTTGATTGCATGTCCATCCTGGCCCTTGGCCCTGCCCGGTCCTACCCTTGGCATGACATTACTCCCCCTTGGAGAAGCGTTTTCATCCTAAAAAATAAGAGTGGTGATACACTAATGTTTTCCACAGTGGCATCCTTCATGGAGCCAACTTTTTGCTTGACCGAAACACGGTTTAGTAGGAGGTTCAATGAAACCAAGATTAACATCTTGATTTTCCAGATTGTTGTCCATTTGCAACCGTCATGTGTTACCGGCTCCTATTGAACATAGTGTGTAGCATTTAGAACGCATACGAGCATGCTAAACGAGTTATCACAACAAAGATGTATCCAAAAGAGTACCTCTTGTCACTTTTCATAAAAGTAACTGGCTGATGTAACTTATGAGCAAAATATAAGTCCTTGACTTGTTCTCAATTTTCATTAGTAGACAACCCCACCATAACTAGTGTTCAAGGTTGAGAACCTGACTTAAACATGAAGGGACTAAACTGAGTCACAAACATGCTTTACCTTATTGTAAGCAAACTCCAACTAGAGCGATACATTCTTGCTAATTGGATTGCTTGGTGCTAACGTACGTACTTTGCATATCCTTTAGCACAGGATTACACTTGTAATCTGTCTATCCTCTTTGGATAACTGACAGTACTGAGGTGTGTTTCCCACGGTTTACAGACAATCATCCAAAATGACTGGTAAACGGGGACACAATGTCGTACAAAATTGTTGAGGAATCAACAATGACATGCATAGCCATCTTGGTTAACTTGAAAGATCCACAAGCACCCAAACCCACCCATGACCTTTATTGGTGATTGGTAGATCCAAAGCTACTACAAAGAGAATGCAAAATGCTTCAGAGCACTAATGTGATGAATATGCATGCCGCTCCAAATCAGCCTTTGCTAAACACTAGGGCCCATAACACCTAGTGTGCATGCATTTAACAAAAAATAGATCAAAACCTGTATATCCATGATCATCCTTGCCAATATTGATGGAGAATGTGATGCTCATAGCACACATTAAAGAGTAATATAAATAATTCTGAAGAGAAATTAAATACTTTCTGCTGCAATCATTTGCAAGCCTTGATGAAACTTTTGAACCATAATAGAAGGTGAAACATCAATCACTTCTAGGTACAAACAATGAAACCTTTTCATTAACAACTCATAGCCTTGATATATACATAAACAACCATCCGTTAATGTTGTTGAGCATCACTTGTACCTTAACAAGTCATTCTGAGTATCCGACAACTTCTGGCGACTGAAATTGTTCCTGACATAACGGTCTATAAAAAGGATTTGACCAGCACCAACACCCTAGGGACTTTGTCTTGACACATACTTGAAATAGTGGGCACTAGTGTCAGTCCGAGAGACACATATTCTGCACATGTGGAATATATCTCATGTAAGGGTGTCTAAAAAAAGAACATCCTTCAAGTACAAGATGTACTTGTGCGTGGAGGTAATTGCAAACACTCTATGATGGGAGTGAGAGGGACCGTCATTAGCCTTGCTCCACATTGGCTAAACCGAACTCCTTGAGTTCCTAGATCATGTTGTATCCCATGTGACAACATGTGCCAAATAAACCCTACAAGTGGCTCTATAACTGCATAATGCAGAAACTTATGTTGTACACTACATCCCAACTTTCTTGGCTCTTACCTAACCTTGGCATCTCTGTTAAGAGCAAAAATGAATGAAGGCATAGAAGTTTAGGCATCCGACTTGGAAAGATAAACAAAAACATATTAAAAAAAGTGATAATAACCAAATCAGATGTGTACATGGAGGTTGAACATAGTGTTCACTTACTTGTACTCAAAGGCACCTGCCCAAATTTCTTGCTCGCAAAGGCCTACGAACACTAATTAAAAAATAGTGAAATGCAAGTAGTATTGCACATGTAACCTTGGGTGTTGCCTTTGCAATCCAAACCACTTGGTTAAAATCGACATTGTAAAACCCCTTCATTAAACTTTACAGGAAAATTGCTCAACTAGCAGCCGGCCCTTGGCCTATGTCCGCAACCCCCCTTGGGTTTGCCCTTATTAGTTTGGAAGTTAAAATTGTCCACTTTCCCTTGGCAGTTTGTGGACTTCTTGCCTTGAAGGTGCAAGTGTGAAGGTTCCAAGAATTGACCATCAACACTTAATAAGTGATTTAATAACCATGAGTTGGGTCTTATCCCAAAAAGTGTACTCATATAGACACTCTTAGTGCTATAGATAAAAGAGGAGATCCACTGAAGTTGGCGTATTCACAACTAGATCTTTGCCATACCCAAAAATCCATAATCTTGGGCTTTTGTGAACAGCCGTGCTGTTTGAAACTCTGGCTTCATCTATACACCTTGGTAGACGTTCAAAAACTTCACGTGACTTTCACACTTAAAGTGTATAGTCTTAAAATAATGCCCAAAAAAATGTTAATGGCAAGACTCTATTATAATCGATGGGTACTCAAATGTATAGATTTGTTGGATCTTGAAAGCAATCAGTGATGGATTACAAACATATGGCGCTTAGCCATTTTGAAAGAGGTGGCAATAGATGGCGCTTAGCCCTTCCTGTTGACTCTTAGCCGTTCCTATTACTGTATTGACATAGAAAGATGTCAATAAAATCATGACTAGTTTCAACTTTCCCTCATAGAAGTTGGAGAGAGAGAGAGAGAGAGAGAGAGAGAGAGAGAGAGAGAGAGAGAGAGAGAGAGAGAGAGAATCCTGGGTTGATGAAAACTCCTTATTTGAATGTGTTGTATGTCCCTTGTATATGATCTAGTGTCGATCATATAAGCGTACAACAATGTACTTGTACCACGCCCTCATAGAGAGGTACCATAAGCCACATCTTGACTGACTTACCTTGTATGTGATCATGACTGTATCAGGGTGCATATGTATGGCACTTTGCCTGTGAATAAACATAAACACAAAATGTTTTAAAATATCAATAACTGAGCTCGTCCTTGATAGAGTAGTAATATAGCCTAAGCGTATGCAATGATGGGTGTTGTACGTCCATTGTACTAGTATGCCATGCATACAAAGCAAAAAATAGAATAATAAGCCCTTAGCTTGTTCCTAGACATGTATGCTGATACATTTAGAGCTGTCAGACGTCTCTTGCATGCCCTCTTGGCTCGGGTCATTTGGCTCGGGTCATTACGATCTCTATTGAAAAAACATGCATGTTGCAAAGTTTCCCCAAGTTCATATGCTGATGGCATATTCCAAACTTTGGAAACTGCTATGCAATATATCTTAGTATGAAGCCTTGCTTCCTAGAAGTCCATCAGAAAGATGAGACATAATTGCCTTGAGTGCTTATAGCAAACAAATACTTCTATTGACACACAAATGTCAAGGAGAGTCGAGCTTGCATAGAAAAATGGCCTTGGCAAACCATGCATCGTATTGAGAATCATGCGATTGCTCAATATTGAAAGAGATAGCTCCTAAAAGCTAGCCATCAAATGTCAAACTCTACTTGATCAGAGCAACATTTGCTTGTCAAAGTTGGTAGTGTAAAAAATCCTGCAAAATTTAATAAGTGCAGAATTGAAACTTAAAGTTAACACACTTTCCATGGGATAAAACACCAATGTACAATGCCGTATATACCTCAGCAAAACGGTGTTGTTGAAAGGAAAAATAGGTCGCTTACGAAAAAGGCACGATGTATGGTCAAAAGTCAAGCTTTGCCACATTCTGTTTGGCTTGAGGCTATCATGTGTGCCACTTATGTACTTAACTAATTTCCTACGAAAGCTTTACAATCTATGAATCCTTATGAAGCATGGTATGATAAAGTAATCTATTAATCACATGCACGAGTTTGGTTGTTTGGTTTATGCTTTGGTGCCACAAACGCAATGTTGAAAATTGGATGATAAGGTTGTCAAATTCATTTTTGTTGGTTATATTATTGAAAGCAAAGGTCACAGGTTGTACCATCTGCAAACAAAACCTATCTTGGTTTTCACGGGATATTGTGTTTATGGAAGATTCTGTTTAGCCGTTGTTATGTACTAAAGATATAATGTAAGCTCACAGGACATTATGACATTTTTTGCCTCTTTTCAATGGTGAAAATGTGAATGTAAGTTCCAATGAGGGAGTAGAGGTATGGAGAGAGCTTTTTGAGGGAGCTTTTCCTGGTTTTTACTTGCAGTAGCAAAAATTAAAAAAAGCTCCCTCAAATGCTCCCTCGTGGAGAGAGCTTTTCTCCCTTCTCTCTCTCTCTCTCTCTCTCTCTCTCCCTCCTTGCCCTCCATCTCTCTATCTATATCTTTCTCTCTCTCTCTCTCTCTCTCTCTCTCTCTCTGTCCCTCCCTCCCCTCCATCTCTCTCTCTCTCTCTCTCTCTCTCTCTCTCTCTCTCCATCCCCCCCCCTTTTCTCTGTGTGTGTGTGTGTGTGTGTGTGTGTGTGTGTGTGTGTGTGTGTCTATCTCTGTCTATACACACACACACATATGTATATATACAATCTCTCTCTCTCTCTCTCTATGTGTGTCTCTCTCTCTCTCTCATATAGATTGTACACACACACACACACACATACATATAGATATATACGTAGATATACATATATATATATATATATATGTATATCTACGTATATATCTATATGTATGTGTGTGTGTGTGTGTGTGTGTACAATCTATATGAGAGAGAGAGAGAGAGAGAGAGAGAGAGAGAGAGAGAGAGAGTCAGGACAAGGGCAAGGCCAGGGAGTCACGGACTGGGCTAGGAGCCAGGCTAGGTAGTGTGGACAAGCGGATCCGTCTAGGGCAAGAGGCTAGGAGCCTGCCTTTATATTGGGAGGTTGGGAGGAGGATCCTAAGTCTAGTCACCGAGGCCTTTACATTGATATTAAGAGCCACTTTTTTGGGACTCACAGGTGTGGAGGGATACACTCTTTACATGTCATGCAAGCCAAAAGAGGCTGACAAGTAGGCATGGCCGCTTAGCAAGAGTGTCAAGGTCATTAGCACCACGGGATCCGACCCTATCGAAGGGGGTGAGCAGAAGCGAGGTCCACCCCCTTCGACAGTTGCACGTGGTCCAGTTGAGCAGAACCCGTCACACAGACGCCGCCGGTTTTGCGCACCACAACGGTCGGCATCTCTCTCTTCCTCTTGCTCGCCATTGGCGTTCTCTGCCGCCATAGCCAACCCTTGCAAATCTCGCCCTTCCCAGATTAGGCCACCCAACTTTAGGGCATACCACTTGAAAAAATATTTAGGGCAAGTGCCCACGGGGCCTGTGGTGGCTGCAACCTTCGAGGGTATTCGGTCTTCATTGGCAACGGGCTGGGCAATTATCAATTGCAACTTCCCTGCGTATAGCACTCAGCAAGTCAAATATTTCCCTGCAGAGTTGAGAATTTTGAAATTTGATCCATTGGCGACAGTGTCCATAAAACCGATTGCACTAAAGAAATTACCATTTTTAATCGACTCGACTACAACGTGTCCAAGCAGGGTATGTGCACGGGTGGATCTACGGATTGATTAAAGTGGACATCCAATGTAATTAGCACGGCTAATTACCGTTTGCAGTACATACTACGACTACGAGATTATTTTTCGATTCAAGGTATTCTTCTTTCTCTTCCTTACAATGCACGGTGTTGCCATGGATTCAGATATCAATATGACCTTTGATTTCGAGCACCATACACCTGATCCTGCCCATGATGGCTCACTGCTGGATGCTTTCACGAAGGGTGCCCACGACGCTATGGGAGGTGATGACGCTTATGAATTGCTTGATATTCAGGAATTTCGTGCATTTCAGACACGCATATCAGTAATGGAAGGAATTTTTGCATCTTTAAATGAAAATGTCACTAAATTATCTACGTTAGTGATACAATTTATGCAGCAGCCGGCCAAGGGCCCTGTATGAGCACACTGCTACTCAAGGGCAAGGCCCTTCTGATCATGGACAAGGTCCATATCCAGATTCTTTGCACACTCTCACTGCCAAGGAGGTGGATGAGTTGTTGAAAAACACCAAACCACCGACCTCTAAGGGGGAAGATCGAGATCGCGATAAGGATGCAGTGAATATCTTTCTCAGTAAGTGGGATGAAATTCACGCCTTACGCGTACTCCGGATGCAATCAGAGCACTGCAAACAAGTCTGACTCTGGAGGGCAAGGCCTACAAATGGTGGATGTCTCTCAAGGAGAAGAATCTCATACCACAGAGTTGGGCAGCCTTTGAGGCCATGTTTTGAAAAGAATTTTTGCCTACAAATGAGGCAAATCAAAATTGGAATGTTTGGGACACGTATTCCATGCGCCAACACCCATCATTACTTGAATATATCTCTCACTATCGAGATGTTATCCTCAAGTTGGAAGGACTGGACATCTTTCAGCAAGTACGTGGGTTTATCCGCGGTCTGACGCCAGAGCTTAAGAAGTACATCAAGACTTAGGACCCTAAAACACTTGAGGAGGCCATAGTGAAAGCACACATTCATGATGATCCAAATGAAAAGAAATCACATAATATGGGCACAATAAAATGAAATTTATAGTAGCCAATTTTGAAGGATTTAAAAAACCCAAGGGGTCCCGTGGTCCTCTCACTCTTGAGGACTTCGATAAGGCTAAAAAAGAGAAGTTATGTTTTCAATGCTTGGGAAGCAGCCATGGCAAAAAGGATTGTCCCAAGGGGAAATTTGCTGCTCATTGCAAGGAGAAAGCAGTGCACACAGTGCAACTGCTGCCACTTGACTCTTCCTCACGATTCTCTACGGTGGAAGTAGCACACACCGAGGTGGTGCATGAATGCTGTATCACAGCTTCCATGTGGTAACCGACCTTCGGACCACATGAGTTAGTACGTATGCACGGATCTTTGCAAGGGCACAAGGTGTGCATCTTGGTAGATGATGGTGCTACTCACAATTTCATTAATTATGCATTGGTGAAAAAACTCAAACTCCGAGTTCCCACCGCTACAAGGTAGCAATGATGAATGGTTATGATGCCAAAATCTGGGATACTCAAAGTCCGAGCTGCACCGTTGGAAGTAGAAGGCTACTCCACATCCTTGGATTTTCAAGTTATGAACATGGAGAGGGGAGATGTGGTACTTGGGAGGGAATGGTTGCATAGCCTAGGATCATCACTGAAGCATAGCTATGAGCACAACAACTTGATGTTTGAATCCCATGGCGCACATGTGTTGTTGTTAGGAGAGAAGGATGTGCCTTCCTCACCACTGATTTGTACAACTGAGCTTATGTTGCTTGTTTCTGATAATGAAATAGATCAAGTTTTCTTGTGTTACTCACTGTCCAATTTTCTGTCTAATATTGAATCTGTTGAACATTCCTCAATGCTGCATGCTTCTCTTTCATCTCCTCCACCAGCGGCTATTTCTCAACAAGCAAAGGTTGCTAGTGCTTTTAAAAATTTATTAAAGAAATTTCACGACGTTTTTTGTAATGATTGCCACTAGGATTACCGCCGACATGATCGGTGTAACATAGCATATGTGGTTGCAGGTAGTAAACCAATAAGTAAACCACCCTACCGCATGAGTTACTCTGAAGCTGCTGAGTCAGAACGTCAGCTTGCTGGCTATCTTAGCAGAGGGTTTATCCAATCCAGTTCGTCACCATGGGCTTCTCCTATCCTATTAGTGAAGAGAAAAGATGGTAGTATGTGCATGTGTGTAGACTACCGTGGCTTAAATGCGGTTACTGCTAAGACCAAATACCCATTGCCACGTGTGGATGAGTTGTTCGACAAGCTCACTCATGCTCGTATTTTTACAAAAATAGACCTGCGGTTGGGTTATCACCAAGTATGTATTCAACTTGCTGATATACCAAAAACTGCATTTCGAACAAGGTTTGGACACTACGAGTTTTTGGTTATTCCTTTTGGGTTAACCAATGCGCCTGCAACATTCATGACACTTATGGATAGTGTCTTGAAACCATACTTGGGCATATTTGTCATGGTTTTTCTCGATGACATTCTAGTATACAATGCTTCTAAGGAAGAACACTTACAACATCTGAGGCAGGTATTCAAATTGTTACGAACAAATCAATTATATGCCAAGGAATCTAAGTGTGATTTTTTGAAGGAGGAAATTCACTATCTTAGGCCTGTTATTTCAGCTACTGGGCTACACATGGATCAATCCAAAGTGGATACCATTTAGCAGTGGCCTTCTCCTAAAAATATGGAAGAGTTACATGTTTTTTTAGGATTTGCAGGTTTTTATCGACGGTTCGTTAAAAACTATGCTAACATTGCTGTTCCCATGACGGAGCAGGCTGAAAGGCAAAGGCAAGACCTTTCAGTGGGGACCCGTTTAGCAGCATAGTTTTGATACACTCAACGATGCATTAGCTATAGCTCCAATTTTAGCTATTGTAGATCCTCTGAAACCATTCATTTTGGAAACGGATGCGAGTGACCGTGCTATTGGAGCAGTCCTGCTACAAGAAGGGCGGCCAATTGCACTTGAAAGCAAGAAGCTTGATTTAGCACAACAAAATTATCCTGCTTATGAACGCGAACTCTATGCAATAGTGTCTGCCTTGAAAACATGGAGACATTATTTGTATGGCGCTCAATTTGAGATTGTGTTTGACCATGTAAGCATTAAATGGTTTACACAGCAAACCGACTTGAAGGTCGAAAAGCCAGGTGGACTGAGATTCTTCAGGAATATAACGCAAAGCTCTGGTATCGTAAAGGACGATACGACATGGTGGCTGATGCTCTTAGTCGTATGCCTGAGATCAATTCTCTCTTGTTCACAGAACTTCGCAGTGAATTTTTGGATTCTCTAAAGGGCATATATGAGCAGGATGACGCATATTGCAAAGTGTGGAGCCGTGTGCAAATGAGGGATCCTTCTCACGCCAATGCTGGTAGTGTATTGTTAACCTCCACACACAGTTCTCCTTCGTCTAGTGATGAACTACAATGATGGAAGAATTTTACCATCGACAATGGGTACCTACTCCATAAGGGGAGAGTTTGTGTACCGACGGACGCAACAATCGGCACCAAATTCTTTATGAATGTCATGACAGTCCAAGTGCAGGGCACCTGTGTATTAAAAAGACTTATGCTCTTGTACGACAACAGTTTTACTGGCCAGGTTTACATGGCTTTGTTCAAGATTATGTCTTGCATTGCCAAAAATGTAAAGTTAACAAAGCAGAGCGCCTGAAAGCAGGAGGACTCTTACATCCTTTGGAGATTCTCAATGGAAATGGGAAAGTATCTCTATGGATTTTATTGTGGGTTTACCAACCACTGTACGAGGTCATGACTCAATATGGGTGGTCGTAGACCGGTTGACTAAACTATGTAAGTTTATTCCAACCAAATCAATGATTAAGACTCCAAAATTAGCCAACTTATTTGTGGACATTCTATACAAGTTGTATGGCTTGCCAAGTAACATTGTGAGTGATCGTGATCCCAAGTTTCACAGTCATTTTTGGAGGACTGTGTTTAAACGATTGGGTACACAACTCAATCTCCGTACAACCGATCATCCAAAAACGGATGGTCAGACTGAACGAGTTAACCAAGTGCTGGAGGATATGCTATGTGCATATGTTAGCAAGAAACAAACAGACTAGGAAGAATATCTACCTCTTCTTGAGTTTCTTACAACAATGCTAAGCATGTCACGACTGTATTTAGTCCTTTCATGCTCATGTATGGTTTTCAACCTAGGTCACCTGTTATGGTGGGGTTGGCAACCAAAAAACTCCAACAGGTTAAGGATTTTCTCCAAGACCATATGGATATGCTAAAACTCGCTCGTCAAAATGTCCGACAAGCGCATGATCTATATAAGAAGTATGCTAATGAGAAACGTCGGCAAGTTACCTTTGAGGAAGCACAGGAAGTATTTTTACGTGTGCCAGAGAATTCAAAAAGTCTGAAAACTGGGCCAACACCTAAATTATCTCCAAGATATTGTGGGCCTTTCAAAATACTCAAGCGAGTTGGTGATCCTGCCTACAAACTATCGTTACCTACACATTCTCGTGTCCATCCGGTGTTTGATGTAAGCCGTTTACGTAAGCAATTACATGGGAAAAAAATGTCATTGACCAACAGATTTTGGTTGATTTTCATTGAACCTCCTACCCTACCCCATGAACTTGAACGAATTCTTGACTATCATGATTTACGTACGCATCATCATGTACGTCGACTAGCTTTAATCAAGTGGAAAGATCGACCTGAGGAAGGTGCCACTTGGGAAAACATTAGTGCTCTTAAGAAAAAGTTTCCCACTTTTGTTTTTGAGGACAAAAACTCTTCCTTAAGGGGGGAGTAATGTCAGGATAAGGGCAAGGCCAGGGAGTCACGGACTGGGGGCCAGGGGCCAGGCTAGGCAGTGTAGACTAGGGGATCCGTCTAGGGCAAGAGGCTAGGAGCCTGCCTTTATATTGGGAGGTTGGGAGGAGGATCCTAAGTCTAGTCACCCATGCCTTTACACACACACACACACACACACACACACACACACACACACACACACACACACACACACACACACACACACACACACACACACACACACACACACACAGAGAGAGAGAGAGAGAGAGAGAGAGAGAGAGAGAGAGAGAGAGAGAGAGAGAGAGAGAGAGAGAGATAACTTTGGTCATCCTCATTATTATTATTGAGCTATGGGCCATGCTTGTTGGCTCCACACATGTATTCATGGGTGATTGCCGATGATAGGTGCACGTAGAGAGAGAGATAGCATACTAACTTTCGGCCAGGTGTGGGCGCCCAAGTGTGGTTGGTATGACTCACATAAGGACCTGTAACCTTAACTTTTCTCTCATTCTTGAATCTATGATCTGCTTGCTCTCCTTCTCTCTCCTGCGTAGGCTCTTGTTGTGTGTGTGTGTGTGTGTGTGTGTGTGTGTGTGTGTGTGTGTGTGTGTGAGAGAGAGAGAGAGAGAGAGAGAGAGAGAGAGAGAGAGAGAGTGAGAGTGAGTGAGTGATGATACGGCAACAACAAGGCGGTTGAGCAGCGGCGACGAGCTTCCTCTTCACGATGGTGCAAGATTCCTGCATTGATAGCTTACAGAGGTGAGTGACACACCGTATAGGTCTGTGAGCTTCCCTACACCCAGGTTGTGTCTTTGCAGCCTTAGCGCCTCGCACATGGCGCACAACAAGTCCCCCACAATACGAGAGAGAGAGAGAGAGAGAGAGAGAGAGAGAGAGAGAGAGAGAGAAAGAGAGAGAAGGGAGAAAGCTCCATCCACGAGGGAGCTTTTTTTAATTTTTGCTACTGTAAGTGAAAATAAAAATAAAAGCTCCCTTAAAAAGCTTTCTCAATTCCCATCCCCCCAAGGAGGCAAATGTACAACCTATGGGGTTTTTTGAAAATGCTACATGTCAGTCTATTACTGATATAGATGTACATGATGTACTTGATGTGGAAAGGGTTGAGAATGAGCAGGCTAGAGGTATTCCAAATGGATGGTGCATACTTGCTTGACAGTAAATTGGATGCACCTTTGTGTAGTCGTACTCGTTCAAGTTCTCGCCATGCATCTTATGCATTAGATTGTTATGCTTTAGCTATTCTAGCTTATGTGATATAGAGGAACCTCTGTCTTTTGATGAAGCACATAAATCCAAAAATTGGATGGCTGTCATGCAATCAGAATATGATGCACTTATAGAAAATGACACATGGACTTTATGTGAGTTGCCTCTTGGCAAAAAAGCCATTGGTACGAAGTGGATTTACAAGTTGAAATGCAAGCCGAATGGTGAGATTGATTGTTATAAGGCTTGGCTTGAAAGGCTATGCATAACAGAAAGGCATAGATTATGAAGAGACTTTTGCTACCACATGTTGTATGCCTATTGTGCATTTTCTATATGCATTGGTAGCTCATTTTGGATGGGATGTACATCAATCAGACATTGTTACTGCTTTCTTGAATGGGGATATATTTGAGGAAGTTTATGTAACGCAACCTCGCAATTTTGTTGGAATTAGGGTTGTAGAGAAACGCACACAGCTTGGAGAAGACGAAGGAAGCTCAAGGCACGCAAATGGTAGTGTGTTTCTTAGTGTGCAATAGAAAGATAGATAGCCCTAGAGTGATGGGTGTATATACAATGCACGGGGGAAAAACCTCCTAAAGGTGGAAAAAATGCCTCGACGGTCCTAGTGTGTTCACACACATCACTACCACATGTATATGGTAACAGAACCCCCCTGGAGTGATGCGGTGAACGAAAGCTAGCACATGACTAAAGGGAAGTGCCATGTCCTGAGGACATGATTGGTCTACAAAGGGGAGTAAGCCCAAAGCTTTGCGGAAAGCTTCGAGATTCTCACGAGACAATGCCTTTGTGAAAAGATCTGCAGGTTGTCTTGTATTGGCACATAAGCCAAGCTGATCTCTCTTGCTGAGAGCCTCTCCCTGACATGGTGGATGCACCTCAATGTGCTTTGTGCGAGCATGTAAAACTGGGCTCCTCGCAACTGCCAATGCGCTCTGACTATCAGTGTAGATAGTGTTGGCAGTGTCCTGTCCAACACCCAAATCAGCCATAAGGCGTCTGAGCCATACACACTCAATTGTAGCTGTGGAGACTGCCCTGTACTTAGCCTCACAACTAAAGGTGGCCACAGTAGGTTGCTTCTTGCTCAACCATGATATACATGAACTGCCAAGCATGAAACAAAAACCACTTGTGGATACTCGCGTGTCGAAACAACCATCCCAATCTGAGTCCGAAAAAGCATGTAAGTTTGGCGGCAATGATCCCCCCTTGGGATAAAACAAGCTAAGATGTAAAGTGCCACTAAGGTAGTGGAAAATCCTCTTGACAGCCTTCCAATGCTTAGACCTTGGGCTATGCATAAATTTGCTGACCTGTGAGACTGCAAATTGAATATCCGACCTCGTGTTGCATACATAAATGAGGCATCCAACAGCAGTTTGGTTAAGAGTGACATCCGCAGGATCGCCAACATCATAAAGACTCAATTTTAAACCTGTTTCCATGGGAGTGGCAATAGGTTTGCAATCCTCAAGTCCAAACTTACATAGCAATGTCTCTATGTAACTTTTGTGACACAAGGCAATACCACCACCACACTGCTTAAACTGCATGCCCAAGTAATGATGCAACAACCCCAAATCTTTCATCTTGAAAGTAGCATTCAAATCAGACTTAAATTCAGCAATATGTCTCTCATTTGGTCCAATGATCATCAAATCATCTACATAAAGAACCACAATGAGAAGTACATCACCCTCACACTTTACAAACAATGTGCTTTCTATTGGACTGTTACAAAAGCCTCGTTTGACCAAATGAGTGTCAGCTTTCTCATACCAAGCACGAGGCGATTGCTTCAACCCATACAAAATCCTTCTTACATCTACACACTTTGTCCTCTTGTCCTTTCTTGACAAAACCACAAGGTTGCGTTACATAAACTTCCTCAAATATGTCACCATTCAAGAAAGCAGTAACAATGTTTGATTGATGTACATCCCAACCAAAATGAGCTGCCAATGCACATAGAAAATGCACAGTAGTCATATGAAAAGTGGGAGCAAAAGTCTCTTCATAATCTATGCCGTTTTGCTGTGCATAACCCTTTGCAACAAGTCGAGCCTTATGGTGATCGATCTCACCATGCGGCTTGCATTTCAACTTGTAAACCCACTTCGTACCAATGGCCTTTTTTCTAGGAGGCAAATCACATAAACTCCATGTGTCATTTTCTATAAGTGCATCATATTTGATCACATGCCAACAATCCAATTTTCTGAATACTGTGCTTCATCAAAAGACAGAGTTTCTTCAACATCATGTAAGCTAGACACAACCAAAGCATAACAATCCGATGCATAAGATGCATGGCCAGAGCCTGAACGAGTACGACTAGACAAAGATGCATCCAATTTACTGTCATACAATGTATGCACTAGCTATTTTGGCATACCTCTAGCCTGCTCATTTTCAGCCCTTTCCTCATCAAGTACATCATGTACATTTGCATCAGTAATAGGCTGATCTGTAACATTTTCGGAAACCCCCATAGGCTGTACATTTGCCTCATTGGAATTTACATTCAAACTTCCACCACTGAAAAGAGTCATAAATGTCCTGTGAGCTTACATTACTGTCTCTATTAGATGACAGCAAGGGCTCAACAGAATCTTCCACAAACACTACATTTCATGAAACCAGAATACGCTTTGTTTGTGGATGATACAACCTGTAACCTTTGATTAGCACTATAACCAACAAAGATACATTTGATAGCCTTATCATCCAATTTTCTGTGCTGTGTTTGTGGCACCAAAGCATATGCCAGCCAATCAAAAATGCGCATGTGCTCAATAGAAGGCTTTCTATCATGCCATGCTTCATATGGAGTAATAGACTGCAAAGCTTTCGTAGGACACCTGCTAAGTACATAAGTGGCACACATGATGGCCTCAAGCCAAGAAGAATGCGGCAAAGCTTGACTTTTGACCATACATCGTGCCATTTCCGTAAGTGACCTGTTTTTCCTGCTTACATTGGTGTTTTATCCCATGACTAGCCAGAAGTGGATTAAATTCATGAGACATATACTCCCCCCCTCGATCGGAATGGAGGGTGCCCATAGTACATTTCAAGACATTTTCAGCCATAGCCAGAATTGTTTGAAGCACATAAAAACTTCGAACTTCGCTTTAAGTGGAAATACCCATGCATGCCTGGACTAATCATCAATGGAAGTCACGAAGTACAGGTAATTGCCCAAGGACGGAGTTTGCATGGTCCCACAAACATCACTATGCACAAGCTGCAACCTGCATGTGGTCCTAACTGAACAATCCTTTGGAAACTTAGAACGCTGCATTTTATCCAAAAACAGCCTTCATAAACATGTTTGACATGTGCTTGAAGAGACGGCAAAGAAGCAACCACATTAGGTTTCTGCAAACGCAGCAAACTGAAAATATTAGATGCCCAAAACGTGCATTCCACAATTTTGCATCTGAAACAGCCCTTGAATCTGCATTTGCATTTGCAAAATTTTGTCCACACTTGGCATACAAAGTGAGCTTATATAGCCCATGGCACTAAAGGCCAGATGCAACAATTTCATCACCAAAACTGAGATCATGAATTGTACATCTATCATCCACAAATTTGACTACAAGTCCAAAAGAACTACCATTTGCAGCAGTAAGCACAATCTTTCCAACTCCCTGAACAGGATAAGAGGCATTGTGGCACAAGTGACTGAATTCCCATGAGGTACAGACTCAAGAGAGGTGAACAATTCACGATGTGAGGTAATGTGCTTTGTAGCACCACTATCGAAATACCACACATGTGAATCTGCAACAACTAACATGCATGCATCATGGACAATAGGATTGTAACTGCACTCTGCACCAAAATCCCATTTTGCATGAACATCCGCATCACAGTCTCCTTTCACAAAAGACTCAACAATGATTACATTTGTAGCGAAACCAACATTTGCAGTGGAACCACCCTCTTTCTTCTTAGCCTCTTTGGCCTTCAACTTAGGACACTGCTTGATTAAGTGATCATTAGCTTTACAATAATGGCAACGTCTCATTTTGCCCTTATCACCAAAATTTCCAGACGAATTGCTGCCAGCAGAAGCATTAGGAACAAATGATTTTCCACTCGCAGAAGAACCATAAGAAGTGGCTGCATTGCTCTTACCACCCTTGCTTTGAGCAGCAATAAAAGCCTGTTCAACTGCACGCTGTCTAGTCCTGTTCTTTCTAGAAAGTGACTCTTGCAACAACAATGTGCATAATGCATCAAACTTGACAACTTCAGGATTCCTTGGGTAATAAGTTTCCAAGTACTAGCAAAAGTTTGGTAAGAATTTGGTAAGGCATCAAGAATAGCCTGGATAAGGGAACTGTTTGAAATGACTTCACTTGCAGAAATAAGTTGCTCATTGATATCCTTGACATCAGCAAGGACAGTATGCATATCATCTTCCTCATGCATAATCTTTGACTCCAGCTCTTTACACAACAATGCAATTTTTGCCTCATTGTGGCTTACATAAAGACTAGCCATAATATCCCAAGCCTGTTTTGCAGATTTCACTGAACGAATGTGAGGAGTAATGGTGCGCTTCATAGACAATGCAATCAACACATGAGCCTGCACATCCTTTACATCCCAAACAACGAGCTTGTTCTACGATAGGCAAAACAACTCTAACAACAACAATCCTTGCAGCAAGACCTGCAACATCCTCAACATCGCCTACATCTTCAGAACCAGGACGTACATCAATGCCTTGCACAATATTCCAGACACCCTTTGACACAAGAACATTTTGCATCATGTAAGCCCACATAGGGTAATTGTCCCAATCCAACCTGTCCTCAACAACAAACATCATGAACACATTTGTGTTGTTGTCAGCCATGGAAAATGTCTGCATCTGATGTAAAAACTACCCGAAATAAGGAGAAACTAAGTGAGACTAGCACATGCTATATAGCACAACCCGCAGTAGACTGTAGAGGATCTATTATGCAGAAAACGGCATTGACAAAAATTTTGCACAAAATGACAAAATTGCCTGTGCAGACCTGTCTGTAGTGGAAACGGAGGCCGAAATGAGCCCGAATCAGAAATTTGAGTGGACTAAGCTGTATGAGTAGTCCCAAAATTTTTGTCAACTTGTGAACGCTCGCCAAAGCTCATAGAAATTGGAGAACATGAGCAGGCGTGTGCTGGAGCTGCGATTAAGCCCGAGAGGACGACACCTACTCTGATACCAATTGTTGGAATTAGGGTTGCAGAGAAACGCACACAGCTTGGAGAAGACAAAGGAAGCTCAAGGCACACAAATGAGAGTGTGTTTCTTAGTGTGCAATGGAAAGATATATAGTCCTAGAGTGATGGGCGTATATACAATGCACGGGGAGAAAACCTCCTAAAGAGGGAAAATATGCCCTGGCGGTCCTAGTGTGTTCACACATCACTACCACATGTATGTGCTAACAGTTTGTCAAGACATGACAAGAGGATAAAGTGTGCAAATGTAAGAAAGTTTTGTATGGGTTGAAGCAGTCTCCTCATGCTTGGTATGAGAATGGTTAAACAAGGCTTTCGCAACACTCCAACAGAAAGCACTTTGTATGTAAAGCGTGAGGGTGATGTACTTCTCATTGTCATTCTTTATGTTGATGATTTGCTGATCATCTGACCAAATGACACATATTGCTAAATTTAAGGCTGATTTGAATGCTACTTTCAAGATGAAATATTTGGGACTATTGCATCATTACTTGGGCATACAATTTAAGCAGTGTGATGGTGGTACTGCCTTGTGTCAGACACGCTACATAGAGACATTGCTATGTAAGTTTGGAATGAGGATCCCAAGCCTATTACCACTCCCATGGAAATAGGTTTGAAGTTGAGTGTTCATGATGCTGGTGATCCTGGCGATGTCACTCTTTACCAAACTTCTGTCGGATGCCTTATTTATGTATGCAATACGAGGCTATATATTTAGTTTGCAATCTCATAGGTCAACAAATTTATGCATAGCCTAGGGTCTAAGCATTGGCAGGCTGTTAAGTGGATATTTTGCTACTTGAGTGGCACTTTACATTTTGGGTTGGTTTATCCCAAAGGGAGATCATGTTGCCAAATTTACATGTTTTTTCAGACTCAAATTGGGCTGATTGTTATGACACGTGAGTGTCCACGAGTGGTTTTTGTTTCATGCTCGGTAGTTCATGCATATCATGGTGGAAGAAGAAGCAACTACTATGGCCATTTCTAGTTGTGAGGCTGAGTACATGGCAGTCTTCACGACGGCTGTGGTTGAGTGTGTATGGCTTAGACGCCTTATGGATGACTTGGGTGTTGGACAAGACACTACCAACATTATCTACACTGACGGTCAGAGCACATTAGCAATCGTGAGGAACCTAGTTTCTCATACTAGCACAAAGCACATTGAGGTGCATGATCACTATGTCAGGTTGAGACTCTCACTAGGAGAGATCAATTTGGCTTATGTGCCAACAAATGAAAACCTTGCAGATCTTTTCACAAAGGCATTGTTGCGTGAAAAGTTCAAAGCTTTTCGCAAAGATTTGGGCTCAGTCCCCCTTGTGGATTGATCCTGTCTCTAGGGCATGCCACTTTCTTATACTCTATGTGCCAACTCTCGTTCACCACATGACTCCTGGGGGGGATTTGTTACCATACGTGTGTTTCCCTGCAACCCTTTTTCCAACATCATAGTCTATATCTGATTCCTAGCCCTTCAAATAGTTCATCAATGCTTGGTTGACCAAAGTTGTTGTGTACTCTGCAACTTTATTCTCCAAATCAGACTTCATGGAGTCCACCAGACTTTGTAGTTATTCCATATTGATAGTGAGGTTCCCTCAACATCAGAAATGTCAACCAAGGACTTATAGAGGGTAGGGAAGAGGAAGAAGAAGTATCATACAAGAAGGAGATAGTTCCTCACTTATCATCACTCTTCTTGCATAGCATAGCATAATAGGATAATAATGAGAAGGAGATGAAGCTCTTGCACTTTGCACTTCACATAATGAGAGTGTGTGTGAGTGTGTGGGAGAGAGTATACCTTGCAAGCAAGCCCCCTCCTTGCTTGGGTCGACCCCCTCTTCTAGCTCATGCATGAAGATCATTGGCTCTCTCAAGCCTAGCTAATCACAAGTCTGGGTCAAGTCAAGCAGTAGAGGTAGTCTTTGGACAAGTGTTCTTCTTTCCCCTTTGAGAGAGAGGACTTGATAAATGCCTAATAAATTAATTTAATTAGCTAAATCCGCATTGGACCTCTCTAAGGGTCAACCAATAGGCTTTGTGCACATCTTGAGGGCAACCTAGCTAGGGGCTTGACATCTGTCCCTTTGGCCTCTTGAGCAAGGGGTGCCCTTTGAGAGAGAGAAGTCATTAAATCTCATCCCCTACTTGTGTGGCTCGCCCCCTCCTTTGTAGGCATGCATGTTGACTTTCAAGACCCAAGAAACTTGGCCCCCTACATGCTTAAGCACCTCAAGCACCTTAGTCATCAATCATAGGGTTAGTAAGTGCATGGCCTGTCTCTCTCTCTCTCTCTCTCTCATGCCCCTAGCCTCAAGGGCTCGCCCCCTCCTTGTAGGGATTAAATTTGACTTCAAGCACATGTCTACCTTCAAGCATGCACCTTAGTTGTCAAGCATCTCATGCACTTTTAATTATCAAGCATCTGAAGCATAGGCCTAGCTTTAACCTAAAGTCTAAGTACTTTTACACCAACCATTGGAGGTCTTTAATGAAGCTAACCCTAAGGTCTTTAAGCTCCATTGCTAGCTCTTTGACAGACCATCTCTCATTTGGACCCTTTGACTTTGGCCTCGTGTTTAGATAGATCCATAAGCACATGTCTATATTCTAACCCTTGTTCCCATTTATTCTCCCACATTAAATGACCAATTTAATATGAGAAAATCATTTGGGTTGGTTAGATATTAGATTTTATAACATTTGACTTTCTTAGGAAGGGAGTGGGTAGCACATAGCATATTGCCATGGAGAAGATAACCATCCTGCAAGGTGAATGGTTCTTCTTTCTTCCCCACTGCAAGGGCTAATATTATGTCTTTAAAGTCAGGGTCAATAACATACTCATCTATCATAAAAGATAGATCATTGTGAGTTGCTATAGACACCACATTGACTCTTGGTCGTCGTAAAAGTGCATCGGCCACTTGATTGTGCTTACCAGCAATGTGAGCAATACGAAAATAAAATTGCGAAAGAAAATTTTCTCACCTCATTTGTTTGTCGGAAAGCTTGGTTTGCGCCATGAAATACTTGAGTTTTTGGTGGTCCATTCGCAAAATAAATGGAGTTCCCAATAGATAGTGCTTCCATGTGTCTAGGGCATGTAGAATAGCTAAAAGCTCTTTTTTGTATATGCCCAAGACTTGTTCATCGGCATTGAGCCTTCGGCTCTCATATGCTATGGCATGCCCTTCTTGAATCAATACTGCTTCAAGGCAATCACCACAAGCATCACATTGGACCTCAAATGATTTTGAGATATCCGAAAGCATAAGGACTGGTTGGGAGGTAAGCTTCTCTTTGAGCTTGCCAAAAGCATTTTTCTCTTTAGCAGTCCATGAGTACTTAACCTTCTTCTTTGTTGAGTCACGTAATGGTCCTACTATTTGAGAGAATTTTATTGTGAAGCGTCTATAGTATGCACACATACCAATAAAGCTCCTTTGATCATGTAGATTCCTTGGATTAGGCCATGCTTTTATTACCTCCAACTTTGATGGATCCATATAGATACCATCTTGAGAGATAATATGACCTAAGTATTGAATCTCTTGAAGGAAAAACTTGCTCTTCTTTTGATTGATAAAAAGCTTATTCTCCCTCAAGGCTTGAAAAATCTCATGGAGATGTTGCTTGTGCTCCTCCAAGGACTTGGAGTGAAGTTTGTAGGGTCTAAATATTTTCTCCATCAAACAATTGAACGTTGTCGATAAGTTTGCGGTCTTGCCAGGAAAGCACCGGGCTTTTGCCTGTGAGAGTTTGTGAGAGAATTCCAAAAACTATATGAAGGAGTTATATCATAGATGCCACAAACTCTAGGGTCTAAAAGGAAGTGCAATCAAAGAAGTCCCACTGTTTCTCTCTTGCACTCACACACACAAAGAAAGAACACAAAAGAGCACATCAAAGAACACAAAGATGAAAACATCAAGGCTATGGTCGTATCGTATTATGGGTAATATGAAAGGTTAATATATGAGTTAATGGCGGTCAATCTTTGTTGACCACACTTGCTACGAATTGGAATTGTAATTCTGTGCTTACTATAATATATATATTTTGTCTAGTGATTGGGATTAATTGTGTGTACGAATCCTCTTGGTTCATAAAAAGATAACTACACTTATGTCAAAAGAAAAGTTATAGGCTATAAGGGGTAGTATGATGGGATCCGGTAAACGTAGTATTTCATTGAGTTTTTCTGGGCTAGAGAGAAACACTATACGTTGTTGAAAGTGTATTTTATGACTAATCCATACGATAATTGTAATAGATCGCACAGAGCGGAAGCAATAGAAATTCACATCATGTGGATTATTCATCTAGGATAACTCTAGTATGTGCAAAATGTAGATATGAAAGAAGTGAAGAGAAGAGAAGTTTCCCCCCCAAGTCCTATTCTTGCTAGTAGGCAACAAGGATGCTTCGTGGAGAGATGTACCTGTATAGCGGGGAGAGATATACCTTGTGCACTAGTGTTTCTTCACAAGAAGGTTGTTGATAGAGCGTTGTTGCTTGAATGCCTTTAAGAGAAACAATTAGGACACAAGAGAGATGGAGATAGGAGTAGAGGTAGAAGTAGTAGAAGACATGGAGGTATAGGTTGGGCTTGGAGATGAAAAACACAAAATAAAAAAAAATAACAAAGCAAAAAATACCTTACTTATCAACCCCTTTGAGAGTATTTGCCAATTTGATGAGATGGCAAGAGATTGAAGACTTCGGCCTTGATTGACTAGAGTTGATGTTTACAAGGATGCTTTCAAGTTTAGCTAGACTTCCTCAAAGGTAAGTGTAGGAGTAAAGGCTAATTTGGCATGAATCCTCTCACTCCCACTTGAAAGGTTTTCAAGGAAGAAATGGTCCCCTTTTATAGGTGAAGGGAACCCCCAAGGGTTACACAAGGAAGAGAAGAGCCAGTGTGAACAAGGACTGACAAAGTTTAAAATGAGCTGTCCCTGCATGATGTGGACAGACTGGGGTCCACCATTTTGATGATATCTTCTCAACCATGGCTCCAAATAAAGAAATAAAAATAGGGATAAAAATTCAGCTCACAAGGTTCCAATCCAAATTTTTTCAATTTGGATTGGAACCTTGTGTAAAAAAATTCACCAAAATAGGGTATCTTTTGGCAGCAAAAGTCTTCTTGTGGTCCCCTTAGCTTAGACTTCCACTTGATTCCAATGGACACCTCATGCAATATGAAAGCATGAAATTTCTCCTTGATAAAGGTTTGTAAGCATCCTCTTGATAATGCATTAAAATGAGTGCATCTTTGAAAATCATGCAAGCTAGTGTCCCACTAGGATTTGATTCATTTCTAGTACTATTAAAAAATATAAGATATATATGAAAAATACATACAAAATATATATATATTGGAAGTTACCCTAGATATAGGATGTAGCTAGGATGTGAGATGATAATGAGATGGTAGAAAGAAAGAAATGATGATTTTTGCCCCAAGTTAAAGAGACGGAGCTATTGACGCTTTTTTTCCGATGACGATAAAGTAAGAATATGCTACCCTTGAAATAAATAATAGGATGAGATAGAAAGATTATTATTATACTTAGATATGATTATGTACATTATAGGAAATATACTTATGTATCTAAAATGTTGCAAGATAGATCTTGTAGCATTCGTTCCCACTATGTAGGTGTCACAACACGACATCCACCCCCTCTAAACCTGCACATCCTTTGGTATGTGCCACATATGATTTTTTACAGTTTCAATTTCCTTGTAGATCTTCCATGATTTCATCTTTATTGATAGCTTCCAACGCTTCATCTTCACTCTGATCTTCACGTATATTTTACTCTTCCTCCTCCCATCAACATCTTCTAGATCACTGTCTCCTCTTCTCTTAAAAATTTTGATCCTTTTTCCTGCAATGGGAACCCTTACTTTTGTACCATCTAGTTCAGACAAGCTGTATGCTTTACAACATACGATCCAAACCATCTTTTTGAGAACTTACACATGACTGTGTGTTGGTTATCAAGGCTACTATCATACACTAAAACCCAATCACCTTTGTCAATTGCTTTGCATCTAAAACGATGTTGCTTATCAACTCCCTTGCTTCCTCGGCATCTAGCTCACCTCTGTCTACAGTGATCTTTCCCACACAACCATAACGGCAAATCACCTCATCAAGGAGGAATTTGCATACAGCTTCCATGGTTTTAGCTCTTAATGCTCGCCCTTCAACCTGATTAGTTAGGTCCTCTCGTGCAAGAACTAAGTATCTCATCTGCCAGAGTCCTAAAGGCATTATAACTAGATCCACAACCCATTTATAGTGCATGGCTAGTGGATATGAAGGGTGCAATCCATCACGAGGTCAGACATTTGAATACATTTGACAAGTTATACACGGCTCTATAAATTGAGATACATCTTTATACATACCCTTCCACCAGTATTTTTCTTTCAACTCGGAGAAGGTTGCTCACACACCCCTGTGTATAGCCCATAGACTCTCATGAAACTCTTGCGTGAGCTTTACTTGAGTCTCTTTTTTACATATAACCCTTGTGGTGTAACACCCTTTTGTTTAGGATGCTTCCACAAGTAACCATCCCTCAAAAAGTACCCATATGCTTTCCTGCATATCCTCCTAAATTCTTGTTCAGACTAATCATCCTATTTTGTTAGAGTATTCAAGTAGCTTCCAATAAGAAGCCAATCACCTTCATAAAGATCTTTCAAGAACAATTCAAGTGGATTAGTCATGCGCACATTGTTACATTTGACATGAGAGATAGAATAGAACTTTGTGCCCACATGATCTCCTTCGTCAATCATCTGTGACTCATCTTCATACCTTGCCCTTGATAGCATATCTGCCATTGTATTGTGTTTACCTGCAATGTGCTTAAACTCAGGATTTAAGGACTTAATGTAGGCAATCCACCGCAACATAGCAATGTCTGGTGTTGAAAAGCTTGTAATCATTCAATGAAGTGGTAGACAATCTGTTTCTATAATCACAATGCACCAATTAGGTACTCTTTTTCATTTTTCAAGGCTGTAACCATACCACATAACTTTCTCTTTATTTGTGGATAGTTTCTTTGGCGAGCACTTAGTACCTTTGCTCCAAATCTCACCACATACTTGTGTCCTTCTTCGTCATCTTGCCCTATTGCCCATCCAATCCCTGTAGGACTGGTGTCTACTTTCACAATTACTGGCCTTTGACACTCATAGTCTACCTTTCTCAAAATTGGTGCTGAGTGGAGCAACTCCTTTAGCCTTTTCATCGCTTTTACATGTGCTTCTGTCCATTTAAACTTTTGATTCTTTCTAAGAAATTGATAAAGAGGATTAGCTATATGTGCATAATGTGGAATCCAAATAACATAAAAGACACATGCTCCCACAAACCTTCTAACCTTGGTGATGTTAGTGCATGTTTCTTTCATTCTTTGGATGGCGTCTACCTTTGTTTGTGGACAAGGTTTCCTACCATATGGCCCGCGCATGTGCCCCACAATGAGCACTTCATTGACTCCAAGCATAGACTTTTTCCGTGACAGTAAGATTCACTTCTTCCAACTTAGACAAAATTTTATCACAATCACTTATGTGATTTACCACAAACCTGCGACATCCCCCGAGATCCAAAGCTTCATTTTTCTCAATTTAATCACATCCTTTAATAGGCAAATCATCAATGAAAGGCATTGTGATTTGAGGAATAAAGTCACGTAAGACCTTATTCATCCCATTCATCATATGTGCAATCGAGTTGGTTCCTCCCTATGGCAAGGTACATATTCTTACCAAACCTAAAGGTGTTCTCATGGTTGTCAAGTCTTTGCTTTCTATTGCAAGCTGAAATTGATCATACCCTGAGTAGAGGTCCCCCATCGCCCTCCCTACAAATGCCTATGCGAACTCATCCACAATCAGTCCTGTACCTACATTTCTAATTGTCACCTTATTCACTGGTTGCATATCTTGGATGAAGCGTAGAGCACTATTCTTATTCAAAACTGTGAACCACCTGTTTTAGTATGGAGCACAAGAAGGCTCCAAAATCCCCATTTTGATATTTTTATTCGATAGCTCTACTAACTTGGGCAAATGAGCCTTTGTAACCGGAATAGGTTGCAGATTCCAAGGCACATGAGGTATTGTAAAAATTACCATAGGAGCTACAATAGAAGGATCAACACACATCCTATCTCACCTGGCTCAAATGCAAAAGCCTTACCATGCTTTGAAAGAATTTCTTTAAAGCACTTTGTCTCCTCCTGTGTTAGAAACTCCTCGCAACCAATCTGCACTCTTGAAAAGACTCCTTTGTGAAGGTGTGTCCAATCTTTTTAGAATTCCTCAAACTTGGTCAAAGAATCCTGCTCAATCTTTTCTTTGTTGTTGGGTGGTAAGAGTGAATCAACCGCTTTCACCTTCTTTGCTACACTCTTGTATTTAGTTTCAACATGGACTTCTGGGCCAATTGTTTGGTTTTCTTTAAAGGCTTCTATTACTTGATACATTTCCATAGAGCATACTTCCACAACTTCTTTTTCAAGATGCAAACTAGACTCCATTATAGCATCGAGCTCACCCATAGTATCTACAAAAGAAACTTGTTCACACAAACCCAAAACATTTTTAGTAGGCTCTAGAAACCCACTCTCTTTCATGTCTATTTGTACATTATGTACATATTGCCTCTCACGTCTCTTCAAATCTTCAAGTTTTTTGAAACATACTGGTCCATTCCTTGTTACCAAGGAGCCCATTGAGAAAATTTCACCTATTCTTAGATCATACAAGACCCTTTTTCTTTCTGTACCACTACAATCCCACTTTACAATGGTACTTGGCCAAAACCCAACATTTTCCTATGATCATGAAACTCTATGTTCACCTTTGGAAGAGGATGATCTTGGAGGTTGTCATGATTTCTTTCATGGTTAACAAAATTTGTGAGAAATTGAACAACACGTTTACAATCTTTGCTTCGTATCCTGGCATAGGCTGAACCATCATCCATTACCTTTGTTTCCATTTGAACTCCCATAATGTAGGGCTGTCCAAGGATAAGATGATATGAAGACGTGTCCTGTATAAATAAGTTTTGTTCAATCTTTACATCACCTATTGTCACCTTTACACTTGGACATGCTGCATACAATTCACCTGATGGATTGTTTGCCACTCTTACTATTCAACCATGTTCTGTGTCCATTGGCCATTTAGTTTTGTTGTAAAGACTTTTTGACATTATATTTATTTCAAAACCGTGGTCAATTAAGGAAACAATGGTTCTTCAAGATCACCTACCTTGATCAATGTCTCTGTAGTAGCCCGTGCCTAGAATAGTGACTCCTAGGAATACTTTGAGATTCTTCCCCATTATCAACAATTTTCACTTGCCTTACATTCGAAGAAGACTGGTAGCATCGCACCATAGCTTCATCACCTTGTTTAGCACACACCTGTACTCCTTGTGTCTTCACAGTATCGCCTTCAGCTTGTGGGCGAATAGACTCTCCAAGTGTTTGCTTCTTTCTCTTGACGATGTCGATTATTTCTTCATGGAATTCATGCTTGTCTATGCCAAGCACCTTCCCCAAAGTAAACTTAACCTTGCTATTTCCTCTAGAAATTTCTTCCAGTCTATGGCAAGCTCAATGTCAGATTGTAGTTTGTAAGCTGGTCCTCTTGGCTTACCTTTTGTTGACTCCTTTTTCTTCTGTGTTGTAGATTCCTCCATGGTCACTTATGGTGAAGGTGCCTCCTGTGTTGGTGGTGCTCACAAAGGTGCTACATCATTCCTCCTCCACTTCTTGTAGCTCTTTTTAAAGGCCCTTCATCACCATTTTCATGCCTACGCTTTTATTCTACAATGGCTTCATTGCTTTGGCGGTTTGTAATGTAGGCATGCATAGACATTGAATCCGCTAGATCACTCCACCTGTTTTTAAACGTATGCAATCATCTGCTTCATGTAGAATCTCTTTTGTAAGCTTTCCCTGTTTAGCTAATTCGGTGACATTTGGCCAAAGTCAACCATGATGATCAATCACCTCTTCATCACAAAGATGCTCAATTGTTACTCCATAAGTAGCTGCCTCAATTGAAGAGGTGGCATGGTTAGTTGCAATATCTTCAACTAAGGTTTGCATTGCCCCCTTCCCAAAGTTAGTTCTCAAGGGTAGACCCGTCTCTTTTAAGTGGATTTTACCATCCTTAAAAAAGACAACATCTTTTGTCAAAGCATCACTAAAACTATCACAATCCCTTCTTACATACTATCACACCAAATACATCTATTAACAAACCCTTCTTTGGGCTGTTGTCTTTCAGTGGCAATGTTGTTGTTGCATGAACATTCCCTGAGTTCAGTGGCATGTTGTTATTGCATGAACATTGCAAATGCTTGAAACATTTGCATTGTTGTTGGGTCAAAATGCATACCATGTTGCTCCACATGATTACCCATGGTTACCCACAAACTCTTATCTTGGCAGTTTCACGTCGGGTTCACCAGAAATATGTTGAGAAGTTTGAGGTCTTGCTAGGAAAGCACCGGGCTTTTGGCTGTGAGACTTTGTGAGAGAACTTCAAAAACTATATGAAGGAGTTATACCATAGAAGCCATGAACTCTAGGGTTTGGAAGGAAGTGCAATCAAAGAAGCCCTACCCTTTTTCTCTTGCACTCACACACACAAACAAAAACACAAAAAGCATATCAAAACAACACAAAAATTAAAACATCAAGGCTATGGTCGCATCATATCATGGGTAATATGAAAAGGTTAATAGATGAGTTAACCGCGTTCAATCTTTAACGACCAAACAAGCTACGAATTGTTCTTTGGAATTGTAATTTTGTGCTTACCATAATATATATGTTTTGTCTAGTGATTGGGATTAATTGTGTGTACAAATCCTCTTGGTTCATGAAAACATAACTACATTTATGTCAAAAGAAAAGTTATAGTCTATGAGGGGTAGTATGATGGGATCCAGTGAAAGAAGTATTTCATTTAGCTTTTTTGGGCTAGAGAGAAACACTATGCGTTGTTGAAAGTGTATTTAACGACTAATCCATACATTAATTGTAATAGATCGCACAGAGTGGAAGAGATAGAAATTCACATCATGTGGATTATTCATCTAGGATAACTCTAGTATGTGCAAAATGTAGATATGAAAGAAGTGAAGGGAAGAGAAGTTTCCCTCCCAAGTCCTATTCTTGCCCGTAGGCAATAAGGATACTTTGGGGAGAGATGTACGTGTAGTGAGGAGAGATGTACCTTGTGCACTAGTATTTCTTCACAAGAAGGTTGTTGATAGAGCGTTGTTTCTTGAATGCCTTCAAGAGAAACAATTAGGACACAAGAGAGATGGAGACAGGAGTAGAGGTAGAAGTAGTAGAAGACATGGAGGTATAGGTTGGGCTTGGAGATGAAAAAAAAAAAACACAAAATAACAAAGCAAAAAACACCTTACTTATCAACCCCTTTGAGAGAATTTTCCAATTTGATGAAGATGCCAAGAGATTGAAGACATCGGCCTTGATTGATTAGAATTGATGTTTACAAGGATGCTTTCAAGTTTAATAGCTAGCCTTCCTCAAAGGCAAGTGTAGGGCTAAAGGCTAATTTGGCATGAATCCTCTCACTCCATCTTGAATGGTTTTCAAGGAAGAAGAGGTCCCCTTTTATAGGTGAAGGGAATCCCCAAGGATTACACAAGGAAGAGAAGAGCCAGTGTGAACAAGAACTGACAAAGTTTGAAATGATATATCCCTGCATGATGTGGGAAGACTGGGGTCCACCATTTTGATCATTCTCCTTAACCGTGGCTCCAAATAAAGAAATAAAAATAGGGACAAAAAATTCAGCTCATGAGCTACGACTCCCATTTTATATACTTTTTTTAATTTGGATTGGAACCTTGTGTAAAAAATTCACCAAAATAGGATTTTTTTTTGGTAGAAAAAGTCTTCTTATGGTTCCTTTAGCTTAGACTTCCACTTGATTCCAATGGACACCTCATGCAATATGAAAGCATGACGTTTCTTCTTTACAGAGATTTGTAAACATCCTCTTAATAATGCATTAAAATAAGTGCATCTTTGAAAATCATGTAAGCTAGTGTCCCACTAGGATTTGATTCCTTCCTAGTAGCTACTAAAAAAAAAAAGAAATATATGAAAAATATATAGAATTATATATATATATATATATATATATATATATATATATATATATATATATATATATATATATATTGGAAGTTACCCTAGATAGAGGATCTAGCTAGGGTATGAGATGATAATGAGATAGTAGAAAGAAAGAACCAATGTCTTTTACCCCAAGTTAAAGAAACGAAGCTATTGACGCTTTTCCCATAGTACTTTCTGACGGTAAAGTAAGAATATGTTACCCTTGAGATAAATAATAGGATGAGATAGAAAGCTTATTATTATACTTACATATGCATATGTACATTATAGGAAAGATACTTACATATCTAAAAGGTTGCAAGATAGATCCTATAGCATTCGTTCCCATTATGTATGTGTCACAGCACGACAACGTGGTTGGTGCATTTGTCAAACCAAAAGGCATGACAAGATATTCATAAAGACCAAACGTTGTCGGAACGCGATCTTTACAATATCTTCATTTACTATCTTTATTTGATTATATCCACTTTTAAGGTCAATCCTACTGAAGTAGGTCAAACATTGTAGCTTATCAGACAGATCTTCGACTCGGAGTACGGGATTTTTTTTTTTGATAGATGGTTTAACGCTCGATAGTCCACACACATGCGATATGTACCATCTTTCTTTTGCACTAAAAGGACTAGAGAACAAAAGGGAGAGGAGCTAGGACTCACCATCTCTTTGTTTACCATTTCTTGTACTTCCCTCATGATCTCCTCTTGTTGAGCTTGGAAAACTCGATAAGGAGGCTTGTTAGGCTGTGAGCTTCCTAGTAGGAACTCAATTCGATGGTCAGCATCCCCTCATTTTGGAGGTAACTCCATAGGGATATCATCGATTAAAACATCTTGGAATCCATTTAGAAAATTAGACAAGTCTAACTCTTCTTAATTCCTACCATATCTAAAACATTAACATCATTCAGAGACTCTTTGACAAAAATCATGTACGCAAAAACTGAGCTTTTCATTGACATATCAAAAGCAGGTGAATTTACAAGTGTTATAGTACAACCGAACTCATTAGCATCTATATACATGCTCTTCTCCCTGTAGGTGAAGTAGATTCTCCTTTCAAGGAACTTCATGTTGGTAGCCATGCGGTTGAAACATGGTGCCCCTAGGATCACATCCTCATGTTGGAGAGGAGAGACAAAAAAGTCTTCTTTGTCAACGTAGCTTTGGACATGAAGCCTCAAGTTCCCAATCAAGGGAGTGTTAGGTTTAATGGCCATGTGGCCGACCGCCCATCACTAACTACTACTAACCCTAAGTGTACAACTATACACTTGTGTGAGCCACTAACATAAAGTAGAGTGTGTATTGTGCCTAATTGCATAAGATACAGAAGAAAGAAAGGGGGCACACAATGTGTGTCGGCTCTCCCCCTCCAACCTATGTGTGTGGCTATGGTGGTGTGTGTGAGTGTGTGTGTGCATATTTATCTTCCTCTTCCGCTCTGCTCCCGACTCCTCTCCTTCATCTGGTATCAAAACTGTCTCATTCCCAAAATCGCTTCTGGATGCGCACACTTTCAAGAGTGCAAACAGGGTTTCGACTTTGGCATCAGCAAATTCAACAGTTTTGAGAGCGTTTCCAGTACGTGTCCCTGAGGTTTTACCCCCCTTCCGGAGCCATTCGTGCCATCAGAAACCTCATTTGAGATACGGTTTAGGAACTACATTTTTTAGATCTCTTTTGGTAGTTTGTGCTGCAGAGATTCCAGAGCCATTACAAGTACCATTGTTGCAGTCTCTTCCATCTATGAGAGCCCACGGCTCATTCAAGAGTGTGTAGCCTCTTTTGGAGTGGCCTCATAAACACACATAGAGTGGGAGTTTGACATCATTGTCTTCTTCGACTACAGATACAGATACAAGTACATGTACAAGTACATAGAGTGGCTTGGTTAGCTTCCTCTGTGATTCCTGGCATCAATTTTGGCTTTGGATATGGCATCAACATCGACTCATCGGCTACAGTTTTCAGTGCTTGTGGTATTTTGGTTCCAGGGAGAATCAACTCATCGGCTACAGGTTTCAGTGCTTGTGGTATTTTGGTTTCAGTGGAGCAGGTTTTTATGCATACATGCATATGTTGGCACTTTTGACAGTGTTTGAGCTCTTTTGAGAGCAGTTTGACTCCCCGCAGGAATATTTCTTTGCATGCACATGCTTTTGGCGTCTGTTTGAGTGCCATGACAGACTTGTACATCTTTGTGGATACTACCATTGTACACTTTTGTGGAGCTATCTTTTTGCGAGTACGGCAGCCCCGATCATTTTTGAGACTTGGTCCGGATGATAGCCATTTCTGAGACTTGGCTATACATTTTGCTGCATAACCTATGTTGTTGAGGGTCGATAGCATGAGGTTTTCATTGAGCTGGGGTATTCTTAAATGTGGAGATACCTTCGGTGATACAAGTAGTTGGAGCATCCCTTAAAAGGCCTCACCATAGGACATGTATAGAGTGGTATAGGTGCTTTTGACGCCCAGTTGGAGGTCTATGGTTAGTTTGATAGTTTATGCGCTTCAATTGGTCTTTATATAGTGTGCTTTTGAGAGGCATTGTCCTCTTTTATGCTTTGTGAGTCACATACTTGGTCATTTTGTCTTGTGTTTTGGTTGACATAGTCCCAAATACAAAGGAGACTCTGTCAAAATTTTCCCAAAATCTTTTGGTAGTTTTGTCACCATGTCTACTAGCAAAGACCATGACATTTATGACATAAAGAAGTTTGATGGCACTAATTTTCAGCTTTGGAAGAACCAAATGCATGATGTGCTTGTCCAAAAGAAGGAAAAGTTGCCTATTGCCTATGTGGCTAGAACTGAAGATAAGCACATGACTCAATTTTAGAGGGAGGAGCTTGATGAGCTATGCAGGTCTATGATTAGATTGCACCTTGTTGAGTCCGTGTAATTTTCAGTCTTAGAATGCAGACTGATCATGCTTTATGGAAAAAATTATGCGACACTTACGAAAAGGATATGGCTAGCAATAAGGTTTTCATGATGCGAAAAGTTTTTAACCTTCGTAGTATGAAAGAGTTAGCTACCATTGCCAGCCATGTCAATGATTTTGATTCTCTTTTTGCCCAGATTCGTGCACAACGCATGACCATTGATAATGAGATGAAAACAATCTTTTTTCTTTGTTCGTTGCCACCCTCTTGGGATATTTTTTGCACAGCTGCTAGTAACTCTACTCCTAATGGTATGCTAAAATCCGATGATGTTACTAGTGCCCTTTTGTCAAAGGAGATGCGTCGGAAGACCATGACTAGCTCGCATTATGGCGAAGCTCGTTATGTGCAAAGGGATGATAAGCAACATAAGGGTTGTTCTTTGCAACGTGAGTCCAAGAAAGAGGGCAATAGAGATGCATCAAAGAGTAGATCAAAGTCTCGTGGTCGCTGCAATGTTCAATGCCATTATTGTGATAAGTTTGGTCACATAAAGAAGGATTGTTATGCTTGGAAGCGTGACAAAGAGAAGGGAAAAGGTAAAGGCAAAGACTATGATGATAAAGAGGAGAAACCAAAGAGTTTGGTTAAGATTGAAGAACTGAATATAGTTCAGGATGACAATGATGCACAAGACATTAATATGTTGACTAAAAATAATGATGTCTTTTATGATGCACAGGAAACTCTATCTTTGTAGATTTCTTTATACGAGCTGAAGTCCTTGTTAGTGGTTGTTAGGTCCCCTCCCCGTCTCACCTTGACGGAATTGGAGGACACTTGACGATTTAGTAGATCCTATGCAGAAGCAACAAAAAAAAAAAGGCTAAAAAAAACCCAATGGATGGTCTCTCATCACTTAGTGAGTTGAGTCAAGCCACCAGTGAAACGAGTCTAGCTCTGCCCCACAGGGGAAGCGTAATTACGTATTATCGGACCTATTCCCATCTTCCAGGAGGAGAAGTAACTTGGTGCCTTTTTTTGCGTAGCTTTTAGAGGCACTTACACCGAGTTCCTTCCGCTTTGGCACAATGAGATATCTAATTTCGTACTCTATTGCACAGGGCAGAGAGTTCTCGACTGATTGGGACCACTCCTCTCGTAGACTTTGGCAACCTGAGCCAAGGCCCCGCTTTCCACCTCGCACTCACAGAGAGTCTTTGTGTGGCCTAATTACTAACACATTGTTGTTCAACACTTAGGGTTCCTTTTTTATATTTCCTCGACACAAGTTCGTTAAGACAACCCTTCAAACATTGTCAAATCGGCACCAAAACATGTCTTTCCTAGGAAAAAGTACTCAACACACAATAGTTCATTAAAATTCCAATGTCCTACAATCATGAGGACCTCCAGTGAGTGTTAACTCTACCCGTTGTCAACTGGCCGCCCATACAACCAGTCCATGATCCACCCAATTCATGGAGTAACTCTCCTGGTAAAAATCATGTATCCACCGCATCAAAAGCAAGCCATGGACATATCCACCACATAGAAAGCAAGTTATGGATTCAGATCCTGCGATAACTTTGCGAGCTACCGCCCTGTGATTAGTAGGGGGTTCAAACTAAGTAGACATTGGAATAATAAATGAAACTTGTTTAAGATAGTTTTTCCTAACAACCATTCTTTCCTACCTCAAAACAGTCTTTCCAAAAAGCATTTCTTTCCTATTTACTTCAAACTTAAATTTAAATAAAACCTTCAAAATACTAATGCCGTTGTCTCATTTGGATTTCCAACATATTTCGGGGAGTTAAACATTCCTAAAGTTATCGTTATGCAATGCTTATGTAAAATACAAAATAAAACCCATCCTACCTCATGAATTTCCTCTTCGATGCCTCGTGAGATGGACGGATTTTCCTCTCTCATTGGTGCTTTACCATTGTTCGCCATGTTGCTAGTTCCTGCCTCGCGGTCGTTAGCACCACCAAAGCCTGTCCTCTTGGGGCCCATATCTCACTACGTTGGATTAGAAAAACTCCGAAGAAAGAAGGGCTAAAATATGGTATCAAGTAACCATATCAACAATGATTAGGCATCCACAAGGATTAGAAAAAAGAGTACCTAATTTTACTCATAACAATACTCTACATCTAGGAAAGTGCAATGAAATGCTTTTAAGCCATAGAATTCCTCAAGTAGCAGTTGATTTGAGTTATGGCTAATCACACATAAACTTGTGTAAAGCAACATTGACAAGGGGAAACTAGCTAAGATTAATCAACATGCCGATATGCACAAGTGATTTAGAGTAAAAGAATTCTTTCCCTAATTAGGTATCTAATGTTACATAGAAGGGAGGGTAATTCTTCCCTAATTAGTCACTTGACCATGAATGAAGAAAACAAACTTACCATAAACACACATGCATAATATTTACCATAATATTACCATAATCACATCCACTATATGCAATATAGAAATCACATCCATACATCACTTTTGACTCATCAATACTATGCACAATGTATGCCCATAACCATGCATAGACTTGGGTCAAAGAGAGGATCAAAATCTACTTTACCATGCATAAATATGTACAATTAGATTAGTGCAAATAGAACTCTAAACATACATAATCTTTAATGCACAAGGGAACATAATCATTCAGAAATTTAATGCACAAAGAGAGATTGATTTCACCCTTAAAGCATGTATTAACTAGAGCATAAGAGGAAGATTAATTCCTTCTTAATCTTGTACTAAAATCACATAGGTGGGTAGGAAACAATTAAACATTGATTATGCATAATTAAAAGAATTTAGATCTCCTTGAGAGATTAGGGTAGCTTTAGTGCTCCTTAATCCGGCAAGGAAAGGAATGATCAATAGGTAAGAGCCTATTGATTATCAACCGTATTAATAGACACTAGAGAGTAGAAATTATGCTGTAACCAACTAGCATAAATAATAGAATAGGGTAGGCTCAACATAGGTCCTCCAGAGAGAAGAGGCTATGGAGCAATTAGAGTAACATAACTTGAATTAATCACCTTGATTAAGCCTCTATGTGTGTGCTAATTGATGTAGGTAAGCTCCTACAAGAAGCTCCCGCAGCAGCACCTTCTTGTAAAACTCGGGGGTTGTGTGTGTCTAGAGAGGGGTGAGCTACACTTATATAGGCATCCCCCTCAAGGAGGATCGATTTCTCTTGCTATAAATGGATTTAGAAGGTTCACACACACACACACACACCCCTCCAAGTGTCATGCCAAGTGTGGGATTCTCTAGTGAGGTTCCTCACTTGCCCATTCCAGTTTTCTATGCTCCTTCTCTCTCTCTCTCTCTCTCACACACACACACACACACACACACACACACACACACACACACACACACACACACACACACACACACACACACACACACACAAACACACACACACACACACACTGACACACACACAATTTGAGTCCTACAAGAGGAGATACCGGCTAGCTTCTTGCTATAATGAGGGGGTGTGGTGTCCTTGGCCCATGCTCCATTGCCCACACCTCACTCTTTGGCCCATGCTCTACCCTATTTAGGCCATGCTTAGTTCCCATTCTACACTTTCCATGCATAACCTAACACTTGTCACAAGACTAGCTATACACATGACCCATGGCCATACATGATGGAGACACATGCCCATGCATTCCCATGACCATGCATGCACATCCATGACCATGCATACCCATACATGCACATGCACATCCATGCCATACACATACCTTAGGAATTTACTAACCTTAGGCTAACTAGACTTATACTAACCCAAATTCAATTCTAAAACTTGCTAACTCGAGATAGACCTACAGGTAACAGATATGACTACCTGCCATAAATAGCAGCCTCCGACGTCTAGACCCTATTTTTAAGGAAACCTGGGTCGGTGCACATTTTGACGAGCCGGTCGACCCTAGACCATACCGGGGGTAAAAAACTTTATATTTTTGGAAAATTTTCACAGAAATTGAATTTGACCAGAATTAAAAGTTCTACAAGGATCACAACACAAAAATGACATCTGATCACTGAAACCTGCTAAAAATAGCATCTTTTGCCAAACTGATATTTAGGCTTAAAATTTTACATAGGTAGCCCTTTTCTAGGGCAGGTAGAGTCCTTACATTCTACCCAACGTGAAAGGATTGAGATGCCCTCATCTCAAGGGTAAGTGTAGGTAATTCCATTGAAGTGTTAGTTGATCTTGCCATGTTGCATCTTCTTCTGGAAAATGCTTCCACTTGGCTAGATGTTCGATGATGTTTCTATTCCATAGTTTTCTTTCCCGCGTTTCAAGGATGTAATCAGGTTGTAGCTCGATAACGCCTTTAGGAATAATGTAGGTGATATTGCCATCATTATGGAAAATGGGGTGAAGTTTATCATCCATAATGTGCGTCATGTTTGAGCCTTGACACATAATTTGATTTTAGGTTGGATGTCTTGATGACTTGGGTTACAAAGTCACTTTTCATCAGTAGTCTTGGCGTGTTGCGAAGGATCATCTTATTATCGACCATGGTTCTAAGGTTGGTTCACTTTTCCCTCTTTATGTATGTGATAAAAACAATGTTCTTTCTATAACGGAGATGCCAATCGTTGCTTTTTGGCATAGCCCATTAGGACATATGTCAAAAGGGAATGGAGACACTCTCTCTTTTGGGCTACTTACCGTCTTTGTCATTTTTTGATTTTCCCTTTTGTGAGCACTGTCAATATGGAAAGCAAACACGGACACATCGTACACATTCTTTTGACAAAGAAAGAAAAGCCTTAGAGCTTGTGCCACAATGATTTATGTGGGTCTATGCCTTCTAAATCCCATGGTGGTGCGTCCTATTATGTTACATTTATTGACGATGCAACATGGCATGTTTGGGTCTACGCCATGAAGTCTAAAGATGAGACCTTTTCTTGCTTCAAGAAGTTCTTATCTAGTGTTGAAACTTAGTCTTTGAACCTAAGTTCAAAGCTTTGCGCTCAGACAATGGTGGAGAATATGTCTCCAAAGAGTTTACAAACTTTTGTTCAAGTAGGGGAATTCAACGTGAGTTTAGAGCTCCTTATACCCTTGCACAAAAATGGTGTTGCGGAACAAATGAATAAGACCATCTAAGAGCGGATTATGTCTATGCTATCACAAGCTAATTTACTGCAAACATTTTGGGCTGAAGCATTATACACAGCCGTGTACTTGATCAATAGATCACCACATGCTTCATTACAGTCTCATGTACCTTTGGAGTTATGGTTAGGACATAAATTGTCTTATGAAAAACTTCACACATTTGGCTGTGAAGCTTATGCACATGTACCCAAGGAGTTGCGTGCTAAGCTAGATCCTAAGTCCAAAAAATGCATCTTCATTGGCTATGGTGTTGATGGTCAATTTGGCTATCGTTTATGGGATCCAGAAAGTCAATGAATGATTCGTAGCAATGATGTTGTCTTTAATGAGACTAAGATGCATAGAAAACCAATGAAAGAGGTTGAATTCTAGAAAGTGACATTTTTTGATGTATCACCTCCTGTCTAGATATCTCCCAAGCCACTTACTACACAAGCTAGTACGAGTTCTGATCAGCCCCGCAGAGATCTCAAAGAGTCTCACATCCACCAGAATGTTTTGTTCCAGGTGTGGATTTTGTTGTGCTGATGACAGATAGTGGTGAGCCTTCTTGTTACAAAGAGTCTATGCTAGCCAATGATAAGTTTCAATGGGAGCATGCTATGAAGAGGGAGCTGTCTAGTATTGCAAAGAACAAAACATGGGAACTTGTTCCGTTGCAAAAGGTAGGAAAGCATTGCCTTGTAAATGGGTTTACAAAAAGAAGATTGACAATTACAAAGCTCGTTTAGTGGCCAAAGGTTTCAAGGAAGAATATGGTGTCGATTTTCTGGATATATTTTCTCATGTGGTCAAGATGACCACACTGAGAATGTTTGGATGTCATTACAACTTTCTTACATGGTGATCTCGAGGAAGAGATCTATATGCAGCAACCTGAAGGGTTTGTGCTAAAGGGCAAGGAACAATTGGTTTGTAAGCTTCTGAAAAGTCTCTATGGCTTGAATCAATCATCCAAACAACAATGGTATCAAAAGTTTGATGCATTTATGCATTCCCTAGGCTATAAGCGCAGTAACAAGGATCCATGTCTTTACGTGAAAAGACAACCCAATGGAAAACTTATTATGCTTATCCTTTATGTAGATGACATGCTTATTGCTAGTCATTCCAAGAAGGACATTGTTGACTTGAAAACCAAGCTGAAAAGTCAATTTGACATGAAAGATTTTGGTGAAGCCAATGACATTTTGGGTATGCGCATTACTCGTGACCATAAGAAGAGGTTGTTGTACCTTTCTCAAAAGAGTATGTGCACAAGGTTCTTGATCGTTTCAACATGCAGAAGGGGAAGGCTTTGAGTAATCCATTGCCTGCATATTTGAAACTTAGCAAGAACGACTGTCCCAAATCTGTTGAGGAAAAAACTGCGATGACTAAGGTTCCTTATGATTCAGCTTGTGGTAGTCTCATGTATGCCATGGTGGCTACAGGACCTCACATTGCACATGCAGTGGGAGTTGTCAGCAGATTTATGTCTAACCCTGGTAAAAAGCATTGGGATGCTATCAAGTCAATTCTCAAATACTTGAGTGGCACTGTAGATAGACAATTATTCTATGGTTGTGGAGTGTCATCCATTCAAGGATTTGTAGACAATGATTATGCAGGCTGTGTTGAGCATCGTAAATCAACAACAGGTTGGATTTACACATTTGCTGGTTCTGCTATTTCTTGGAGATCCGTTCTTAAGACAGTACATCCATTTCTACCACAGAGGCAGAGTATGTTGCATTTAGTGAGGCATGCAAAGAAGCTATTTGGATTGCTTGCCTGGTGAAAGATCTTGGATTGGAGCAGTATACACCAGTTCTTCATTGTGACAGTCAGAGTGCTATTGCCTTGGCTAACAATCCATTGCTTTATTCTAGAACAAAACATATTGATGTGCGTTATCACTTCAGTCGTGAATGCCTGGCAAACAAGAACCTTGATTTAGCTAAGATTCCTACGTCAGAGAACACAGTAGATGCACTCACTAAAAGTATCTCCAAGCCATCAGTCTTAGCACTGTCATGAGTTGATGGGCATTGGGTGAAGCGTGGTTCTCTTCCATTCTTATGGTCTCCCACATTGTCCATCAAAAAGGGAGAATGTTAGGTTTAATGGCCATGTGACCGACCGCCCCGGATTTATGTGGAGTAGCACATCATGTATGCCAACCTTGTTTGCATGCTCAAGTTCTTGTGCCAATGCTTTATGCTCAAGATACAAGCCTAAAGAGGATACTCAATTTGTTTGGGTGCCTTCGTGTAGATAACGGGGCATCACCATTGGGAGCTATGGTCATAATAGTGGAGTCCTAAGGGGCTTGCCTACGGCTTACGGCTTAACCACTATTGAGCTATAAGAAGATTGACAGGAGCAGGTACTATTTTGGTGTTGAAAGACCCTCTCTTCTATTCCTTGCAATGAATGATATTCGAGACACGGGTACATGAGCTTAAGTGCTTTTATAAAGGGGTAAAGAGGAGTAGCAACTAGGGCGTGAAGTGCCAAAGTACACCTTAAAAAAAAATATTACACCTAAAAATTGTTAGAATGGCTGACAATAGTAAAGAGAGTGAATGTTGATAGCTTTGATTTTGCTAATGAGCAGGCTACTAATGATGCCCCTATGCTTGTTAACTACCTTGTTTCTAGGCTTCAACAAGCCATGGAAAATCCATCCCTCCAAAGTGAAGTGCAATGGCAGCTACGTGCTCATGGAATTCTCAAAACTCCCCACCATGACAAGAGAGTACCTAGGAAGCCTCCTTGCGAGACTTCCAAAAAAGACCTCTCTCTGATTTGGGAAGAAGAAGAGGATCCATACAAAGGGCTCAAAAATTTTCTTCTTGATGACACATCTCCTTCCCAAAGGAGAACTCAAGAGCCCCCACTAAAAGAATGAGAAAGAAGTGAGTCTCTTGTCACCTCAATGGAGATGGCTCCACAAAGACGACGAGAAAAATGCTCTCCATCACCTCCTAAATAGAGAAGACCATCGCACACTTCTCCACACCATAATTCAAAGAGGGATGATAAAAAACAAGAGAAGAGAAAGGTAATAAAGAGGTCACCCTCTTCTCCATCTTCTTCATCCTCTTCCTTCTTATGAAGAAAGTGATGGTGTAGACAAAGAAGATCAAGGCAAGAAAAAGGCGAGAAAGAGGTCACCCTCTTCTCCATCTTCCTCAAATTCTTCATCTTCTAAAGAAAGCAATGGTGAAACTTTTGAGCATAAAAAAAAAGAGGCCATAGGAAATCCTTTGCCGCGTGGAAGAGATCGTCCAATCTCAAGAAGTTTGAAGAGGGAGGAAAGAGCATCTCTTTCCTTACCTACGATGGCACTTTTGGTGCTATGGACAAAGTCTTGGCTTTTATCCAACAATTCGATGCGGCATTTGGAGATGAGGGGTTCACGGAGTCCTCTAAGCTACACCACATAGCTATGCATTTTCAAATGTCCACAGGCAATGGTGGTCTAGCCTATGGGAAAACGGTGAAGCCCCACGAACATGGAAAGCTTTAGGAGCTTCCATCATGAAGCAGTTTTTGGCCACCGATGCCAAAGACAAAGTACTCACCGAATGGAAAAGCTTGAAGCTCTCTCCCTAGAATCCATTCACAAATATGTACACAAGTTTTGTGACTTACATCTCAAAGAAATTGTCTTCAAAAAGATGGATTTTGGAGAGCAAAAACAACAATTTTGTGTGGGCTTAACTGAAGATATGGCGGAGTACGTCAACTCCCAAAGGCCACACACCATATTTGCGATCATACACCATACCATGGTGGCTTCACAAATCAATTTCCAAACAGGGGCTAAGAGAAATCTTAAGCCCATAGAAAACAAGGGTTCCAATGAGCCTAAGGGGAAGGACAATGTCCAAAAGTCTCCTAAGGCCAATTCCAATAACAACAAAGCTAAGGAGAAGGGAGTTTACAAAGGCAAGAAAAAATCTCTCTTGAAGATCTTGAGCGTTATCGCAAGGATAACCATTGTTTCAAATGCGGCGAGCAAGGGCATGCGTACCGTGCTTGCCCCTAAAAGAACACCCACCATGAGCCTCCTAGAGCGACCTTGGTCGAAATCCAAGAAGAGGAAGCTTACCACAAAGGATCTCCTCTATGCCATGCTTGGGGAAAGGTAAGAGAACATGATGCTTTTATTCTCTTTGACCATGGTTCTACTCACAATTTCATATCCATAGAGTTGGCCACCAAGCTAGGCATCCAAGCCTATGAGATGGGAGATGTCCTACCCGCCGATGGTGTATTCAAGGGGCAAGAAGCTTCAGTCACTCCCTTAATCGGGAAATTGAGGCTCCATGTCCAAAGCTATGTGGACAAAGAGGACTTCTTTATCTCTCCTCTCAAGCACGAGGATGTAATCCTAGGGGCACCATGGTTTAAATTTCCTGAAAGGAGAATCTACTTTAGGTTCAGGGAAAAAGATATGTACATAGATTCCAAAGAGATGGGTAACACCATACCCATTGTACATACACAAGCTTTCAATAAGTCAAAAAAGAGCTCTATTTCCATGTACATGATTTTTGTTAAAGATTCTCAAAATGAACCTAATGCTTTAGCAAAAGAATATATAAATAATCATAAGGAACTAGAGTTATCCAATTTCCTCAAGGCATTTCAAGATGTATTTATTGACAACATCCCTTGTGAACTACCTCCTAAACGAGGCAATGATGAGCATGCAATTGAAATTCTTCTAGGGAGTGCACCACCTAATAAACCTCCTTATAGAGTTTCTCAAGCTCAACAAGAGGAGATTATGCGGCAAGTGCACGAGTTAGTTGAGAAGGCATGGTTAGACCTAGCTCATCTCCATTTTGCTCACCCGTGTTATTAGTGCAAAACAAAGACGACACATATCGTATGTGTGTTGACTATAGAGCCCTAAATAGGATCACTATCAAACATAGGTTTCTCGTTCCACGGGTGGAAGACCTATTTGATAAGCTGCAAGAGTCAACCTACTTCTATAGGATTGACCTAAAAAGTGGCTATCATGAAATAAGGATAGTTGATGAAGACATTGCAAAGACCGCATTTCGCACTATGTTTGGTCTTTACGAATACATTGTCATGCCTTTTGGCTTGCCCAATGCACCAACCACATTCAACCAGTTGATGGAGAAGCTATTCAGGCCTCACCGAACCTTTATTGGAGTGTTCTTTGATGATATTATCATCTACTCTAATTCACTAGACGAACACAAGCAACAACTCCAGGTAATATTTCAAGTCTTAAGAGAAATAAAATTTATGCTAATCAAAAGAAAAGTGAATTTTTCTTGCAAGAGGTTCAGTATTTACGTCACATTATGTGGGACGCATGTCTAACCTCACCATCCTATCTTATTGCAGTATTAGCGAGAACCACGATTAATTTGTCAAACCATCGGATAAAGGTGACTCGACTAGTGTATAGAGGCAACAAGAGGTTGTCAATCTCTCGGAAAACAACTAACAACTCGCATCTAACTCAAGCTACACTCAAGTGGCTGAAATCACCAAAAGCCAATCGCTCATCGGCAAGAAGATCACATCCGTTAGCATCAAATGATATCCATACGTAACGGAACTTCTAGGACAAGTTTATAAGACCTAAGCACACATGCCTATAAGACCATAATAGGTAAAGTGGGAAAATCCCAATTCCCAGGTTGGACAACTTTCAATATATCATGTACAAAATATAGAGATTTTGTCAAAATTTGAGTTTTCTTAAGGTCTCATTCCACTTTATGCACATACAATACACAATGAAAACAACTAAAATACCATGGTTTCAATCAATTGGATTATTAGGAGACGAGTATATTACATCCATTATCGTTGTCTATGTTCTACTGTCCTACCTACAACTTATCTCAACATGGAGAGCTTGGTTTCTAGGTCCACCACTTGTCCAAGTTAATGTAAAAGTGACTCAAGGTTCACAACTTGTGAAAGCAAGGATCCATTGAGTAATACAATCCACTTGGCTATTTTTCCTTAATTTATTGCATGTGACATTCAATCAAGGTCCACTTCTAATCTATAACTTCTTAATTTGAGGCATGGGGCATACATAAAATATGTAGCATATGCTCTATTGCCTCATAGGAAGGTTGGTTTCAAGGTGCACTTATCCAGGCTAGCCTATCTTGGAGAAATGATGGAGCTTGCTTCTCTCCTTGTTTCAATGGAGACTAGCTTGGACAAGTGGTGGACCTTTGCTTCTCTCTACGTTTCAATAGAGTTAGCTTGGACAAGTGGTGACCTTGGAACAAAACCCCCATGTAAAACATATCATGGGTATTCCAAGTGATTAGAAAGATTACCATTTAAGATATAACCTTATAGGTTGGACAACTGGAGCCTTGCTTGGAGAAATGGTGGACCTTTGATTCTCTCCATGCTTCAATGGAGCCTATCTTGGAGAAATGGTGGAGCTTGTTTTAGTCCATGTTTCAATGGAGCCTAGCTTGGACAATTGGTGGACCTTTTCTTCACTCTATGTTTCAATAGAGTTAGCTTAGACATGTGGTGGATCTTCAAACTAAACCAACTACTATCAATGTTTCCTAGCTTGGACAAGTGGTGGAGTGTTTTTCCTCTCCATGTTTCAATGGAGCTTAGCTTGGACAAGTGTTGGACCTTAAAACAAAAACCCCATGTACAACATAGCATGGATTTTCTAGATTTCAATGGAGTCTAGCTTTAACAAATGGTGGAGCTTGCCTTCATCCATGTTTCAATGAAACTAGCTTGGATAAGTGGTGGACCTTGTAACAAACCCCCCCATGTACAACATATCATTGGTTTTCTAAGTGATGGGAAGGAATACCATTCAAGATATAAAATTATAGCTTGGATAAGTAGTTGACTTTAAAACCAAATTCATCATAATACAATGAAATACAGGTCAGCCAATTCCTAAATCTTGAAACCCCCCTTCCTGCGCTATTAGAGATAATATATTGGATAAGTGGTAGACCTTCTATTATTTTCCCATGCCTAGTTTTGACAACTGGTACACTTTGCAACTATAAAGGTTGGACGAGTGGTGGAGCCTTGTTTCTATCCATGTTTTAATGGATCCTAGCTTGGACAAGTGGTGGACCTTGGAAAAAAGCTTCCATGTACAACATATATGAGGTTTTCCATGTTTTAATGGAACCTATCTTGGACAAATGGTGAATCTTGCTTCTCTCCATGTTGATTTTGGAACTACCTTAGACAAGTGGTGGAACTTTGCTTTTCTACTCTTCATAATACAATGAAGTATAGGTTGGTTACATGGTGAATCTTAAGGCCAAACCTCCCATTTTACTAGAGATGATAGGTTGGACAAGTGGATCAACCTTCTATCATTTCTCCATGACTATATTGGACAATTAGTAGACCTAACATCTCTCTATGTTGTCTAGAGATGAGCTTGGACAAGTGATGGACCCTGCTTCTCTCTTCCCTTGGTTTACTAGTTTGAAGACTCATTATATATACTTTCTTAGATCTAGCTTGAACAAGTGGTGGACCTTGTATCCACAATCTTAATTCATTACAAAAAAGTATATGAAAAAATAACATAGGAATCTTGGTTTGAAGGTCAAGCAATTAGGTTCCAAATGCACATAATAATATATTTTCCACCCATAAGAAAAGAAAGTTAAATATGTTATTACCAAATTGACAAAGGTAATGTCCAAGAATTCTAGCTTTGCATCTTGTCAGATCTAAATCTTGATCAAGGCGACATGCATGTATACATCAACTTTCAAGCCATTCAAGAATACATGCACTTAGATTCCATAGTTTTCTTTTCAAAGTCTTTTAGGTTCTAAAACTCTTTCACATAAAGTATGTAATGAAAAAATTCTTGAAGCAAACTTGTGCCCAAGAAAAAGATCCCTCTCACATATTTAAAGTCCATGAATTCTCTAATCCACACTTACAAGTTTTATTTTGACATCAAACATCAATTCTCTCATAGTTACAAATAAATGCAACCTCGATATGAATCGAAAAAAAATGAATTTCTTTTACTATATGACCCAACATAGGCCCCAATCAAATAAAAAATGAGTCCCCAATTATTTGGGTGCACTCTAGCAATACATCAGAGTCCCCTTACAATAGGATGCAATCCAATGGTACATTGAAGTCCCCTTAGAGTAGGGTGCACTCCATTGAAGTGTTCATAAAATTGACACACCTTTGTTTTTTTGTTTTTTAAAGACTATATCAAATTATACAAATGTTGAAAGATACACACTAGAATAAAAAAGAATCTTATGGCCATATTTATTCAGTGCTTTCGTGTTGACAAGTACACACCTAGGACATAATTTGTCTCAGAATCACTATACTGATTTACAATTGTGTTGTATGTATAGACTCTCTTATCTCTTGCATACAACCATCCTACCAACCATGGAATTATGGTTCTCTGCAATAACTTTTGAAGTTGCTCGGAAGTTTGCCTCCACATCTTTGGAAATATAAGATATGTCCCTGTCATGTTCCACATCACCCTATATGGAGTGTCATAAAAAATTAAGGTATTGTTTGCATCCAAATCCTCAAATATCTTCCAAATATCACTCAAATTTTTGTGATAAACCCTTGTAAATCCTAACATGATATTTGGATTTTGGCAATTTTTGTTACTCATAAACACCTTGAACTTGGTATACTGCTCAGGAAAAAATTTTTGTGTGATGCATTGCACCCTTGTTTAAGTTATAGCAACTCCATATCCTTAGCTCAAAGTATTCAGCACAAAAATCCAAAAAACTTTGTGCGTCTGGTCGCACCACATGATAAACTTTATCTTTATCCTCCACACGTTGCATGTGTTGAGCCCAAGCTGGCATAGAATCTCCATGTTTCATTTCAATTGTCTTGAGAAGTAACCCCTCTAGATCCAAGATAATTACTCTTTTGATTTCCTTGAAAGCAAGTGGTAGGTGATAAGGAGGTGATTCATTCCTTGGACAAGGTCTTGGAGGAGGTTGGATAGGTAATTCAATAGTTTTCTTCAATTTATGCCAGCATATAGCCAATCCATTTTTCTGTAATGATTCTGAAATTAAAGAACAAGAACACTTAATGTAAACACAACAATAGACATGAGTTTTACATTGTCTATCCTAAGGTTTTATTAGATACCAAAGTCCATCTATGATCTACTCATTAATAGAAAGAAAGTCAAATTAAAATCCTGACTCTTTTTTATGCCACACTCTCTCTATGTTTGAACAGATTTAGCTTGGACAAGTGGTGGACCTTGGAACAAAACCCCCATGTAAAACATATCATGGACATTACAAGTGGTGAGAAAAAATACCATTCAATATATAACCTTATAGGTTGGACAAGTGGTGGACCTTAACACCCAATTATTATTAATATAATGACATAGAGTGGACAAGTGGTGAATCTTGCGACCAAACCTACTAGGAAAAGTAGGTTGGACAAGTGGTGGACCTTGAATGCAAACTCCCCATGTACAAAATATCACTCATGCTACTAGGAATAATTTGGTATTAAGGTCCATGTTTCAATGGAGCCTAGCTCGGACAAGTGGTGGACCTTTGTTTCTCTCTATGTTTCAATAGAATTAGCTGGACAAGTTGTGAACCTTGGAACAAAACCCCATGTAAAGCATGTCATGGGAATTACAAGTGGTGAGAAAAAATACCATTCAAGCTATAACCTTATAGGTTGGACAAGTGGTGGACCTTAGCACCCCATTCCTCTTAATATAATGACATAGAGTGGAAAAGTGGTGAATCGTGAGACCAAACCTACTAGGGATAATAGGTTGGACAAGTGGTTGACCTTGAATGTAAATCCCCCATGTACAAAATATCATGGGTTTTGCGTATTTCAATGGAGCCTAGCATCTTGGAGACATGGTGGAACTTACTTCTCTCCATGTTTTAATGGAGCCTATCTAGGAGAAATGGTGGAGGTTCCTTCTCTCCATGTTTCAATGGAGCCTAGCTTGGACAAGTCGTGGACCTTTGTTTATCTCTATGTTTGAATATGGTTAGCTCGGACAAGTGGTGGATCTTGGAATGAAACTCCCATGTAAAACATATCATGGGCATTTCAAGTGGCGAGAAAGGTTACCATTTAAGATATAACCTTATAGGTTGGACAAGTGGTGGACCTTAACACATTGTTCCTCTTAATATAATGACATAGAGTGTACAAGTGGTGAATCTTGAAACCAAACCACTCATGCTACTAGGGATAATAGGTTAAACAAGTGGTGGCTCTTGAAATAAAACCCCCTAGAGTGTTTCAATGGAGCCTAGCTTGGAAACATGGTAAAGCTTGCTTATCTCCTTGTTTCAATGCAGCCTACCTTGGATAAATGGTGGAGCATCATTCTCTCCATGTTTCAATGGAGCCTAGCTTGGACAAGTGGTGGACCTTTGTTTCTCTCTATGTTTGAATAGAGTTATCTTGGAAAAGTGGTGGACCTTGGAACAAAACCCCCATGTAAAACATATCATGGGCACTACAAGTGGTGAGAAAAAATACCATTCAATATATAACCTTATAGGTTGGACAAGTGGTGGACCTTAACACCCAATTTTTCTTAATATAATGACATAGAGTGGACAAGTGGCAAACTTGGGACCAAACCTACTAGGGAAAATAGGTTGGACAAGTGGTGGACCTTGAATGTAAACCCCCCATGTACAAAATATCACTCATGCTACTAGAAATAATTTGGTATTAAGGTCCATCTTTCAATGCAGCATAGCTTGGAAAAGTGGTGGACCTTTGTTTCTCTCAATGTTTCAATAGAGCTAGCTTGGACAAGTGGTGGACCTTGGAACAAAACCCCCATGTAAATCATGTCATAGGCATTACAAGTGGTGAGAAAAAATACCATTCAAGCTATAACATTATACGTTGGACAAGTGGTGCACCTTAACACCCAATTCCTCTTAATATAATGACATAGAGTGGACAAGTGGTGAATTGTGAGACCAAACCTACTAGGGATAATAGGTTGGACAAGTGGTGGACCTTGAATGTAAACCCCCCATGTACAAAATATCATGGGTATTGGGTATTTCAATGGAGCCTAGCAACTTGGAGACATGGTGGAGCTTACTTCTCTCCATGTTTCAATGGAGCCTATCTAGGAGAAACAGTGGAGATTCCTTCTCTCCATGTTTCAATTAGCCTAGCTTGGACAAGTGGTGGACCTTTCTTTCTCTATATGTTTTAATAGAGTTAGCTTGGACAAGTGGTGGACCTTGGAATGAAACCCCCATGTAAAACATATCATGGGCATTTCAAGTGGTGAGAAAGGATACCATTTAAAATATAACCTTATGGTTGGACAAGTGATGGACCTTAACACCCAATTCCTCTTAATATAATGACATAGAGAGGACAAGTGGTGAATCATGAGACCAAACCTACTAGGGATAATAGGTTGGACAAGTGGTGGACCTTGAATGTAAACCTCCCATGTACAAAATATCATGGGTATTGAGTATTTCAATGGAGCCTAGCAACTTGGAGACATGGTGGAGCTTACTTCTCTCCATGTTTCAATGGAGCCTATCTAAGAGAAACAATGGAGGTTCCTTCTCTCCATGTTTCAATCAGCCTAGCTTGGACAAGTGGTGGACCTTTCTTTCTCTATATGTTTTAATAGAGTTAGCTTGGACAAGTGGTGGACCTTGGAATGAAACCCCCATGTAAAACATATCATGGGCATTTCAAGTGGTGAGAAAGGATACCATTTAAAATATAACCTTATAGGTTGGACAAGTGGTGGACCTTAACACATAGTTCTTATTAATATAATGACATAGAGTGTACAAGTGGTGAATCTTGAGACCAAACCACTCGTGCTACTAGGGATACTAGGTTGGACAAGTGGTGGACCTTGAATGTAAACCCCTCATGTACAAAATTATGGGTTTAGGGTATTTCAATGGAGCCTAGCTTGGAGACATGGTGGAGATTGCTTCTCTCAATGTTTCAATGGAACCTATCTTCGAGAATTGGTGGAGCATCCTTCTTTCCATGTTTCAATGGAGCCTATCTTGGACAAGTGGTGGACCTTTGCTTCTCTCTATGTTTCAATAGAGTTAGCTTGGACAAGTGGTGGATCTTGGAACAAAACCCCTTTGTAAAACATAGCATGGGCATTACAAGTGATGAGAAAAAATATCATTCAAGATATAACCTTACAGGTTGGAAAAGTGGTGATGGACCTTGACAAGTGGTGAAGGATACCATTTAAGATATACCCTTATAGGTTGGACAAGTGGTGGACCTTAACACCCAGTTCTTCTTAATATAATGACATAGAGTGGATAAGTGGTGAATCTTAAGACCAAACCACTCATTCTACTATGTATAATACATTAGATAAGTGGTAGAGCTTGAATGTAAACACCCTATGTACAAAATATCATGGTTTAGGGTGTTTCAATGGAGCGTGGCATCTTGGAGACATGGTAGATCTTGATTCTTTCCATGTTTGAATGGCACCTATCTTGGAAAAATGATGTAGGTTACTTCTCTCCATGTTTCAACGGAGCCTAGCTTTGACAAGTGGTGAACCTTTGCTTCTCTCTATGTTTGAATAGAGTTAGCTTGGACAAGTGGTGGACCTTTGCTTCTCTCTATGTTTGAATAGAGTTATCTTGGACAAGTGGTGGACCTTAATATGAAACCCCCATGTAAAACATATCATGGGCATTTCAAGTGGTGAGAAAGGATACCATTTAAGATATAACCTTATAGGTTGGACAAGTGGTGGACCTTAATACATAGTTCTTCTTAATATAATGACATAGAGTGTACAAGTGGTGTATCTTGAGACCAAACCACTCGTGCTACTAGGGATAATAGGTTAGACAAGTGGTGGGCCTTGAAATAAAACACCCCATGTACAAAATAAAATGGGTTTAGGGTATTATATGGATCCTAGCTTGGAGACATGGTGGACCTTGCTTCTCTCCATGTTTCAATGTAGCCTATATTGGAGAAATGGTGGAGCATCCTTCTCTCCATGTTTCAATATAGCCTAGCTTGGACAAGTGGTGGACCTTTGGTTCTCTCTATGTTTCAATAGAGTTAGCTTGGACAAGTGGAGGACATTGAAACAAAACTCCCATGTAAAACATATCATGGGTAGTTCAAGTTGTGAGAAAAAAAACCATTTAAAATATAACCCTATAGGTTTGACAAGTGGTGGACCTTAACACCCAATCCTTTTTAATACAATGACATAGAGTGGACAAGTGGTGAATCTTGAGACCAAACCTATCAAGCTAGTAGAGATACTAGGTTGGACAAGTGGTGGACCTTGAATGTACATCCCCTATGTACAAAATATCATGGGTTTAGGGTGTTTGAATGGAGTCTAGCATATTGGAGACATGGTGGAGCTTGCTTCGCTCCATGTTTCAAGTGGTGGACCTTCAATTATTTTTCCATACCTAGTTTAGACAACCCATACACTTTGCAACTCTAAAGGTTGGACGAGTGGTGGAGCTTTGTTTATTTCCATGTTTTAATGGATCCTAGCTTGGACAAGTGGTGGACCTTGGAAAAAAGTCCCCCTTGTACAACATAGCTGAGTTTTTTCATGTTTTAATGGAAGAGAGATTCGACAAATGGTGGAGCTTGCTTATCTCCATGTGGATTTTAGAACTAGCTTGGACAAGTGGTGGAGCTTTGCTTTTCTACTCTTCATAATACAATGATGTATAGGTTGGTTACTTGGTGAATCTTAAGGCCAAACCTCCCATCTTACTAGAGATGATACGTTGGACAAGTGGTCAACCTTCTATCATTTCTCCATGCCTATAATTAGACAATTAGTAGAACTAGCATCTTTCTATGTTGTCTAGAGCTGAGCTTGGACAAGTAGTGGACCTTGCTACTCTCTTCCCTTGGTTTATTAGTTTGAAGACTCATTATATATACTTGCTTAGATCTATATAATTACTCATTAGTTAGGTTACAAGTAGGTACGTAATTTGTTAGCCTCAAGGGACTTTGAATATTGAATTAGTAAGAAAGTCAAGTGCTAGTTTGAAGATCTTTTTCTTATCTAAACTAGACTCTAACTCAATAATAAGTTTCTTAAGTTCCACGAATTGTCCTATCTAGGCTCCAAAAGAGTCTTAATTGGTTTGTGCTAGATTCTAACTTCCTTGATGGGGTAGAATCCTAGAAAAATGAGGCACTATAAGTTTTACCTTAGCTCTAATGGATTTTCACTTAAACTAGACTGCAATTTGGCACTCTAGTATCTTTGTCTTGATGGAGTTTAACACTACATACATAGTAGTGATATTTAAGCTTCATGTCTCTTCACTTGATCGAGATATGAGACCATACTTTCAAGGTCACCACTTGTCTTACCTAAAGACCAATGTGAGACATGGGAGCAAGAAAGCCATCCGATATTGTTTTAAGGACTATTACATAGACAATCAATAACTTAAGTAAAGCAAAAAGACTTGGATTTTTCACAATTAATAACTTAAGTAAAGCCAAAAAGACTTGGATCTTTGACATTTTTTTTCAAACTAAAAAAGCACAATCTCATGGTAACAAAACTATAAATCACAATTGAAAGTTTTGAACAAGAAAAATATCAGCAATCTTAATAAGAAGGATACTTTTCATTTCATTTGATGATTACAAATTAAAAGAAAGTCTCTCAAGAAATTGATAAACAAAAAATGTAGGTGACTGCTTCATTATTTTGAGCAAAAATATTAAAATCTCTATTGATTGAGCTCCATCTAGTAGTATCCTTTGTAAGATGCTGCAGGAAGAAATAAAAAGAAAGATTTGTTAGATACCATGCACATGAGTGTTCAAGCATGTGTATCAAGAATATATGACATGTCACTAGTACCTTAGGGTTGGTTTCTATCCAGCCTTAGAAGATTTTTCTCAGCTTTCACCTTATTTATATAAGCCTTTGCTGTGGTTGCCTTCAAAACTCCTTTTGTGTTACAACCCAATTGCCTAGCTAAAGTGGTCAATTGTGATGCCTTCATGCTTTCAAAGGGTGTACGCTCCTTTGCCAAGATCTCTTGTATTTGGGCTCTTCTCATTTCATTGCGGTGGCTTGTGTCACTTGAGTCTTCAATAATAGTTTCATCTCTGTCACCTTTTGCAGGTGATATTCTTCTTGTAAAGAACACCTTAAATGACAAAACATCATTTTTCTGCTTCCAATACTCCATGATTTGTTTGTATTCACTATCATTTGTCACTATAGGTTGTCCATAACGATTAGAATCAATTAAATTACGCACATCCCTTCTCTCATCAAGCTGAATCAAGTATGGCAGTAGCTCCTCCAAGAGCATATTGTCAACCATATTCTCAGCATCAAATTGTGGTGGAAAAATGCAATTTTTTGCTGGTGAAATACATCCCTTGTAAGGAGAGTCATCAATAAGCACTGTTCTTTGTGGATCACATTCAAACCCCATGGCAATTTTGGCTAGAGGCTTGAACATTGCCTCAATGTTTGGATTGTTGGGTCTAAACAATTTTTGAGTTTGAGCGGTGTAGCAAACATCTTGCGACCAAATTGCAAAGAAAGGCAATGTATCCTCAGCTAAGTTGTTTAGTGCTGCAAGGATTTGATACACATTATTCCTAGTAGCTGTCGACCAAATTACAACATTAAACCTCTGTAAAAATAGTCTTCAAGAATTGGATGCAACCTGGCCTGAGTATAATATATCTTTTTGAATCCATTTTCACTGAGATGTGGTGTGAGGATGGTTGAGGGGAACGTTTCAACAATAGACCATTTAAATCCAATATAATTGTAAGCATGGATTTCTCAACATCTACACTACATGACGTAGTAGCAATTGGCAATAGCTCGTGAGTGGACTTTTCAGTCTCTTTTGATGTATGTTGCATTTTTGAAGCATCGATTTCTTGGTTCTCATTATTGGAAGCTTGCTCAAGTTGCACAACACTAGACTCTAGTATAGAAATATCATCCATCTTGGGCACTTCAGAAACCATAGAATCTATGGATTCTATAGTTGTTGACTGAACCATATGAGCATTATCCATCCTAGTTTGTGAATCTAAGAAAACACACACACAAATGGTATCTCAAAACCACTAGAATTTTATCCACCATATTTATATGTAGAACTCCTAGTAAGAAATTTATTTAAGGTAAAGTCGTTGTTAGAATCCTTGCAACCATTTTCAGCATTCGTACACAAAACACCACTTGACTAAAATACAATCTACTAACTCAATATTTTCCATCCTACACTTTATTAAAGATGAGTACTTAAAGTGAAAACTAAAAGCCACAACTTGTTGAGGAAACATGGATACAAGGTCCACCAAATGTCCAACCTAGACTACAAGCAAACAATTAGAGATTTGGCTTAGATTTGGATTCAAAGGCCACCACTTATTCAAGTAAAATAACTCCACTTGTTTAAGACAGTAATGTTTGAAGCCCCACCACTTGTCCAACCTAGACATTGATTAAATTTTGGTAAGATTTATCACAAATCTAGAGTAGAATCAAGATTCTATGGCCAAGGTAGTCAAATAAGTTAGACAACACACAAAGCATAAGAGCACTCTAGATTCTCGTTGAGCATAAACTAAACAATAATAAAATGTATATTCACTTGAGATTTCATCCATGAAATATGAAAATGATGCATGTACTTGAGATTTCCATCCATGTACAATACTTTACAATGTCAAGTAAAGTTATAGTCAGCAAACAACTCTTCTCCTGCTTCAACGTGACAAATAGTCTCAATGCATACATGGCCATATTCTTCTGACTTGATGTGTGAAGAGGTGCATTTATGCCAAGGTGGAAAATTTGGATCAAATGTGTAGCGTACGTTGGGACAGACATTTGTACTGTGAGAACTATTTATATAGCCCGACACGTTTCCTTCTTCTACACAACCAATAATGTATGATTGATCTTCCTCTTCTTCTATGTTTGGATCCTCTAGAAGAGAATATTTATAAGCTCTTGGAAATATTTTGCATATCTTTTTTCAGTCTTGAAATCTATACTTATGCCCTCCATAGTTTAGTATAGTCAAACCACTTTCTAGGGTAGTATGCACAAACAGCCCATAACCAGCTCCTTGAATACATGAAAGTCGCACTTCAAAATCCACACCGTTAATATGGAAAATTACATCTTTGGGAATAGGAAAAGTTGGTGTCCCAAAAGGATCTTCATGCCAATCATAGTGTGAAATACATCTAGTTTTTATATCACTTAACTCCTTTGTGTCTGCAAAAAGAAGAAAATATTATGCATAAAATAATGACAAGATCAAAGAAAGATATCATTATTTTATAGTCCAATAGGTCCATTGTATGGAAGACGTAGAGTGCCTCTTACATGGTGCCTGCAAGGTTTCCAAAAAATAAAATCATTAAAAAAAAAAGGCCAATGTGTCTCCAATCTATTTCCCATTTGAAGCATAGAGAGAACCAAGGTCCACCACTTGTCCAAGCTAGACATGGAGCATTTACACAAGATCCAACACTTATCCAAGAACCCTATAGTTTATGTGGTAACATGGGATGCGTTGATGCAACAAAAGTAGTCTAGCCTCCTCATCCATCTCTTTTTTCTTGTAGCCTAGAGAGACTAGTTTCAAGGTCGATCACTAGTCAAAAACTACACATAGAACATTGATACAAGGTTCCACCACATGTGAAACCTATCATCTCTAGTAGCATGGATGGTTTGATATCAAGGTTCACCACATGTCCTACCTATACTCTATTTTAGCATAGAGATTCTGGTTTGGTGGTACTACACTTGTCCAAACTTGGCTTGTTGTTGATATCTGGAGGTAATCAAGGGTCCTCCACTTTCCAAGTTAGGCATATAAAACAATTGCAAGGTCCACCATGTGTAAAACATATGATTGATTATAGCATGCATGGTCTTATTTCATGGGCAACCATCTTCTCTCCAACATGTGTCCAACCTCGGCTCCATTGAAGCATGGAGAGAAGCAAGGTCCACCACTTATCAAAGCTATTATTTTCTCCCAGTACTTTCAAAACCCATAATACGTTGTACATGGGGGGGGGGGGGGGGGGTGTTCTTGTTTCAAGGTCCACCACTTGGCTAAGATTGGATCCATTGAAACATAAAGAGAAGCAAGCTCTACCATTTGTCCAAGCTAGGTGCCATTGAAACATGAAAACCCCATAATATTTTGTATACGGGGGGGTGTTTTTCAAGGTCTACCACTTGTCTAAGCTATGGTCCATTGGAACATGGAGAGACGTAAAGCTCCACCACATTTCTAAGCTAGGATCCATTGAAACATGGAGAGAAGCAAGCTCCATTGTTTGTCTAAGCTAGGCTCCATTGGAACATGGAGAAAACAAGCTCCACCACTTGCCTATTATTGCATAGAGATTCTGGTTTGAAGGTCCACCACTTGTCCAACCTTGCCTTCATGTATGGAGATAATCAAGAGTGCAATGCTTCTCTAAGCTAGGGACATAAAAGAGTTTCAAGGTCCACTACATATATGATCTATGATGGGTTGTAGCATGGGAGGTTTCATTTTAAGGTTGACCACTTCTCCAGCTCCGCTTGTCCAACCTCAGATCCATTAAAGCATGGAGAAGAAAGGTCTACCAACTCTCCAAAATAGGCAATAAAATCTCTATAAAACCCATGAATTGTTAATATATGCTATGCTGTGGAGTTTTGTTTGAAGGTCCACTCCTTATCCAAGCTACAATCCATTGAAGCATGGAAATAAGGAAGATATATCTCTAGTCCGAGATAGGATCCATTGAAACATAGAGAGAATCAAGGTCCACCACTTGTCCAAGCTATGCATGGGTAATTTATATAAGGACCACTACGTTTTCACCTATACTATGCTCTCTCATGGATGGTTTCATATCCCACCAATTTTCCAACCTATTTAGTAGGTTGTATTATGGGGGTTTGGTTTCAAGTTCACTTGTCTAAGGTGGGTTCCATTGAACCATGGAGAGAAACAATGTCTACCACTTGTCCAAAATATGCTCCTTTAAAACATAAAAGCAAGGTCCACCACTTGTCCAATCTAATGTTTCTCTCCATTGAAGCATGGAGAGAAACAAGGTCTACCACTTGTCCAAAATATGCTCCATTGAAACATAAAAGCAAGGTCCACCACTTGTCCAAGCTAATATAACAAATGGGTGTTGGTTACAAGGTGTACCACACTTGTCTAAACTAGTCTCCATGCAAGGCCCACCACATGTCTGTTGAGATGTCGAGCTCTACACCTTGAGCTGGCATCCACTACGGGTCTTGGCCGCTTACGGCATTTACTCACTGGCGCGTTAGGTGACCGACACGGAGGATCTCTGCCAGTGATTCTACAGTTGGACTACACTTATAGTGCCAGCCTAGTACGCTTCTAGCGAGTTCACACTTAGTGACCGCATGTACATATGTGCTACTTTTCAGCTTTAGCACTTAGTCATTTTGTACTCTCTTTTCTGTGAAGAAGAAGAAGAAGCTTTCCATCTCTGTGTGCTTTGTGCTTGTCTTGTGTATCTCTCTTGCATCCTCATTCTTTACATGGTATCAGAGCCTGGTGCAGGCAAGAGAGGCTAAGAGAGCAAGAGCATCACAATCCCTTTGTTCGCAATCCACGACCAAGTTTCTGAACAGGTCTCCAAAGTGCAGTATACAGAGATTTACTGTACAAGTACAATGGTTGTATGTACGCTTGATTGTGGACACTCGTTGAGTGTAGAAAGCGTTACAGGAACCACGATAGCAGGTTCAGCAGATTTGCAGGTTTTTGCAGATTGCAGCTATTTTGCCTTAGTGCTTCAAGATGTCTGACGGTTTCAGTCAGATTGTTACTGCGAATCTTGAGAAAAATAACTACCCTGCATGGAAGTTCAGAATAACAAATTTCCTAAAAGGAAAAGGTTATTGGGACTATGTAGAAGGAGACAATGAAAAGGAACCAGAGATTCCCGAGGCAAATGCTACAGCAGAACAAAGGAAAGCTTTGAGGGACTGGCAACAAGACCAGAGCAAAGTGATGTATTGGCTTTCTATGAGCATCACAGATGGCATGATGGGCTATCTACAGGATGCTGAAACCCCCGCCATTGCATGGAAAAACTTAGGCAGAGTGTTCGAGGTGAACACCAAGGCCAGGAAGCTTCAACTAAAGTCGGAGCTAAATCAGGTTAAGAGGAACAACCTCTCCATCAATGATTATGCTTTGAAGATAAAGAGTATCATTGAGGCTCTTGGATCTATTAAAGTCTCAGTGGAAGACGATGACATTGTCCGTGCATGCTTGGATGGTCTAGGAGATGAGTATGTACATTTTAGGTCTTCCATGAATACAAGAGACGATATCCCCGTGTTCCAAGATTTGATTTCTATGCTTATTCTTGAGGAGAAGAACCTTGACACATCTTCTTCTCATGGCAGAAATAATTCTGAACAGGCCTTCTATTCTAACTCCAACAGAGGTAGAGGTAGAGGTCGTGGTCGAGGCCCAAGGGGTTGCAGGGGCCAATTTCTGGAAGGTCAATCAAATCAAAACAATACAGGTGGCAGGGGAAACCAGTCTCAAGGCAGGGGGAGTCAAAGAGGTCGTGGTGCAGGATCAAGCAGGCAGCAACATACTCCAGATAGTAGAGAATGTTGGACTTGTGGTGAAAGAGGTCACATGTCACGTGACTGTCCAAAGGGAAAAGCAAGTAGAAAGAGAGAACAGGGCAACTATGCATCTACTAGCAGAGATGCAGATGACAGCAAAAACGAGCGCATGTTTGTTATGCAACATGTAATGAATACAATGACTGCAGAGAATTCCACCCAAGATGATGTTTGGTATGTGGATTCAGGTGCCTCTAATCACATGACGTCTCGTGGAGAGTGGTTTAGAGATATGCGCAAACCAGATGTGTCAGGCTATGTGCAGACAGGAGATGACACAGCTCACCCCATTGCTCATATAGGGGACATACCTCTAAATACGAAGAGTGGGAAATCAAAGTACTTAGCAGATGTACTTCATGTCCCAAACATTACAAAGAATCTTGTTTCTGTTGGACAAATGGTTGAGCAGGGTTTGCAGGTTCGCTTCAATCCAAATGGCTGTTATGTAGAAGATTTCCAGAATGGCTGTAAGCTGATCACAGAGGGCAAATGTGTGGGCAGAATGTTTACGCTGAATGTAGACATGCCTGAGGTAAAAGCTGCATTATTTGCACAGGGCACAGGTGTTGTGGCTGATGTTGACATTTGGCACAAACGCATTGGCCATGTCAATGAGCAGAGATTGCGCAGCATGCAATCAAAACAGATTGTAAAAGGTTTGCCCAAATTCAAGGTGGATGGTATGCATAAAGTGTGTGCAGCATGCCAGTTTGAAAAACAGTCAAAGGGCTCATTTACACATGAGCGCAATGTATGTAAAAAGCCACTTGAGGTGGTGCACACAGATGTTTGGGGTCCAACCGATACTGCAAGTATACATGGTTGCAGGTATTATGTCTCTTTCATTGATGACCATACAAGGAAAGTATGGGTCTACTTCATGCGTAACAAAAGTGAAGTGTTTGGTCACTTTCAAGACTTCAAAGTCATGATTGAGAAGGAGACAGATATGCAAATCAAGACATTGAGGTCAGATGGAGGGGGAGAGTACTTCTCCAATGATTTTTCAGATTTTCTGCGAATGCATGGTATACACAGGCAGTTTACATGCAGATATACTCCACAGCAGAATGGGGTCGCAGAAAGGAAAAACAGGCACATTGTAGAGGTTGCACGTGCATTGATGAATGAGAAGAACATGCCTCATCATTTCTGGGCTGAAGCTGTAAATACAGCTGTGTACATTATGAACAGGACACCTACAGCTGCGGTGCATGATGTAACACCTGAGGAAAAGTTTACAGGTACAAAGCATGATTTTCCACACTTGAAAGTGTTTGGCTGCATAGCTTACGTGCATGTACCAGATGAGTTGCGTAGGAAATTGGATCCTAAAGCAGAGAAATGTATTCTTGTGGGATATTCCCTTGAACAAAAGGGGTACAGGTGCTACAATCCTACTACACGAGAATTACGAGTGAGCAGAGATGTAGTCTTTGATGAGATGAGCAGCTGGTACAGTAATGCACATGGCACTATTGGGGCTGATGTAAAAGATGATGTGGTTGTACAAAATGTGAGGCCACAGTCACAGGTTTTGAGTGGACCACAAGAGTCCTCTTCTCGTGGCTCTGTTGAGAAACCATGGAATGGTAGACTACGTACGCAGGTTACTCCACCAACAGGTACAGGGAATGTATCACAAAAAGGAAAGGAAAAGGTTGATGAACCTCCCTTTATGGTTGATGCATCATCAGCTTTTTCACATGTAGACATGGATTCAGATGGTTCTGAACAAAGTCTTAATGAGGAATTTGGAATTCCGGCTGTCAGGACACCTGGTGTAAGGAAAGTACAAGAAGATGCTAGAGGGCAAAGGAGTGACCTAGGACCGCGCCGATCTAATAGAGTTAGAAATCCAGTTCAAAAATTGACTTATGATGGGTATCTAGCGCATCACCGAGCCTACATGGCTAAGGTGATACAGGATGTGGAGCCCACATGTTTTGAGGATGCAATTGGAAATGTGCATTGGGATGATGCAATGAATGAAGAGATGGCTGCATTGGAAGCAAATGACACATGGGAGTTGGTGCCATTGCCAAGTGGCAAGAAAGCTATTGGCTGTAAATGGGTGTATAAAACCAAGCATAAGGCTGATGGTAACATTGAGCGTCACAAGGCAAGGCTGGTCGCAATAGGTTATGCACAGACGTATGGCATAGACTATGAGGAGACCTTTGCTCCAGTGGCAAAGATGACGACAGTGAGAGCTGTCATAGCAGTGGCTGCATCTAGAGGATGGATTATGCATCAAATGGATGTAAAGAATGCCTTCTTGAATGGTGAGTTGCAAGAGGAAGTGTATATGGATCAGCCATATGGTTATGTCGATCCAGGTTACCCAGATTATGTATGCAGACTTCTCAAAGCTTTGTATGGTTTGAAGCAGGGCTCTAGAGCATGGTATGACAGGATTGCCAAGTATCTTGTCAGTATTGGTTTTAGGAGAGCTCATGCTGATCATTCACTCTATGTACGTGAGAGTGATGTGGGGATTGTGGTCATTACCATATATGTAGATGACCTTATTATTGTTGGTGACAATGCTATGGAGATTGACCATGTGAAGGGTCTTCTCAAACAGGAGTTTGAAATGAAAGATTTAGGCGAGTTGCGCTACTTTCTTGGCATTGAAGTGATAAGGACTCCAGAGGGTGTATGGCTATCACAGAGACAGTATGCTTTGGACATGTTGTCAAAGTATGGTATGGCTGATTGTAAGCCAATTTCTATTCCCTTGGATGTGAATGCAAAGCTGAGTGCAGAGAAGGGTGATGTTGTTGAGGATGTCAACATGTACAGGAAGATTGTGGGTAGTCTAATCTACTTGACTATCATGAGGCCAGACTTGAGCTACACAGTAGGCTTGGAGAGTCAGTTCATGCAACTTCCGAGGAAGCCCCATTTGGATGGAGTACGATGCACACTTAGGTATGTGCAAGGTACTCTTGACTACGCATTGTTCTATGCAGTAGATGCACCATTAGCATTGTATGGGTATACAGATGCAGATTGGGCAGGTAGCATTGTTGATAGGAGATCTACGAGTGGCTTCATGTTCTCTTTTGGGAGTGCTGCTGTTACTTGGAGCAGCAAAAAGCAGCCTACGGTTGCTTTATCGAGGACAGAGGCCGAGTACAGAGGTGCAGCAGTTGCGGCGTGCGAGGTAGCTTGGCTACGCACATTACTTGAGGACTTGGGAGTGCAGGTGGACCAGCAGATTTTCATCCATTGTGACAACCTCAGCAGCATGCAGTTGGCTAGGAACCCAGTGTTCCATGCCAGGACCAAACACATAGTGGTCCATTACCACTACGTTCGAGAGCGAGTGTTGGCGGGCGACATCGACTTGGTCTACGTCAGCATAGAGGAGCAGATAGCGGATATCTTTACCGAGGCCCTCGGGGCTGAGAAGCTTCGACGTTTCCGGACTATGCTTGGACTCTACGACATGCAGAGCTCGAGGGGGAGTGTTGAGATGTCGAGCTCTACACCTTGAGCTGGCATCCACTACGGGTCTTGGCCGCTTACGGCATTTACTCATTGGCGCGTTAGGTGACCGACACGGAGGATCTCTGCCAGTGATTCTACAGTTGGACTACACTTATAGTGCCAGCCTAGTACGCTTCTAGTGAGTTCACACTTAGTGACCGCATGTACATATGTGCTACTTTTCAGCTTTAGCACTTAGTCATTTTGTACTCTCTTTTCTGTGAAGAAGAAGAAGAAGCTTTCCATCTCTGTGTGCTTTGTGCTTGTCTTGTGTAGCTCTCTTGCATTCTCATTCTTGAGATGTCGAGCTCTACACCTTGAGCTGGCATCCACTACGGGTCTTGGCCGCTTACGGCATTTACTCACTGGCGCGTTAGGTGACCGACACGGAGGATCTCTGCCAGTGATTCTACAGCTGGACTACACTTATAGTGCCAGCCTAGTACGCTTCTAGCGAGTTCACACTTAGTGACCGCATGTACATATGTGCTACTTTTCAGCTTTAGCACTTAGTCATTTTGTACTCTCTTTTCTGTGAAGAAGAAGAAGAAGCTTTCCATCTCTGTGTGCTTTGTGCTTGTCTTGTGTAGCTCTCTTGCATTCTCATTCTTTACAATGTCCAAGCTATATGAGCTTGGTTTGAAGGTCTACCACACCTCTTGAAATTAGGATCCATGTAAGGTCCACCTTTTGTCAAGCTATGCCTTTAGTGAGTACTAAAACTAAGTAAATTGCAGTACTTAAATACCTTTCCAAGCTCATTAAGATTTTGGTCTCTAAGGCCACCACCACATGTCTAATCTATGCTCTAATTGATTACTTATGCTAGTTCTCAAAGTCCAAACATAAGCTCCCTTCTAGCAAGGTTAGGTTAAATTTAAGCTCCAGCACCTGTCTAAGCTAGGTTCAATTTATGAAGCATCACCATTTAACCATGCTGGGATCTAATGTATCATATCAAGGGGGTATTGATAAAAGGTCCAAAACTTATTGAGTTCAAGCTCTTAAGTAATTAAGTCTTTGTGAGTATTAAATGTTATAGTTTTAGTCTAAAGATCCACCATTCAAAAACTCAAGTAATTTACTATTTACATTCAAACCTTGAATGCTTGAGATAAAAAATACAAACTCAATCAATACTATATCAAGGAAAATCTAACATTAAGAGTATCAAATCAGTAACAAGAAACACTAACATGCACAAGAAACTCAAAACGTACGTGTCTCCATTTCCAAAAAGTCCTCCATTGACAGAGGATGTTGTTGTTGTTGTTCTTCTTCTCTTCGTGGAGAGCACTCCTCTGTAATAGGCACAGTGTCGTCTTATTGCGAAGTGGATTGTTGAAGTCCAGCCCATTTTTCTATATCTTCATGAGACTTAACAAAGTCTAGCAGCATGGTCTCCACGTTTTTTGCCTCCTCCACACTATCAACTAAGCATATAATTTCTTTTTTCTATTTTATTCCTTCTTGTGCAACCAAGGAGCCATCACCAAAAACATCAACAAGCTTGCGGTCTTCAAAACAATATGTACAAATGTAGTGCTTGACCAAAGCTCTTTTTTTGGCCTCCAAATATTGCAAATCTGACATATCGTTATCTGCTACTTGAAGAAGAGAACAATCAATTGGCATGGGATGTTCCTCTGATCTTCTTCTCAAGTCTTCAAATGCATTGCCTTGTCCCAAGAAGGCAATAACTATTAGGAATTGAATTTCTCCTTTGCAAGGAGCTGATGGAAAGTGATGCAATGCACCACAACAATGGTAGCTCAGATTATCTCCCATGGCGTGAAAGGCACATTGCAATTTTGTGAAGATAGTGAAATCCACAAATGCAAGAAAGACAAATCCAGGATTTGTTGACCCTCCAGCAATAGCCAAGATCCCATCCAAAGCATTGTTAAATGTCTCCTCACTCCACTTCAAATTGCCTCCAACATTTTTTGTCATATCTAAAACACATAAGCCAATAGGCACTTTATTATTGAAGTGGCGCATCAAGTAGAGATTGCCTTCCATTTGTAGGTTCACCACATAGATTGACCATGGCAAATCTCTAGGCTCAATTTTCTCCTTTTGAAGGTGAATTGCCCATTGCATGTATTTTATTGCTCCATCTGGAAAAGCCATTTTCTTTGTTCCACGCGCCAAACTAGATCTGATCCATTCCTCGCATAGCATTAAAAGTGTTTTATAAACAACATCATTGATGTTATACATTTTGACCACCTCCTCCCAGTCTTTACATGGTGAAGACTCATTCAAATTGTTGAATCCTTCAAGAAGTGCATCTTGAATCAATTTTTCTTGCTTCAACTGCTTGATTCGATCATACATGTCAGTTGCATCACCATCCTTTGCACTCTTTGACAGTAAAATCTTCTCATCTCTAATCTCTTCTTGAATAGTCTTTACCTCTGATTCCTCAAGGCCACAAAGGCATCTAAATACAGTTGTTGGGGGTTTCTTATTCTCCTCTTCTAGCCTTTCAATGATTTCTATCCACCAATCATAAATTAAATCAGAGTACGTGACCATGTGGGCCTGTTTAGCAATCCAACTTGCTGCTGCACTCATTCTTGCCAATCGAAGAAAAGCCTAAAAAGAAATAGAGAAATAATTAAACTATTGAGCAAGATTTGTTAATTAAACACTATAAAAAGACAAAGAAAATAACTTACATCCCATCCGGCACGAGATGCATGCCCCTCTGCAATTCCACTTGCTGCCTTTGGTGGTCGTCCTGAGAAGATCCATTGACTCTGTAAATGTCTCAATATTTGGCTGTAAGGTTGCTTGACATACAATGCCTGAGCCTCCTCATTTGTAATGGCAGATATAGAAGTTGAAACAAATGGAGGAGCCTTCACAACAATGCGAGCCTTTCTAATTTATACACGCTAATCAGTCTTTCAAATATCTCTTTGTTGTTTTGTTCATTGTGAAGCAAAAATTTTGTAGCATAGATTGAATGCTGCCCATCAAGAATCCAATAATGATAATCTTTAATTTTTTGCTCTTCTACCTCTTCTACTGTCAAAGGAGTCCCCTTCTTTGACTTTGCATTTCGAACATGCATCAAATATGCACATGCTGCAGGCTTGGTCGTACTCCGTGAAAATCTAAATAACATACTTTCGCCGTGTTTTTTATCCATAATACGTGCATTATAGTGATCAGGAGCAAGCCAACAATTTTGAATAGGGATATCAAATTCCCTATATTGGAAAGGAAAATAGTTTATGTACTTATTCATTCCACCTGTATCTTTTTCTTGTCCTTTCATGGCCTCAGCTTCTAAAACATCTAGATCCACAATTCTCATCTTTGACATTGAACCCTCTGTTGATGAGGATGCCAAAGATGCCTTGTCTACATCCAAAATGGAACTAGTTTGCTTAGCTGCTACTTTCTGCACTTTTGCTTGATTCTTTGTGGATGGTGGTCGTGAAGCTTTCACCTTTTTTCGTTGTAGTGTGGCAATGATGGAGCTTTGAAGTTGATTTGCTGTGATATTTGGATTTGATTCTGCAAACTTCCATCCTCGAGAAAACATTGTCTCTTCTTTGTTTCTAGACATGCGCTCCAATGCATATGCTCCTGGAGATAGTTAAAATTCTAGATTCATTGGAACTAGAATGTCAATGCATTACACCTCCGGATGACTATCAACTACAGAGACAGATGCTTCCACAACTTGTCCAACATCTTCAAACAAGCTGTCATTCTCTTTTTTGGCAATAAATAGATGCACCTTATGAAATTGTGCACCCTCTATACCATGTATTTCCAAATACCATTTCCTAAGATCATTGCAAGTATAGTCAACTGAGACAACAACCCTTGCAACTTGTTTTTTGGAGCCATCTTTCCTGAAACAAAAACAAACCAAATGCTATTTTAACATATACTTTTTTGTAATGGATTAAGTTTGTGTGAATACAAGGTCCACCACTTGTTCAAGCTAGATCTAGGCAAGTATACATAGTGATATTTTAAGCTAGTAAACTAAGGGAAGGGCGAAGTAAGGTCCACCACTTGTCCAAGCTCAGCTGTAGACAACATGGAGAGATTGGAGGTCTACTAATTGTCTAATATAGGCTAACTCTATTGAAACATAGAGAGAAGAAAACGTCCACCACTTGTCCAATCTAGGGTCCATTGAAACATGGAGAGAAGGATGCTCCACCATTTGTCCAAAATAGACTCCATTGAAACATGAAGAGAAGCAAGCTGCACCATGTCTCCGAGATGCTAGGCTCCATTGAAATACCTTAAACCCACGATATTTTCTATATGCGGGGTTTAAATTCAAGGTCCCCCACTTGTCCAACCTATTATCCCTAGTAGCATGAGTGGTTTGGTCTCAAGATTCACCACTTTTCCACTCTATGTCATTATATTAAGAAGATCGGGTGTTAAGGTCCACCACTTGTCCAACCTATGAGGCTATATCTTAAATGGCATTATTTACCACCACTTGGAATGCACATGATAGGTTTTACATAGGGGTCTGGTTCCAAGGTCCACCACTTGTCCAAGCTAACTCTATTGAAACATAGAGAGAAGCAAAGGTCCACCACTTGTCCACGCTAGGGTCCATTGAAACATGGAGAGAAGGATGCTCCACCATGTGTGAAACATGAAGAGAAGCAAGCTACACCATGTCTCCAAGATGCTAGGCTCCATTGAAATATCTTAAACCCATGATATTTCGTACATGGGGGATTTACATTCAAGGTCCACCACTTGTCCAACCTATTATCGCTAGTAGCATGAGTGGTTTGGTCTCAAGATTCACCACTTTTCCACTCTATGTCATTATATTAAGAAGATCTGGGTGTTAAGGTCCACCACTTGTCCAACCTATAAGGCTATATCTAAAAGGGTATTCTTTCTTCCCACTTGGAATGACCATGATAGGTTTTACATGGGGGTTTGGTTCCAAGGTCCACCACTTGTCGAAGCTAACTCTATTGAAACATAGAGAGAAGCAAAGGTCCACCACTTCTCCAAGCTAAGGTCCATTGAAACATGGAGAGAAGGATGCTCAACCATTTATCCACGATAGGCTCCATTGAAACATGAAGAGAAGCAAGCTGCACCATGTCTCCAAGATTCTAGGCTTCATTGAAATACCTTAAACCCACAATATTTTGTACATGGGGGGTTTACATTCAAGGTCCACCACTTGTCCAACCTATTATCGCTAGTAGCATGAGTGGTTTGGTCTCAAGGTTCACCACTTTTCCACTCTATGTCATTATATTAAGAAGATCTGGTTGTTAAGGTCCACCACTTGTCCAACCTTATAAGGCTATATCTCAAAGCGTATTCTTTCTCGCCACTTGGAGTGACCATGATAGGTTATACATGGGGGTTTGGTTCCAAGATCCACCACTTGTCCAAGCTAACTCTATTGACACATAGCGAGAAGCAAAGGTCCACCACTTGTCCAAGCTAGGGTCCACTGAAACATGGAGAGAAGGATGCTCCACCATTTGTCCAAGATATGCTCCATTGAAACATGAAGAGAGGCAAGCTGCACCATGTATCCAAGATGATAGGCTCCATTGAAATACCTTAAACCCACGATATTTCATACATGGGGGGTTTACGTTCAAGGTCCACCACTTGTCCAACCTATTATCCTTAGTAGCATGAGTGGTTTGGTGTCAAGATTCACCACTTTTCACTCTATGTCATTATATTAAGAAGATCTGGGTTTTAAGGTCGACCAGTTATCCAACCTATAACGCTATATCTTAAAGGGTATTCTTTCTCGCCATTTAGAGTGACCATGATAGGTTTTACATGGTGGTTTGGTTCCAAGGTCCACAACTTGTCCAAGCTAAATCTATTGAAATATAGAGAGAAGCAAAGGTCCACCACTTGTCCAAGCTAGGGTCCATTAAAACATGGAGAGAAGGATGCTTCACCATTTGTCCAAGATAGGTTCCATTGAAACATGAAGAGAAGCAAGATGCACCATGTCTCCAAGATGCTAGGATCCATTGAAATACCTTAAACCCACGATATTTCGTACATGGGGGGTTTACATTCAAGGTCCACCACTTGTCCAACCTATTATGTCTAGTAGCATGAGTGGTTTGGTCTCAAGATTCACCAGTTTTCCACTCTATGTCAATACGTTAAGAAGATCCTATAAGGCTATATCTTGAACGTTATTCTTTCTCACCACTTGGAGTTACCATGATAGGTTCTACATGGGGGTTTGATTCCAAGGTCCACCACTTGTCCAAGCTAACTCTAATGAAACATAGATAGACGCAAAGGTGCACCACTTGTCCAAGCTGGGATCCATTGAAACATGGAGAGAAGGATGCTCCACCATTTATCCAAGATAGGCTCCATTGAAATGTGAAGAGAAGCAAGCTGCACCATGTCTCCAAGATGCTAGGCTCCATTGAAATACCTTAAACCGACGATATTTCATACATGGTGGCTTTACATTCAAGGTCCACCACTTGTCCAACCTATTATCCTTAGTAGCATGAGTGGTTTGGTCTCAAGATTCACCACTTTTCCACTCTATGTCATTATATTAAGAAGATCTGGGTTTTAAGGTCGACCACTTATCCAACCTATAAGGCTATATTTGAAACGGTATTCTTTCTCACCACTTGGAATGACCATGATATGTTTTATATGGCGGTTTGGTTCCAAGGTCCACCACTTGTCCAAGCTAACTCTATTGAAACATAGAGAGAAGCAAAGGTCCACCACTTGTCCAAGCTAAGCTCCATTGAAACATGGAGATAAGGATGATCCACCATTTGTCAAAGATAGGCTTCATTGAAACATGAAGAGAAGCAAGCTGCACCATGTCTCCAAGATGCTAGGATCCATTGAAATACCTTAAACCCACGATATTTTGTACATGTGGGGTTTAAATTAAAGGTCAACCACTTTTCCAAGTTATTATCCCTAATAGCATGAGTGGTTTGGTCTCATGAGTGGTTTGGTCTTAAGATTCACCACTTTTCCACTCTATGTCATTACGTTAAGAAGATCTCGGTGTTAAGGTCCACCACTTGTCCAACCTATAAGGCTATATCTTAAACGTTATTCTTTCTCACAACTTGGAGTTACCATGATAGGTTTTACATGGGGGTTTGATTCCAAGGTCCACCACTTGTCCAAGCTAACTCTATTGAAACATAGAGAGAAGCAAAGGTCGACGACTTGTCCAAGCTGGGCTCCATTGAAACATGGAGAGAAGGATGCTCCACCATTTATCCAAGATAGGCTCCATTGAAACGTTAAGAGAAGCAAGCTGCACCATGTCTCCAAGATGCTAGGCTCCATTGAAATACCTTAAACCCACGATATTAATACATGGTGGCTTTACATTCAAGGTCCACCACTTGTCTAACCTATTATCCTTAGTAGAATGAGTGGTTTGGTCTCAAGATTCACCACTTTTCCACTCTATGTCGTTATATTAAGAAGATCGAGGTTTTAAGGTCGACCACTTATCCAACCTATAAGGCTAGATCTTAAAGGGTATTATTTCTCACCACTTGGAATGACCATGATATGTTTTACATGGGGGTTTGGTTCCAAGGTCCACGACTTGTCCAAGCTAACTCTATGGAAACATAGAGAGAAGCAAAGGTCCACCACTTGTCCAAGCTAGGGTCCATTGAAACATGGAGAGAAGGATGTTCCCCCATTGGTCGAAGATAGGCTTCATTGAAACATGAAAAGAAGCAAGCTGCACCATGTCTCCAAGATGCTAGGATCCTTTGAAATACCTTAAACCCACGATATATTTTACATGTGGGGTTTAAAGTCAAGGTCAACCACGTATCCAAGATATTATCCCTAGTAGCATGAGTGGTTTGGTTTCAATATTCACCACATTTCCTTCCACTCTATGTCATTATATTAAGAAGATCTGGGTGTTAAGGTCGACCACTTGTCCAACCTATAAGGGTATATCTTAAAGGGTATTCTTTCTCACCACTTGAAGGGTGCTTGCATGAATAGGTGGCTCGGTTTTAACCGGTTGAAAGTTTCTTTTGGAGGCTTAAAATGTAGGGGGTATGAAACTGGTGTTATGGGCAAGAATTGTTTGAATTAAATATTCGTGTGGAGGATACAAAATCTTAAAAATCATGGGGAGGATTCAAAAACACGTGTGTAGCCCACGTCAGAACAAATGTTCAGTCGAATGTTTTCATGACTGTGACTTCTCTATATCTTTGTGCCTTTCTCCTTCTGCGGCTTTCTCAGCTCGCTGTACAGCCCCCTGTGCACGCTGATTATCCTTCGCCATGGATATCAACCTAAGAAAGAGCCCAAGGAATGAAACACGATAGGTGTCTCCCCCACGAAGGTATATCACCTCTCTCTGTCTCTGTCTGTGTTGTGTATAGCGGACCTGTGTGTAGTAGAGTACTGAGGTGTGGATACATTGAGTAATGAGTATGGATTTATTCCTTTCAGAGACAGAAGTTACAGCCTCCTCCCAAAATCAGCCGCTTTGTTCACCCCAAGGATGTGGATGTGCCATTAAAGGCATTCTGCACGACAAAGGAGGATTTTCACAGGGAATATGGGTTAAGTCTTGAGGGGAAAGATGTTAGGAAGTTGATAGATGCAGATGTGCCCATATCCGACTGGATGAAAGTTATCACGTGTCTTCTAGTGAAGGAGAAAAAAGTGCCAATAAAAACAGCAAGGCCGGATCACTACAAGGCACTCTACCAGCTCTACAAGCAGGTGTACCAGTCCAAACCACCAAACTATCTGCTGGGAGTCAAGTGTGCACGCGGATATGTTTATTTCGTATGCACAGGTCCGGTAAAGTGGGCTGAGTTTGCATCTGAGGTGGTGAAGAATGTGACCAATGAAGGTCACTTAGATAGGAAAAGAGAACAATGGAAGTTAGAGACTTCCCAAGTATCCACAGGTACCCCAAGTGGTTCTGCCATCTTCTTAGTAAATACCCCATCCGGAAGTACACCAGTCGGAAGTGGACTTTTTGCGACCACTTAGTCTGCCTTTAGTGTTGAAGTATCCACTTCCTTGCAAGAACTTCTTGTTGAGGTTAGAAAATCTCATGACAATGTATCAGCCGAGTGTCAGAAGGCTAAGGATTCAGTGGTCAAATCTGTTGCTGATGTGCACCGTTGAGAGGGTGCCCTTGAAACCATCCAAATGCACTTCCCTGATGATGTCAATGTACCAACAGGCTTGCTTGACAGCCTCTAAGAAAAATTTGACCAAGCAAAATCCACCCTACAACAGGCACATGTATGCTTTTAACTCCATCTGATTGTAGTATAATACATGCAAAGTATGGTTTTTAATACCGGTAGGATTATATCATATTCGGTAAGGGTAGATGACAATACCGGTAGGATGTTATCATACCGGTAGGATTATACCCTACTGGTATGATTACATCCTACCGGTATGATTATATCCTACCGGTAGGATGTTATCTTACCGGTAGGATTTAGGAGATAATCCTACCAGTATGATAACATCCTACTGGTATGGTTACATTCAACCGATATGGTTAGATCCAACCGGTATGATAAAATCCAACCAGTTTGATGTTATGCTTCCGGTATACTGTTATCCTACCGGTATGATGTTATACTGTCCAGTATAATAACATTATACCGGTGGGATAACATCATACCAGCAGGATGTAATCATACCGGTATGATAACATCATTATACCAATTTTCAAGCATTCATACTGATTTTATACCTGTTTGACATTGTCTGATAACAGAGGTCTCTTTCCTACAGGAAGAATTATCCAAATGCTTGGACCGTGAGGAAACCTTTGGTCTCTATGTCACATTTGTGACAGGCATGATTAGTCAACCAATGCTACCTGAAACCATAGTCTTGCCTGCAGGAGTAACAGCTCCTGGACATAGTGTTGCTCTCATTGATGTGTGCAATGCTTGTGGTGTAAGAATTCATGATCACAATTGCTCAAGCCATGTTGTTCTATTGCCTTGTTCACATGCTTACCATGCATTCTGCTATGCTCACTTGGCTGAGAAAGGAAAGTGCATGCTTAAGGATTGCCTCGGAGTTATTTCTGCACAGACCAATCCCTTCTAAAGAAGAAGCCAGTTGAACCATGCCCAAAAACAAGTGAGAAAATTGTTTCAATGGGTAATCAGGTGGTTGATTTTTGTCTTCTCTGATGTTTTTTCAGGTGGTTGATTTTTGTCTTCACTGATGTTTTTTCAGAGTCAAGCTGCTTCAGAACTACTGCCGGTAAAGACACAGGGAACGATGCAGTGACGCCTGCATACAAGACACCTGTGGAGGTATTGCTTGATGAAAATGTCCCTAGTAATGCTGAGAAACCTGTTTCGGAAACAAAAGAAGAAGAACAAAACTTTGAGGTAAAGGAGCAGAGTACGACTGGTGCTGAAGAGAAAACCCAGAATGAGGAAGACGATGTGTTGCTAGACAGTGTGTGGGTGACAAGATCAAAGACCCCGAGAAAACGAGGCCAACGTGGCAAGAGTAAGTTTTTTCATTGATTATGGCTCTAATAAGTGATCTCTTGCTGCACAGCTTTCTAAAGCTGATGGTCGTGTAGATGTCAGGATGGAGGAAAGTCCCGAGGAGACCCTTGCTCAGCATATAAGAAAGGCAAAAATAAAAAAAATCGAGAAGACTGGAGATGAGAATCCTGAAATGGAGCAAAAAAGCAAGGAAGAGGAAGAGACCCAGGGGCAGCCAAAAGAGGAGATGGACATAGAAGACACTAAGGAGATGCAGAATACTGGCACAAGTTCTGACCCTAAACCCAGAGCCTGCAAAAGATTATATTTTGCCCCCCCATGTTTCTTTTTATGTAACCACTTCTGAAATTAATATAACTTTCTTTCCCATTCGACGTCTCTTTCATCTTGTGCCTAATTTTTGAACATTGTGTGTTTTTATTGTATGATTTCAATCTATAGATATGTCCTAATTGCATATTTAAATTTGAGTCTTGTGTAATTTTGCATCTGCAGATATGTTTTCAGTTGAAGAATGGCGCCTTGCAGATAGGTTTAGGGCTAACAAGCAGAATGGCAGGGCTGACATTCGTGCAATATGGAATTGCTTGTTGTCTCTTGCAGTGCTTGTGTTTCCTCTATGGTATAGACTAATTAAAAGAATCCCACTGATATGGCCAAGGCCACCACCTCCGTTGAGCATCCAGCGTAGGGTTCTCATTTTGGACCTTAATGGATTACTGCTCAAGAAATTTGATGGAAAATATGGTGAAGAATTGCCCCACTGGCTAGAAATGCGTTATGTTGTTGAAGCGGATACACAGTTTTGGGTAAGGCCCAATGCAGAAGTGTTTCTGAATTTTTGTTTCAGATGGTTCGAAGTGTGGATATGGAGCTGCTTCGAGTTGTAGAAGCTCAAACACACGCTAGCGAGAGTGTTCCTTGACCACCACAAAAGATTCAATAGAGTGGTAAGTTAGGCGCAATGCACAAGGGCCCCTTTTAAATTGGGCGCGACAGATAAACCGGTGTTCCACAAGAATCTCGAAAATTTTCCTGACCTACCACCTGACACACTTATCTTTGATGATTCTGGACATAAGCTAATGTTTAATCCATTGGGGTCATTTCTTGTTTTTCCCAAGCTAGAAAAGCAGTCTAAAGAAGTGCGCGCCTGTTTTTTGTTAATTACTGTCATAAACTGGCTGGCACACTGGTTGTACTCTAAGGACAGAATTGAGTATACAAAGAGGACTGTAATTTGTGCAGACGGACAACCTGACGACACCTATGTGCGTCGTTTTTATTGGAAATGGCGGATTGACTTTTTCAAGAAGAAAGGAACAAATTTTTTTATATAAAAAGAAAGCTTCATAAAGTCTGTGAAGTGGGCGACTTTTGTCGATGTATTTTTTTGTCGATGGATGTAAATGGAGAATTAGTCAGCCAAAAGGCTCAATCAATGTAACAGAATTCATGTATAATACATTTACAAGCAAGTTGCACGGAAATAAGTTGTATTCTATATTTGAATTATATTGCAAATAAAAGGAGACAGTGAGAGAGAGTGTCTGATAACGGTATTATACTGGGCATGGCTGGTATGATACTGAGAGAGAGAGAGAGAGAGAGAGAGAGAGAGAGAGAGAGAGAGAGAGAGAGAGAGAGAGAGAGAGAGAGAGAGAGAGAGAGAGAGAGAGAGAGAGAGAGAGAGAGAGAGAGAGAGAATGTATGATATGGGTATGATACTGGGAAATGACTGGTATGATACTGTATCATACCGGTATGATACTGGGAATTGACTGGTATGATACCGATATGATACTGAGAAATGACTGGTATTATACAGAAATGATACTGAGAAGTGACAAAGAGAGAGAGAGAGAGAGAGAGAGAGAGAGAGAGAGAGAGAGAGAGAGAGAGAGAGAGAGAGAGAGAGAGAGAGAGAGAGAGAGAGAGAGAGAGAGAGAGAGAGAGAGAGGGAGGGAGACAGTTGAGTTTATAGTAATAGGCAGATATACACAAAATTATGCATTATGCATTTCTTAAGATGGTTATAGCTCAAAAGGCATACTATTGTAGATAGACTCACTGACATCAAGTGATATTGTATATAGTTTTGAGTTGCTGGGATGGGGTATCATGGGGATTTTGATTGCCCGAACAAGATGTGAATATATGAACACCTCTGGATTTTTGTCCAAAAGCTCGTAGGTCTGCTCATTTATCATACGATAGTAAAACCCTTTGATAGCATAGGATCCTCGCCCAATGATATTTCCCCAGTCATCTTCAGCGTCTGAATGAAACTCTTGAATAGCTGCAGTGCATTTCACTATATAGAAATCCAATTTTTCTTCATTGTCATTTGGTGTGGGAACAACAAAATTATCACCAACAATAAGAGCTTGACTGAGGGTGTCATAGTGTCCTTCATATACTGCATCCTCATTTATTTCACCGTCATCATCTTCCCCTTCTTCTGTAGGCTCCAAAATAAGGTATGTCCAGAAAGGAACGTGTGACTTGCTCACACATCTCCTCCACTTTTCCTGTTTACATGAACTACAAAAAACAAGACAGTGAACGTGTTCTCAAAGCAGTTGTATCATGCTCTGAATATGCAGAAACAGAGTGCATTGAGCGGGTATTTTTTACAGCCTTCAAATCCCAATTTTTTCCCCTTTCGACATCTCCCAATTCAATCACCCAAAAAATCCTGCTTACATAACAGGCCTGGGATGCCATCTATACACAAAATTATGCATTATGTATTTCTTAAGATGGTCTTTGAACATGACTGAGAGATCCTGGCACGATATTTCCTTATGCGACAAGACTTTCCTTTTCTTCTTCAGACCGTCACGCGCAGTTCCTACTTCTAGGTCCTCAAAAATCTTCACCACAATCTTTTTAGCAATAAATGCAGCCTCTGCAGCACAAAAGTCTAACTTATCCGGGCCACACCTTTTACATTGACCACTCAAGCAGGCAAGGGCATGGAAGGTGGACGTATCTGATTTAGGACACAATATAGAGTCCAATAAGGCTGTTACACTCTTGATAGGGTTTTTTGGTGCCTTGCATCCACCATTGTCTTTGCATATGTTGCATTGACAATGGTAAGCTTTTCCATGCAGACCGAATATAGAACTTCGCATGTGATTTATGGCATCTTGTAGGAAGGACATTTGAACATGTGAAATGCAGCAACAAGTATATCGGTCTCTCAATTTCCGCACAAAATATGGCTTCATGTACTCAAACGCCAGCTGCCTTATTACAATTTCAGGGTATTGTTCTTTGAAGTTGAAAAAGAGCTCCACCTACAATGAAAGACATATATGGTTAAAGAACATTGAAGAAAACTGCAGGTTTTGAGGAAAACTATTACATTACTATAAACCAGTATTTTTATTTCAAACCACTATGTTTTTTCACTTAATTGCTTGGATAAACCAGTATACATGTCCTTGGTACGTACCAGTGGTATATAAGTGTCAACTAGTGCAAATGTTCTTACTGCTGATGTAAACCAGTCTTTTGATTTATAAGCGGTATGTTATTTACCTAACCAGTAGAAGTGAGCACTTAACCACGATGTATACCAGTGATAAATAAGTGTTAAAAATAATGAACACATGCCCTTGGTACGTACCAGTGGTATATAAGTGTCAACCAGTTCAAATGTTCTTACTGCTGATGTAAACCAGTTTTTTCATTTAAAATCGGTATGTTATTTACCTAACCAGTACATGTGAGCACTTACCCATGATGTGTACCAGTGAAAAATAAGGGTTAAAAAAATGAACACATGTCCTTGGTACGTACCAGTGGTATATAAGTGTCAACCAGTGTAAATGTTCTTATTGTTGATGTAAACCAGTCTTTTCATTTAAAACCGGTATGTTATTTACCTAACCAGTACAAGTGAGCACTTAACCACGATGTATACCAGTGAGAAATTAGTGTTAAAAGAAATTAACACATGTCCTTGGCACATACCAGTGGTATATAAGTGTCAACTTGTTCAAATATTCTTACTGCTGATGTAAACCAGTCTTTTCATTTAAAACCGCTATGTTATTTACTAACCAGTACATGTAAGCACTTAACCACGATGTATACCAGTGAGAAAAATGTGTTAAAAAAAATGAACACATGTCCTTGGTACGTTCCAGTGGTATATAAGTGTCAACCAGTTGAAATGTTCTGGCTGCTAATGTAAACTAGTCTTTTCATTTAAAACCGGTATGTTATTTACCTAACCAGTACATGTGAGGACTTAATCACGATGTATACCAGTGAGAAATAAGTGTACAAAAAAATTTACTGGATATGTAAACCACTATTTTCCTTTCAAACAGATATGTTTTTTACCTATCTGACATGACAAACAATACATGTGAACACTTGACGAGTACATGTGAACACTTAACCACTATGTATACCAGTGAGAAATAGGTGTTAAAAGATTTTTACTGGTTATGTAAACCAGTTTTTTACCTAACCAGTTTATACATATCATACGCGTGTGAAAGTATGCGTCTGCAAACGTATGTTTCAACAAACATACACGTATGATAAAAACTATGTTTCCATTTATATTCTCCTTCACATACAATATTTATCTACTCTTAGTCTAGGACCAAATACAGATTCCCCTTATTTCCATTTATAACTTCCTTCATATCCGATTTCATATCTACTCTTATCAACCCATTTATAGAGAATATAGGTCATGAATGCAAATATTAAAAAACAAAAATGGATATAGTGAAGCAAGTTATTACCTGAGCTTGTTCTAGAAGATGCACAGGATGTTTGACATATGAATTTCTTCCAATACGCTTTCTGCACACATCCTTCTTATTGGGTGAAACACGAGTGTTAGACATCCAAAAAGAGAAGATCAACTCTTTCTCATCAGGTGTTATGAAGCCACGATCAATGGGCTGTCGACACAAAGAGATTGGCAAATTGCCATCACCTGCTGCCCTCAACCGATTCGTTGCAGCTATGAAGTTCCTCTTGTGCAAATTTAGCAACTTAGATGCAGCTGAAACATTCACTTTTGAGGTAGATGTACACTCAACATTCATAAGCATTGTGGTGATGAACCTTTTAAGAAAGAGCTCCTATCTGCTCTTGGGTAATTTGATTGCATCTATTGTGTTGCGTATGGCTTCAACGAAGTTTGTTTGTGCCCTGGGCATTTCAAGGTCTCCAAGAGAAGGATGATTGACAAACTTGCACAAAATATCTGAGTGTGATGCAACATCGAGGGCCTTTGTACGCCGATTGAAGAGCATAACAAGGTCATTGCAAAGTCTTTGACGCTTTGCATCATCAGCACCATTTTGATCATTATCTTCCTCACGTGATACCTGCTCAAGCTTGTTCTTAGCACGCTGCTCCCTCTTTCTCCTAGCATGATATTCCTTGACCGCATCAACAACATACCTAGCACACAGTTCACAGTGAGGCTGAGGGCAGTCACATACAGTGTGAGATTCTTGCTCCATGCTAGAGAGGGAGAGATTGAGCGAGGTGATAGGCCTACAGAGAGCAAGAGTAGTATATGACAACAATAGATGTGTGATAGGCCTACAAAGTAAAACAACAATCTGTGCTTCTACACAGAGAGTTAGACAGAGATAGGAAAACAAGAGAGCGGGAAGACAAAGAGCTGGCTGACGTGCATAGTTAAGAGCTATAGAGCGATCTTCTATATTTGAAAAAGAGACGTGGAAATAGTAATGGTGTAAAGAGCTGGCTGACGTGCATAGTTAAGAGGTACAGAGCCGTCTTCTATATTTAACAAAAATCTATGGAAATTCTATATTTAATTAAAAATTTGTTCAAAAGAATATATCGAATTGAACTAATAGAGATGGTTTTATGTACCGGTTATAAAACCTCTGTCTGGGACAAGGTTTTTGGTCCACCTATTCATGCATCCAACCTGAAATGTCCATGATATGTTTTACATGGGGGTTTTGTTCCAAGGTCCACCACTTATCCAAGATAGCTCTATTCTTCTCATAAAGAGAAGCAAAGGTCCACCACTAGTCCAAGCTAGGCTCCATTGAAACATGGAGAGAAGGATGCTCCACCATTTGTCGAAGCTAACTCTATTGAAACATGGGGGGTTTACATTCAAGGTCCACCACTTGTCCAACCTATTAACGCTAGTAGCAGGAGTGGTTTGGTCTCAAGATTCACCACTTTTTCACTCTTTGTCATTATATTAAGAATATCTGCATGTTAAGGTCCACCACTTGTCCAACGTATTAGGCTATATCTTAAGGGTTATTCTTTCTAACCACTTGGAGTGACCATGATAGGTTTTACATGGGGGTTTGGTTCCAAGGTCCACCATTTGTTCAAGATAACTCTATTGAAACATAGAGAGAAGCAAAGGTCCACCACTTGTCCAAGCTAGGGTCCATTGAAACATGGAGAGAAGAATGCTCCACCATTTGTCCAAGATACGCTCCATAGAAACATGAAGAGAAGCAAGCTGCACGATGTCTCCAAGATGCTAGGATCCATCGAAATACCTTAAACCCACGATATTTTTTACATGGGGGGTTTACACTCAAGGTCCACCACTTGTCCAACCTATTATTGCTCGTAGCATGAGTGGTTTGCTCTCAAGATTCACCACTTTTCCACTCTATGTCATTATATTAAGAATATCTGGGTCTTAAGGTCCACCACTTGTCCAACCTATAAGGCTATATCTTAAAGGTTATTTTTTCTCACCACTTGGAGTGACCATGATAGGTTTTACATGGGGGTTTGGTTCCAAGGTCTACCACTTGTCCAAGCTAACTCTATTGAAACATAGAGAGAAGCAAAGGTTCACCACTTGTCCAAGCTAGGCTCCATTGAAACATGGAGAGAAGGATGCTCCACCATTTGTCCAAGATAGGCTCCATTGAAACATGACGAGAAGCAAGCTGCACCATGTCTCCAAGATGCTAGGCTCCATCAAAATACCTTAAATCCACAATATTTCGTAGATGAGGGAGGTACATTCAATGTCCACCACTTGTCCAAGCTATTATTGCTATTTGCATGAGTGGTTTGGTCTCAAGATTCACCACTTTTCCACTCTATGTCATTATATTAAGAAGATCTAGGTGTTAAGGTCCACCACTTGTCCAACCTTATAAGGCTATATCTTAAAGGGTATTCTTTCTCGCCACTTGAAGTGACCATGATGGGTTATACATGGGGGTTTGGTTCCAAGATCCACCACTTGTCCAAGCTAACTCTATTGACACATAGCGAGAAGCAAAGGTCCACCACTTGTCCAAGCTAGGGTCAATTGAAATATGGAGAGAAGAATGCTTCACCATTTGTCCAAGATAGGCTCCGTTGAAACATGAAGAGAAGCAAGCTGCACCATGTATCCAAGATGATAGGCTCCATTGAAATAACTTAAACCCACGATATTTCATACATGGGGGGTTTACTTTCAAGTTCTACCACTTGTCCAACCTATTATCCTTAGTAGCATGAGTGGTTTGGTCTCAAGATACATCACTTTTCCACTCTATTTCATTATATTAAGAAGATCTGGGTGTTAAGATCCACCACTTGTCCAACCTATAAGGCTATATCTTAAAGGGTATTCTTTCTCGCCACGCACAGTGACCATGATAGGTTTTACATGGGGGTTTGGTTCCAAGGTCCACCACTTGTCCAAGATAATTCTATTGAAATATAGAGATAAGCAAAGGTCCACCACTTGTCCAAGCTAGGGTCCATTGAAACATGGAGAGAAGGATGCTCCACCATTTACCCAAGATAGGATCCATTGAAACGTGAAGAGAAGCAAGTTGCACCATGTCTCCAAGATGCTAGGCTCCATTGAAATACCTTAAACCCACGATATTTCGTACATGGAGGATTTATATTCAAGGTCCACCACTTGTCCAACCTATAAGGCTATATTTTAAACGGTATTTTTTCGCACCACTTGGAATGACCATGATATGTTTTATATGGGGGTTTAGTTCCAAGGTCCACCACTTGTCCAAGCTAACTCTATTGAAACATAGAGAGAAGCAAAGGTCCACCACTTGTCCAAGCTAGGGTCCATTGAAACATGGAGAGAAGGATGTTCCCCCATTGGTCGAAGATAGGCTTCATTGAAACATGAAAAGAAGCAAGCTGCACCATGTCTCCAAGATGCTAGGATCCATTGCAATACCTTAAACCCACGATATTTTTTACATGTGGGATTTGAATTCAAGGTCAACCACTTGTCCAAGTTATTATCCCTAGTAGCATTAGTGGTTTGGTCTCAAGATTCACCACTTTTCCACTCTATGTCATTACCTTAAGAAGATCTCGGTGTTAAGGTGGACCACTTGTCCAACCTATAAGGGTATATCGTAAAGGGTATTCTTTGTCACCACTTGGAATGAACATGATATGTTTTACATGGGGTCTTGGTTCCAAGGTCCACCACTTATCGAAGCTAACTCTATTCTTCTCATAGGGAGAAGCAAAGGTCCACCACTTGTCCAAGCTAGGCTCCATTGAAACATGGAGAGAGGGATGCTCCAACATTTGTCGAATCTAACTCTATTGAAACATGGGGGGTTTACATTCAAGGTCCACCACTTGTCCACGCTAATATCAGTAGTATCATGAGTGGTTTTTTCTCAAGATTCACCACTCTCTCCCTCTATGTCATTATATTAAGAATATCTGGGTGTTAAGGTCCACCACTTGTCCAACCTATAAGGCTATATCCTAAAGGTTGTTCTTTCTCACCACTTGGAGTGACCATGATAGGTTTTACATTGGGGTTTGGTTCCAAGGTCCACCACTTGTCCAAGCTAACTCTATTGAAACATAGAGAGAAGCAAAGGTCCACCACTTGTCCAAGCTAGGGTCCATTGAAACATGGAGAGAAGAATGCTCCACCATTTGTCCAAGATAGGCTCCATTGAAACATGAAGAGAAGCAAGCTTCACGATGTCTCCAAGATGCTAGGCTCCATCGAAATACCTTAAACCCACGATATTTCGTAGATGGGGGGTTTAATTTCAAGGTCCACCACTTGTCCAAGCTATTATCGCTAGTAGCATGAGTGGTTTGGTCTCAAGATTCACCCCTTTTCAACTCTATGTCATTATATTAAGAATATCTAGGTGTTAAGGTCCACCACTTGTCCAACCTATAAGGCTATATCTTAAAGGTTATTCTTTCTCACCACTTGGAGTGACCATGATAGGTTTTACATTGGGGTTTGGTTCCAAGGTCCACCACTTGTCCAAGCTAACTCTATTGAAACATAGAGAGAAGCAAAGGTCCACCACGTGTCCAAGCTAGGCTCCATTGAAACATGGAGAGAAGGATGCTCCACCATTTGTCCAAGATAGGCTCCATTGAAACATGACGAGAAGCAAGCTGCACCATGTCTCCAAGATGCTAGGCTCCATAAAAATACCTTAAACCCAAAATATTTTGTTTATGAGGGGTTTACATTCAATGTCCACCACATGTCCAAGCTATTATTGCTATTTGCATGAGTGGTTTGGTCTCAAGATTCACCACTTTTCTACTCTATGTCATTATATTAAGAAGATCTGGGTGTTAAGGTCCACCACTTGTCCAAACTTATAAGCCTATATCTTAAAGGGTATTCTTTCTCGCCACTTGGAGTGACCATGATAGGTTATACATAGGGTTTTGTTCCAAGATCCACCACTTGTCCAAGCTAACTATATTGACACATAGCGAGAAGCAAAGGTGCACCACTTGTCCAAGCTAACTCTATTGACACATAGCGAGAAACAAAGATCCACCACTTGTCCAAGCTAGGGTCCATTGAAACATGGAGAGAAGGATGCTCCACCATTTGTCCAAGATAGGCTCCATTGAAACAGGAAGAGAAGCAAGTTGCACCATGTATTCAAGATGATAGGCTCCATAGAAATACCTTAAACCCACGATATTTCATACATGGGGGGTTTAGTTTAAAGTTCCACCACTTTTCCAACCTATTATCCTTAGTAGCATGAGTGGTTTGGTCTCAAGATTCACCACTTTTCCACTCTATGTCATTATATTAATAAGATCTGGGTGTTAAGGTCCACCACTTGTCCAACCTATAAGGCTATATCTTAAAGGGTATTCTTTCTCGCCACTTAGAGTGACCATGATAGGTTTTACATGGGGTTTTGGTTCCAAGGTCCAGCACTTGTCCAAGCTAACTCTATTAAAATATATAGATAAGCAAAGGTCCACTACTTGTCCAAGCTAGGGTCCATTGAAACATGGAGACAAGGATGCTCCACCATTTGTCCAAGATAGGCTCCATTGAAACATGAAGAGAAGCAAGCTGCACCATGTCTGCAAGATGCTAGGATCTATTAAAATATCTTAAACCCACGATATTTTGTACATGGGGGGTTTACATTCAATGTCCACCACTTGTCCAACCTATTATCTCTAGTAGCATGAGTGGTTTGGTTCTAAGAGTCACCACTTTTCCACTCTATGTCATTACATTAAGAAGATCTTGGTGTTAAGGTCCACCACTTGTCCAGCCTATAAGGCTATATCTTAAACGTTATTCTTTCTCACCACTTGGAGTTACCATGATAGGTTTTACATGGGGGTTTGATTCCAAGGTCCACCACTTGTCCAAGATAACTCTATTGAAACATAGAGAGAAGCAAAGGTCCACCACTTGTTGAAGCTGCACTCCATTGAAACATGGAGAGAAGGATGCTCCACCATTTATCCAAGATAGGCTCCATTGAAACGTTAAGAGAAGCAAGCTGCACCATGTCTCCAAGATGCTAGGCTCCATTGAAATACCTTAAACCCACGATATTTCGTACGTGGTGGGTTTACATTCAAGTTCCACCACTTGTCCAACCTATTATCCTTAGTAGCTTGAGTGGTTTGGTCTCAAGATTCACCACTTTTCCACTCTATGTTATTATATTAAGAAGATCTGGGTTTTAAGGTCGACCACTTGTGCAACCTATAAGGCTATATTTTAAACGATATTCTTTCTCTCCACTTGGAATGACCACGATATGTTTTACATGGGGGTTTGGTTCCAAGGTCCACCACTTGTCCAAGCTAACTCTATTGAAACATAGAGAGAAGCAAAGGTCCACCACTTGTCCAAGCTAGGGTCCATTGAAACATGGAGAGAAGAATGCTCCACCATTTGTCCAAGATAGGCTCCATTGAAACATGAAGAGAAGCAAGCTTCACGATGTCTCCAAGATGCTAGGCTCCATCGAAATACCTTAAACCCACGATATTTCGTAGATGGGGGGTTTAATTTCAAGGTCCACCACTTGTCCAAGCTATTATCGCTAGTAGCATGAGTGGTTTGGTCTCAAGATTCACCCCTTTTCCACTCTATGTCATTATATTAAGAATATCTAGGTGTTAAGGTCCACCACTTGTCCAACCTATAAGGCTATATCTTAAAGGTTATTCTTTCTCACCACTTGGAGTGACCATGATAGGTTTTACATTGGGGTTTGGTTCCAAGGTCCACCAGTTGTCCACTTGTCCAAGAAATATGATCCCCCATTGGTTGAAGATAGGTTTCATTGAAACATGAAAAGAAGCAAGCTGCACCATGTCTCCAAGATGCTAGGATCCATTGAAATACCTTAAACCCACGATATATTTTACATGTGGGGTTTAAAGTCAAGGTCAACCACTTGCCCAAGCTATTATCCCTAGTAGCATGAGTGGTTTGGTCTCAAAATTCACCACTTTTTCACGCTTTGTTATTCATTTAACAAGATCCGGGTGTTAAGGTCGACCACTTGTCCAACCTATAAGGGTATATCTTAAAGGGTATTCTTTGTCACCACTTGAAATATCCATGATATGTTTTACAAGGGGGTTTGGTTCCAAGGTCCACCACTTATCCAAGCTAACTCTATTCTTCTCATAGAGAGAAGCAAAGGTCCACCACTTGTCCAAGCTAAGCTCCATTGAAACATGGAGAGAAGGATGCTCCACCATTTGTCGAAGCTAACTCTATTGAAACATGGGGTGTTTACATTCAAGGTCCACTACTTGTCCAACCTATTAACGCTAGTAGCAGGAGTGGTTTGGTCTCAAGATTCACCACTTTTTCACTCTATGTCATTATATTAAGTTAATCTGGGTGTTAAGGTCCACCACTTGTCTAACCTATAAGGCTATATCTTAAGGGTTATTCTTTCTCACCACTTGGAGTGACCATGATAGGTTTTATATGGGGGTTTAGTTCCAAGGTCCACCATTTGTCCAAGCTAACTCTATTGAAACATAGAGAGATGCAAAGGTCCACCACTTGTCCAAGCTAGGGTCCATTGAAACATGGAGAAAAGGATGCTCCACTATTTGTCCAAGATAGACTCCATTGAAACATGAAGAGAAGCAAGCTGCACCATGTCTCCAAGATGCTAGCCTCCATCGAAATACCTTAAACCCACATTATTTTGTACATGGAGAGTTTACATTCAAGGCCACCACTTGTCCAACCTATTATCGCTAGTAGCATGAGTGGTATGCTCTCAAGATTCAACACTTTTCCACTATATGTCATTATATTAAGAATATCTGGGTCTTAAGGTCCACCACTTGTCCAACCTATAAGACTATATCTTAAAGGTTATTCTTTCTGACCACTTGTAGTGACCATGATAGGTTTTACATGGGGGTTTGGTTCCAATGTCCACCACTTGTCCAAGCTAACTCTATTGAAAGATAGAGAGAAGAAAAGGTTCACCATTTTTCCAAGCTAAGCTCCATTGAAACATGTAGAGAAGGATGCTCCACCATTTGTCCAAGATAGGCTCCATTGAAACATGAAGAGAAGCAAGCTGCACCATGTATCCAAGATGATAGGCTCCATTGAAATACCTTAAACCCACGATATTTCTTACATGGGGGGTTTACATTAAGGGTCCACTACTTGTCCAACCTATTATCCTTAGTACCATGAGTGGTTTGGTCTCAAGATTCACCACTTTTTCGCTCTATGTCATTATATTAAGAAGATCTGAATTATTAGGTCAACCGCTTGTCCAACCTATAAGGCAATATCTTAAAGGGTATTCTTTCTGACCAGTTGGAATGACCATGATATGTTTTACATGGGGTTTTGGTTCCAAGGTCCACCACTTGTCCAAGCTAACTCTATGGAAACATAGAGAGAAGCAAAGGTCCACCACTTGTCCAAGCTAGGCTCCATTAAAACATGGAGAGAAGGATGATTCACCATTTGTCAAAGATAGGCTTCATTGAGACATGAAGAGAAGCAAGCTGCACCATGTCTCCAAGATGCTAGGATCCATTGAAATACCTTAAACCCACGATATTTTTTACATGTGGGGTTTAAATTCAAGGTCAACCACTTGTCCAAGCTATTATCCCTAGTAGCATGAGTGGTTTGGTCTCAAGATTCACCTCTTTTCCACTCTATGTCATTATATTAAGAAGATCAGGGTGTTAAGGTCGACCACTTGTCCAACCTATAAGGGTATATCTTAAATGGTATTCTTTGTCACCACTTGGAATGACCATGATATGTTTTACAAGGGGGTTTGGTTCCAAGGTCCACCACTTATCGAAGCTAACTCTATTCTTCTCATAGAGAGAAGCAAAGGTCCACCACTTGTCCAAGCTAGGGTCCATTGAAACATGGAGAGAAGGATGCTCCACCATTTGTCCAAGATAGGTTCCATTGAAACATGAAGAGAAGCAAGCTTCACGATGTCTCCAAGATGCTAAGCTCCATCGAAATACGTTAAACCCACGATATTTCGTAGATGGGGGGTTTACTTTCAAGGTCCACCACTTGTCGAAGCTATTATCGCTAGTAGCATGAGTGATTTGGTCTAAAGATTCACCACTTTTCCACTCTATGTCATTATATTAAGAATATCTAGGTGTTAAGGTCCACCACTTGTCCAACCTATAAGGCTATATCTTAAAGGTTATTCTTTCTCACCACTTGGAGTGACCATGATAGGTTTTACATGGGGGTTTGGTTCGAAGGTCCACCACTTGTCCAAGCTAACTCTATTGAAACATAGAGAGAAGCAAAGGTCCACCACTTGTCCACGCTAGGCTCCATTTAAACATGGAGAGAAGGATTCTCCACCATTTGTCCAAGATAGGCTCCATTGAAACATGAAGAGAAGCAAGCTGCACCATGTCTCCAAGATGCTAGGCTCAATAAAAATACCTTAAACCCACGATATTCTGTAGATGGGGGGTTTACTTTCAAGGTCCACCACTTGTCCAAGCTCATATCGCTAGTAGCATGAGTGGTTTGGTCTCAAGATTCACCACTTTTCCACTCTATATTATTATATTAAGAATATCTAGGTGTTAAGGTCCACCACTTGTCCAACCTATAAGGCTATATCTTAAAGGTTATTCTTTCTCACCACTTGGAGTGACCATGATAGGTTTTACGTGGGGGTTTGGTTCCAAGGTCCACCACTTGTCCAAGCTAACTCTATTGAAACATAGAGAGAAGCAAAGATCCGCCACTTGCTGTCCAAGCTAGGGTCCATTGAAACATGGAGAGAAGGATGCTCCGCCATTTGTCCAAGATAGGCTCCATTGAAACATGAAGAGAAGCAAGCTGTCCAAGCTAGGGTCCATTGAAACATGGAGAGAAGGATGCTCCACCATTTGTCCAAGATAGGCTCCATTGAAACATGAAGAGAAGCAAGCTGCACCATGTCTCCAAGATGCTAGGCTCCATCAAAATACCTTAAAACCATGATATTTTGTAGATGGGGGGTTTACTTTCAAGGTCCACCACTTGTCCAAGCTATTATTGCTAGTAGCATGAGTGGTTTGGTCTCAAGATTCACCACTTTTCCACTCTATGTGATTATATTAAGAATACCTGGGTGTTAAGGTCCACCACTTGTCCAACCGATAAGGCTATATCTTAAAGGTTATTCTTTCTCACAACTTGGAGTGACCATGATAGGTTCTACATGGGGGTTTGGTTCCAAGGTCCACCACTTGTCCAAGCTAACTCTATTGAAAGATAGAGAGAAGAAAAGGTCCACTACTTTTCCAAGCTAAGCTCCATTGAAACATGTAGAGAAGGATGCTCTACCATTTGTCCAAGATAGGCTCCATTGAAACATGAAGAGAAGCAAGCTGCACCATGTATCCAAGATATTAGGCTCCATTGAAATACCTTAAACCCACCATATTTCTTACATGGGGGGTTTACATTCAAGGTCCACCACTTGTCCAACCTATTATCCTTAGTACCATGAGTGGTTTGGTCTCACGATTCACCACTTTTCCTCTCTATGTCATTATATTAAGAAGATCTGAATTATTAGGTCAACCGCTTGTCCAACCTATAAGGAAATACCTCAAAGGGTATTCTTTCTGACCAGTTGGAATGACCATGATATGCTTTACATGGGGTTTTGGTTCCAAGGTTCACCACTTGTCCAAGCTAACTCTATGGAAACATAGAGAGAAGCAAAGGTCCAGCACTTGTCCAAGCTAGGCTCCATTAAAACATGGAGAGAAGGATGATTCACCATTTGTCAAAGATAGGCTTCATTGAGACATGAAGAGAAGCAAGCTGCACCATGTCTCCAAGATGCTAGGATCCATTGAAATACCTTAAACCCAAGATATTTTTTACATGTGGGGTTTAAATTCAAGGTCAACCACTTGTCCAAGCTATTATCCCTTGTAGCATGAGTGGTTTGGTCTCAAGATTCACCTCTTTTCCACTCTATGTCATTATATTAAGAAGATCAGGGTGTTAAGGTCGACCACTTGTCCAACCTATAAGGGTATATCGTAAAGGGTATTCTTTGTCACCACTTCGAATGACCATGATATATTTTACATGGGGGTTTGGTTCCAAGGTCCACCACTTATCGAAGCTAACTCTATTCTTCTCATAGAGAGAAGCAAAGGTCCACCACTTGTCCAAGCTAGGCACCATTGAAACATGGAGAGAAGGATGATCCACCATTTGTCGAAGCTAACTCTATTGAAACATGGGGGGTTTACATTCAAGTTCCACCACTTGTCCAAGCTATTATCACTAGTAGCATGAGTGGGTTTGTCTCAAGATTCACCACTTTTTCACTCTATGTCATTATATTAAGAATATATGGGTGTTAAGGTCCACCACTTGTCCAACATATAAGGCTATATCTTAAAGGTTGTTCTTTCTCACCACTTGGAGTGACCATGATAGGTTTTACATTGAGGTTTGGTTCCAAGGTCCACCACTTGTCCAAGCTAACTCTATTGATATATAGAGAGAAGTAAAGATCCACCACTTGTCGAGGTTAGGGTCCATTGAAACATGGAGAGAAGGGTGCTCCACCATTTGTCCAAGATAGGCTCCATTGAAACATGAAGAGAAGCAAGCTGCACGATGTCTCCAAGATGCTAGGCTCCATCGAAATACCTTAAACCCACGATATTTTGTACATGGGGGGTTTACATTCAAGGTCCACCACTTGTCCAACCTATTATCGCTAGTAGCATAAGTGGTTTGCTCTCAAGATTCACCACTTTTCGACTATATGTCATTATAGTGAGAATATCTGGGTGTTAAGGTCCACCAATTGTCCAACCTATAAGGATACATCTTCAAGGTTATTCTTTCTTACCACTTGGAGTGACCATGATAGGTTTTACAGGGGGGTTTGGTTCCAAGGTCCACCACTTGTCGAAGCTAGATCTATTGAAACATAGAGAGAAGCAAAGGTCGACCACTTGTCCTAGCTAGGGTCCATTGAAACATGGAGAGAAGGATGCTCCACCATTTGTCCAAGATAGGCTCCTTGAAACATGAAGAGAAGCAAGCTGCACCATGTCTCCAAGATTCTAGGCTCCATTGAAATACCTTAAACCCATGATATTTCATACATGGGGGGTTTACATTCAAGGTCCACCAATTGTCCAACCTATTATCCTTAGTAGCATAAGTGGTTTGGTCTCAAGATTCTCCACTTTTCCACTCTATGTCATTATATTAATTATATCTGGGTGTTAAGGTCCACCACTTGTTCAACCTATAAGGCTATATCTTAAAGGTTATTCTTTCTCACCACTTGGAGTGACCATGATAGGTTTTACATGGGGGTTTGGTTCCAAGGTCCACCACTTGTCCAAGCTAACTCTATTGAAACATAGAGAGAAGTAAAGGTCCACCACTTGTCCACGCTAGGCTATATTGAAACATGGATAGAAGGATTCTCCACCATTTGTCCAAGATAGGCTCCATTGAAACATGAAGAGAAGCAAGCTTCACGATGTCTCCAAGATGCTAGGCTCCATCGAAATACCTTCAACCCACGATATTTCGTAGGTGGGGGGTTTACATTCAAGGTCCACCACTTATCCAAGCTATTATCGCTAGTAGCATGAGTGGTTTGGTCTCAAGATTCACCACTTTTCCACTCTATGTCATTATATTGAGAATATCTAGGTGTTAAGGTCCACCACTTGTCCAACCTATAAGGCTATATCTTAAAGGTTATTCTTTCTCACCACTTGGAGTGACCATGATAGGTTTTACATGGGGGTTTGGTTCCAAGGTCCACCACTTGTCCAAGCTAGCTCTATTGAAACATAGAGAGAAGCAAAGGTCCACCACTTGTCCACGCTAGGCTATATTGAAACATGGAGAGAAGGATTCTCCACCATTTGTCCAAGATAGGCTCCATTAAAACATGAAGAGAAGCAAGCTGCACCATGTCCCCAAGATGCTAGGCTCCATAAAAATACCTTAAACCCAGGATATTTTGTAGATGGGGGGTTTACTTTCAAGGTCCACCACTTGTCCAAGCTCATATCGCTAGTAGAATGAGTGGTTTGGTCTCAAGATTCACCACTTTTCCAGTCTATGTCATTATATTAAGAATATCTGGATGTTAAGTTCCACCACTTGTCCAACCTATAAGGCTATATCTTAAAGGTTATTCTTTCTCACCACTTGGAGTGACCATGATAGGTTTTACGTGGGGGTTTGGTTCCAAGGTCCACCACTTGTCCAAGCTAACTCTATTGAAACATAGAGAGAAGCAAAGATCCGCCACTTGCTGTCCAAGCTAGGGTCCATTGAAACATGGAGAGAAGGATGCTCCACCATTTGTCCAATATAGGCTCCATTGAAGCATGAAGAGAAGCAAGCTGTCCAAGCTAGGGTCCATTGAAACATGGAGAGAAGGATGCTCCACCATTTGTCCACAATAGGCTCCATTGAAACATGAAGAGAAGCAAGCTGCACCATGTCTCCATGATGCTAGGCTCCATCAAAATACCTTAAACCCATGATATTTTGTAGATGGGGGGTTTACTTTCAAGGCCCTCCACTTGTCCAAGCTATTATCGCTAGTAGCATGAGTGGTTGGTCTCAAGATTCACCACTTTTTCACTCTATGTCATTATATTAAGAATATCTGGGTGTTAAGGTCCACCACTTGTCCAACCTATAAGTCTATATCTTAAAGGTTATTCTTTCTCACCACTTGGAGTGACCATGATAGGTTTTACATGGGGGTTTGGTTCCAAGGTCCACCACTTGTCCAAGCTAACTCTATTGAAACATAGAGAGAAGCAAAGGTCCACCACTTGTCCAAGCTAGGGTCCATTGAAACATGGAGAGAAGAATGCTCCACCATTTGTCCAAGATAGGCTCTATTGAAACATGAAGAGAAGCAAGCTTCACGATGTCTCCAAGATGCTACGCTCCATCGAAATACCTTAAACCCACGATATTTCATAGATGGGGGGTTTAATTTCAAGGTCCACCACTTGTCCAAGCTATTATCGCTAGTAGCATGAGTGGTTTGGTCTCAAGATTCACCCCTTTTCCACTCTATGTCATTATATTAAGAATATCTAGGTGTTAAGGTCCACCACTTGTCCAACCTATAAAGCTATATCTTAAAGGTTATTCTTTCTCACCACTTGGAGTGACCATGATAGGTTTTACATTGGGGTTTGGTTCCAAGGTCCACCACTTGTCCAAGCTAACTCTATTGAAACATAGAGAGAAGCAAAGGTCCACCACGTGTCAAAGCTAGGGTCCATTGAAACATGGAGAGAAGGATGCTCCACCATTTGTCCAAGATAGGCTCCATTGAAACATGAAGAGAAGCAAGCCGCACCATGTCTCCAAGATTCTAGGCTCCATTGAAATACCTTAAACCCACGATATTTCGTACATGGGGGGCATTTAAGGTCCACCACTTGTCCAACCTATTATCGTTAGTAGCATGAGTGGTTTGGTCTCAAAATTCACCACTTTTCCACTCTATGTCTTTATATTAAGAAGGTGTGGGTGTTAAGGTCCACCACTTGTCCAACCTATCAGGCTATATCTTAAATGATATTTTTTCTCACCACTTGGAATGTGCATGATATGTTTTACATGGGGTTTTGTTCCAAGGTCCACCACTTGTCCAAGCTAGATCTATTACATATATATTATACATACAATATTCAACTAGATTCCATACCTATCGTGTCCAGTAGCATGGATGCTCTGGCTTTAAGGTCCACCACTTGTCCAACCTATACTCTCTTATGTAAGGGAGATCTCGCTATAAATTCAAAACCTTCCCGCCTAAATTTAAAATTCAAAATCTTATCGCCTAGATTTAAAATATCCCTTCCAAATTTTAAATATCCCGCCTAAATTTTAAAATATCCCGCCCAAATTTTAAAATTCAAACTTTTTTATAAAATTTAAATTTTACCACTTAAATTTGAAATATTCCACGGGAAATTGATTTTAAATTCAAGTTTACCACAAAAAGATATCATTATCCCACCTAAATTCAAATATGCAAACCTCAAATCATTATATTGTACATAAATTCAAACAAATTCAAATTAACAAGACTAAACTGATATTAGTTTGCATAGATATGAATTTATCACACCTAAATTATGTAACCATGTTAGAGAGAGTGGTTAGAGAATTTGAACAAGGTCCACCACTTGTCCAACCTAGATACCAAGAAGGATTGAGTGTACAAGGTATTGTTTGGAGGTCCTTATAGTCCACTGGTCTCAAGGTCCACCACTTGTGGTAAGGGTCACCAAAAAGTGTATATATTCATCCAAAGAAATACACGTATTTTTGGTCTACATGTCCTAGTTTCAACCATTTATGTCCATTAGGTGTATTAGTAAACAACACTACTTTTGTTGAGAAACAGAAGTTACAATCATATCTACAAATGGATTAGAGGAAAATTAGCTCAGCATACATCCAGAACTCGCTACAAGAATCGACTTTAACAGATCACGCAAGTAAGTCTTCCATTCAAGTTTACTAGTATTACAATGTGTTAGTTATTTGTGATATTTATGTATGTATATATACTATGTGTGCATATCGTAATTAAGTGTAATTGTGTATCTGCATTATGTTTTAGTTTTACAATGAAATAACACAAATATACATACATACACATAGATAACACAGACGCACACATACATGAGCATGTATTTTCAAGAGAGAGATAGCAAGATACAGAGAGAGAGAGAGAGAGAGAGAGAGAGAGAGAGAGAGAGAGAGAGAGAGAGAGAGAGAGAGAGAGAGAGAGAGAGAGAAATACCTGTTTTCTAGAGAGAGGAGAGAGAGAGAGAGAGAGAGAGAGAGAGAGAGAGAGAGAGAGAGAGAGAGAGAGAGAGAGAGAAATACCTGTTTTCTAGAGAGAGGAGAGAGAGAAAGATAACAGATTTCACTGTGTTTATGTATGTGGAAGAGAGGAAGACGATGTATGGGAATATGTGCACATATTTTCAAGAGAGAGACAACAAGATAACAAATTTCACTGTGGTTATGTATGTGGAAGAGATGTGGAAGAGAGGAAGAAGATGTGTGGAATATGTGTATGTGTGCGGGAATACTTTTAAACTAAGTATCTCTGTCTTTTGACGAGAGAGTGTGTGTGCAAGAAAGAGTAACAGAGAACCATCTTCTCTATATGGAGAAAGACAGAGAGTGAGAGAGAGAGAAATACCTGTTTTTTCTCTATTCGTGAGGTGTGCAATGTCTCCTGAGAAGAAGCTATGCCTGATCCTGCCCTTCTGGAAAGCGTTGCATACGATGCGGTTTCTTTATCTTGTGTGCGAATTGTCAATCCTGTGCACTCCACCTGTGCGTTGTGTACGATGCCGGGTTTGCTCCTCTACGCACGCGTATACTCCAACTGTGTGCGATCCGTGTGTGCTTTCTGTGTGTTTGCTGCTCGCCTGCTTTCTCTGTGTGCGTTGCTCGTGCGCTCTCTCTGTGCTTAATCTTGATAGGGTTTATTAGAATGCCACGTATGCTACAAGTCCATGTTTTATCATAGGATTAAAAAAAACAAAAGCAGTATAAAACATTAACCAATTCACACGACGAAAATTAGAGAAATCATGGTTGAAAATATGCAAAACATTGCTAACTCTATATTAGGAATTCACTTAAAAAAAATAAAATCTATGGGCGCTGCCCCTCAACCCCGCCCGGAACAATATCCCAAAATCAGCCTCCCAAGCCCCGACATTGAGAGCGCTATATTCCACATCCCCATCAAGAGCGCTACCCCCAAACCTCACGTGGAAGTGCTGCCTCGCCAGATGCACCCCATTGTGGCATTGCCCTAAGACCCCGCATCTGGAGTGCTAAATGGGAACATTCTTCATTAGTGAAATTTTGAACATAAATTATATTTAGCATATACTTAAATATAATACAAATATTAACATATTAACTATACTACTAATTTACTATAGCAGTTCTAGATTATGTCCCATACTATATTTAAGGTGCCAAAGGTTTGGCCTTATGGTCCTAGATTTAGCGAAGTGGTCAACACATATAGGACCAAGTGCACACTGTGCCACAAAACTTGGCCACCACTTCACTTGCCAAAGCTTAGGCCACATGGTCAATCCTAAGTTTCCAATGTTCTTATTATGTCATAAGAGACAACACTTCTTTTTTGTCACCTTTTGCCTCGTGGAAAACCTAGGCTTGTTTTCACATACTCAGGCACTTCAAGCCATAATAAATTTTCATTACTCTTCGGCAACCCTTTTGTTCAAGTCTTTGAAAAAACGTTGTTTAAGGCCACCCTAAACCATTTTCATTTAGGGGTGTGTAAAACTAGCTTTTTGGCAATTCGAGAAGAAAATGGTCAAAGTTTTATACTTAGTTTTAACCACTTGACCAATTCAAATATTGGAAAGCAAGGTCTTGTAATACTTTCCTTTGGACATCACACATTAAAACTAGGTCCCTCACTTGTCCAAGCTATGCTCTAATACAATAAAGGGCTTTTGGTTTCAAGATGCACCACTTTCCCAACCTTGATTCCATTAAAGAAGCTAGCTCTAATTAGACATTTAATAGCAAGGTCCTATAGCAGTTCACATTGAACATTTTCCATGACAGCTAGGTCCACCACATATCTAAGCTATGCTCTAATAGAGTAAGGGGGTTTTGGTTTCAAGATCCACCACTTGTCCAAACTTGATTTGGGAAGCAAGGTACTATAATAGTTTGCTTTGGACATTCACCATTACAACTAAGTCCACCACTTCTCCAAGCTATGTTCTAATACACTAAGGAGAACCACTTGTACGACTTTGTTTTTGGAAGTAAGGTCTTTACATAGTTCACCTTGGACCTTGGACATTGGATACTACAACTAAGCCCACCACTTGTCCAAGCTATCCTCTATATATAGCCAAAGGCTTTGGGTTTCAAGATTCACCACTTTTCCAACCTTGCTTCCATTAAAGAAAGGAGGGGCATTATAACTAGGTCCACCACTTGTCCAAGCTATGCTCTGATATAGAAAGGGGATTTTGGTTTCAATAATCCACCACATGTTCAACCTTGCAAGACTCAAGGGATACTTGGACATTGGAAAGCATAGTCCTATAGTAGTTGATAGGTGGCAGTGGGTATTACAACTAGGTCCAATCTATGCTCTCATATAGCAAAGAGGCTTTGGTTTCAAGGTCCACCACTTGTCCAACCTTGCTTCCATTAAAGAAATGAGGGGCTACGTAAAAATTGGCAAGCAAGGTAGCAAGGTCCTAAGGTATTTCACCTTGGATATTGGGCATTATAACTAGGTCCACCAATTGTCCAAGCTATGCTCTTATATAGAAAGGCGATTTTCATTTCAAGGTCCACCACGTGTTCAACCTTGCAAGACTTAAGGTATACTTGGACATTGGAAAGCATAGTCCTATAGTAGTTGATAGGTGGCAGTGGGTATTACAACTAGGTCCAACCTATGCTCTCATATAGCAAAGAGGCTTTGGTTTCAAGGTCCACCACTTGTCCAACCTTGCTTCCATTAAAGAAATGAGGGGCTACGTAAACATTGGCAAGCAAGGTAGCAAGGTCCTAAGGTATTTCACCTTGGATATTGGGCATTATAACTAGGTCCACCACTTGTCCAAGCTATGCTCTGATATAGAAAGCGGAGTTTTGTTTCAAGGTCCACCACGTGTTCAAACTTGCAAGACTTAAGGTATACTTGGACATTGGAAAGCATAGTCCTATAGTAGTTGATAGGTGGCAGTGGGTATTACAACTAGGTCCAACCTATGCTCTCATATAGCAAAGAGGCTTTGGTTTCAAGGTCCACCACTTGTCCAACCTTGCTTCCATTAAAGAAATGAGGGGCTACGTAAACATTGGCAAGCAAGGTAGCAAGGTCCTAAGGTATTTCACCTTGGATATTGGGCATTATAACTAGGTCCACCACTTGTCCAAGCTATGCTCTGATATAGAAAGCGGAGTTTTGTTTCAAGGTCCACCACGTGTTCAAACTTGCAAGACTTAAGGTATACTTGGACATTGGAAAGCATAGTCCTATAGTAGTTGATAGGTGGCAGTGGGTATTACAACTAGGTCCAACCTATGCTCTCATATAGCAAAGAGGCTTTGGTTTCAAGGTCCACCACTTATCAAACCTTGCTTCCATTAAAGAAATGAGGGGCTACGTAAACATTGGCAATCAAGGTAGCAAGGTCCTAAGGTATTTCACCTTGGATATTGGGAATTATAACTTGTCCAAGCTATTCTCTGATATAGAAAGGGGATTTTTGTTTCAAGGTCCACCACGTGTTCAACCTTGAAAAACTCAAGGGATACTTGGACATTGGAAATCATAGTCCTATAGTAGTTGATAGGTGGCAGTGGGTATTACAACTAGGTCCAACCTATGCTCTCATATAGCAAAGAGGCTTTGGTTTCAAGGTCCACCACTTGTCCAACCTTGCTTCCATTAAAGAAATGAGGGGCTACGTAAACATTGGAAAGCAAGGTCCTAAGGTATTTCACCTTGGATATTGGGCATTATAACTAGGTCCACCACTTGTCCAAGCTATGCTCAGATATAGAAAGGGGATTTTCGTTTCAAGGTCCACCACGTGTTCAACCTTGAAAGACTCAAGGGATACTTGGACATTGGAAAGCATAGTACTATAGTAGTTGATAGGTGGCAGTGGGTATTACAACTAGGTCCAACCTATGCTCTAATATAGCAAAGAGGCTTTGGTTTCAAGGTCCACCACTTTTCCAACCTTGCTTCCATTAAAGAAATGAGGGGCTACGTAAACATGGGCAAGCAAGGTAGCAAGGTCCTAAGGTATTTCACCTTGGATATTGGTCATTATGACTAGGTCCACCACTTGTCCAAGCTATGCTCTGATATAGAAAGGGGATTTTTGTTTCAAGGTCCACTACGTGTTCAACCTTGAAAGACTCAAGGGATACTTGGACATTGGAAAGCATAGTCCTATAGTAGTTGATAGGTGGCAGTGGGTATTACAACTAGGTCCACCACTTGCCCAACCTATGCTCTAATATAGAAAGGAGGATTTGGTCTCAAGGTTCACCACTTGTCCAACCTATGCAAACCTTTTTCATGTTGTAGCATGATTTTTTGTTTGAAGAGTATTTTTCTATAACTATGGATTTAACAATGTAATCTTTTTCACTTACAGGATGGACTTCGAATTTGGGGAGAAAGTACATATGATACTTGACAATGAAATTGTTGGTATTGGTTGTGTGTGTAGAATAGATCCAGATTCCACTTGTGGTGGTACAATGTCTCCATACTAGTGGAGGAATGCTTGAAGGATGTGATCCTACCTTTTCCTACAATGGATACTTCATCTCTCCAAGGCTCATTATGGAGTGTTGTTTGATGGTCAAAGCTTCTTTCGCAATATTTTGTATTAAATGGGAACTTAATTGATCCACAGGAAAGCTACAATGGTGATGAAGAACATGATCATTCTGATCCTCTAGTTACAGATGCAATACCTATGACAAGCCTAGAATTTGAAGCAGTGATTCGAGAGTCTTGGAGAAATCAGAGGGTCCTTTTAAAAGATGACACAATGATGCAAACCATGAATGAAGAGACCATCTTATATGTATTTCCACATGATTATGTCAACTTTCAGGAACTTGGTCATGATTGTGTGGGTGTGGGTATTGAAAGAGAAAATGCAAGCATTGATGATGTGGTTGAAGTGGGTAGCATCACTTTGCTAAAGTGGCCTATCAAGCAGACAACAATGTTGAATGGGAGCCCATTACAACGCTTTGTTTCTGTTGATGGAATGCATGCTACATATGAGGATATATCCAACGATGACAATGTTGGAAAAAAATTTGATGGGAGTAATGTTGTCCAGTTGTCAAGGAAGAGACGATACACTTTCATGAACAGGACTCAAAAATCAAAAGCAGCACCAACTTCCACCTTTTACCTTTCAAACAAATCAATTCAAAGGGTATCATGCATTGATTTTTGTGCACAAAAATGTTGCCAGTTTGCAGATCGTGATATGGTGACAAGGTTACGGCAACAATTTTGGGGAGAGTCTCAAAAATCACGCACTAATTATGTTTATGATGTTCTTTCTATATGTTATAAGAAAGATGAGAAGTCACGATACCAATTCAGGCTAAATGGCTCTATTGTTTGTTGTAGAGCATGGTATGAGCTACATGGAATACCAAAGACATCATTTTATCGATACAAGGAGAACTTTGAAAATGGTGTACGCCAATATGTACATGGGAACACATGTACATTGAGAAGGGGACTTCAACATACTAGTTTAGCAAGAGCACTACTAAATGAGTTTGTGAAAAACAACCCCGAGAAGATGCCACATAGAAGTAGAACACTGCTAGATGCCTCAAGAGAGACTCAATTGGTGATTCCATCAACATACAAACAAGTGGATATATTATGTGAAATCAACACGACACTTGACCAAATGGGCTATGAGAAGAAGCTATCCCAATCTTCTTTTGGTAGAATTTGGAACAAAGAGTACCCACATGTCACTTTAACAAAGACGAGTGAGTTCTCTAAGTGCAATATTTGTAGCTCAATCAAGGCAAGGTTAGAAGCTAAACCTTCTCTTGAAGAGAGAGCTCTTCTCTTGAGGGAGAGAGAAGTTCACATGGCACAACAAAAGAGTTGCAGAAGCCTATATTATGCATGGCGCACGTATTCAGAAACTCAACCACAAAAATATGTATGCATAATCCATGATAAGATGGATCAAAAGAAGACTGCCATTCCTAGATTACGCATTGTTCCTAAGGGTGTGGATTCAGGATATAATCTGCAAGTGGCATTGATTCGCATGATCACTCATGGACATGGAGAAGGTCATTATGGACACTTTGTCTTGAATGGTTTGTGGCCAGCTGATCCAAATCTTACAATTGGCTCAATTGCTAATTGTTTACATAACCTAGAGAGGATAGATACTTATTTGCCTACTTGTCAATGCTTGTTGCAAGGGGTGTTTTCAAAACCATCCAGCTGGGATTTTTAATGGTTGGGCATACACATGAGGACATAGATGCCATGTTTAGTAGGTTTTCAGAGAAGTTGAGAGTTACACAAACCTATACTTTGCCACATTTGATGGATACATTACGAAACAGCTCATCTTCATCTCCAACTCCATTTTTTCTCACAAAGATCCCTGATTTCAAGCAATATTGTGATGGCTATCTTTGTGATGGACAAGACATACTTGTTGGATATTCCAAACCGCTTCAGTTCAGGTTTTTTATGTAGGATGGACACCAATGATGCAATATAAGGCACATGTAGGTGTATCAAGTTGGAGTGGAAGTATTCGCCTTTGGAAAACAGACACAGAAGGCAAGCCAATGTTACCACATGGAGATCCACCTCTAGTACCAATGGCGGAGTATGTCAAGGCCCACGAAGAAGTCATTTTGGGGCTAAGGAACTATATAAAATTTTGGAAAAATTTAGGGAATGGTTCAAGTATTCCGCGATATTATAGACCCGTGATAGATTATTGGAGTAAGGTAATTGAAGAGATTGAAAAAGCAATCATATCAGAGGGAGTCTTGTATGAAATGTTTTGGCCAAAAACTCAAGAATATTTTCACATACAAAGCACTACAATGAATTTGCAACAAGGAGTAGAAAGATTCCTAGGACTTGAAGAGTTGAACGATCATTTTTGTGGGCCTCAACGAGATAGACCAAGGGAAGAGTTTGACCCTATGTCTGATGTGCACCAAGGTGACTTTCTTATGCTTGTTCCGAGTGACAGAGAAATCTATCCAGTGTCGCTTGCAATGGCTTTATCTGACATTGATAATGAGCCTACATCACCAAACTACAGAAAAATCTTGATTCAATATTGGGCACCTTGCGCGAGAAAAAGTGGGATGACAAGCCTACATCACCAAACTACAGAAAAATCTTGATTCAATATTGGGCACCTTGCGCGAGAAAAAGTGGGATGACAGATACTCAAGCTTACAATAATTGTTGGAAGGGTTATTGGGCTGTCAACTATAAGGACCCACAAGTGTGGGAAACTGTAGATGCAGTTGTTTGATCCTGGAGACCCAACAAAGAAGGACCATTTTCTAGAATAAAGATTCCAGAAAGGCATGCTCTAAAAGCCAAAGAAGGCCTCACTCGTGCACATCAACCACACTTGGATCAAAGTTTAGATACGGTATCAAATGTGGAGTAGAATTATGTGGAGCTTCTATTGTGACTATACTAGTCAATTTGTAAACTAAATCTTTTTTGTATCTTCCTTTGTTTTATGTAATTCGTAGTTATTATTCAAATCCATGTGTTGTACATCCTCATGACTTGTGGTGTTTATCAACACCACAATCCTATGAGATTTTCACTTTATTTACTAACCACACACCTCAATTTTTCCCACTTTAAGTGGAAAATTCCCAAATTACATGAATTTAGTCGATTTGGAGATTCTCATAATGTGAGATTTTTACCAATATACCTAATATGGTCTTCTATGGCCTCAAACCCCACTTTAGGTTAAGTTCCAAAATCGCGATTATTAACAACAGTGGATTTTTGACCTAGTCTTTTTCGACCCAGAATGCATCTAAATGCTTAGAAATAATGCCCCAATACCCCGCCTATGCTTAGTTTTTGATTTGAACATGTAAATTCCTAGTTATGATGAAATTAGGCCGCGGGTCGGCGACGCCAAAACCTACGAAATGCTGTGAATGGCTTATGTCAATGCGTAGAGCTCTTACCTGCGGTTGCAATGCAACAAAAGCATTCGAAATGTGACAATTGGAGAGGGAGTAGGAAGCACGACAAGGAGAGAAGTGAGTGCCGTTAGCTCACGCTGTGTATTTCTTATCCAAAAACTTATAAAAAACTTACAAAAATTGGCTTTTATACCTTAGCCAAGGTTTTTGGGTGGTCAAAAGTAATAATCTGGAGTTCTACCAAAGCTGGGAATTGAATGGCTGATACAATCTGGAAGCTTGTAGCCCCGGCTCATTATTACAAGGTTTATCAAGAAAACAGGAGTTATAATATTCTCGCTTTATCAAAATAATAATTGTTTTTACAAGGAGAACTCCGAAAAATGGTGTCCACGTTAGCTTGCTACTAACATTCCCCCCTCCTCGCCTGTGTCGTCCCTTGACACAACTTTATAGGCTTAAGTAATCTTCGGGTTGACGGCGGGCGAGACGGTCCTTCAGTGCTTCCAGTGCTTTTTCATATTTTTGATTTTGTGTTCTTTGGCAAAAACTGGATGGTGACTTTGTTTTTGAGTTCTACTGCCAAGTAGCCTACAAATCTGGCTGTGAGGTTGCTTATCATCGGTGTAAATATCTTCGTTCGCGAGGTGAAAAAGCCAGTGTAGAAGGCCTCCTCAAAAGCTAGCATATTGTGCGAGGGCAGAAACATGCATCGGGCGTAAAAAGCATAAAGAAATTCCTCTAAGGGTTGTCCACTTAGATCATAGCAGAGGCCTTTGTTTCCTTCCAAAAATGAGAGCCATGGCGCTCCTTTCTGCTAAGGATCATTGAAGACTTGTATGCAAGTAAGTAGCATCCTGCAGATTTTGTAAAGCATCACACAAGAGAGATCTGACAGACTTTTGAAGAATGTCATGGCGCCCGTTAGGGTTTTCACCATGTATTCTTCTGTTGCTTGACCTCTCTCAGGAGCTGGCAGCCTGGGAAAGTTTAGCCATGTTGGCCTCTTCTTTTGCAGTGCTTCGTGTGCTTGCCATGTCCTTACTCGAGGTACATGACAAAATGTTGGATCTTTTTGTATGGCCGCAGGTGCTCTCGTGAACAGAATCAAGTATCTTAGATTATTGTTCAACCAGCTTAGCCGCCACTTGGGGTGGTCTTGATCTGCGCCATCTTCTTGCATATCTCGGTATAATCTTTCCTTTATCTGTAAGAGTTCAACCTTGATGAGAGGGTATGACAGGGATTGTTGGTGCCATTGAGCATTGATTTGATTGAGAGTGAGCTGTGTGACGTTGATAGAGTGTAAAATTATCAACTCCCAATCCATAGCTGCCTTCCACTGCTCATCTACCTCCAAGGCAATCTTCTCCTTTAGTGCATCTTCTTCAGCCTTTGACAGCTGGACCATCGGCACTGTGTCTTCCTCTGTGACTTGGATTTGAAAATCGTCTCCCCCACTCGGCTCTGCTGTAGACTGCGTCTCAAAGTGAGCAAATGAGACCGAGGGGATTTGCACTAGGGGTGGCTGTGAAGTGCCTACCTCTTCCTGTATGTCTAGCTTTCCATCTCTGAGGAGTTGGTTTACTCTTTTCAATTCTGCAATCTCTTTAAGAAGCTCCTCCTCTCTTTAGACCCGCATGAGCACCAGGTCTCTGCGTTGTGACTACTCCAGCTCTAAATCTCTATTTTTCATTTCAAGTGCTTTATACATCTCATCTGTTCTCTTGATCGAGGCCATGGATGGATTTTCTCTTAATTGCCCCAAGAAAGTGGCATGATCATTAATTCTTTGTTCGAAATACTGCAGAGATGCGTTCGCTACATCTAATTGTACTTGAATCTTTTGAGCTTACAGAGAGGTGGTAAGAAGTTCATTGGTCACTTCTGTCAACTCCTCATCTTTCACCTTGCATGCATCAGATAGCTTAGTCAGGAGGTCACCCAACTCCTCCATTTCCTTCTGTTGGCTGTCCCTGGCTATTTGATGTCTTTATGCTTTAGTCTTTAGCTCTTGTACCTGATTTTGGAGATCAATAATTGTAGCCATTTTGTCTTCTAGCTCTCCTTGAAGAGCATCGATGACCATTTCTAATTCTTTGGCTTTAGTACTGCGGTTAAAGGTTGCTGAGCGGTGTTTCTCCGTCATGATTAGCATCTGCCTTGCATACTTGTTCACTTGCAGAATGAATTCATCATTGGACTAACATTCTTCTTGTCTTGCAAGTTGAGATGGGCCGGCAGTCTCTTGTGTTGCTTCTTGCTGTGTTGTTATTGCTGGTGTTTATATAGAGATGGTTGCTTCCTGACCATCCTGAGGTGTTGAAACCTCGGCAGTTTCTGGCTGAGTGGAGACAAGCTGTGTGGTCTCAACCGTTAGAGTTTCTTCAGTTTGTAGGCCTTCCTACCTTCTCAATGTCGGTTTCTTCCTCATGTGTAGTGGTTTGCTCCTTTTCTTTATCTTCTTCTTTATTAGTTTCATCTGTCGGCTTGTGAGTTTCCTCGGTTGTCTGTTCTGGTGCTGGTTCAGCTTCCTTTTCCTCATGTTACTCGATGTGGTCAGTTTGTTGTGTAGCTTCCATGTCGTGGGTGAAATCAAACTCTTTTTTCTTGTCAGTCTCGGCTTCTTCAGTGGTCTCTTGGCCTGGCGGTGATGATGGTGGAGTGGGCATGGGATGATCCTGTTGTTCTGATGGCGGTGAGGTGGGTCGGGGAGATGCCTGGCCATGCTCTTGAATTGCTACTTCCTCAGCTTTCTTGGCTGCTTCTTCCGTCTCTTTCAGCTTCAAGGTATCTGCCTCTTGGTAGATTCTTTCTAAATGATCCTTGGGATCCTCGGCCTCTTTCCTTGAATGATGTTTCATTCGAAGTCCCTTCAAGCCGGTGGGTACCCACTTTTCTGGGTCTTTTCCCTGCGCTTGCCTAGTGCGCTGATACGCTCATTTTTCTCTTTCAAATCTCGCTTGCTTTTGAGCTGGCTCCTCTTGGTGAGCAGCCACAACTTTTCGCTTCATTTTTTTCCCTCCTAGCTCTTTGTTCTTCGTTGTCAGAGATTTCACTGCTATGCTACTCGGATGAACTGTCATCGGATTCATCATTTGATTTAAACGATTGCTTACCAGATCTTGTAGATCTTGGAGAGGGTGGAGCTTCCAAGATCCATGTGTTCTGATCTGGGGCCGTAGGTTGTCGGCCATGCCGATTGCATGATAGGCTATTATGGTCAAGACTTCATGTGCGTCCAAGTAGGTTATCTTTCCCTCCTTCTTGGTGGCCTTCAATGTTGTTAACACATATTACGCGTGGTCCACACGTTGTCTGGTGGTTGACTTCAGAACTTGTGCAAAAGTTGTGGCCACGGCGTGATTTGGTGTAGTGTACCTTGGTGGCCTTTTCGCCAGGAAATGGAAATGTTGATGGTACAGACGGGCTGGCTCTTCCACCTGCTTGTGGATGAGATCGACAAATGTAGCCGCAACTGTTTCCTTTGTAAACGTGCCCTCTGTTTTCCTATCTCTTGCCCGCATGGTCATGCCTTCAGTGGGCAATCTAAGTGCCTCTGCCACTATTTGCTTGGTTATCACAACCTCTACCTTATTTCCTTGGTTGTCTGAGAGCTGGGAAGTTCCGTCTTCCTTGATGGTGGACAGAAGCTCGTAATATTTCTGGAAGTGTACTCCGTAGGGCTCTTGCTCATATAAGTGTCCGAGTCCCAACTTGCGGTTAGCCTCTTTGGTTTCTGGCTTTGTTGCGACATCATAAAACTCTTCCCGATGCCCTTCTTCACTCTTAAATCTGCCCGTGAAGACCGTGGTGTGGTGTTCTTCTAAATCTTCTTTAGAAAGTTAAGATGCCTTTGCTGCCTTTACTGACTCGGGGTCCAGTTGATACGGGGGCAGTTCTTGCAGTTTCTCCTTTTGGTTTAACTTCTTCTTGGCCTTCTCCACGGCTTGCATTGCTCCTGTTCAGTGAATAGAGTGCAAAGTTAGCGGAGTTGGCAGATTTTTTCTCCAGAATGTCTTTTTACACTGAAATGTTGATAATCTGGTCCAAATTGCTTCAAATCAATTTTTGAACAAAGCAAAGATGCATAAAATCATGCAAGTAACAAAACTGTATGGTCAAAACAAAAATTTTCAACCAAAGTAAATAATCGCTATTATTTACAGTTGGGAAAATTTTTAACTTTTTGCAATTTTGGCTTTATAGGCTTGAAGTATGTGCCAATTACATGCTCTGAGGGAAATTTGGGCTCATTTGGACGTACAGGGTGAAAATGGTACCAGATTTTTGCTTTAGGTCTCTAAAACACTAGATATAAAGGAAATTTGAGATTTTGAAATCCAAATTGACTCAAATTGGCTAGTGGGCTTATCACATCATGTACTTTGGATGTAGGATGACAAATTTTCAAAATTGCCTCATTTTGGCAAAAAGTAAATAATCGCGATTATTAACTTTTCTTCCCAAAATGATATTTTTTGGCATAGACTGGTTCTAGGCATGGTATAGACCTTGGGTATGAATTATGAGGTGATTTGGATCAAGAAAAGTTGTTCATAACCCAAATTTTGGCTTTCACAGACTTCTTTGCGTTTTTTGGCAATTTTGCAAGTAAAGGGCGGTCATTTTAGCTCATACTTGATTTTTGGCATGTAATAGGTGTGTACACATGATAGGTGAGGTGAATTGACAATTCCATGCAAAAATGTTGCAAAAGTAGATAATCGCAATTATTTACAACAGTGACAAAAACTTTGCATTTCACATAAATTTTGACCTAAACATGTTTCATACACCTAATACAAGTCCTAAAATCAATTTGGTCAAGTTTGGTCATGCCGGCATCACTTTGTGCTTTGTTGACTCTGAAATCACCGTTTTTTGTGACTACTCTGTCTGTTGGGTTGGCCGGTCAACTTTGAGGCTTTGGAGTTGTCCATAACATCACCGTGAAGCTACTTGTCCAATTCTGGCTCATTTGGAGTCAGTTTGGCCACGTATGTCGAATTTGACGCTTTGTAACCTTCGAGCCGCTTTCCACTTTTCGAGGGCTTTACTTGATGGATTTCTCCAAACCAATCATATACATTGTAAATGAACCTCATTAGCAAGACATGTGTGGAGTCAGGTCGGAATTCTGGCCGTTCCCAAAAAACCCTAATTCTCTACTGAGGACCCCCTTGACCCCAGCCGAATGATCATCTGATGGTATGGAATAGTTCTATTATGTTACGGCATGCTATGGTTCAAATCCCATCCGATTTGGTCAAGCTAGCAGGCCGCAATGGTCACTTTTAGGTCGTAGGTCTTCGTGCACTGCTCGGCTTCTAGGGTTTTTTATAGGGATTTAGACTAGCCACCGGCTGTACAAAATGGATCATTGATTAGTAAGGAACTTACCCCTCATGTCTCGTGTGAGACGGCGTTGAAAAAGGTCAACTGTGGGCTCCGGAAATGACGCGCAAAAGAAGCCGAAATGCTCTCTCTGCAAAGTTCCAAGTGGAAATGAGGTGGTTTTAGCCTAGGCTGGATATCTATATCTGGACTTCCCGAACCAATATTCCCGAGATTCCCCTGTTAGTCCTATTAGGCCATGAAATCTATGTTAGGCTCAAAAATTTCCAAAATCGGATTCCTGTTGCTCATTCTGCAAGAATTTTGCAAAAGTAGGCTTGGCCGCCTAATTTGGCCTTCCCGCTTCCATCTTTTGATTTCGTTGAAAATTTTTGTGCTTGTCCGCCTTGTCTTTCTGATCACCATCGTGTCTTCCATTTTTCCATCTGAGCTTCCCTGCTATTTATTATTAATTTTTGACCAAAAAATCAAAGAAAATAGAAAAATGCAAAGTGAAAATCCAGTAATTAAGAAAATCCCTTGAAAAACACAGCTTTATTGTTTTTTGCTGGATTTCTCCATTTTTAAGCTTCCTTTTCAACAAAAATGATAAAAAATACACAAAAAAGGACTATTTTTGATGCTTTTCTGATAGCATATACACTATTTACACTCATCGGGAAGATATTATAAGTGAATTTTCCCTTGTTGATGAATTATAAGGGCATTATTAGGTAGTTTTGCAAAAAATCACACGTCAACATGAACCTTTTTCCTCTTCTTCAAACATTGCCGTTAATTACTTAGTATTTAATAGTACCCTTCCACTCCTCCTAGATGGATTTCTCCGGGACGATTGCGTGCATGGGTCGAACAATTGTGTCTATGCATAGCCGTGATTGGCTTTACCATGATATGAAGATCAATGCAATTCAACTCAATATGATGTGAAAGAGTTGGGTCTTGAGTAAATAACTCAAGGGTTTCCGATGTCAAGGTTTGCTGCTGGTGTCTTCCAAAGAGCAAATCTTGTAGCCTTTGTACTCTCTATTTGATAGTACCATCAGGGTGTTTAAGCACGCTGATTGCTTGAGTTGTGGGGAGCACTTTAGATGGTTGTCGAGCTTTTTCTCACCATTGGTAGCTCGGTCTGCTTGGTGCATGGTTCTTGAGAGTCTGTTGAGACTTAACTCGCCACTGTTTGATTGGTTTCACGTTGTGTGGAGAAGATAAGTGCTCCTTTTTCTTCCAAACCTTTTTCATGTTAGGTTCCTTGTTGATAGATGCCCGATTCTATACTTGAATCCTTGGAATCGTCTTCTGTTTCTCTGGTGAAATTTTAGGCACCCAGATCTGATTTGGTTTATCCACAAGTTGTGCCTTTGGTACCCAAATTTTCTTGACTCGTTGCATGCTACTTGTAGCATTTGTTTGTCGAGGGGATGGAGAAGATTTACTTCGTGGATTGGTACTCTGATTGCATCTTTTCCATTCCTCTTTGCTAGGTGCAATAGGAACAATGAGTTGCCCTCCCTTAAGTGATAGCTTTAGCTGATTTGTATCCCAATTTGGTATTTCTTTGTATGTACGCATCCAAGGAATGCCAAGAATCATCATCTCATTCATGTGTTCATATGGAAAGCATACAAATTGATGCAGACATGAACATCCATGTACTACCACGTTCAAGTTGACTACTCCCAATGTTGGAATTGGCTTCTTGTTGCATCCTTTGATTGTTGTTATTCCTATGGTCAATGCTTGACTTGTTGCTTTCTTGTATGTGGAATAACTGACTGCATTCACTCTAGCTCCTGTCTCTACCAAAGCATTGGTGCTATGATTGTTGAGCTGTACTTTGATGAGCAGATCCATTCCATCTAACCAGTCATTATCAGTTGAAACTGCATCTTTAGGTAATTCCCATTGTCGATCATCTAGTTCCAAAGTGTTGATGGGAAGCGGTATCTGTTGATTCTTGAGAGCATCTTTACGCTTGAGTATCCAAAGTTTAGCTTCCTCTTAGGCTTCATCAATAACCTGCTGTCGCTTGATCTTCCTTTTTTTGGCTGCATGCATTCTCACTAGCAATTCATTGGTTAGTGGAAAATTGTATTTCTTTAAACGACCTCCCCTAATCCAATTAGCCATTGGTTCACCATCTATGGTTGACAATTTTACTGCTCCACTTGGAGATACATCTTGAATGATAAATGGTCCATTTCCCTTTTTCTTAAACTTGGGAATGTGTTGCTTAAGGGAATAGACTAGAACTAAGTCCCCTTTCTTGAAAATTTTGGTGATTAAGTGGGAATCAAAAACTGTTTTTGTTTCCTCTTTTGTGCATAGATATGAGCTACAATAGTTAGCCTTTGCTCGTCTAACTTTTCCAAATCTTCTAGTCTTTCTGAGAATTCATGTCCAGTCCCTCAAGAGTTTGTGCTACCTTAAGGTCGGTAGTAGAAATTCTATTGGCAATATGGAATCAAGACCATAAACAAGGTTAAAGGGTGTAGCATTTAAAGCCGTTTTGAATGAAACTCGATAAGCCCATAGAGCAGCATGGAGATTCATTTCTGATTCTATCCTTCCTGAACTAACCACTTTGGTCAGTATCGAGCTAAGAATTTTATTTTTATGCTCAGCTTGTCCATTTGCTTGTGGGTGATAGGGAGTTCATTTGTTATGGATAACCATAAACTCATTAAGCAAATACTCTATTACCCCGTTGAGGAAATGAGTTCCCCGATCACTGACAATATCTATTGGCAGTCCATACCTTACGAATACATACTCATATAAGAATGGAGCAGTGGTTTTGGCATCATTCCTTTGAGTCGCTTTAGCCTCGGCCAAGCCTCAGCCCATTTGGTCAAATAGTCCGTAGCTACAATGATATATTGAGCTTGGGTTCTATAAGCAGGTGGATGTATCGGTCCAACAAAATCTATACCCCATTTTGCGAAGGCTCTAGTCCCCATCATTGGTCTTAAGGGCATGCTGTCTATTCGTGTTGGCATTTTTGCTCGTTGACAAGCATCACACCTTCGAACATATTCTTTGGCATCTGCAAAAAGTGTTGACCACCATATGCCTGCCATCAAGATTTCTCTTGCAGTGGTCTCACTAGAAAAGTGATCTCCAGCTAATCCAGCATGTGCTTGTTCTATAATCGAAATATACTCATTTTCATTTGCACAAAGACACAAATGTTGATCTTTACCTCTCCGATACAATTGGTTTCCAATGACAGTATAGTCTCTTGCTTCCGTTTCAATTGCTCTTTGACGGCGTTTACTCATATCCTCAGGAAATGTTCGGTTTGATAAGTAAGTAACCAAATAGTTACTCCACGTAGGAACAGGTGACATTTGAAACAATGTCACATGAGGAATGGGTGGTTGTTTTTGACATTGAAGGAAATCTTTTAAAAAAGATCGAACATCTCTTCTCATAGTCGGCGAGAATACTCCAAGTCTTAAGATTTGTTGCATAGTTTGGTCTTCCGCGAAGTGAAGTCCCACTATGGTAACATGTGCTTGACTTAGGTATTGATCCTTTTCTTCAGGGTTAATGCATAAAAGCAATATCCCGTCTCGATTTCTTTTATATAGCCTCCCAGCTAGTAATTGATACATAGCCGATTGCTCGGTTAAATCAACTGTGATAGGAAGTGGTGAATCCACTTGAGCTATTGTCATCAATGACACAATTTTTTCAGACCATCTAGGTATCATTTTCACGGAGAACAAATAGGCATCTGGTAGATCATCATCTACCCCTTTAGGTGATTCCCCTGAAACAATCCTGGACAAATGATCTGCTTGTTGATGTGTAGTGCCTCTTTTAACAACCACAGTGAAATCAAATTTGAGAAGAATGATGAACCATCTCACTATTCTTCTTGTGTTGCAAGGCTTGTTGAACAAATATAACAAAGCTTGGTGGTCCACAAAGAACACAAACTTGTTGGACAATAGGTAATGTCTATACTTTTTAATAGCATAGGCCATTCCTAGTCCTTCTCTTTCAGTGGTGGTGTAATTCTTTTCTGCCATATTCAGTTGTCGGCTTGCATAAGAAATAGGAAAGTCAATTTTCCCATCTCCTGCTTGGTGGGCTAGTATACAACCAATAGCAAAGTTTGAAGCATCTACATGTACGTGGAATACCTTATTCCAATCGGGTGCTTTCATTATTGGAGCTGAGGTGAGAGCTTGCTTAAGATTCATGAAGGATTCTTCACATGCCTCGGTCCATTTAAAGTGCATAATCAAGCTATACATGGGTTTTGCAATTATAGCATACATGTAGATGAACCGTCGGTAATATCCACAATATCCCATGAAGGCTTGTACCCCTTTGACTGTTGTTGGTCTAGGAAAATCAACAATGACATGAATCTTTTTAATATCGGTAGCTATGTCATTTTTAGACACTATGTGTCCAAGGATTTTCCCTTGTCTCAAAAAGCTTATCTCTCATCTTGTTGCTTACATTACCGGATCTCTCAAGCCATTTGAGGTCCAATGTGACGCTTGTGGTGATTGCCTTGGAGGTGTTTTGCTCCAAGAAGGGCACACCATAGCCTATGAAAGTCAAAGGCTCAACCCTGTTGAGAAAGCTCTAGGCATATATGAAAAGGAACTCCTCGCAGTTCTACATGCCTTAGATTCGTGGAAGCACTATATATTAGGAACTCCTTTTATTTTGCGAATGGATCACCAAAGCCTTAAGTACTTCATGATGTAGACCAAGCTCTCCGACAAACAAATGAGGTAGAAAAATTTCTTTTGCAATTTCATTTTCATATTGCTCATGTTGTTGGCAAGCATAATCAAGTAACCGATGCACTCTCAAGATGACCGAGAGTGAATGCGGTTTCCATAGAAACTCACAATGATCTATCTTCTATGATAGATGAGTATGCTATTTATCCCGATTTTAGAGATGTGATTTTAGCCCTTGCACTAGGGAAGAAAGAGGAACCATTTACTTTACAAGATGGTTATCTTCTCTATGGTAATAGACTATGTGTTACTAACTCTACGTGAGAAAGTAATGTATGAATCTCATGCTCCTCTTTATGCAGAGCATAGAGGCATTCAGTCTACCCTAAAAGAAATTGAAACCTATTTCTATTGGCCTGCCATGAAAGCAAACATAGAAGAGTATGTTTCTAAATGTGTGGTATGCCAAAAGACAAAGTTTGATAGAGGGAAGCAACTTTGGTTGCTTCAACCTTTGCCAATCCCTAATTCACCATGGGAGAGCATATCCATGGATTTTATCTTTGGATTACCTAAGTCTATCCATGGGAATATGGGAATATGGACAATATAGATAGGTTCATCAAACAAGCTCATTTTATACCTGTCAAAAAGACTATCAAAGCCCATCAAATGGAAACCCTCTTCATATCACAAAACTTCAAGTACCTTAGGCTTGCCAATGTCCATAGTGTTGGATAGAGATTCTAGAATGACCAGTAATTTTTGGAAGGGTCTGTTTGAGAATTTAGGGACAAGGCTAAACTTCTCTTTGGCCTATCACCCGCAAACGGATGGCCAAAGTGAAATAGATAACCTAACAATTCTTGATCTATTAAAAGCCTACGTTATGGAAGTAGATCAAAGGTCCCAATGGGAGAAGTACTTACCCTTAGTGGAGTATGCCTACAATAATATTTTACATGCCTCCACGGGAAAAGCATCTTTCGAGGTAATTGAGGGAAGATCCAAAAGTCCCTTGCTACTTAAGGTACACGGGAAGATCTTCGCTGTAGATGAGTATAGCCGAAACCTACAAGAATCTTTCCAAAATATTAAGTGCTATCTCTATCTCATAGCAAAGGCAAAAGGTTGCTAATGATAAGCACAAAAGAGCCCAAACCTTTAACTAAAATGATTGGGTCTTGCTTAAATTTCCCAAGGCCTGATCAAGGCACACCACACGCAAGAATCCTACGGGACACCAAAAGTACTATGCTAAGTTAGCAAAAAGGTACTATGGTCCCTTCTAGATTCTTAGACCAATCAATGAGATGGCCTATCAACTGAAGTTTCCCAGCCATTGGCTCATACACAATGCTTTCCATGTGAGCCTACTAAAGCTTACAAAGGAGAGCCACCTCAAGAACCAACTATTGAAGACCCACCGGAGATCGAGGACCAAGAAGAGGTGCTCCAGCCCAAGTCCATTCTCCGAAATGAAGACAACGTATTAAGAGGCAGTAAGACTATTGGATGGTATCTTATTAAGTTTAAGAATTATCCTTTTGAAGATGCTAGATGGATGCAAGGCATACAATTAAAGGATAACCTAAACCTTGTCAATGCTTACAATGCTTCCGTAGAGTAAGCAAATGTCTAAATGTTAAAATGAACAAATGTTTTGTCTTATAAGACTCTCTTTTTGTTATTTGTGAACAAATGCTAAGTGGTATGCATTCTTAGCATCAAGTTTGTGGAGACAACGTCTTCCAAACACCAAGTAGAGCTTGTCGCTCTACTATGGAAGATTGATAGGACTAATGTGCAGACATGCTTGCGGTAACCTTAGGCTCTCAAGCGCCAAACGGATTAGTCATCCATTCTAGAATGATGTTGTAGGGTAAGATAGGGATTCTCTACCCACTAGGGAAAAGGACTAATGAATAGGATTTATCTTCTCTACCCCATAGTCGAGGACGACTATGATTTCAAGAGAGAGGTAATGTCATAATAACTAATCTCTAATTCTCCTAAATGATTCTCTCATGTTAAACTGATTATTTAATATGGGGAAGTACCAAGGGAGAAAAAGCTAGAATATTGGTTAAGCTGGCAGAGAGAACAATAGGGATCCAAAGGAGGGAAAATAGGGATCCAAAGGGGTGGCCATCTACAAAAGAGCATTGTGCAACAATGGGATTTAAAGACCCTAAGGTTCAGGCCATTAAGACTTCCAAAATGCTAAGGTTCCAAAATTCAAATGGTCAAATCTCAGGGAAATTGGATGCTTTGTGAGTGTACACAAAAGTCTTCAAGACTCCTACAGAGGAGGGGGCGAGCCCTGTAAGTAGGGGATGAGAGAGAAACACACACACACACACACACAAACACAATCTCCCTTTACACAAAGAGAATAGGGGGAACATGTCAGCTCCCTAGCTCAGCTGCCCACAAGGTGCACTCAAATCCTATTGGATGACCATAGAGGTGGACCAATGAGAATTAGTCTAGAGTAAATCTAGTTTAATTCATTTAAAAACACTTAATAAAAGAACCAATAAGAATTAATCTCTCTAGAAGACTATTGGACAGTCTCCCAAGGGGTCCAATGAGCATTCAACAGCCCAATGGCTTGCCTGCTTCCTATTGGCCATGGAACAAAGGGGTCCAATGAGAGATTAATTGCATTATTTAATTACCTAAAGCTCTCACAAAAGGGGAAAGGGGGGACACATGCGAAAAAGCTATCGCTTATGCTTCTGAATTATCATTGACTAGGCTTTGCAGGGTCCAATGGGGTGCCATCATGAGTAAATTGCAAGAGGGGTCGACCAAGAGAGAGAGGGGGCTGATTTTGGCAAGGTATTATCACACACACACTCACGCAATCTCATGTGTGAATCAAGAAGACTCTCTCTCTCTCTCCTTCTCATGCTTTAGTGGAAAGCTCATCATCTACTCCAAGCTTGTGAGAAGGGAGGCCTACACCAACAACTCTTGGCTTTGTGATGCAAATCCAACCAAGAGCCAAGCTTCAATGCATGCTCATCTGCTCTACTATGCTAATTACTAAGCTATGCTAAGATTTAATGAGTGATTATGTGAGGAGATATACTTATTTCTCATAAGACTACTCCTTCTTCCTTTCAATTACTCTCATACCCCACTAGCTTTCACCATCTTCGAAGGTGTGTGAGGTCTTGGGTCTGAGACCGTGAGGGAATTGATGTTGTGTTTTATAAGTGTGTGCATGGTGCTTGAAGCTTCTATCTTCATTGCGCCATCAAGTTATTGAAGGAACACAAAGTATTGTATTGTAAAATGTCTCCCTTGATGGGGGAAACCTATAATACAAATCCTTTTGGAGGAGGGACCGGCTCCATGTAAATTCGGTCCTGAACTGTTGTCAATAGCTTAATTTATCTCTTTTTTGAAGTATGGTTCATGCCTATCTAACTAGGTTAGTATGCTTTTTGTTGCTATCTCCATCCAAGCACTCTTGCTATGCTCATTAGGAATCTATTCTAATGAAATGCTCACTATGTTCATGTTATTTTCCGCCACACACAAGTTACTAGGCCATTAAATGTTACAGCTTTCATCGGCTAGGGAAGATTTGTAAGATCACAAAAAGGACAAAACACATTACAAAAGGTGAGAAAATTGAGAACTAAGGCATTTCTAATCTTCCCATGAAGCATCTTCAACAAAAAGATACACCTTTTTTACAAAGAAAGAGCACTTGCCTTGCTTAGTGTATAACTAGGCTTTTTCTAAGAGTTTCCATAACATCGCATACAATATGTTCTCAATCTTCTTGGGTGTTTGAAAATATGAGATTGTCATCAAAGAGGTCCACAATAAAATTGTCTAGATCTTTTCTGAAAGGTCACTCACGAGATGGTTAAAGGTGGTAGGGAATTACCCAGGACAAAGAGCATGAATGTGAACTCATAATGCCCAAACCTTGGACTGAAAGCTATTTTTGGGGTAACTTATTTGATGCCAACTTGGTAGTAGGCTAATCTGAGATCAATCTTGGAGAAATATATGGAATCCTCATCTTCTAGTTGAGTAGACACATCATCACCCATGCCTAAAAATAAATTCGGTTGCACAGATGTGAGCAGGGCCTTTAGATCCTTGTCACATTCAAAATCCTCTATGAGTGCTATAGCAAGCAGCATCTGATTTGGTATAGGGACAACTTGAGGTGCTGGTGGTGCTTGTGCATAAGGAAGCACATAATTTAAGGTGCTAGCTACTAGCGAGTCTCGGGCAGCTCTATTGCTTGGGAGTTTACGTGGCATATCTTATGGCTGTGGTGGTGAAAAAAAAAAACCCACTTCCTCTAAGCGATAGGTTCATAATATCACAAATACCCAAGGGTAGATTTAAACCCCTTAAAAGGTTAGACACTTCAAAAGATGGATTCTCTTTATCACGTCCAAAACTACATTTGGGGAATAATTAACGATCCTCAAGAAAAAACACCTCTTTAGCATTTTGTAAATGCTAAGTTCTTCAATTTCATGCTTTTGAGAGGATTGCCCTTAAAACCCTAGGGCTAACAGTCATGAAAAAAAAACAATATTATAGACTTGAAAAAATGAAAAAGGAGTTTTTTTTCATTTTTTTTGAGAATATATCTTGAGATATTTTCTTTTAATTTCTAAGCTTGATAATTCCTTCTTGGGCTTATTTAAGTTGAAGAAATACTTGAATAGACCTTTATTAAGTCTTTTGACCGATTGATTAAAGTTAACTACTCTTAGAGGAGCTTTATCCATTTTGCCTTGTACTTGTATCTTGTTCCCTTTAATTGTATGCAAATGTTATATTCCCTGATTGCAATAACTTGAATTTTGCTCACCCACTCTATCCTTGGAATTTCTTAATATATATATAATGTTTCCATCTTGTGTACATAAAAATGAATGAGAACTAGAATGACCTTTTAAAATGAAAGGAAGGTCTATGCCATTCTTGTCTATGACAATAGTAGACCTACTAGCTCAATGATGCTCTCAACTTCTTACCCATGGGCTGAGCCTCGAGTTGCAGCCTCGTAATGAGGAAATTAGTTTTGAACTTATCGACACCATGATTCTCGACATCCCTCCCGCTTGAGATCGACACCAAGACAGGACTCCTCCTGCTCTTTGATACCAACTCAAGGGGGTGAAAACATTTACTTTTTCTCATATGGAACACTTAACCTATAAATATCTTTCTTTATTGATTCAAAACTTTCCAATTGAAGCCATCAAACTAAATGTGAACTCTACCTTTCAGGGTCAACTGGTGAAAATTCTTTAATTCACCCTTGGTCCAAGGTCACTGATGCTTATTTCCTGGTTATAACCGAGCACAATTGTCAGTGCATTCCCCTACGATGAGTGTATTTACTAATTACACAAATCCCTCATTCCCAAGTTTGATCCCCACTCCGTAGATTGAAATCCCTTTTTCCCGTTCTTGAATTAACTTAATGGACAATATAAAATTGGGTTCAACTTTTTGGTCAATAAATTAACCCTCCAGAATCCACCCTCCAACCAAACCATTTGGTAAATGCACCTTTTCAAGGTAGTACTATGATACTAGAAAAAAATAATCCAAACATGTTGAACCAAGAATACATTTCAAGCATTTCCAAGCAGCTTGCAAGTGTGCATTTATCACACCGTTCCTACCTTTTTCCTTTTTAGAATGTTTTACTTCAGTTTTCCTTTAGTATATTAAAGTTATCTTTTAAGCAATCACATATAGTTCTCTAGGAATATCCCTATCCTTTTCCCAAGACTCGGGTATCGTGTCTCCTCCTCCATGTATGGAGGTGGAGCCTTTACATAATTTTCATTTTTTTTTCTTTATCTTGTTTGGGAAAGACTTACAAAATTATATACCTTTAGATAAATACTCCAATAAGCAGAGCAAATGTTTGGTTGATGAGGACAATTGCAAAATAGCCCATTTAGGTTCCTAGCCTTTTCAAGGTTCCCTTTTACCAAAAAATTAGAAGATTTTATTAATTAAATCACACCTTCATCCCTTATCCAATCCCTTTTTGGATCCTTTAGCCTTTCTCCTTCCTTCTTCCTCCTTTTCAAGCCGGCATCAGGTTACCTAAACTAGACCAATTTCCAGATGCATAGGCGGGTCTCACCATCGGTCGGGACACACTACCATGCAATCCCAATTCCAAGGCGTTGAATAAACCCGAGCTCAAAATATAGACCAACGGGTATTAGTCCTAACTAGAGAGGACCATCCCCCGTTGCATCCCACAGGTAAACACTTGCACCAACCTTTTCCAAATATGTACGACAAAGTTCACACTTAAATCTTCTATGTTATGCTAGGGCTCTCCATGTCAAATCTTCTCGATAAGGTTTTTAGATTAGGTTCATTGAGCTAAAATCACTTAGTTCCTAATTCCTTTTAATTTTTGCTTAAACAAGACCTTAAGAAAACAACGAGTCTCTTACATGTTAAGGTTTGTCTCGATGAAAGTTTCAAGTTAACCCCGTCTTGGACGAATCCCATTTGTTATATTTGCATAATTTGCTATCCATGGGGTATCTCCATGGAAGCAATGAGAGTTTTATGTTCAAAGAACACGGTCGTCACTTTCGTGAAGCTATCCCCTTACTCTCCCCTTCTTAGTAGTCACAAAAAAAACTTGAAAGTAAACAAACTTGATATGACCAATCATATACTCTATACAGTGACCTTTGCTTAAATGTGAACCATGAGTAGTAAACATTAAAATTTAGAATGCATCAACTTGTGACCTTAAAAAAATAAATCTAAAACTTCCTTTGATTGATTATGCAAGATTAAATGATGGTTTATGCATAGTATCCTTCGGTGAATGATAATGTAAGAGAAAATTGCAAAATTCCTAAGAATGGAAATGATAGTACATGTCATGCAAAATGCTCATGCAATGGAGTACGAATGATTATCATATTCTTTTCAAGATAGGGTTTAGGATTATATCTTGGTTTCATGGAGAGAATTAATCACACAAGTAGGAGACGCTTAAAGATTTTGGATTTTCTAATGGGTAAGAGGGAAGGAAGGGAATGACCTTATTTGGAATGGGAGTCTTCTTTCTCAAAGAAAACTCCTTTGGTTATGATAAACTTACCCTTTAAAACTCAACTCCCTCTTGATATTTGAACATTAACTTAGTATGTCAATAAAAACATTTATGCAAAATCAAGAGCATTTCTTTTGGAGAAATAATAATTCCTCTTTTGACAAATAAGGTTAGTTCCAAAAACAATTTCATTACTTATTTGCCTTTGATTTATGGCATTTACCTTTAAAAGAGTAATTTAGGTAAGAGAATAAAAGTAACTTAAAAATCAATAAAAAGGTCATGAGGTTAAGTGATAATTAAGGATATTAGTCACCATTCAATCATTCATACTATTTAGATAAATATGATCTCCAATCACTTATGGTTAAAAAGAGTTCTTTCTACTCTCTCTATGCCATATTAGTCTGATAATCTAAGAAACTTGAAAGAACAATACTTGAAATGACATTGTCTTAGTGGTTAGCAACGTGGTTAGTTAATATTAAAAAGGAACCATAATTAGAAATGAGTAACAACTTAAGAAGTCATTTCTTCTTCCCAAGAAAAACAACTTGCTTATGGAAATGTGAGAGCTTAAGCATGAATTTAAGTAAGCATAAAAGTAAATCACTTTCAAGAAAGTGCAATCGCATAAAGAGAACGATAAATATTACCTTAGTGTGTATGGTAGAGTCTTCTCTTCGATTTGAGAGAGTATTGAAGAAGTGTGTTGATGTAGTTGGCTCTTTATGTCTTCAAAAATGAAGGAGATAATTGTAAAATGAGAAGAGAAGCCCTTTTTTAATGCATATTTTAGATAAGTGTCTTCACTCATCTTGATAGCTTCTTTTGCTTATCAATAAGTTCTTCTTATCTTGATAACTTATCTTGCTTCTCAAAACCTCTTCAACAAGTTACTTACTCACCTTATCCTTATCTTCTCTTTTCCTTCTTTATCTTTATCTTTTTTTTTTCTCTTTACTTTATCTTTTTCCTTTTCCTTATCTTTTTCTTAATGTTAATTTTCTCAAAATGAAAAGCTAATTTTCCATGCATTGGTTATGCCCATGTCTCCACGGTATAAACCAAAAGTGTCTTGTGAGTATACTTTGGTGCTTGAATTGAATTCGAATATACTCGAACAATTTTTTTCTATTATTTTCTTTTTCTTTTTAAAGTCGATGGCTTAGATGTGGTAGTCAAGACTCGAAAGTAAGGGATGGGAGGAGGTGCTCACAAAACTCCCAAACAAAAAGAAAGAGCTTTCCTCAGCTCGAAACAATAAAGGTAGGTGTAAATCTTCCACCACAAGTGACACCTTTAACTTCTAGGTAACATTTATTTAGTCTTTGCGAGCTGACTCATTTATATAAGGTACAATCTATCCTCATCTCTTACAATATTCTTACCTCGATCTTCCTCTCTTTTCATTCCATCTTCTTGCTAAGAGTTACTTAGGATTATCTCTTTCAATCCATTACGCTGTCTCTTTGCTCATTACCTGACTTTATGGATTAGTGGTAGGAGCTAGTTTTATTTGTGGCCATTTATCATCTTCAACAAGCAAGTGAATCTATAAGGAGAGATTTTGTGGAGCGTTACGAATGCTTGCTCTCTCTTCCCACACATGGGAAATTCACTAGATCAAACCAAATGGTGGAAATTTTGAGGCATAACAAGGGTGAAAATTTGGGGTCGGGATCACTTTGGCAACAATGTTTGCTTGGCTATGGTTATTGAAGCTATGGGTTTGGGTCCTTAATATTACTACGTGATGAGGTCAATGCATCAGGGGTTTTGTGAATGAGTGTTTTTGCTTACACAATTCCTTCCTCATTCAAAGATATATCTTTACCCTCACTTTGGTTTATCTCTTAGAGGACCCTTTAACCTCTCATCTCATACTCAAGAGATTAGTGAAACACTATCATAGCAAATTCTTTCTATGGAGGATGAAAGGCCTAATATATGCCCTACTTGTGATAATTGCTTTTGTGATCATGTGATGGATGGGCTTATTGACTTGCAAAAGAAATCTATCTTCACTGTATCTTTTAACAAGTTCATCGTATATTAAGATCTTGGTTCTTGTCTTGAATCCTTATTTTTCTAATTTCTCTTGATGGATATAGTTAAATTAATTCTTAGTTTCCTGTACTACCTGGTATCTTGTAGAAGTCCTTGAGAGACTTTTAGACATAACTAAATCTATTTATATATTTATTTAGCAATTTCATACAATGACTAGAGTTACAAAATTTAAAGGATAACACTAATCTTCCTATTATTTACAAAAAACAATCGTATTACAAAAGATGACATTACTTGAGTAACACAAAAAGGTAACAAGACGGAGCTTGTATTCATTGCTTTCATTGGCTAGGGAAGATTCATAGGATCACACAAGGAGAAAATAGATTACAAAAGGTGAGAAAATTGAGAAATAAGGCGTTTCCAATCTTTCCATGAAGCATCTTCAGCGGAAAGATACACCTTTTTTACAAAGAAAGAGCATGTGCCTTGCTTAACATATAACTAGGTTTTTTCTAAGAGTTTCTATAACATGGCATACAAAATGTTCTCAATCTTCTTGGGTGTTTGAAAATATGAGATTGTCATAAGAGAGGTCTACAATAGAATCATGTAGCTCTAATCTGAAAGGTTATTCATGAGATGGTTAAAGGTGGTAGGGGCCTTACCCACAACAAAAGGCATGAATGTGAACTCATAATGCCCAAACCTTATATTGAAAGCTATTTTTGATAGTATTTTTTGATGCCAACTTGGTAGTAGCCTAATCTGAGATTGATCTTGGAGAAATATTTGACATCTTCTTCTTCTAGTTGAGTAGCCACATCTCTCTCTCTCTCTCTATCACTCTTTCTCTCTCTCTCTCTCTCTCTCACACACACACACACACACACACACACACACACACACACACACACACACACACACACACACACACACACACACTACACACACACAAAATAACATGAGGTCTTTCATCTGACTCTTCTATTACATGGGGAAAAAAGAAGCAGGGCTGATAAGTATTTTGGGAGCCCCTCATCTACATCTCTATTAAACCACCCATTACATGATCACACAAACAGCTATCGCAGTAAAAGAAGGTGTTTGGACGCTCTGCTAAAGGCAAGATACGAGTCGCCAAGACTAACCCATACTCCCGGGTGGAGTACTATTAAAATATCCTCTTAATAGATGACCATAACTACGATACAAAAAAGATCTTATGAGGTGGAAGGAATTGGGCTAGCAGGTATAACCGCTCAGAAAAACCTGGCTTCTATGAATGTTCTATGTAATAATACTGTGGCCCTAGGCCCAGATCCTCAGTTACCATCGCCAATTTGATATTGTTCCTAAAATGCTCGCGACCCCAAAGGGTTACACGAGTCACTCGATTCTGATATGACCACCATTTAGTCTGTGAAACAGAGGTTCCTAATTGCGGGAATAGATGAAATTCATAACGGAGTAAAGCAGCTCTCCGAGTAGAGTCACATGATTGATAAAGGTGTGTTGTTGCTATGGAAAAAACCAGTTCTCGATTGTAGGCCATTTTTTGATTAACACACCTGAGGAGCAAATATATAGATATGTAAATTACTTGAGTATAGTTACTCCTTACTGTTACCTTGGACGTGTTTATGTATAAGTGTCATCTGGCTTTTATAGACCCACATTTTGACTTTGAGTCGGAATTGGAAGTAATAATTAAATCATAAAAAAGTGTTGTTGTTATGTAGTGTATCGTATACCGTTAAGATCATTGCTGGTATATTGTACCCTAGTGGATGGTTGCATGACTTTAGCTGATTATAAGGTTTAGTTGAATTGGTAACGGGATGTGTGGGATCAACCTGAGATAGGTACAAAAAGCTCGTAAGTTGATTCGAACCGGGTATCGACCGCATTGGTTTTTTTTAGTTGGTATGTATAATGTGACTTAGTATTATTGGACTTGACCTTGCTTTAAGGTAAATAAAATCTCTCTCTCTCTCTCTCTCTCTCTATACACTCAGTAGCGTTTTTTAAAAAGCTTCTCTGTTGTGTCGGGCTGCCTACAACACGCCACTGCCTGCGCTAGGGTTGAGTTGGTAGGTGAGTGTAGCAGCAAATGCTGGGGCGAGTTGATCAAGATCAAACCGGATCTTCACCTGGGATAACCCCGGAGTATCTGGCCCGTATGGGCGCCCTCTAATGCGATAGCTGGTCTGAGTCAGTGGCCGATCTGCTCCTAATTTGCTTCAGCAAGTATAAATGCCCTTTAAAAAAGTGAGTACTCTTACTCACTTAGCATCGTACTGTATTCACCTGCGAGCATTCTATACTGTGTGGGTTAGAAGATATTTTCTACTGTGTGCTCAATCACGTTGAAAAAGAATGGGAAGGAGATTGTGGAAGCTTCGTCGTCTCCTAATCTACAGGTTAAACAAATTTTCTGTCTTGCTCTAGAGAATTTCTATAAATACTGTGTAGCTTTGCTGAGATTGTTTTGAGAAAGCTTTATTTAAAAAAAACCCCAATTAATTCTTTTCCGGATACTGTCCTTTCTTGTGTAAGGGGTGTAAGAGGAGATGTAAGATTGGCTTGCTTAGGGATTGATGCAAGTTATGGTTCTCTTTGACTTATGTGGTATGGGTCCATGAAATCAGTGGAAGGGGAAATAAAAAACTGGTTTTGTATGCTATATCCTTTTTGGAGGGGATTAGTCTGACCCTATCGGATAAGGAATAATATGACTTGAGCATGTCTAATGGCATGATTGGGGATCGGATTGCATTATGTTTATTTGGAAATGGTAAAGTTAGCTGGGATTATTCAATTGTTTGATGTATGTATAGCTGGTCTTTGCATAGAGCCAGAAATTCACAAATATCTAAAAAAAAAGAAGCTAAAAACAGTGTGCATGTAATGTCGGAGACCTATGTCTGCTGTAATACTAAGGAGTCAGAGTACATTTTGTACATGTGCTGACCTCAGACTGATTACACTCATAGTACTGGTACCGTACCGAATTTTTTGGAATGGTCTAAAGAGACTTTGAATAAATGGAAGACTGTTTTCAGATTTGCTGACCATATTGGATACTGTCCTTTCTTGTGTATAGTGTGTAAGATGAGTTGTAAGATTGGTTTGCTTAGGGATTGATGCAAGTTACGGTTCTCTTTGACTTATGTTGTAAGGGTCCGTGAAATAAGTGGAATGGGAAATAAAAAGCTGGTTCAGTAAGTTTTTTTTGGAGGGGATTAGTCTGACCCTATCGGCTAAGGAATAATATGACTTGAGCATGTCTAATGGCATGATTGAGGATCAAACTGCATTATGTTTGTTTTGAAATGGTAAAGTTAGCTGGGATTATTCAATGGTTTGATGTATGTATAGCTGGTCTTTGCATAGATCCAAAAATGCAAAAATATTTAAAATAAAGCTAAAAAATAGTGAGCATGTAAGGTCGGAGACCTATGTCTGCGGTAATACTAAGGGGGTCAGAGTACACTATGTACATGAGCTGACCTCAGACAGATGCAACTCATAGTACTGGTACGGAATTTTTGGAATTGTCTAAAGAGACTTTGAATAAATGGAAAACTGGTTTTAGGTTTGCTGACCATATTGATGATAGTCTAAAGGTATTTTAAGTGTTTTTTACTCGCTCGTCTTTTCCGTATTACAACACAAGATGGAAGATAAGTGTATGTTCCCTTTGATAGTCATAGTTTCAGCCTATTTACAGATTTTTGCTGGCTGAGACTGTTTGACCTTGTGTTTTTTTTTAAATAAGCATAAAAGTATACTTATAAATTAAAACATGAAACAGTGTGCTGAAAGGTATGTTACCTTGGTAAGTTGGAATACCGATGTGATGTAGTGCTCTAGGTAAGGTTACGAATCCTGAACTGATTTGGTTGATCTTATTGAATCGACAAAAGGTTACTCTGAATTTACTCATTACGGGTTTTGCATACCCGATTGTAGGAGTAAATAATGTTTTTTCAACTTAGCTCGACCATTTTTTTATATAGATTGATCTTTTTTACCAGTTGCCTATTGGACTGAATCGGCTATAAAGGTTATTTTGTATATATACTGAGTATAGGCTTCTGGTATGGTGCCCTATATGCTGACTGCACATACCGGACTGAGGTTGAATAATAGCAAGTTTCTAATTTACTATTTTTTCTCATCATCATCATATGCTAGGAAGATTAGCGGTAGGTTCTGACTAACCTATCACTAGTTCAATATGGTGACATATTTGTGATGAGGTTAGGTCGAACCTTGGTGACTTAATTCTGTATGCTCACCTTCTTTTGCTGGCTTCTCTTTGTTATTCAGAATATATATGCACTTGTCCTTACCTACCATCTTGCTAGTAGGTGTGATCTCGATACTATAGTGTAAATCATATAGTGACCTTTTGTGGATCCTGGTTGGTTAATCTGAGGTTGTTAAATTATAGACGTTTTTTTACTGATATAACTAAAATGATACTTTGAATTTACAGATTACTTCGGAGTTATTGCCCTAATTTCTGATATTTGATAGGAATGAATGCATTATATGGTATATGAATATGGTATATGGTTCCCTATATCTGGGCATGACCGGAATTTTTTTTCGGACTGAGTCTAAATTGACTCACGGAGACTAAGTAGTCCAATATATTGTAGTATACTTTTGTTAGCTGGCATATGGCAGCAGTAGGAATGACATAACATAATAGTAAGGATTTTTGGGAATAATGGGTATGAATTTTCTCTAAGAAAGGGGTATCTCGGCTAGGTAATAAGTGGTAAATACAAATGGTTTTTTTTGGGGATATCCCAGCCCGATTAGAAAAGATAGTTCCGAAGGTTGTAAATTTACAAGGAAGTGGGTAGTTTTGATCTAGCTTGAGACTACTTCAAATGGGTTATAAGTCACTCTTATCTAGTTAAGGATGAAGTTCTGAAATGGTTTTAAAAAAAACTCCGTTAAAAACCTTAAGATTGTTTTTAAAAAAAAATTCTTTTTAAGAAAAAATATATATCATAATTTATGGTTGCTCTATGGGGGTAGGTACCGTCTGTATCAGATTGGCAGAAAAGCCAAGGATCTATTTTAAAAAAAAATAAAACCTTCTTTATCAAAAAGAACAAATTATGAGCTAAGAACTATGTTTTTTTTTATGGTGACATGGATAACAACTGGGATGCCCAGCATCACCTGCGTATAGTCACGTGCTAACGAATTGTTTTCTTGTGGCTATGGGTGCAGGTGAGGGCTACCTTCCTTGATTAAAATGTCCAGTTCTTAACAAATGGTGGATCTCTTAGTGTGACGCAAATTTTCCCAAACTTTGGGTTTATTGATTCTTGAGCTGTATCTTGTTATCTTCATTACCTTGTACAAAATTTATTTTCAACTGCAAATAAATTATTGTGCAAAGCCACTGTACTTTTCTAGAATTTTTAGTCTGTGAAGAATTAGTGTTCGTTTGCGTATATATATATATATATAATATATATATATATATATATATATATATATATATATATATATATATATATATATATATATATATATAGATTTAAAACTGCTACACACACACACACACACACACACACACACACACACACACACACACACACACACACACACACACACACACACACACACACACACACACACACACACACACACACACACACAAACTAACATCCATGACACCACATTGACAAGTATAAAGAATCATATTAATTTACATAGTTATCATTTTGGAGAGTATTTGTAAGTACAAATTTTGAAAGAGTCAATGTGGTGCAATACAAATTCTGGAGATAAGGGATCAAAATGTACTCTAGGTAGAAGTCATGCTCATGCCCTTCAAATGAGGCCAGGGAGAGAGTTGTGCCTGGTGGATTAAGTAATACCTTATGTGGTGTGTCGTCTATCAATAGAGTGTTGTCAACATCAAATGGGACATGAATTTGAGAAAAAGGTTTGTAATAAAGGCGTACATTTGGTTTTGTAGGGTGTTAGTGGCCATTGATGACAACACATTGTGATTGACAATTGACAATACAAAAAATTAAATTGCCAATGCTCGATTTTGGCTATGTTACAAACTATGGCTATGAGGAACTTGAGGTTTCTCAGCTACATAGAAGACCATATTGTGATGCAAAACCTTGGAAAAATAAATTGCAAAAACTCCTTGGTGCGCGATCATAAAATGACTCTATGTTCGGCTACACAAAAGTTGCGCACGTTGAGATATCCTACATTTGAATCACATGGCTCTCAAAACAACAACAATCCATTGATGTCAAGAATAATTAGTCTTCGCAAACATTTTGTAAAACAAGTAAGTAGTTAGACAATAGGATATATTCTTTTATGTTGGTTATTATCGGAACAATCTTGTCAATGTCTATAAAAGGTCCATTCTGTGTTTGGCTATTGTGGAGGTTGTCTAATCCAATGTTGACATCCTTGAGATTTTCCTCGCCACTCCCTCGTTCTTCTGCCATCCGAGACTCTTGTATCTCTAGTGTAGAGTGGTCCATTGAAGATAAATTAGATTCTAACATGTGATGGTCTATTTGTGGGTCGGACATCATTGACCGTTGATGATTTTCAAGCTCTATTGATGGAATCATTGGAGTGGTATGCTCTGCTTGAGGGTTGGGGTGTTCTTCCTCAGTCCCTCCCTCTCCATTATCTTCTTCTTTTTGAAAACCTCAAAGTGCAGAGGGAGTTTCAATCTTAATTTCTTCCTCAACGCTGCGCTCCTCTACGCTCGCATTGTCCTTCCCCTCATCGTGAATCTCCTCCCTATCAAACTCTCCCACTGCATGATTTATCTTCTCATAAGTCCGTTCCTCCTCTTCCTCGTGTCCCTTCTCAACCGATCTTACGAGATCTATTTGCTGGTATCCCTCAATAGTCATTGTTATCTCTACAAGATGGTCATCCAAAAGGGTGTCTTCTGCAAAAATGATTACATCATGTGAAATAGAAAGAAGATGCTTGATCAGAGTGGCACAATATTGGTGCAAATACTCTAGTGTATAATTGTCCACTACACTCTACAAAAGAAAAATGAAAACAAAAAGGAATTGAGATAGATTTTTATTGCAACAATCACCATCTCCCAAGTAATGCTTCACAAAATACCTACCTTTAACATGAATGGATGTAGTGAAAAGAAGCTCTGTAGTATGTACTCAGCATGAAGGAGGCACCTCCAACCACACAAGTTGGAATCCGTTTGTTTAAGAAGTGTAACTTCTTTAATTTACGACTTGTACAACTCGTAACTTCCACACATCTTGCCATATGCGAGCAACAATCTTTTTACGTAGCCTGCAACAAGCAGACAAGTTTGGTATGAAACCAACACAATCACTGTATGCATTCCTTATTCCACATCAATCCAAATTCTAATTCTAAATACTCACATTCTTAATTTTGGATGTGTTTATCAAATTGAGTTTAGAATCCAGACAACTGGCTTATCAAGCTCGATGCAAACTAGGCTCTAGTTGTGGTTGCTCTTATATGGAAAAATGATGGTTGTGACTTACAACATCAGACAACGGGCAAGCCACTTCTTGAATGTGCCTTGAGGGCTGTTTTTCATTTTGATAAAGACAGACAATTGAGGATCCATGATATAAATTTCTAGTTGACTTTGTGCAGGTAGCTGGCTCTTGATCAAGCTATAAGACATTTACTGGGGAAGTTATTCTCTAATATAAAGATAAATAAAAGTATGCTGATGCTAGTGAAAGAATTATACTTTAGGCATATATAGACAATTGAATTTGTTATTTGAGCATTTGAATCCTTCCTTCATAGATGATAAAATTTCATTGTTGTTGACATTGATTTCATGAGTAACAATGTGGTAGCTCTTGATCTCCTCTTCTAAAGAATTTGATTCTTTTTATTTCTCTTTAGTCTCTTCATCTCCTCTGCATGCTGGTTTTCGTGTTGGGCTCTGGCCCTGGTGTTCACATCATGGGTAACCTCCACAATCTTCACCTCTGACTATGGCCTTTATGGAGGAATAACCAAAATTTCCTTCATTTTATTGTTTATAAATTCATTGGGTTGAAGCAGTTTATTATATCGCCACCTTAGTCTTTTCAAGGTTTCAAGCAGTTTATTATATCATCACCTTAGTCTTTTCAAGTTATTCCATTGAAGTATTCAAGAAAAAAATCTTCTTCTGCCTCTTGAAATGCCAACAATGCAACATGTTTCAACCTCATTGTGCTAAAACATGCCTTCTCACATATTGACCTAACTAGCCTTTGAAATGGAAGCTTTGGTGTAAGAAGCTCAATCCATTTTTTAGCCTTCCTAATTTCCTTAAACGACTCGATGTGTCTTTGTAGCCTCTTCATGCTTGGAGATTTCAAATATTCATGGGCTTTCTAGGTCTCTTCTTCTTACTCATAGAACTTCTCTCTCTCTCTCTCTCTCTCTCTCTCTCTCTCACACACACACACACACACACACACACACACACACACACACACACACACACACACACACACACACACACACACACACACACACACACACACACACACACACACACACACACACACACAGTTGGACCTGAGAATTTAACAGAAGAAAAAACCATTACATGAGTGTTTCCTGAAAAAAACCGGACCCTATTATTCAAATGAGCGCACGCGCGCGCGCGCACACACACACACACACACACACACACACACACACACACACACACACACACACACACACACACACACACACACACACACACACACACACACACACACACACACACACTCGTAACATTGATGGTATTTAAATAACTATAGATAAAAAACTGCTTTTTTGACACAAGAAGATACCGGGTATGTCCTTGTAAGCCAATAACAAACAATAATAAGATGCTACTATACAAATATACATATATAATAAGATAATCTAACTCTGTAATGATTGCAGATACAAGAAAAAATTACTTCGGGAAGTACCAATTCCACTGGGAATCCTCTAAGCAATGCATGATCGTGCAAGTATCAGGGTTTGTGATATAGTATCTCTAGGAAAAAGTTTTCATATTGCAAAGCTTCATCTACCTTGTAAATGGCATGAGGACTGCCTTTCAATAAAATCTCGGATTAGTGTATTATTTATCGGCTTTGTAATTCACTTGAAGAAATATATGGGCTTGATTACTCTTGGATATTGTGCTAGACTTTCAAGTAAATAGTTGGAATGCATATGACTAATATTAATGTGGTGGTTGCTATGGAGTACCACCAAAATCCTAAACTTGGCATTCACATGTGGAGTGGCTAGTAGGATAAAACTAGGTCCTTGCCTAAAACAACATATGAAATTAAGAATACCCATTTGGGCGAGGGTTGGGTGGTTCACTCTCCTCTGTGTATTGTATTTAGAACGCTCCTCCTCGTGATGTCTATGCATACACAAGCCCTGGGTTGCAGTGTATTGGCACATATAGAACTGATATCTTACATACATAATCTCTCACATGCACAAAGCCGCAAGAGAGTACATACACACATCTACACACACAGACACACACTCAAGAGGGCTTCTGTCTACATCAAATGGCACTTGTCTGACTCGTGATAACACGTGATAGCTGGGGTGGAAAGAAATCGTCTCCATTTGCGGATAAGTCCATATTAAAGAATAGCTACCATGTCGAATCAACAGATAGGTGTTTAACTAATGAGATTATGAGATGTATTCTGTATGCCGCAAATAAATGATCACACACACACACACACACACACACATACATAGTGAATTCCACTGCTTTTTGTTTTTTTCAGTAAGCTAACTGGCAAGGAATGTATTACTTACAAGAGGAAAATGTTATTGGTAATGACACATACATGGCCTAGGTAAGTGGAGCACTCTGCATACTGAGTTTTGGTTGATTTTTAATAATATATGTGCTATAACTTTTTGTGGATTCAAAATCAAAATAAGTGTTTTGAATTATGGGATGTACAACATCTGGTAGTCTACAGATAATTAATGGGATTACACAGTAAAAACTGCATACCGATTGGTTTGTTCGGATGATGGATTTCATATTTATATACACACTAAGCAGAGAAATAAAGAATTGGTTGAAATACAACAAAAATTTGGAAGGATATTCTGGATCTCCAAATTACTGTTATGCGGCATAAATGGTGTTCAGGTCTTGCTGATGCTGAAGTTTAAAACCTGGTCTTTTTCAGACACATTACATATATAACATGCACTCATAGGAGGGTGTAATACAAGTGGAAAGAGGAGCCGATAATTGTGTTTTTAATTGCATAAGGGTAGCAAGGTGGATTGAACATAAAACATAAAAATGTCATATGGTTTGAGATATATGTTTTTTTTGAGATTTTTTAATAAATAAACGAACAAAATGCTGTCCGTTTTTTTTCAAATATAGCAAAGTGATTGAATCATACTCACATAATCTTAAAGATTTGTTTGATTGATCCAGGGTTCTCTTGATCTCCAAATTAAAGTTATATAGCTTATAAAGTTGTTTAGTTATGGCTGAGGTTGGGGTTGTAGGGCCTGGTCCTTTTTCGGGCACATTACATAAAAAGAGTACTTGGTAACATATCCAGAGGAAGGTATAATAAAGTTTTTTAATTAAAAAAAGGGGGCAGCCGATGGCTGAATCTCTTTCTTACATAGGTGGTATTGAGGATGCTGAAGTATATTGAACATTAAACAATAACTGCCATTTGGTTGATATATGGTTTTTTTTGAGAAGTTGTACTAGTTACAAACAAAATGCTGTCCGGTTTTTTACAGTTGTAGTAATATTAATGGAACTACATTTTGATACACATATGTGACATAATCTTGTATTAGAAAGGATACATATGACCATTTGGTGGGTATCATACTGAAGGTACCTCTCATAGATAGAGAATGATTTGTTATGATCAAATTGCTTATATTTTGGTTCTATTCAAAGTCTACCTTTATAACATATTACAATGATTACCAATATCTCATGAATAGATGTGTATTTCAGGAAAAATCTAGTACCATGGAAACTACTTACAGACTTACAGCTAGGATGCATACATGTACAGACCCAACCAAGATGGCAGCCATCAATAGGAAAATGGAATTAGAACGTGAAAAGCAGGAACAACAGTAACTAATCATAAAATACTAGTGTCTAGAACTAGACCATATCTTGCCTGACTAGCCAAGAAAGATGTAACTTATCAAGAATAAAATGTATTGACATATAGTGGGCGTCATTTTTCTTTTTAGGATTGACAAGGATAACAAGCGACTGAGGTTGCATGGTACCTGTCTTCCCACAATGTCAAAGTGTGTTCTAATACATCTGTGTTGTTGGATGGTGGCATGTATAAACCTCAATCTTGTTCCTTTGAGGATTCGTCGCCACAACCTTGTTACCTTACTGTTGTATTTGGATCTTCATTTTAATAAAGATGGTTATCATATTTCACAATGTTTTTTTATTTTGTTTTGTACTTTGTTGGTATTTAATGTAACTTAATTATACAGTTTGTAATCAAAGGGGATTTTCATACTAAACACATACACCATATTGTTTCCCTAATCACTCTTGGTCGAGTAATCCTGTATAATTAAATTTTGTTAAGTACCTATTCTATGCTTATGTCAGGCCAAGGGCTAGAGGGCAGGGCCTGACCTAGGGGAGTCAAGGACTTAGGCCAAGGGCCGGACTGAAGGTGTGGACAGGGGATCCGTTTAGGGAAAAGGGCCATGGGCTCTCCTATATTAGGTGGGCTGGGAGGAGGATCCGATATTCAGTCTCCTCTCAGCCTTTCACTGGTATCAGTGCTCAAGGGAGGAAGGAACCATGGAGGAAAGGGGAGCCTTGCATGTCTTTTCATGGGTTGAATGATCTCTCTCTCTCTCTCTCCCTCTCTCTCTCTCTCTCTCTCTCTCTCTCTCTCTCTCTCTCTCTCTCTCTCTCTCTCTCTCTCTCTCTCTCTCTCTCTCTCTCTCTCTCTCTCTCTCTCTCTCTCTCTCTCTCTCTCTCTCTCTCTCTCTCTCTCTCTCTCTCTCTCTCTCTCTCTCTCTCTCTCTCTCTCTCTCGGGTCGTGGACAAGTTCTCTGGAAAGGGAGGAGCTGAAGATCGTGGGCAGGCACCCTACACAGGAGATGGAAGAACCGTGGGCATGGTCTCCAAGGCTGAGCTTTGAAGCGGGTGGTTGAAGGGGGAGAGCAGTGGGAGCGGCCGCTTGCGAGGAAGGGCAACCATGGTGACTTGCAGCGTTTTCAATAGAGCTGGTCCTAAAAGGGAGCGCCCTTGCGAGTAAGTTCTTTCGCGACTCTGCAGCGTGCCCAGCCGACGGCCATGGTGCCCGGCTTGAACTCTGGCTTGAACTTGGCTGCCCTGCACGTGGCCGCCATTAAACCTGCAAAGTTTTTTTTTGTTGCTTTTGTTCTACATGCGAGCGCCCTTTTGGGGGTTTATGGGCGGTCAACATGGCCAAGGCCTCTACAAAACCCTCTTCCCACGAACGCTTTCCATCACTACCCTATCTCGTTGCGATTGCACCAGAGTGTACTCTGCAAGTTGTGTCCTCTTGATGACGACGTAGACAATTATGGTCATAGCTTCATTGATATAACATCGGAGCAGTTTCTTCCATGGTTTTATGAAACCATTCAAGTTCAATTGCAATAACTTTTCATAGTTTATGGACAATTGCGGGCAAAACCTTGGGATATTGTTCGATTGTATGCATGAGAAGTACTACAAGGGCTATGAGCCATCCATCGGACGCCAAGTATTGTTCACCAGTATGCATGAGGAGTACTACAAGGGCTATGAGCCATTGATCGGACGCCAAGCCACCACAAACACATCCACTATATGCCCATCGAATGGAGTTTTTGATATGGGAATCAAAACTCCGATTTGCACGACATTTTGATGTGTATTTCCATCTCAACATGATCATCATGTACGCTTTATTTCTGCAGTTACTATAGATGTTCTCAAGTTTGGTACATTGTTTGACAATGTCAACACTCGAGAGGGTTAATTTACTTTCACCTCCATTTCATCTGACAATGTCATATGATGCACTTCGGTACATCAACTCTAACTAAGGAGCAAGGATCCAATAGAACTACGACAGAGATAATCGGCAAGGCCGATCATTGCTTTCATTCTTAGAAGTCGGCAACCACCACTAGTTCATATGGTACCTACCAGTAATAGTGGGAAACACCAAACTTTCTACAGTGCCAACTATGTTTCTTCAATCAAGGAGTTTGGCAATAGGTGACACTTGATAGCTAAGCTGTTGCTGCTATCCCTCTCAATATTGGGCCATCTCACAATTCTCAATATAGGGCACGGTTGGGCAAGGCCGATTCTCTATGAAATTTTGACACGGTCGATATTCTTTACTTGGACACATGTGTGTCAACAAGCATATCGGTTTGCTATGAGCATTCCATATCAGTTCTACATCATTTTATTGATAGCCTTCTAAGAAGCAACGCTTCACTCCAAGACATATGACCTAGCAGTTTTTGACGTTCAAAATACGCTATCTGCATACAAACTTGGGAATCTTTGCAACATGTCTACATGTTCTCTCAATAGAGATCGGATTAAACCAAGCTAAGAAGGCACGCGTAGGACATCCGACAACTCTCCAGTTGTTTGCATATATGGCTATGAGCCGGATTCAAGCGCACTACTAGCAACCTGCCCACAAGAAGGTTAGTCAATTTCAAGTTACATTTGTTTTTGTCTATGTTTTACTTTTCATTTTGAAAAGATATCCTGCAGTGCAAAGCAAAGTTCTTGGGCAGACTCCCTCCGAAGCCACTGTACAAAGCAAAGTGCTTTGCCTGTCTTCATGTGAAGCACTTCTTCTCTTATGTGCCAAGGTATTATCGATAGACTTCAAATCAATGATAAGGGCACACATATTTGGTACTATGTGGATATAAGCTCATAGTTCTCACAACGGTGAACTGTGATGTATCCATGCCAGTGTAATCGTGCAAGGCATGTATACCAACGGCTCACATGATTGAGAGTATCATTGATGCCAAGGGCTTATCATTCCATTTTTTGATCTGTATGCATGGCATACTAGTATGATGGCACGTACACCACCCATCATTTCATATGCTTCCGCTATAGCACTAGCTACTCTATCAAGGATGAGCTCAGTTGTTGTTGTTTTTAGACATTTTATTTGTATGTTTATTTACAGGCAACATGCCATACATCTGCACCCTGATACAATCATGCTCACATACAAGGTAAGTGGGTCAAGCTGTGCCTTTTAGTACCTCTCTCTTTGAGGGCATGGTACAATCACACTGCTGTACGCTTATAGGATAAGCCATATATGACACAGGCATGTTTTGCACTCGAGCATTTGCACAGGGCATACAACACGTTGGAATAAGGAGATTTTCTTAGCCCAACGTTCTCTCTTTCTCTCTCTTTCTAAATTTTTTGGACATTATTTTTGCACTCCACACTTGCAGAAATACATAACATTAGTCATCATTGTCTGCCACCATAATCCCACTTGCATACTTTTCGTGTAAGTGATGTTAGTGGTGGAAAGATGTCCTTTAGAGCTCCCATTGTGAGCTTCTATAATCACCTACATTCTTCCTTGCATAGGCTCACACCTTGAAGAACCCCATCAATGCCTAATCTGTATAAAGTCCCTCCTATGATGGTGAACTTTAGACTTTTCAAAATCAAGGCCTTCTTATTTGCCTAGGACTAGTCTTCTAGAAATCCCCCATATTGAAGAAAGTCGTGCACATCTTGCCATTCTAGATCTGGTCCTTGCACTACCATATTCTAAAACAATTTTGCATCTATTGGATCATTTGGCATCGATATCAGTACACCTTGATAAGAAATTAGCACCACAGTGAGTCTTATCTGGCTTATGGGTAATGTTGATTTCTAACTCCATCAAGAATATCATCCATCTAATCAATCTCCCTTGATAATGACTTTGTTGATTAGAAATACAAGACCTTGATGATCCACATGAAATTGAAATCGCTTTCCCAATAGATAATGTCTAAACTTTGTTGCACTAAAGACCATTCTTAGTGCCTCAATCTCTATTGTGGAATAATCTTGTTTAGCTATACTAAACTGATGACTAGTGAAGTAGACCAGGTACTCTATCATCCCATCAGGCTCGGTCAATATTGCTCCCATTTCCATTCGAGACGCATCCACATGAACATGGATAATAACATCCCAGTGTGGTTGACGAAGTATTGGCTTCCTAGTGATTGCCTCCTTCAAAAACTGGAAACTTGCTTCACATTCTGAGGCGCAAATAAATTTGTTTCCCTTCTAAGTTAACTCATATAGAGGAAGTGCCTTTGCTTCAAACATGTGAATGAGTCTTCTGTAGAAATTGCATACCCCAAAAATGAGCTTAATTTAGATACTTTTGCTGGTGCTCTGGCGTGTTGATCACACTTAATCTTGTTTTTTACCATCTCAATACCATTCCTAGAGACAATATGTCCTAGAAGTTGGTCTTTCCATACCATAAACACAGACTTAAACAAGTTCAAGCAAATTCTCTTCTCTTTGCATCTTTCAAAAACCATCTCAAAAAATAACACATGCATTTCTTTTGCTGGAAAGATTGTGAAGTCATCCATGAATATAGCCAAAAATTTATGCAACAACTCACTGAAGACCTCCATGATACATCTTTAAAAGTTTGTTCGAGCATAACATAACACAAATGGCATTACCAAATACATAGACGCTTCCCATTCAGTGATGAAAGTCTTTTTTGCTTGATCTTCTAATGCAATTTTAAACTAATTGTAGCCACTGTAACCATCCATGAAACTATACATTTTGTGGCTAGCAATCTCATCTAGCAGCATATTAGTGGATGGAAGTGGGAATGGATATTTAATAGTATGAGCATTAAGCTTTTGGTAATCCACACACACCCTCAACTTTCCATTCTTCTTTAGTACCACTAAAATTGGAAACAACCACTCGCTACTTGCCAATTAGTAATGAACCCTGCTTTAAAAAAGATTGTCGGTCTCCTCCTTTACTTTCTTGGCATAATTGGGAATCATTCTATAGTACCTTTTCACTCTCAATGGTTTGGCATCTGGTTTTGATGATATTCAATTGTGACACACTTCTAGATCGACACCCTTCAAATCAATATGCTCATATGCAAAGATACCTTTGTACTGAAAGAAAGCCTTAGCTTTCTCTTTAATGTTTGGCTTTAGATGTTTGTTGATCTTTAAAATTTTGGGATTTTTATATGTGCCAAGCTTCCACCCTTCAATCTCCTAATCATTTGGAAGTAGCCAATTTGGATCGCCTCCTTTCTGTTTGGCCAATGACTCTCTTATACAGGGAGTTTCTCAATAATGTACCCCTCAAGGAGTCAACATTCTTGGAGAGCATTTGAGACAGAAATTGGGTTTCTAGGTTGTCCACACAGATCGACCTGTCCTCAAAGATGACTTCAAAAAAAGGTTTTGAGGTTCACCCAATTTTTCCTACAAGCTATTACCATCCTTGCCAAGCCACATGATACTATCTTCATGTGCATCCCTTCTACAATGCTTCTCTCTGGATGATGCTATTGCTTCTACACTTGGAAGAGGGATGCCCCATATTTCCACAATAAGTACACTATTTAGACCTCCAATAATCCATTACCAAATGTCCGGGCCGCTTCTTGACACCTTCATTGAAAGAAAGACTAGATGTAGTGCTAAAAAATGGTGATGAAAATGATCTAATGCACCTGCTAATGCCAATTCTCCTCCCCTTGAAGTGAATTTTTCCTTTTTTGCATTTTTTCTTTTATGTGATAGTCATATATTGAGAGCCCAAGCATGCACCACCCGTTCCTTCTAATGGAAAGAGATTTGACATATATATCATTTAACTTCACTGATTTTGGCTTACACGTTTGTACATCTAACTTGGAAATCATTTCGGATCCTCAAGTAAGGAGTCTCTTGAGTAATGGCTTGAATCATATTCCTCCTTTTCCACTAAATCCTCAATGTGCCTTATCAGCACTACTTGAATGCCTGGCCGACTTGGCCTTAAAACTCCAACTGGAGGAGGAAGTTCACTTCCAACTTACATCAACACTCAAAAGAATTTTTTGGAAAAAGATCATTCTTTTGCGACAAGTATGGCTAAGCACTGATACTACTTGGCTTACGCAAAAAATAAAGACCTCTATCTATGATATTAAAAAGAAATGGCTCATTATTGACCTAGATAAAGCATCAAACATTGCATCCTTTATATGTAAAAAATTGGCATTTGAGGCTGCCAGTTCAAGACTTAATAGTAATGAATTTCTTAAACTTGATTACTCTCCACTTTGCGTAGCTACAACATTAAACAATGAATTATCAGGACTCGGTTATAGTCCTGAATCTCTAAAAATTCCTGTACTCTTCCCAACATATAAGAATCATAAGCATAAATTCAGATGGATTTCTGACACTTCAAAAAGCCTCTTCTCTTGTGTTACGAATGATATCACCCACTGTTTAAACTTTGTCCTACTAGAAATCGAAAATATATGTGCCATCAAACACAGAGATATAAAGAGATTTAGAAATGTAGATTATTGCCCTTTTTGGGTCATAAAAAATGCATCTGAGGTGTTTATCAACCTTCCAGAAAGAATTTACTCTATCTTCACGGCAGACATAACTCAATGCTATGAAAATATCCCTTTAGATGGGGCATTTGGGCTTTTTTATACCTTATCGTGTCTTATAAAGATTGCCTTTGCCCACAGAAAGGAACTTGGCATCTCACAAAAAGGTAATAAAGGATGGGTAAAAAAATCGAATAAATCTGCACCTTTCATCTTTAAAGAGGAAGATCTATATAAGTATATCTTTTGGCTACTAAGTAACAGCTGTATCCAATTAGGTAAAACCTGCTATACAAACAAACTCTAGGGCTCCCAATGGGTTTTGCATGCTCTCCGATTATGTGTAATCTTTATCTTTGTTACTTTGAATATCAATGGCTCCTAAAAATATTAACTAAACCAGCAAGTAATTCATTACTGTCACGGGAACCGAATAATAGAGATCGATAGAAAAAGATAGAGAAAGAGATCTTTGTATTGATGAAACTTTGTAGAGTTTTCATATAACAGAGGAGCAAAATATATGGGCGCACTCCGTTGTACAGAGCTCGAACCTCCCGACCACCCCCGAGCTTCAGTTCGCTTGCATGCAGTGTCTCACTCGCACTCGCACTTGCACTCGCACTCGCACTCGCACTCGCAGAAGAAGAGATCGGTGAATGATTCCTAAACGCACCACCCGTCATGCTTTTATCCTTCTTTTCCTCGAAAAGCTTGCACGATTTTTGCACCAAGTATACCTTCATAATCTCAATTGCCATACTCTACCATGAAGAAACAATCCACTTCTTGGTTGATAGCAGGGAGAACTGTATGATGTTGTATGTCTGTCTGTCCCTGTGTACACTACACTGCTGCTGTCTTCTGTTTGTTTTCATCATAACTTTTACAAACAAACTCAGAACAGAGCGATCCAGGTACTCAAAACGACGGGAATAGGTATGGTCTACAAGGTGGTGCGAACAGAATTGCGAAAAACATCTTTGTTTGGCTAAAAAAGCAACTTTTAGGTCGCGACTCATAAAACCGCTATTTTTGGGTCTCCACTACTTTTACAACTTATTTTAAGCCTACCCATGCATTTTAAGTTAAAACACATAAATATAAAACATTGATATTAATACAAATCTCAATTTTACTGTTCATAGACAGACTATCTGTTATTCATTAATCTTTATCAAATCCTTCTTTAGTGTATTATTTAAAAAAAAGAATATATGTTCTCTCTTAATATCTCAACTCATTCGTATAAGCTCTATTTAATAGACTATTCAAAAATCTTTCAAATCGTGCTAACGAAAGATATGCCCTGCTACATTCTTTTCGACTTTAAGAACTTCAAAGACTAGTCCTATTACATTCTCCCCTTATCAAAATTAACTCTGTCCTCAGAGTTGGTCTAAAGAGAGGAAAATTCTCTTTGCAAAACACTAAGATTAACCCATGATGCATCCTCTACTGGATAGTTCTGCCACTTAACCAAAACTTCCACAATGTCTCTATTTCTCACATGTTTAAAACGCCTATCTAGTACTAAGTCTGGTTCTACAGTCAATGGTCCGTCATCTTTCAACTTAGAGTTGTCCTCTAAAACATGATGCACATTAGGAACATACTTTTTCAATAAACTCACATAGAATACATGATGCACTTTAACATGAGAAGGCAATTCCAATTTGTAAGCTAATGAACCAATGCACTTCAAAATTTTAAATGGCCCAGCAAATCATGGAGACAATCGCTTATCCTTTCCAAGAATCAAATGAGACTTCTCGGGAATAACCTTTAAGAAAATCATATCCCCAGTTTCATACTCCACAAACCGATGTTTCTTGTCATAATACAATTTATGTCTCTTTTGGGCTTCTCTAATATTCCCCCTGATTTTGGCCAACTCGTTATCCATTTTCTCAAGCATCTCACGTGACATTTCTACCTTATTCCTTGAGCTAAGAAAATTTATAGGTGTGGGACAGTTATAGCCATACATTGCTTCAAACGGGGTCATCCTAATAGATGAATGATATGAACTGTTGTATGCAAATTCAACCAAAGGCAAATATTCATTCCAATTAGATTGGTTTTCATTGACATACATTCGTAACATATCTTCTAAAATACGATTCACTCTCTCCGTTTCCCCATCGGTTTGAGGATGAAAAGCAGTAGACATGCGTAACTGGGTACCTATAGAGTCAAAAGTCGCTCTCCAGAAATGTGAAGTGAACTTAGAATCTCTGTCAGACACTATGCTCTTGGGCATGCCATGCAAACGAAATATCTCTTTCACAAACAAGCGTGCAATGGTCAAAGCAGTATCAGTTATTTTCACGGGAAAGAAGTAAGCTTGTTTTGTGAGTCTATCTATCACCACAAAGATTGAGTCATACCCTCCACGCGTAGTAGGAAGTCTAATGATAAAGTCCATGGATATAGACTCCCACTTCTGTAAAGGAATGTCTAAGGGTTGAAGATCACCAAGCATCCTCTTATGGTCAATCTTAACTTGATGACATTGAAAGCACTCACACACATAATTCTTAACATCCAATTTCATACGCAGCCAAAAGAATAAGGTTTTAATCTTTTCATATGTCTTATTTAATCCAGGATGACCAGAAAAAGGTGAATTATGACACTCATGCAGAATTTGACTCATGCAGGAATACACAAGCGGTCATAAGAATACAGATTTCCCTTATACAAGTGATATCTGTTTTCATACATCTCACCAATATTTTCACGCAAGAATTTCAAAATAGGCATATAAAAGGAATCATTTTCAACTTCAGCATGTATCTCATCAATCAAATTGGATCGCACAACAGTCAACAAATTACACATGGGCCTACGACTCAATGCATCTGCAACTTTATTTTCTTTTTCACACAAATACTTCAAATCAAAGTCATACTCATCCAGCAATTCAATCCATCTTCTTTGTCTGTTATTTAACAATGGCTGAGTGAAAATATACTTCAAGTTTTGATGATCAGTACGCAATTCAAATTTTACACCAAGCAAGAGATGACGCCAATGCTTCAATGCATGAACAACAGCAAGCAATTCTAGATCATGTGTTGCATAGTTCAATTCATGTCGTCTTAATTTCCTAAACTCATATGCAACCACTCTTCCTTCTTGTGTCAAAACACAACCTAATTGTTCACCACTAGCGTCACAGGACACAACAAATGGTTTGCCCATCTCAGGAACTTTTAAAACATAATTTTCCGCTATTTTAGCCTTCAAGGTCTCAAAAGCAGTCTCACAGCTAGAAGTCCACACAAAACCCTTGTCTTTCTTGGTCAATTCGGTCAAAGGACTTGCTATCTTAGAGAAATCTTTAATGTGTGCTCTCTCATATTGTGCTAGACCCATAAAGCTTCTTACATCTCTTACTAACATAGTCTTAACTTTATCAAGATCAATGTGAATCCCCTCTTTAGAAATCACTCTTCCCAAATACACAATCTGATCCTTTGCAAAAGAATACTTACTTGCTTTGGCATACAATTTATGTTCACACAAAACCTCAAATGTTTTCTTTAAGTGCAATGCATGATCTTCTTCATTCGTAGAATACACAAAATATTATCCAAGAATACCAGAATGAAGTCCTCAAGATACGGGTGAAAAATATTATTCATTAAGCACATGAAAGTTGTTGGTGCATTAGTCAAACCAAAAGCAAGAACTCTAAATTCATAATGTCCATAACGTGTACGAAAAGAAATCTTTGGAATGTCCTCGGCCTTGATATGGATTTGATGGTAGCCAGAACGAAGGTCAACCTTTGAAAATATTGTGGCACCACTCAAATGACTAAGCAGTTCATCTATGTGAGGAAGAGGATATTTGTTCTTAATGGTCTTTTTGTTTAATCCCCTATAGTCGATGCATAACCTATATGTACCATCCTTTTTCTTTTGGAATAACATAGGACTACCCCAAGGAGATACACTAGGTTTAATGAAACCCTTTTTCAAAAGATCATCAAGTTGTATCTTGAGCTCTTTAAGCTCATCAATATTGAACCTGTATGGAGATCTGAAATAAGGTGTCCCTCTTGGATATAGATCTATGGCATGGTCTACCGCTCTAGGCAGAGGTATACCAGGAAGATCGTCCGGAACACATCCTTAACTTCATGTAAGAGATCCTCTATAAATTCTAGATTTGTCTCTTTATGTTTATCCCCAGATTCTCTTTAATCTCATTAGCAAACACAAGCAACGTCTCACACTCTTATCTAAGTCACCTTATCAATTCCATTGCCAAAACTAAATTTAGAATCTCTTTCTTTCCACAAAGAGTGTGACTTATCATCATCAAATGATTAAAGATATATTTTTCTTTCTTAACAATCAATCAAAACATGATTTTCAATGATCTAATTGATACCAATGATAACATCATGCATATCAATGTTTATGTTATAGAAATCATCTTTATGATTTCGACTCTTCAAAGAAAAAAAAAAAAAACAAATTTCTACTAACTCTTTCGTGGAACTATTATTACCACTAGTTAAGTCCACAAGTCTTTTAACTTCTCGATTTAATTTCAAGTTTAATTTCTCAATCAATTTAGACGATAAGAAGCAATGAATACTATCCAAATCAATTAAGAAATTCAAATTTTAATCTCAAATTCTACGCATAAATTCGATCTCACAGAAGCTTTCAAAGGACGTATCAAAGACATAAAACATCACAAAGAAGGGGTAGATGACTCACCTTTATCGTACGCATCGCCAAAAGTCTCCAATTGAGCCATCTTGGTACGTATTGTCTTGTCGGTCACCTTGCT